>NW_027640918.1:0-649000 GCF_949752795.1 Hyperoodon ampullatus
AATTGCTGTGCCCCTGAGCTCCATTTTTCAACTCGTTTTTGGTGAGCTGACCGCAAGTCCAAAATTTTGATTCAGGACCTATACTGGTTGCCGGTGGGTGGCTGAGAGTTTGGTTAATTCTTCTTCCTGCCGGGAAATTACAGTGATATGTGCCCGTCCAAATGCCTAACAGCTACTCTCTCATTGGTTCTCCCTCTTCCCTTTCATCCTCTGCCAAATTGGAAACCTGTGCGAACCAGGAGGTTAAAGGGTCTGTCTCTCCACGTTGGGAGGTTGATAGTAAAGCAGAGGGAAAGTCAAACCGGAGCACCAGGAGAGGGACTATTCGTTGAGTTTTAGAAACTTTCGTATTCACAGTGTGTCCGTTAGCTAGGTTTCCCGTACATGTTATAGCTGTAGTAATATTCCCTTCAACCTGGAGAGTTGGGACCCATGGAATGGGTGCCAGGCATTTGTGCTGTAAAGGTTCTGCATTTGCTCACCCAATCTCACCAATCCTCTCAGTCCCAAGTGTCCAGCCTTATGCCACATCCAGCTGTCATTGTAGATAGGCTCATTCCAGGTTTCATCAGAGACCCTGAAGGAATTGTAAAGAATTTCCCGGTTTTTTTGTTTTGTTTTTGAAATTCCTTTTTATAGTGGGTTTGAGCTGATTCTCGCTGCCATGTTTATGCCAGTCTAGACACACTTGATTCCCTTACGGAGACATATCATTCCATAGGTTTTAAGATTCTTACTAGTCAGATATATTCCTCTGCGGGAAATATGGGGCTTTGAATCCCTTTCACTGAGGAATGTGTAGGTCTTGTCTATTCCATAGTTGGTTTTTGGAACGGTACCTGTGCTTATATCAAACTCTGGTTTTATGCATCACCCACCTCTCCTTCCCCCTTAAGCAGGCATAAGAGTGTTTTCTAAATGTGAGACACTCTTCTCTTTCCTATCTCAGTTCAAGTGTAGCCATGTTTACAGGATCTTCATAAGTGATATCTTATGATAAGTTTCTTTTTCTCTGTGACTTATTTCACTTAGAATCATCGTACCTGAATCCACCCATTTTGCTGCTACTGGTCTTATGACATTGATTTCATGGCTGAGGGATATTCCATCGTACGTAAGTACCACAATTTTTTGAACCATTTTTATATTTCCTGGGATATTTAAGGTGTACCCAAGTTGACGTCCTTGTAAGCAGTGCAGCCCTAAATTTTGGGGTGGCTCTGTCTTATTGATTTTCAGTTTTCCCAAGGTATATTCCCTAGACTGGAAGTGCCCTTGGCTCTGTAGCTCTGTTGTTTACTTGTTTTAGGGAACACAATGCACTCTTCCAGAGAGGCATTTGGCAATTTACATCCCGCCCATCAGCATAACAAGGCTCCCTGTTCTCCAGGGCCTGTCTTGCCTTTCTGGTTTTTACACATTTTGTGGATGTCCCTTTTGACCGGTGGGAAGTGATACTTCTTTGTAGTGCAGATTTGCATTGCACGCTTGCTTGCTTGGCCAAAAACGGCGTATGCGTTTTCTCCTGAATATATTCAGGAGAAAACGCAAACGCCCGTTTCGGCCATGTGCATCATTGTCGAAGTTGTGTCCATCTTCCTGTGCTTTAAAGGTGATTCCAACGTACCTCTTGAAATCTGTTTCCTGCTATTCTGCCTCGCTTTCAAGTCCGCCTCGTTGCCTTCCCTCAACAGATTTTTGGACGATAGTTGTCCTTTATTACTCGGCCAGTTTGTGAATTGCTGTGCCCCTGAGCTCCATTTTTCAACTCGTTTTTGGTGAGCTGACCGCAAGTCCAAAATTTTGATTCAGGACCTATACTGGTTGCCGGTGGGTGGCTGAGAGTTTGGTTAATTCTTCTTCCTGCCGGGAAATTACAGTGATATGTGCCCGTCCAAATGCCTAACAGCTACTCTCTCATTGGTTCTCCCTCTTCCCTTTCATCCTCTGCCAAATTGGAAACCTGTGCGAACCAGGAGGTTAAAGGGTCTGTCTCTCCACGTTGGGAGGTTGATAGTAAAGCAGAGGGAAAGTCAAACCGGAGCACCAGGAGAGGGACTATTCGTTGAGTTTTAGAAACTTTCGTATTCACAGTGTGTCCGTTAGCTAGGTTTCCCGTACATGTTATAGCTGTAGTAATATTCCCTTCAACCTGGAGAGTTGGGACCCATGGAATGGGTGCCAGGCATTTGTGCTGTAAAGGTTCTCCATTTGCTCACCCAATCTCACCAATCCTCTCAGTCCCAAGTGTCCAGCCTTATGCCACATCCAGCTGTCATTGTAGATAGGCTCATTCCAGGTTTCATCAGAGACCCTGAAGGAATTGTAAAGAATTTCCCGGTTTTTTTGTTTTGTTTTTGAAATTCCTTTTTATAGTGGGTTTGAGCTGATTCTCGCTGCCATGTTTATGCCAGTCTAGACACACTTGATTCCCTTACGGAGACATATCATTCCATAGGTTTTAAGATTCTTACTAGTCAGATATATTCCTCTGCGGGAAATATGGGGCTTTGAATCCCTTTCACTGAGGAATGTGTAGGTCTTGTCTATTCCATAGTTGGTTTTTGGAACGGTACCTGTGCTTATATCAAACTCTGGTTTTATGCATCACCCACCTCTCCTTCCCCCTTAAGCAGGCATAAGAGTGTTTTCTAAATGTGAGACACTCTTCTCTTTCCTATCTCAGTTCAAGTGTAGCCATGTTTACAGGATCTTCATAAGTGATATCTTATGATAAGTTTCTTTTTCTCTGTGACTTATTTCACTTAGAATCATCGTACCTGAATCCACCCATTTTGCTGCTACTGGTCTTATGACATTGATTTCATGGCTGAGGGATATTCCATCGTACGTAAGTACCACAATTTTTTGAACCATTTTTATATTTCCTGGGATATTTAAGGTGTACCCAAGTTGACGTCCTTGTAAGCAGTGCAGCCCTAAATTTTGGGGTGGCTCTGTCTTATTGATTTTCAGTTTTCCCAAGGTATATTCCCTAGACTGGAAGTGCCCTTGGCTCTGTAGCTCTGTTGTTTACTTGTTTTAGGGAACACAATGCACTCTTCCAGAGAGGCATTTGGCAATTTACATCCCGCCCATCAGCATAACAAGGCTCCCTGTTCTCCAGGGCCTGTCTTGCCTTTCTGGTTTTTACACATTTTGTGGATGTCCCTTTTGACCGGTGGGAAGTGATACTTCTTTGTAGTGCAGATTTGCATTGCACGCTTGCTTGCTTGGCCAAAAACGGCGTATGCGTTTTCTCCTGAATATATTCAGGAGAAAACGCAAACGCCCGTTTCGGCCATGTGCATCATTGTCGAAGTTGTGTCCATCTTCCTGTGCTTTAAAGGTGATTCCAACGTACCTCTTGAAATCTGTTTCCTGCTATTCTGCCTCGCTTTCAAGTCCGCCTCGTTGCCTTCCCTCAACAGATTTTTGGACGATAGTTGTCCTTTATTACTCGGCCAGTTTGTGAATTGCTGTGCCCCTGAGCTCCATTTTTCAACTCGTTTTTGGTGAGCTGACCGCAAATCCAAAATTTTGGTTCTGGACCTAAACTGGTTCCCGGTGGGTGGCTGAGACTTTGGTTAATTCTTCTTCCTGCCGGGAAATTACAG
The DNA here is from genome assembly GCF_949752795.1 of Hyperoodon ampullatus. Lineage (NCBI taxonomy): Eukaryota > Metazoa > Chordata > Mammalia > Artiodactyla > Ziphiidae > Hyperoodon > Hyperoodon ampullatus. The sequence continues at coordinate 3,618 of NW_027640918.1, forward strand.
TGATATGTGCCCGTCCAAATGCCTAACAGCTACTCTCTCATTGGTTCTCCCTCTTCCCTTTCATCCTCTGCCAAATTGGCAAACTGTGTGAACCAGGAGGTTAAAGGGGCTGTCTCTCCAAGTTGGGAGGTTGATAGTAAAGCAGATGGAAAGTCAAACCGGAGCACCAGGAGAGGGACTATTCGTTGAGTTTTAGAAACCTTTCGTATTCACAGTGTGTCCGTTCTCTAGGTTTCCCGTACATGTTATAACTGTAGTAATATTCCCTTCAACCTGGAGAGTTGGGACCCATGGAATGGGTGCCATGCATTATTGCTTTAAAGGGTCTGCATTTGCTCACCCAATCTCACCAATCCTCTCAGTCCGAAGTGTCCAGCCTTATGCCACATCCAGCTGTCTTTGTAGATAGGGTCATTCCAGGTTTCATCAGAGACCCTGAAGGAATTGGAAAGAATTTCCCAGTTTTTTTGTTTTGTTTTTGAAATTCCTTTTTATAGTGGGTTTGAGCTGATTCTCGCTGCCATGTTTATGCCAGTCTAGACACACTTGATTCTCTTACGGAGACATATCAATACATAGGTTTTAAGATTCTTACTAGTCAGATATATTCCTCTGTGGGAAATATGGGGTTTTGAGTCCCTTTCACTGAGGAAGGTGTAGGTCTTGACTATTCCATAGTTTGTTTTTGGAACGGTACCTGTGCTTATATCAAACTCTGGTTTTATGCATCACCCCACCTCTCCTTCCCCCTTAAGCAGGCATAAGAGTGTTTTCTAAATGTGAGACACTGTTCTCTTTCCTATCTCAGTTCAAGTGTAGCCATGTTTACAGGATCTTCATAAGTGATATCTTATGATAAGTTTCTTTTTCTCTGTGACTTATTTCACTTAGAATCATCGTACCTGAATCCACCCATTTTGCTGCTACTGGTCTTATGACATTGATTTCATGGCTGAGGGATATTCCATCGTACGTAAGTACCACACTTTTTTGAACCATTTTTATATTTCCTGGGATATTTAAGGTGTACCCAAGTTGAGGTCCTTGTAAGCAGTGCAGCCCTAAATTTTGGCGTGGCTCTGTCTTATTGATTTTCAGTTTTCCCAAGGTATATTCCCTAGACTGGAAGTGCCCTTGGCTCTGTAGCTCTGTTGTTTACTTGTTTTAGGGAACACAATGCACTCCTCCAGGGAGGCAGTTGGCAATTTACATCCCGCCCATCAGCATAAGAAGGCTCCCTGTTCTCCAGTGCCTGTCTTGCCTTTCTGGTTTTTACACATTTTGTGGATGTCCCATTTGACCGGTGGGAAGTGATACTTCTTTGTAGTGCAGATTTGCATTGCCCGCTTGCTTGCTTGGCCAAAAAGGTTGTATGCGTTTTCTCCTGAATATATTCAGGAGAAAACGCATACGCCCTTTTTGGCCAAGTGCATCATATTCGAAGTATTGTCCCTCTTCCTGTGCTTTAAAGGCAATTCCAACGTACCTCTTGAAATCTGTTTCCTGCTCTTCTGCCTCGCTTTCAAGTCCACCTCGTTGCCTTCCCTCAACAGATTTTTGGACGATAGTTGTCCTTTATTACTTGGCCAGTTTGTGAATTGCTGTGCCCCTGAGCTCCATTTTTCAACTCGTTTTTGGTGAGCTGACCGCAATTCCAAAATTTTGATTCAGGACCTATACTGGTTGCCAGTGGGTGGCTGAGACTTTGGTTAATTCTTCTTCCTGCCGGGAAATTACAGTGATATGTGCCCGTCCAAATGCCTAACAGCTACTCTCTCATTGGTTCTCCCTCTTCCCTTTCATCCTCTGCCAAATTGGAAACCTGTGCGAACCAGGAGGTTAAAGGGTCTGTCTCTCCACGTTGGGAGGTTGATAGTAAAGCAGAGGGAAAGTCAAACCGGAGCACCAGGAGAGGGACTATTCGTTGAGTTTTAGAAACCTTTCGTATTCACAGTGTGTCCGTTAGCTAGGTTTCCCGTACATGTTATAGCTGTAGTAATATTCCCTTCAACCTGGAGAGTTGGGACCCATGGAATGGGTGCCAGGCATTTGTGCTGTAAAGGTTCTCCATTTGCTCACCCAATCTCACCAATCCTCTCAGTCCCAAGTGTCCAGCCTTATGCCACATCCAGCTGTCATTGTAGATAGGCTCATTCCAGGTTTCATCAGAGACCCTGAAGGAATTGTAAAGAATTTCCCGGTTTTTTTGTTTTGTTTTTGAAATTCCTTTTTATAGTGGGTTTGAGCTGATTCTCGCTGCCATGTTTATGCCAGTCTAGACACACTTGATTCCCTTACGGAGACATATCATTCCATAGGTTTTAAGATTCTTACTAGTCAGATATATTCCTCTGCGGGAAATATGGGGCTTTGAATCCCTTTCACTGAGGAATGTGTAGGTCTTGTCTATTCCATAGTTGGTTTTTGGAACGGTACCTGTGCTTATATCAAACTCTGGTTTTATGCATCACCCACCTCTCCTTCCCCCTTAAGCAGGCATAAGAGTGTTTTCTAAATGTGAGACACTCTTCTCTTTCCTATCTCAGTTCAAGTGTAGCCATGTTTACAGGATCTTCATAAGTGATATCTTATGATAAGTTTCTTTTTCTCTGTGACTTATTTCACTTAGAATCATCGTACCTGAATCCACCCATTTTGCTGCTACTGGTCTTATGACATTGATTTCATGGCTGAGGGATATTCCATCGTACGTAAGTACCACAATTTTTTGAACCATTTTTATATTTCCTGGGATATTTAAGGTGTACCCAAGTTGACGTCCTTGTAAGCAGTGCAGCCCTAAATTTTGGGGTGGCTCTGTCTTATTGATTTTCAGTTTTCCCAAGGTATATTCCCTAGACTGGAAGTGCCCTTGGCTCTGTAGCTCTGTTGTTTACTTGTTTTAGGGAACACAATGCACTCTTCCAGAGAGGCATTTGGCAATTTACATCCCGCCCATCAGCATAACAAGGCTCCCTGTTCTCCAGGGCCTGTCTTGCCTTTCTGGTTTTTACACATTTTGTGGATGTCCCTTTTGACCGGTGGGAAGTGATACTTCTTTGTAGTGCAGATTTGCATTGCACGCTTGCTTGCTTGGCCAAAAACGGCGTATGCGTTTTCTCCTGAATATATTCAGGAGAAAACGCAAACGCCCGTTTCGGCCATGTGCATCATTGTCGAAGTTGTGTCCATCTTCCTGTGCTTTAAAGGTGATTCCAACGTACCTCTTGAAATCTGTTTCCTGCTATTCTGCCTCGCTTTCAAGTCCGCCTCGTTGCCTTCCCTCAACAGATTTTTGGACGATAGTTGTCCTTTATTACTCGGCCAGTTTGTGAATTGCTGTGCCCCTGAGCTCAATTTTTCAACTCGTTTTTGGTGAGCTGACCGCAAATCCAAAATTTTGGTTCAGGACCTATACTGGTTCCCGGTGGGTGGCTGAGACTTTGGTTAATTCTTCTTCCTGCCGGGAAATTACAGTGATATGTGCCCGTCCAAATGCCTAACAGCTACTCTCTCATTGGTTCTCCCTCTTCCCTTTCATCCTCTGCCAAATTGGCAAACTGTGTGAACCAGGAGGTTAAAGGGGCTGTCTCTCCAAGTTGGGAGGTTGATAGTAAAGCAGATGGAAAGTCAAACCGGAGCACTAGGAGAGGGACTATTCGTTGAGTTTTAGAAACCTTTCGTATTCACAGTGTGTCCGTTCTCTAGGTTTCCCGTACATGTTATAACTGTAGTAATATTCCCTTCAACCTGGAGAGTTGGGACCCATGGAATGGGTGCCATGCATTATTGCTTTAAAGGGTCTGCATTTGCTCACCCAATCTCACCAATCCTCTCAGTCCGAAGTGTCCAGCCTTATGCCACATCCAGCTGTCGTTGTAGATAGGGTCATTCCAGGTTTCATCAGAGACCCTGAAGGAATTGGAAAGAATTTCCCAGTTTTTTTGTTTTGTTTTTGAAATTCCTTTTTATAGTGGGTTTGAGCTGATTCTCGCTGCCATGTTTATGCCAGTCTAGACACACTTGATTCTCTTACGGAGACATATCAATACATAGGTTTTAAGATTTTTAGTAATCAGATATATTCCTCTGCGGGAAATATGGGTCTTTGAATCCCTTTCACTGAGGAAGGTGTAGGTCTTGTCTATTCCAGAGTTGGTTTTTGGAACGGTACCTGTGCTTATATCAAACTCTGGTTTTATGCATCACCCCACCTCTCCTTCCCCCTTAAGCAGGCATAAGAGTGTTTTCTAAATGTGAGACACTGTTCTCTTTCCTATCTCAGTTCAATTGTAGCCATGTTTACAGGATCTTCATAAGTGATATCTTATGATAAGTTTCTTTTTCTCTGTGACTTATTTCACTTAGAATCATCGTACCTGAATCCACCCATTTTGCTGCTACTGGTCTTATGACATTGATTTCATGGCTGAGGGATATTCCATCGTACGTAAGTACCACACTTTTTTGAACAATTTTTATATTTCCTGGGATATTTAAGGTGTACCCAAGTTGAGGTCCTTGTAAGCAGTGCAGCCCTAAATTTTGGCGTGGCTCTGTCTTATTGATTTTCAGTTTTCCCAAGGTATATTCCGTAGACTGGAAGTGCCATTGGCTCTGTAGCTCTGTTGTTTACTTGTTTTAGGGAACACAATGCACTCCTCCAGAGAGGCAGTTGGCAATTTACATCCCGCCCATCATAATAACAAGGCTCCCTGTTCTCCAGTGCCTGTCTTGCTTTTCTGGTTTTTACATATTTTGTGGATGTCCCTTTTGACCGGTAGGAAGTGATACTTCTTTGTAGTGCAGATTTGCATTGCCCGCTTGCTTGCTTGGCCAAAAAGGGCGTATGCGTTTTCTCCTGAATATATTCAGGAGAAAACGCATACGCCCTTTTTGGCCAAGTGCATCATATTCGAAGTTGTGTCCCTCTTCCTGTGCTTTAAAGGCGATTCCAACGTACCTCTTGAAATCTGTTTCCTGCTATTCTGCCTCGCTTTCAATTCCGCCTCGTTGCCTTCCCTCAACAGATTTTTGGACGATAGTTGTCCTTTATTACTCGGCCACTTTGTGAATTGCTGTGCCCCTGAGCTCCATTTTTCAACTCCTTTTTGGTGAGCTGACCGCAAGTCCAAAATTTTGGTTCAGGACCTATGCTGGTTCCCGGTGGGTGGCTGAGACTTTGGTTAATTCTTCTTCCTGCCGGGAAATTACAGTGATATGTGCCCGTCCAAATGCTTAACAGCTACTCTCTCATTGGTTCTCCCTCTTCCCTTTCATCCTCTGCCAAATTGGCAACCTGTGCGAACCAGGAGGTTAAAGGGGCTTTCTCTCCAAGTTGGGAGGTTGATAGTAAAGCAGATGGAAAGTCAAACCGGAGCACCAGGAGAGGGACTATTCGTTGAGTTTTAGAAACCTTTCGTATTCACAGTGTGTCCGTTCTCTAGGTTTCCCGTACATGTTATAGCTGTAGTAATATTCCCTTCAACCTGGAGAGTTGGGACCCATGGAATGGGTGCCAGGCATTTGTGCTTTAAAGGTTCTTCATTTTCTCACCCAATCTCACCAATCATCTCAGTCCCAAGTGTCCAGCCTTATGCCACATCCAGCTGTCGTTGTAGATAGGGTCATTCCAGGTTTCATCAGAGACCCTGAAGGAATTGTAAAGAATTTCCCAGTTTTTTTGTTTTGTTTTTGAAATTCCTTTTTATAGTGTGTTTCAGCTGATTCTCGCTGCCATGTTTATGACAGTCTAGACACACTTGATTCCCTTACGGAGATATATCAATCCATAAGTTTTAAGATTCTTACTAGTTCAGATATATTCCTCTGCGGGAAATATGGGGTTTTGAGTCCCTTTCAGTGAGGAAGGTGTAGGTCTTGTCTATTCCATAGTTGGTTTTTGGAACGGTACCTGTGCTTATATCAAACTCTGGTTTTATGCATCACCCCACCTCTCCTTCCCCCTTAAGCAGGCATAAGAGTGTTTTTTAAATATGAGACACTGTTCTCTTCCTAACTCAGTTCAAGTGTAGCCAAGTTTACAGGATCTTCATAAGTGATATCTTATGATAAGTTTCTTTTTCTGTGTGACTTATTTCACTTAGAATCATCGTACCTGAATCCACCCATTTTGCTGCTACTGGTCTTATGACATTGATTTCATGGCTGAGGGATATTCCATCGTTCGTAAGTACCACAATTTTTTCAACCATTTTTATATTTCCTGGGATATTTAAGGTGTACGCAAGTTGAGGTCCTTGTAAGCAGTGCAGCCCTAAATTTTGGCGTGGCTCTGTCTTATTGATTTTCAGTTTTCCCAAGGTATATTCCCTAGACTGGAAGTGCCCTTGGCTCTGTAGCTCTGTTGTTTACTTGTTTTAGGGAACACAATGCACTCCTCCGGAGAGGCAGTTGGCAATTTACATCCCGCCCATCAGCATAACAAGGCTCCCTGTTCTCCAGGGCCTGTCTTGCTTTTCTGGTTTTTACATATTTTGTGGATGTCCCTTTTGACCGGTGGGAAGTGATACTTCTTTGTAGTGCAGATTTGCATTGCCCGCTTGCTTGCTTGGCCAAAAAGGGCGTATGCGTTGTCTCCTGAATATATTCAGGAGAAAATGCATACGCCCTTTTTGGCCAAGTGCATGATATTCGAAGTTGTGTCCCTCTTCCTGTGCTTTAAAGGCGATTCCAACGTACCTCTTGAAATCTGTTTCCTGCTATTCTGCCTCGCTTTCAAGTCCGCCTCGATGCCTTCCCTCAACAGATTTTTGGACGATAGTTGTCCTTTTTTACTCGGCCACTTTGTGAATTGCTGTGCCCCTGAGCTCCATTTTTCAACTCGTTTTTGGTGAGCTGACCGCAAGTCCAAAATTTTGGTTCAGGACCTATGCTGGTTCCCGGTGGGTGGCTGAGATTTTGGTTAATTCTTCTTCCTGCCGGGAAATTACAGTGATATGTGCCCGTCCAAATGCCTAACAGCTAGTCTCTCATTGGTTCTCCCTCTTCCCTTTCATCCTCTGCCAAATTGGCAACATGTGCGAACCAGGAGGTTAAAGGGGCTGTCTCTCCAAGTTGGGAGGTTGATAGTAAAGCAGATGGAAAGTCAAACCGGAGCACCAGGAGAGGGACTATTCGTTGAGTTTTAGAAACCTTTCGTATTCACAGTGTGTCCGTTCTCTAGGTTTCCCGTACATGTTATAACTGTAGTAATATTCCCTTAAACCGGGAGTGTTGGGACCCATGGAATGGGTGCCAGGCATTTGTGCTTTAAAGTTTCTGCATTTGCTCACCCAATCTCACCAATCGTCTCAGTCCCAAGTGTCCCTCCTTATGCCACACCCAGCTGTCATTGTAGATAGGGTCATTCCAGGTTTCATCAGAGACCCTGAAGGAATTGTAAAGAATTTCCCAGTTTTTTTGTTTGTTTTTGAAATTCATTTTTATAGTGGGTTTGAGCTGATTCTCGCTGCCATGTTTAGGCCAGTCTAGACACACTTGTTTCCCTTAGAGAGACATATCAATCCATAGGTTTTAAGATTCTTACTAGTCAGATATATTCCTCTGCGGGAAATATGGGGTTTTGAGTCCCTTTCACTGAGGAAGGTGTAGGTCTTGTCTATTCCATAGTTGGTTTTTGGAACAGTACCTGTGCTTATATCAAACTCTGGTTTTATGCATCACCCCACCTCTCCTTCCCCCTTAAGCAGGGATAAGAGTGTTTTCTAAATGTGAGACACTGTTCTCTTTCCTAACTCAGTTCAAGCGTAGTCATGTTTACAGGATCTTCATAAGTGATATCTTATGATAAGTTTCTTTTTCTGTGTGACTTATTTCACTTAGAATCATCATACCTGAATCCACCCATTTTGCTGCTACTGGTCTTATGACATTGATTTCATGGCTGAGGGATATTCCATCGTACGTAAGTACCACAATTTTTTGAACCATTTTTATATTTCCTGGGATATTTAAGGTGTACCCAAGTTGAGGTCCTTGTAAGCAGTGCAGCCCTAAATTTTGGGGTGGCTCTGTCTTATTGATTTTCAGTTTTCCCAAGGTATATTCCCTAGACTGGAAGTGCCCTTGGCTCTGTAGCTCGGCTGTTTACTTGTTTTAGGGAATACAATGTACTCCTCCAGAGAGGCAGTTGGCAATTTACATCCCGCCCATCAGCATAACAAGGCTCCCTGTTCTCCAAGCCCTGTCTTGCCTTTCCGGTTTTTACACATTTTGTGGATGTCCCTTTTGACCAGTGGGAAGTGATACTTCTTTGTAGTGCAGATTTGCATTGCCCGCTTGCTTGCTTGGCCAAAAAGGGCGTATGTGTTTTCTCCTGAATATATTCAGGATAAAACGCATACGCCCTTTTTGGCCAAGTGCATCATTGTCGAAGTTGTGTCCCTCTTCCTGTGCTTTACAGGCGATTCCAATGTACCTCTTGAAATCTGTTTCCTGCTATTCTGCCTCGCTTTCAAGTCCACCTCGTTGCCTTCCCTCAACAGATTTTTGGACGATAGTTGTCCTTTATTACTCGGCCAGTTTGTGAATTGCTGTGCCCCTGAGCTCCATTTTTCAACTCGTTTTTGGTGAGCTGACCGCAACTCCAAAATTTTGGTTCAGGACCTATGCTGGTTCCCGGAGGGTGGCTGAGACTTTGGTTAATTCTTCTTCCTGCCGGGAAGTTAGAGTGACATATGCCCGTTCAAACGCCTAACAGCTACTCTCTCATTGGTTCTCCCTCTTCCCTTTCATCCTCTGTCAAATTGGAAACCTGTGTGAACCAGGAGGTTGAAGGGGCTGTCTCTCCAAGTTGGGAGATTGATAGTAAAGCAGATGGAAAGTCAAACCAGAGCACCAGGAGAGGGACTATTCGTTGAGTTTTAGAAACCTTTCGTATTCACAGTGTGTCCGTTCTCTAGGTTTCTCGTACATGTTATAACTGTAGTCATATTCCCTTCAACCTGGAGAGTTCGGACCCATGGAATGGGTGCCATGCATTATTGCTTTAAAGGGTCTGCATTTGCTCACCCAATCTCACCAATCGTCTCAGTCCCAAGTGTCCAGCCTTATGCCACATCCAGCTGTCATTGTAGATAGGGTCATTCCAGGTTTCATCAGAGACCCTGAAGGAATTGTAAAGAATTTCCCAGTTTTTTTGTTTTGTTTTTGAAATTCCTTTTTATAGTGGGTTTGAGCTGATTCTCGCTGCCATGTTTATGCCAGTCTAGACACACTTGATTCCCTTACGGAGACATATCAATCCATAGGTTTTAAGGTTCTTACTAGTCAGATATATTCCTCTGCGGGAAATATGGGGTTTTGAGTCCCTTTCACTGAGGAAGGTGTAGGTCTTGTCTATTCCATAGTTGGTTTTTGGAACGGTACCTGTGCTTATATCAAACTCTGGTTTTATGCATCACCCCACCTCTCCTTCCCCCTTAAGCAGGCATAAGAGTGTTTTCTAAATGTGAGACACTCTTCTCTTTCCTAACTCAGTTCAAGTGTAGCCATGTTTACAGGATCTTCATAAGTGATATCTTATGATAAGTTTCTTTTTCTCTGTGACTTATTTCACTTAGAATCATCGTACCTGAATCCACCCATTTTGCTGCTACTGGTCTTATGACATTGATTTCATGGCTGAGGGATATTCCATAGTACGTATGTACCACAATTTTTTGAACCATGTTTATATTTCCTGGGATATTTAAGGTGTACTCAAGTTGAGGTCCTTGTAAGCAGTGCAGCCATAAATTTTGGGGTGGCTGTGTCTTATTGATTTTCAGTTTTCCCAAGGTATATTCCCTAGACTGGAAGTGCCCTCGACTCTGTAGCTCTGTTGTTTACTTGTTTTAGTGAACACAATGCACTCCACCAGAGAGGCAGTTGGCAATTTACATCCCGCCCATCAGCATAACAAGGCTCCCTATTCTCCAGGGCCTGTCTTGCCTTTCTGGTTTTTACACATTTGGTGGATGTCCCTTTTGACCGGTGGGAAGTGATACTTCTTTGTAGTGCAGATTTGCATTGCCCGCTTGCTTGCTTGGCCAAAAAGGGCGTATGCGTTTTCTCCTGAATATATTCAGGAGAAAACGCATACGCCCTTTTTGGCCAAGTGCATCATATTCGAAGTTGTGTCCCTCTTCCTGTGCTTTAAAGGCGATTCCAACGTACCTCTTGAAATCTGTTTCCTGCTATTCTGCCTCGCTTTCAATTCCGCCTCGTTGCCTTCCCTCAACAGATTTTTGGACGATAGTTGTCCTTTATTACTCGGCCACTTTGTGAATTGCTGTGCCCCTGAGCTCCATTTTTCAACTCCTTTTTGGTGAGCTGACCGCAAGTCCAAAATTTTGGTTCAGGACCTATGCTGGTTCCCGGTGGGTGGCTGAGACTTTGGTTAATTCTTCTTCCTGCCGGGAAATTACAGTGATATGTGCCCGTCCAAATGCTTAACAGCTACTCTCTCATTGGTTCTCCCTCTTCCCTTTCATCCTCTGCCAAATTGGCAACCTGTGCGAACCAGGAGGTTAAAGGGGCTGTCTCTCCAAGTTGGGAGGTTGATAGTAAAGCAGATGGAAAGTCAAACCGGAGCACCAGGAGAGGGACTATTCGTTGAGTTTTAGAAACCTTTCGTATTCACAGTGTGTCCGTTCTCTAGGTTTCCCGTACATGTTATAGCTGTAGTAATATTCCCTTCAACCTGGAGAGTTGGGACCCATGGAATGGGTGCCAGGCATTTGTGCTTTAAAGGTTCTTCATTTTCTCACCCAATCTCACCAATCATCTCAGTCCCAAGTGTCCAGCCTTATGCCACATCCAGCTGTCGTTGTAGATAGGGTCATTCCAGGTTTCATCAGAGACCCTGAAGGAATTGTAAAGAATTTCCCAGTTTTTTTGTTTTGTTTTTGAAATTCCTTTTTATAGTGTGTTTCAGCTGATTCTCGCTGTCATGTTTATGACAGTCTAGACACACTTGATTCCCTTACGGAGATATATCAATCCATAAGTTTTAAGATTCTTACTAGTCAGATATATTCCTCTGCGGGAAATATGGGGTTTTGAGTCCCTTTCAGTGAGGAAGGTGTAGGTCTTGTCTATTCCATAGTTGGTTTTTGGAACGGTACCTGTGCTTATATCAAACTCTGGTTTTATGCATCACCCCACCTCTCCTTCCCCCTTAAGCAGGCATAAGAGTGTTTTTTAAATATGAGACACTGTTCTCTTTCCTAACTCAGTTCAAGTGTAGCCAAGTTTACAGGATCTTCATAAGTGATATCTTATGATAAGTTTCTTTTTCTGTGTGACTTATTTCACTTAGAATCATCGTACCTGAATCCACCCATTTTGCTGCTACTGGTCTTATGACATTGATTTCATGGCTGAGGGATATTCCATCGTTCGTAAGTACCACAATTTTTTCAACCATTTTTATATTTCCTGGGATATTTAAGGTGTACGCAAGTTGAGGTCCTTGTAAGCATTGCAGCCCTAAATTTTGGCGTGGCTCTGTCTTATTGATTTTCAGTTTTCCCAAGGTATATTCCCTAGACTGGAAGTGCCCTTGGCTCTGTAGCTCTGTTGTTTACTTGTTTTAGGGAACACAATGCACTCCTCCGGAGAGGCAGTTGGCAATTTACATCCCGCCCATCAGCATAACAAGGCTCCCTGTTCTCCAGGGCCTGTCTTGCTTTTCTGGTTTTTACATATTTTGTGGATGTCCCTTTTGACCGGTGGGAAGTGATACTTCTTTGTAGTGCAGATTTGCATTGCCCGCTTGCTTGCTTGGCCAAAAAGGGCGTATGCGTTGTCTCCTGAATATATTCAGGAGAAAATGCATACGCCCTTTTTGGCCAAGTGCATGATATTCGAAGTTGTGTCCCTCTTCCTGTGCTTTAAAGGCGATTCCAACGTACCTCTTGAAATCTGTTTCCTGCTATTCTGCCTCGCTTTCAAGTCCGCCTCGATGCCTTCCCTCAACAGATTTTTGGACGATAGTTGTCCTTTTTTACTCGGCCACTTTGTGAATTGCTGTGCCCCTGAGCTCCATTTTTCAACTCGTTTTTGGTGAGCTGACCGCAAGTCCAAAATTTTGGTTCAGGACCTATGCTGGTTCCCGGTGGGTGGCTGAGATTTTGGTTAATTCTTCTTCCTGCCGGGAAATTACAGTGATATGTGCCCGTCCAAATGCCTAACAGCTAGTCTCTCATTGGTTCTCCCTCTTCCCTTTCATCCTCTGCCAAATTGGCAACATGTGCGAACCAGGAGGTTAAAGGGGCTGTCTCTCCAAGTTGGGAGGTTGATAGTAAAGCAGATGGAAAGTCAAACCGGAGCACCAGGAGAGGGACTATTCGTTGAGTTTTAGAAACCTTTCGTATTCACAGTGTGTCCGTTCTCTAGGTTTCCCGTACATGTTATAACTGTAGTAATATTCCCTTAAACCGGGAGTGTTGGGACCCATGGAATGGGTGCCAGGCATTTGTGCTTTAAAGTTTCTGCATTTGCTCACCCAATCTCACCAATCGTCTCAGTCCCAAGTGTCCCTCCTTATGCCACACCCAGCTGTCATTGTAGATAGGGTCATTCCAGGTTTCATCAGAGACCCTGAAGGAATTGTAAAGAATTTCCCAGTTTTTTTGTTTGTTTTTGAAATTCATTTTTATAGTGGGTTTGAGCTGATTCTCGCTGCCATGTTTAGGCCAGTCTAGACACACTTGTTTCCCTTAGAGAGACATATCAATCCATAGGTTTTAAGATTCTTACTAGTCAGATATATTCCTCTGCGGGAAATATGGGGTTTTGAGTCCCTTTCACTGAGGAAGGTGTAGGTCTTGTCTATTCCATAGTTGGTTTTTGGAACAGTACCTGTGCTTATATCAAACTCTGGTTTTATGCATCACCCCACCTCTCCTTCCCCCTTAAGCAGGGATAAGAGTGTTTTCTAAATGTGAGACACTGTTCTCTTTCCTAACTCAGTTCAAGCGTAGTCATGTTTACAGGATCTTCATAAGTGATATCTTATGATAAGTTTCTTTTTCTGTGTGACTTATTTCACTTAGAATCATCATACCTGAATCCACCCATTTTGCTGCTACTGGTCTTATGACATTGATTTCATGGCTGAGGGATATTCCATCGTACGTAAGTACCACAATTTTTTGAACCATTTTTATATTTCCTGGGATATTTAAGGTGTACCCAAGTTGAGGTCCTTGTAAGCAGTGCAGCCCTAAATTTTGGGGTGGCTCTGTCTTATTGATTTTCAGTTTTCCCAAGGTATATTCCCTAGACTGGAAGTGCCCTTGGCTCTGTAGCTCGGCTGTTTACTTGTTTTAGGGAATACAATGTACTCCTCCAGAGAGGCAGTTGGCAATTTACATCCCGCCCATCAGCATAACAAGGCTCCCTGTTCTCCAAGCCCTGTCTTGCCTTTCCGGTTTTTACACATTTTGTGGATGTCCCTTTTGACCAGTGGGAAGTGATACTTCTTTGTAGTGCAGATTTGCATTGCCCGCTTGCTTGCTTGGCCAAAAAGGGCGTATGTGTTTTCTCCTGAATATATTCAGGATAAAACGCATACGCCCTTTTTGGCCAAGTGCATCATTGTCGAAGTTGTGTCCCTCTTCCTGTGCTTTACAGGCGATTCCAATGTACCTCTTGAAATCTGTTTCCTGCTATTCTGCCTCGCTTTCAAGTCCACCTCGTTGCCTTCCCTCAACAGATTTTTGGACGATAGTTGTCCTTTATTACTCGGCCAGTTTGTGAATTGCTGTGCCCCTGAGCTCCATTTTTCAACTCGTTTTTGGTGAGCTGACCGCAACTCCAAAATTTTGGTTCAGGACCTATGCTGGTTCCCGGAGGGTGGCTGAGACTTTGGTTAATTCTTCTTCCTGCCGGGAAGTTAGAGTGACATATGCCCGTTCAAACGCCTAACAGCTACTCTCTCATTGGTTCTCCCTCTTCCCTTTCATCCTCTGTCAAATTGGAAACCTGTGTGAACCAGGAGGTTGAAGGGGCTGTCTCTCCAAGTTGGGAGATTGATAGTAAAGCAGATGGAAAGTCAAACCAGAGCACCAGGAGAGGGACTATTCGTTGAGTTTTAGAAACCTTTCGTATTCACAGTGTGTCCGTTCTCTAGGTTTCTCGTACATGTTATAACTGTAGTCATATTCCCTTCAACCTGGAGAGTTCGGACCCATGGAATGGGTGCCATGCATTATTGCTTTAAAGGGTCTGCATTTGCTCACCCAATCTCACCAATCGTCTCAGTCCCAAGTGTCCAGCCTTATGCCACATCCAGCTGTCATTGTAGATAGGGTCATTCCAGGTTTCATCAGAGACCCTGAAGGAATTGTAAAGAATTTCCCAGTTTTTTTGTTTTGTTTTTGAAATTCCTTTTTATAGTGGGTTTGAGCTGATTCTCGCTGCCATGTTTATGCCAGTCTAGACACACTTGATTCCCTTACGGAGACATATCAATCCATAGGTTTTAAGGTTCTTACTAGTCAGATATATTCCTCTGCGGGAAATATGGGGTTTTGAGTCCCTTTCACTGAGGAAGGTGTAGGTCTTGTCTATTCCATAGTTGGTTTTTGGAACGGTACCTGTGCTTATATCAAACTCTGGTTTTATGCATCACCCCACCTCTCCTTCCCCCTTAAGCAGGCATAAGAGTGTTTTCTAAATGTGAGACACTCTTCTCTTTCCTAACTCAGTTCAAGTGTAGCCATGTTTACAGGATCTTCATAAGTGATATCTTATGATAAGTTTCTTTTTCTCTGTGACTTATTTCACTTAGAATCATCGTACCTGAATCCACCCATTTTGCTGCTACTGGTCTTATGACATTGATTTCATGGCTGAGGGATATTCCATAGTACGTATGTACCACAATTTTTTGAACCATGTTTATATTTCCTGGGATATTTAAGGTGTACTCAAGTTGAGGTCCTTGTAAGCAGTGCAGCCATAAATTTTGGGGTGGCTGTGTCTTATTGATTTTCAGTTTTCCCAAGGTATATTCCCTAGACTGGAAGTGCCCTCGACTCTGTAGCTCTGTTGTTTACTTGTTTTAGTGAACACAATGCACTCCACCAGAGAGGCAGTTGGCAATTTACATCCCGCCCATCAGCATAACAAGGCTCCCTATTCTCCAGGGCCTGTCTTGCCTTTCTGGTTTTTACACATTTGGTGGATGTCCCTTTTGACCGGTGGGAAGTGATACTTCTTTGTAGTGCAGATCTGCATTGCCCTCTTGCTTGCTTGACCAAAAAGGGCGTATTCGTTTTCTCCTGAATATATTCAGGAGAAAACGCATACACCCTTTTTGGCCAAGTGCATCATTGTCGAAGTTGTGCCCCTCTCCCTGTGCTTTAAAGGCGATTCCAACGTACCTTTTGAAATCTGTTTCCTGCTCTTCTGCCTCGCTTTCAAGTCCGCCTCGTTGCCTTCCCTCAACAGATGTTTGGACGATAGTTGTCCTTTATTACTCGGCCAGTTTGTGAATTGCTGTGCCCCTGAGCTCCATTTTTCAACTCGTTTTTGGTGAGCTGACCGCAAGTCCAAAATTTTGGTTCAGGACCTATACTGGTTCCCGGTGGGTGGCTGAGACTTTGGTTAATTCTTCTTCCTGCCGGGAAATTACAGTGATATGTGCCCGTCCAAATGCCTAACAGCTACTCTCTCATTGGTTCTCCCTCTTCCCTTTCATCCTCTGCCAAATTGGCAACCTGTGCGAACCAGGAGGTTAAAGGGGCTGTCTCTCCAAGTTGGGAGGTTGATAGTAAAGCAGATGGAAAGTCAAACCGGAGCACCAGGAGAGGGACTATTCGTTGAGTTTTAGAAACCTTTCGTATTCACAGTGTGTCCGTTCTCTAGGTTTCCCGTACATGTTATAACTGTAGTAATATTCCCTTCAACCTGGAGTGTTGGGACCCATGGAATGGGTGCCAGGCATTTGTGCTTTAAAGTTTCTGCATTTGCTCACCCAATCTCACCAGTCGTCTCAGTCCTAAGTGTCCCTCCTTATGCCACACCCAGCTGTCATTGTAGATAGGGTCATTCCAGGTTTCATCAGAGACCCTGAAGGAATTGTAAAGAATTTCCCAGTTTTTTTGTTTTGTTTTTGAAATTCCTTTTTATAGTGGGTTTGAGCTGATTCTCGCTGCCATGTTTAGGCCAGTCTAGACACACTTGTTTCCCTTAGAGAGACATATCAATCCATAGGTTTTAAGATTCTTACTAGTCAGATATATTCCTCTGCGGGAAATATGGGGTTTTGAGTCCCTTTCACTGAGGAAGGTGTAGGTCTTGTCTATTCCATAGTTGGTTTTTGGAACAGTACCTGTGCTTATATCAAACTCTGGTTTTATGCATCACCCCACCTCTCCTTCCCCCTTAAGCAGGCATAAGAGTGTTTTCTAAATGTGAGACACTGTTCTCTTTCCTAACTCAGTTCAAGCGTAGTCATGTTTACAGGATCTTCATAAGTGATATCTTATGATAAGTTTCTTTTTCTGTGTGACTTATTTCACTTAGAATCATCATACCTGAATCCACCCATTTTGCTGCTACTGGTCTTATGACATTGATTTCATGGCTGAGGGATATTCCATCATACGTAAGTACCACAATTTTTTGAACCATTTTTATATTTCCTGGGATATTTAAGGTGTACCCAAGTTGAGGTCCTTGTAAGCAGTGCAGCCCTAAATTTTGGGGTGGCTCTGTCTTATTCATTTTCAGTTTTCCCAAGGTATATTCCGTAGACGGGTAGTGCCCTTGGCTCTGTAGCTCTGTTGTTTACTTGTTTTAGGGAACACAATGCACTCCTCCAGAGAGGCAGTTGGCAATTTACATCCCGCCCATCAGCATAACAAGGCTCCCTGTTCTCCAGGGCCTGTCTTGCCTTTCTGGTTTTTACACAGTTTGTGGATGTCCCTTTTGACCGGTGGGAAGTGATACTTCTTTGTAGTGCAGATTTGCATTGCCCGTTTGCTTGCTTGGCCAAAAAGGGCGTATGCGTTTTCTCCTGAATATATTCAGGAGAAAACGCATACGCCCTTTTTGGCCAAGTGCATCATTGTCGAAGTTGTGCCCCTCTTCCTGTGCTTTAAAGGCGATTCCAACGTACCTCTTGAAATCTGTTTCCTGCTATTCTGCCTCGCTTTCAAGTCCGCCTCGTTGCCTTCCCTCAACAGATTTTTGGACGATAGTTGTCCTTTATTTCTCGGCCAGTTTGTGAATTGCTGTGACCCTGAGCTCCATTTTTCAACTCGTTTTTGGTGAGCTGACCGCAAGTCCAAAATTTTGGTTCAGGACCTATACTGGTTCCCGGTGGGTGGCTGAGACTTTGGTTAATTCTTCTTACTGCCTGGAAATTACAGTGATATGTGCCCGTCCAAATGCCTAACAGCTACTCTCTCATTGGTTCTCCCTCTTCCCTTTCATCCTATGCCAAATTGGAAACCTGCGCGAACCAGGAGGTTAAAGGGGCTGTCTCTCCAAGTTGGGAGATTGATAGTAAAGCAGATGGAAAGTCAAACCGGAGCACCAGGAGAGGGACTATTCGTTGAGTTTTAGAAACCTTTCGTATTCACAGTGTGTCCGTTCTCTAGGTTTCCCGTACATGGTATAACTGTAGTAATATTCCCTTCAACCTGGAGAGTTGGGACCCATGGAATGGGGGCCATGCATTATTGCTTTAAAGGGTCTGCATTTGCTCACCCAATCTCACCAATCCTCTCAGTCCCAAGTGTCCAGCCTTATGCCACATCCAGCTGTCATTGTAGATAGGGTCATTCCAGGTTTCATCAGAGACCCTGAAGGAATTGTAAAGAATTTCCCAGTTTTTTTGTTTTGTTTTTGAAATTCCTTTTTATAGTGGGTTTGAGCTGATTCTCGCTGCCATGTTTATGCCAATCTAGACACACTTGATTCCCTTACGGAGACATATCAATCCATAGGTTTTAAGATTCTTACTAGTCAGATATATTCCTCTGCGGGAAATATGGAGTTTTGAGTCCCTTTCACTGAGGAAGGTGTAGGTCTTGTCTATTCCATAGTTGGTTTTTGGAACAGTACCTGTGCTTATATCAAACTCTGGTTTTATGCATCACCCCACCTCTCCTTCCCCCTTAAGCAGGCATACGAGTGTTTTCTAAATGTGAGACACTGTTCTCTTTCCTAACTCAGTTCAAGCGTAGTCATGTTTACAGGATCTTCATAAGTGATATCTTATGATAAGTTTCTTTTTCTGTGTGACTTATTTCACTTAGAATCATCATACCTGAATCCACCCATTTTGCTGCTACTGGTCTTATGACATTGATTTCATGGCTGAGGGATATTCCATCATACGTAAGTACCACAATTTTTTGAACCATTTTTATATTTCCTGGGATATTTAAGGTGTACCCAAGTTGAGGTCCTTGTAAGCAGTGCAGCCCTAAATTTTGGGGTGGCTCTGTCTTATTGATTTTCAGTTTTCCCAAGGTATATTCCGTAGACGGGAAGTGCCCTTGGCTCTGTAGCTCTGTTGTTTACTTGTTTTAGGGAACACAATGCACTCCTCCAGAGAGGCAGTTGGCAATTTACATCCCGCCCATCAGCATAACAAGGCTCCCTGTTCTCCAGGGCCTGTCTTGCCTTGCTGGTTTTTACACATTTTGTGGATGTCCCTTTTGACCGGTGGGAAGTGATACTTCTTTGTAGTGCAGATTTGCATTGCCCGCTTGCTTGCTTGGCCAAAAAGGGCGTATGCGTTGTCTCCTGAATATATTCAGGAGAAAACGCATACGCCCTTTTTGGCCAAGTGCATGATATTCGAAGTTGTGTCCCTCTTCCTGTGCTTTAAAGGCGATTCCAACGTACCTCTTGAAATCTGTTTCCTGCTATTCTGCCTCGCTTATAAGTCCGCCTCGTTGCCTTCCCTCAACAGATTTTTGGACGATAGTTGTCCTTTATTACTCGGCCAGTTTGTGAATTGCTGTGCCCCTGAGCTCCATTCTTCAACTCGTTTTTGGTGAGCTGACCGCAAGTCCAAAATTTTGGTTCAGGACCTATACTGGTTCCCGGTGGGTGGCTGAGACTTTGGTTAATTCTTCTTCCTGCCGGGAAATTACAGTGATATGTGCCCGTCCAAATGCCTAACAGCTACTCTCTCTTTGGTTCTCCCTCTTCCCTTTCATCCTCTGCCAAATTGGAAACCTGTGCGAACCAGGAGGTTAAAGGGGCTGTCCCTCTATGTTGGGAGGTTGATAGTAAAGCAGATGGAAAGTCAAACCGGAGTACCAGGAGAGGGACTATTCGTTGAGTTTTAGAAACCTTTCGTATTCACAGTGTGTCCGTTCTCTAGGTTTCCCGTACATGTTATAGCTGTAGTAATATTCCCTTCAACCTGGAGAGTTGGGACCCATGGAATGGGTGCCATGCATTATTGCTTTAAAGGGTCTGCATTTGCTCACCCAATCTCACCAATCTTCTCAGTCCCAAGTGTCCAGCCTTATGCCACATCCAGCTGTCATTGTAGATACGGTCATTCCAGGTTTCATCAGAGACCCTGAAGGAATTGTAAAGAATTTCCCAGTTTTTTTGTTTTGTTTTTGAAATTCCTTTTTATAGTGGGTTTGAGCTGATTCTCGCTGCCATGTTTATGCCAGTCTAGACACACTTGATTCCCTTATGGAGACATATCAATTCATAGGTTTTAAGATTCTTACTAGTCAGATATATTCCTCTGTGGGAAATATGGGGTTTTGAGTCCCTTTCACTGAGGAAGGTGTAGGTCTTGTCTATTCCATAGTTGGTTTTTGGAACGGTACCTGTGCTTATATCAAACTCTGGTTTTATGCATCACCCCACCTCTCCTTCCCCCTTAAGCAGGCATAAGAGTGATTTCTAATTGTGAGACACTGTTCTCTTTCCTAACTCAGTTCAAGTGTAGCCATGTTTACAGGATCTTCATAAGTGATATCTTATGATAAGTTTCTTTTTCTGTGTGACTTATTTCACTTAGAATCATCGTACCTGAATCCACCCATTTTGCTGCTACTGGTCTTATGACATTGATTTCATGGCTGAGGGATATTCCATCGTACGTAAGTACCACAATTTTTTGAACCATTTTTATATTTCCTGGGATATTTAAGGTGTACCCAAGTTGAGGTCCTTGTAAGCAGTGCAGCCCTAAATTTTAGGGTGGCTCTGTCTTATTGATTTTCAGTTTTCCCAAGGTATATTCCGTAGACTGAATGTGCCCTTGGCTCTGTAGCTCTGTTCTTTACTTTTTTTAGGGAATATAATGTACTCCTCCCGAGAGGCAGTTGGCAATTTACATCCCGTCCATTAGCATAACAAGGCTCCCCGTTCTGCAGGGCCTGTCTTTCCTTTCTGGTTTTTACACATTTTGTGGATGTCCCTTTTGACCGGTGGGAAGTGATACTTCTTTGTAGTGCAGATTTGCATTGCCCGCTTGCTTGCTTGGCCAAAAAGGGCGTATGCGTTTTCTCCTGAATATATTCAGGAGAAAACGCATACGCCCTTTTTGGCCAAGTGCATCATTGTCGAAGTTGTGCCCCTCTTCCTGTGCTTTAAAGGCGATTCCAACGTACCTCTTGAAATCTGTTTCCTGCTATTCTGCCTCGCTTTCAAGTCCGCCTCGTTGCCTTCCCTCAACAGATTTTTGGATGATAGTTGTCCTTTATTACTCGGCCAGTTTGTGAATTGCTGTGCCCCTGAGCTCCATTATTCAACTCGTTTTTGGTGAGCTGACCGCAAGTCCAAAATTTTGGTTCAGGACCTATGCTGTTTCCCGGTGGGGGGCTGAGACTTTGGTTAATTCTTCTTCCTGCCGGGAAGTTAGAGGTATATGTGCCCGTCCAAATGCCTAACAGCTACTCTCTCATTGGTTCTCCCTCTTCCCTTTCATCCTCTGCCAAATTGGAAACCTGTGCGAACCAGGAGGTTAAAGGGGCTGTCTCTCCAAGTTGGGAGATTGATAGTAAAGCAGATGGAAAGTCAAACCGGAGCACCAGGAGAGGGTCTATTCGTTGAGTTTTAGAAATCTTTCGTATTCACAGTGTGTCCGTTCTCTAGGTTTCCCGTACATGTTATAGCTGTAGTAATATACCCTTCAACCTGGAGAGTTGGGACCCATGGAATGGGTGCCATGCATTATTGCTTTAAAGGGTCTGCATTTGCTCACCCAATCTCACCAATCGTCTCAGTCCCAAGTCTCCAGCCTTAAGCCACATCCAGCTGTCGTTGTAGATAGGGTCATTCCAGGTTTCATCAGAGACCCAGAAGGAATTGTAAAGAATTTCCCAGTTTTTTTGTTTTGTTTTTGAAACTCCTTTTTATACTGCTTTTGAGCTGATTCTCGCTGCCATGTTTATGCCAGTCTAGACACACTTGATTCCCTTATGGAGACATATCAATACATAGATTTTAAGATTCTTACTAGTCAGATATATTCCTCTGCAGGAAATAAGGGGTTTTGAGACACTTTCACTGAAGAAAGTGTAGGTCTTGTCTATTCCATAGTTGGTTTTTGGAACGGTACCTGTGCTTATATCAAACTCTGGGTTTATGCATCACCCCACCTCTCCTTCCCCCTTAAGCAGGCATAAGAGTGTTTTCTAAATGTGAGACTCTGTTCTCTTTCCTAACTCAGTTCAAGTGTAGCCATGTTTACAGGATCTTCATGAGTGATATCTTATGATAAGTTTCTTTTTCTGTGTGACTTATTTCACTTAGAATCATCGTACCTGAATCCACTCATTTTGCTGCTACTGGTCTTATGACATTTATTTAATGGCTCAGGGATATTCCATCGTACATAAGGACCACAATTATTTGAACCATTTTTATATTTCCTGGGATATTTAAGGTGTACCCAAGTTGAGGTTCTTGTAAGCAGTGCAGCCCTAAATTTTGGGCTGGCTCTGTCTTATTGAGTTTCAGTTTTCCCAAGGTATATTCCCTAGACTGGAAGTGCCCTTGGCTCTGTAGATTTGTTGTTTACTTGTTTTAGGGAACACAATGCACTCCTTCAGAGAGGCAGTTGGCAATTTACATCCCGCACATCTGCATAACAAGGCTCCCAGTTCTCCAGGGCCTGTCTTGCCTTTCTGGTTTTTACACATTTTGTGGATGTCCCTTTTGAGCGGTGGGGGAGTGATACTTCTCTGTAGTGCAGATTTGCATTGCCCGCTTGCTGGCTTGGCCAAAATGCACGTATGCGTTTTCTCCTGAATATATTCAGGAGAAAACGCATACGCCCTTTTTGGCCAAGTGCATCACTGTCGAAGTTGTGCCCCTCTTCCTGTGCTTTAAAGGCGATTCCAACGTACCTCTTGAAATCTGTTTCCTGCTATTCTGCCTCGCTTTCAAGTCCGCCTCGTTGCCTTCCCTCAACAGATTTTTGGACGATAGTTGTCCTTTATTACTCGGCCAGTTTGTGAATTGCTGTGCCCCTGAGCTCCATTTTTCAACTCGTTTTTGGTGAGCTGACCGCAAGTCCAAAATTTTGGTTCAGGACCTATACTGGTTCCCGGTGGGTGGCTGAGAATTTGGTTAATTCTTCTTCCTGCCGGGAAATTACAGTGATATGTGCCCGTCCAAATGCCTAACAGCTACTCTCTCATTGGTTCTCCCTCTTCCCTTTCATCCTCTGCCAAATTGGCAACCTGTGCGAACCAAGAGGTTAAAGGGGCTGTCTCTCCAAGTTGGGAGGTTGATAGTAAAGCAGACGGAATGTCAAACCGGAGCACCAGGAGAGGGACTATTCGTTGAGTTTTAGAAACCTTTCGTATTCACAGTGTGTCCGTTCTCTAGGTTTCCCGCACATGTTATAGCTGTAGTAATATTCCCTTCAACCTGGAGAGTTCGGACTCATGGAATGGGTGCCATGCATTATTGCTTTAAAGGGTCTGCATTTGCTCACCCAATCTCACCAATCGTCTCAGTCCCAAGTGTCCCTCCTTATGCCACATCCAGCTGTCGTTGTAGATAGGGTCATTCCAGCTTTCATCAGAGACCCTGAAGGAATTGTAAAGAATTTCCCAGTTTTTTTGTTTTGTTTTTGAAATTCCTTTTTATAGTGGATTTGAGCTGATTCTCGCTGCCATGTTTATGCCAGTCTAGACACACTTGATTCCCTTACGGAGACATATCAATACATAGGTTTTAAGATTCTTACTAGTCAGATAATTTCCTCTGCGGGAAATATGGCGTTTTGAGTCCCTTTCACTGAGGACGGTGTAGGTCTTGTCTATTCCATAGTTGGTTTTTGGAACGGTACCTGTGCTTATATCAAACTCTGGTTTTATACATCACCCCACCTCTCCTTCCCCCTTAAGCAGGTATAAGAGTGTTTTCTAAATGTGAGACACTGTTCTCTTTCCTAACTCAGTTCAAGTGTAGCCATGTTACAGGATCTTCATAAGTGATATCTTATGATAAGTTTCTTTTTCTGTGTGACTTATTTCACTTAGAATCATCGTACCTGAATCCACCCATTTTGCTGCTACTGGTCTTATGACATTGATTTCATGGCTGAGGGATATTCCATCGTACGTAAGTACCACAATTTTTTGAACCATGTTTATATTTTCTGGGATACTTAAGGTGTATCCAAGTTGAGGTCCTTGTATGCAGTGCAGCCCTAAATTTTGGGGTGGCTCTGTCTTATTGATTTTCAGTTTTCCCAAGGTATATTCCCTAGACTGGTAGTGCCCTTGGCTCTGTAGCTCTGTTCTTTACTTGTTTTAGGGAACAGAATGCACTCCTCCAGAGAGGCAGTTGGCAATTTACATCCCGCCCATCAGCATAACAAGGCTCCCTGTTCTCCAGGGCCTGTCTTGCCTTTCTTGTTCTTACACATTTTGTGGATGTCCCTTTTGACCGGTGGGAAGTGATACTTCTTTGTAGTGCAGATTTGCATTGCCCGCTTGCTTGCTTGGCCAAAAAGGGCGTATGCGTTTTCTCCTGAATATATTCAGGAGAAAACGCATACGCCCTTTTTGGCCAAGTGCATCATTGTCGAAGTTGTGCCCCTCTTCCTGTGCTTTAAAGGCGATTCCAACGTACCTCTTGAAATCTGTTTCCTGCTATTCTGCCTCGCTTTCAAGTCCGCCTCGTTGCCTTCCCTCAACAGATTTTTGGACGATAGTTGTCCTTTATTACTCGGCCAGTTTGTGAATTGCTGTGCCCCTGAGCTCCATTTTTCAACTCGTTTTTGGTGAGCTGACCGCAAGTCCAAAATTTTGGTTCAGGACCTATACTGGTTCCCGGTGGGTGGCTGAGAATTTGGTTAATTCTTCTTCCTGCCGGGAAATTACAGTGATATGTGCCCGTCCAAATGCCTAACAGCTACTCTCTCATTGGTTCTCCCTCTTCCCTTTCATCCTCTGCCAAATTGGCAACCTGTGCGAACCAAGAGGTTAAAGGGGCTGTCTCTCCAAGTTGGGAGGTTGATAGTAAAGCAGACAGAAAGTCAAACCGGAGCACCAGGAGAGGGACTATTCGTTGAGTTTTAGAAACCTTTCGTATTCACAGTGTGTCCGTTCTCTAGGTTTCCCGCACATGTTATAGCTGTAGTAATATTCCCTTCAACCTGGAGAGTTCGGACCCATGGAATGGGTGCCATGCATTATTGCTTTAAAGGGTCTGCATTTGCTCACCCAATCTCACCAATCGTCTCAGTCCCAAGTGTCCCTCCTTATGCCACATCCAGCTGTCGTTGTAGATAGGGTCATTCCAGCTTTCATCAGAGACCCTGAAGGAATTGTAAAGAATTTCCCAGTTTTTTTTGTTTTGTTTTTGAAATTCCTTTTTATAGTGGGTTTGAGCTGATTCTCGCTGCCATGTTTATGCCAGTCTAGACACACTTGATTCCCTTACGGAGACATATCAATACATAGGTTTTAAGATTCTTACTAGTCAGATATTTTCCTCTGCGGGAAATATGGGGTTTTGAGTCCCTTTCACTGAGGACGGTGTAGGTCTTGTCTATTCCATAGTTGGTTTTTGGAACGGTACCTGTGCTTATATCAAACTCTGGTTTTATGCATCACCCCACCTCTCCTTCCCCCTTAAGCAGGTATAAGAGTGTTTTCTAAATGTGAGACACTGTTCTCTTTCCTAACTCAGTTCAAGTGTAGCCATGTTTACAGGATCTTCATAAGTGATATCTTATGATAAGTTTCTTTTTCTGTGTGACTTATTTCACTTAGAATCATCGTACCTGAATCCACCCATTTTGCTGCTACTGGTCTTATGACATTGATTTCATGGCTGAGGGATATTCCATCGTACGTAAGTACCACAATTTTTTGAACCATGTTTATATTTTCTGGGATACTTAAGGTGTATCCAAGTTGAGGTCCTTGTATGCAGTGCAGCCCTAAATTTTGGGGTGGCTCTGTCTTATTGATTTTCAGTTTTCCCAAGGTATATTACCTAGACTGGTAGTGCCCTTGGCTCTGTAGCTCTGTTCTTTACTTGTTTTAGGGAACAGAATGCACTCCTCCAGAGAGGCAGTTGGCAATTTACATCCCGCCCATCAGCATAACAAGGCTCCCTGTTCTCCAGGGCCTGTCTTGCCTTTCTTGTTCTTACACATTTTGTGGATGTCCCTTTTGACCGGTGGGAAGTGATACTTCTTTGTAGTGCAGATTTGCATTGCCCGCTTGCTTGCTTGGCCAAAAAGGGCGTATGCGTTTTCTCCTGAATATATTCAGGAGAAAACGCATACGCCCTTTTTGGCCAAGTGCATCATTGTCGAAGTTGTGCCCCTCTTCCTGTGCTTTAAAGGCGATTCCAACGTACCTCTTGAAATCTGTTTCCTGCTATTCTGCCTCGCTTTCAAGTCCGCCTCGTTGCCTTCCCTCAACAGATTTTTGGACGATAGTTGTCCTTTATTACTCGGCCAGTTTGTGAATTGCTGTGCCCCTGAGCTCCATTTTTCAACTCGTTTTTGGTGAGCTGACCGCAAGTCCAAAATTTTGGTTCAGGACCTATACTGGTTCCCGGTGGGTGGCTGAGAATTTGGTTAATTCTTCTTCCTGCCGGGAAATTACAGTGATATGTGCCCGTCCAAATGCCTAACAGCTACTCTCTCATTGGTTCTCCCTCTTCCCTTTCATCCTCTGCCAAATTGGCAACCTGTGCGAACCAAGAGGTTAAAGGGGCTGTCTCTCCAAGTTGGGAGGTTGATAGTAAAGCAGACGGAAAGTCAAACCGGAGCACCAGGAGAGGGACTATTCGTTGAGTTTTAGAAACCTTTCGTATTCACAGTGTGTCCGTTCTCTAGGTTTCCCGCACATGTTATAGCTGTAGTAATATTCCCTTCAACCTGGAGAGTTCGGACCCATGGAATGGGTGCCATGAATTATTGATTTAAAGGGTCTGCATTTGCTCACCCAATCTCACCAATCGTCTCAGTCCCAAGTGTCCCTCCTTATGCCACATCCAGCTGTCGTTGTAGATAGGGTCATTCCAGCTTTCATCAGAGACCCTGAAGGAATTGTAAAGAATTTCCCAGTTTTTTTGTTTTGTTTTTGAAATTCCTTTTTATAGTGGGTTTGAGCTGATTCTCGCTGCCATGTTTATGCCAGTCTAGACACACTTGATTCCCTTACGGAGACATATCAATACATAGGTTTTAAGATTCTTACTAGTCAGATATTTTCCTCTGCGGGAAATATGGGATTTTGAGTCCCTTTCACTGAGGACGGTGTAGGTCTTGTCTATTCCATAGTTGGTTTTTGGAGCGGTACCTGTGCTTATATCAAACTCTGGTTTTATGCATCACCCCACCTCTCCTTCCCCCTTAAGCAGGTATAAGAGTGTTTTCTAAATGTGAGACACTGTTCTCTTTCCTAACTCAGTTCAAGTGTAGCCATGTTTACAGGATCTTCATAAGTGATATCTTATGATAAGTTTCTTTTTCTGTGTGACTTATTTCACTTAGAATCATCGTACCTGAATCCACCCATTTTGCTGCTACTGGTCTTATGACATTGATTTCATGGCTGAGGGATATTCCACCGTACGTAAGTACCACAATTTTTTGAACCATGTTTATATTTTCTGGGATACTTAAGGTGTATCCAGGTTGAGGTCCTTGTATGCAGTGCAGCCCTAAATTTTGGGCTGGCTCTGTCTTATTGATTTTCAGTTTTCCCAAGGTATATTCCCTAGACTGGTAGTGCCCTTGGCTCTGTAGCTCTGTTCTTTACTTGTTTTAGGGAACAGAATGCACTCCTCCAGAGAGGCAGTTGGCAATATACATCCCGCCCATCAGCATAACAAGGCTCCCTGTTCTCCAGGGCCTGTCTTGCCTTTCTTGTTCTTACACATTTTGTGGATGTCCCTTTTGACCGGTGGGAAGTGATACTTCTTTGTAGTGCAGATTTGCATTGCCTGCCTGCTTGCTTGGCCAAACAGGGCGTATGCGTTTTCTCCTGAATATATTCAGGAGAAAACGCATACGCCCTGTTTGGCCAAGTGCATCATTGTCGAAGTTGTGCCCCTCTTCCTGTGCTTTAAATGCGATTCCAACGTACCTCTTGTAATCTGTTTCCTGCTATGCTGCCTCGCTTTCAAGTCCGCCTCGTTGCCTTCCCTCAACAGATTTTTGGAAGATAGTTGTCCTTTATTACTCGGCCAGTTTGTGAATTGCTGTGCCCCTGAGCTCCATTTTTCAACTCGTTTTTGGTGAGCTGACCGCAAGTCCAAAATTTTGGTTAAGGACCTATACTGGTTCCCAGTGGGTGGCTGAGAATTTGGTTAATTCTTCTTCCTGCCGGGAAATTACAGTGATATATGCCCGTCCAAATGCCTAACAGCTACTCTCTCATTGGTTCTCCCTCTTCCCTTTCATCCTCTGCCAAATTGGCAACCTGTGCGAACCAAGAGGTTAAAGGGGCTGTCTCTCCAAGTTGGGAGGTTGATAGTAAAGTAGACGGAAAGTCAAACCGGAGCACCAGGAGAGGGACTATTCGTTGAGTTTTAGAAACCTTTTGTATTCACAGTGTGTCCGTTCTCTAGGTTTCCCGCACTTGTTATAGCTGTAGTAATATTCCCTTCAACCTGGAGAGTTCGGACCCATGGAATGGGTGCCATGCATTATTGCTTTAAAGGGTCTGCATTTGCTCACCCAATCTCACCAATCGTCTCAGTAACAAGTGTCCCTCCTTATGCCACATCCAGCTGTCGTTGTAGATAGGGTCATTCCAGCTTTCATCAGAGACCCTGAAGGATTTGTAAAGAATTTCCCAGTTTTTTTGTTTTGTTTTTGAAATTCCTTTTTATAGTGGGTTTGAGCTGATTCTCGCTGCCATGTTTATGCCAGTCTAGACACACTTGATTCCCTTACGGAGACATATCAATACATAGGTTTTAAGATTCTTACTAGTCAGATATTTTCCTCTGCGGGAAATATGGGATTTTGAGTCCCTTTCGCTGAGGACGGTGTAGGTCTTGTCTATTCCATAGTTGGTTTTTGGAGCGGTACCTGTGCTTATATCAAACTCTGGTTTTATGCATCACCCCACCTCTCCTTCCCCCTTAAGCAGGTATAAGAGTGTTTTCTAAATGTGAGACACTGTTCTCTTTCCTAACTCAGTTCAAGTGTAGCCATGTTTACAGGATCTTCATAAGTGATATCTTATGATAAGTTTCTTTTTCTGTGTGACTTATTTCACTTAGAATCATCGTACCTGAATCCCCCCATTTTGCTGCTACTGGTCTTATGACATTGATTTCATGGCTGAGGGATATTCCATCGTACGTAAGTACCACAATTTTTTGAACCATGTTTATATTTTCTGGGATACTTAAGGTGTATCCAAGTTGAGGTCCTTGTATGCAGTGCAGCCCTAAATTTTGGGGTGGCTCTGTCTTATTGATTTTCAGTTTTCCCAAGGTATATTCCCTAGACTGGTAGTGCCCTTGGCTCTGTAGCTCTGTTCTTTACTTGTTTTAGGGAACAGAATGCACTCCTCCAGAGAGGCAGTTGGCAATATACATCCCGCCCATCAGCATAACAAGGCTCCCTGTTCTCCAGGGCCTGTCTTGCCTTTCTTGTTCTTACACATTTTGTGGATGTCCCTTTTTACCGGTGGGAAGTGATACTTCTTTGTAGTGCAGATTTGCATTGCCCGCTTGCTTGCTTGGCCAAACAGGGCGTATGCGTTTTCTCCTGAATATATTCAGGAGAAAACGCATACGCCCTGTTTGGCCAAGTGCATCATTGTCGAAGTTGTGCCCCTCTTCCTGGGCTTTAAAGACGATTCCAACGTACCTCTTGTAATCTGTTTCCTGCTATTCTGCCTCGCTTTCAAGTCCGCGTCGTTGCCTTCCCTCAACAGATTTTTGGAAGATAGTTGTCCTTTATTACTCGGCCAGGTTGTGAATTGCTGTGCCCCTGAGCTCCATTTTTCAACTCCTTTTTGGTGAGCTGACCGCAAGTCCAAAATTTTGGTTGAGGACCTATACTGGTTCCCGGTGGGTGGCTGAGAATTTGGTTAATTCTTCTTCCTGCCGGGAAATTACAGTGATATGTGCCCGTCCAAATGCCTAACAGCTACTCTCTCATTGGTTCTCCCTCTTCCCTTTCATCCTCTGCCAAATTGGCAACCTGTGCGAACCAGGAGGTTAAAGGGGCTGTCTCTCCAAGTTGGGAGGTTGATAGTAAAGTAGACGGAAAGTCAAACCGGAGCACCAGGAGAGGGACTATTCGTTGAGTTTTAGAAACCTTTTGTATTCACAGTGTGTCCGTTCTCTAGGTTTCCCGCACTTGTTATAGCTGTAGTAATATTCCCTTCAACCTGGAGAGTTTGGACCCATGGAATGGGTGCGATGCATTATTGGTTTAAAGGGTCTGCATTTGCTCACCCAATCTCACCAATCGTCTCAGTAACAAGTGTCCCTCCTTATGCCACATCCAGCTGTCGTTGTAGATAGGGTCATTCCAGCTTTCATCAGAGACCCTGAAGGAATTGTAAAGAACTTCCCAGTTTTTTTGTTTTGTTTTTGAAATTCCTTTTTATAGTGGGTTTGAGCTGATTCTCGCTGCCATGTTTATGCCAGTCTAGACACACTTGATTCCCTTATGGAGACATATCAATACATAGGTTTTAAGATTCTTACTAGTCAGATATTTTCCTCTGCCGGAAATATGGGGTTTTGAGTCCCTTTCACTGAGGACGGTGTAGGTCTTGTCTATTCCATAGTTGGTTTTTGGAACGGTACCTGTGCTTATATCAAACTCTGGTTTTATGCATCACCCCACCTCTCCTTCCCCCTTAAGCAGGTATAAGTGTGTTTTCTAAATGTGAGGCACTGTTCTCTTTCCTAACTCAGTTCAAGTGTAGCCATGTTTACAGGATCTTCATAAGTGATATCTTATGATAAGTTTCTTTTTCTGTGTGACTTATTTCACTTAGAATCATCGTACCTGAATCCACCCATTTTGCTGCTACTGGTCTTATGACATTGATTTCATGGCTGAGGGATATTCCATCGTACGTAAGTACCACAATTTTTTGAACCATTTTTATATTTCCTGGGATATTTAAGGTGTACCCAAGTTGAGGTCCTTGTAAGCAGTGCAGCCCTAAATTTTGGGGTGGCTCTGTCTTATTGATTTTCAGTTTTCCCAAGGTATATTCCCTAGACTGGAAGTGCCCTTGGCTCTGTAGCTCTGTTCTTTACTTGTTTTAGGGAACACAATGCACTCCTCCAGAGAGGCAGTTGACAATTTACATCCCACCCATCAGCATAACAAGGCTCCCTGTTCTCCAGGGCCTGTCTTGCCTTTCTGATTTTTACAGATTTTGTGGATGTCCCTTTTGACCGGTGGGAAGTGATACTTCTTTGTAGTGCAGATTTGCATTGCCCGCTTGCTTGCTTGGCCAAAAAGGGCGTATGCGTTTTCTCCTGAATATATTCAGGAGAAAACGCATACGCCCTTTTTGGCCAAGTGCATCATTGTCGAAGTTGTGCCCCTCTTCCTGTGCTTTAAAGGCGATTCCAACGTACCTCTTGAAATCTGTTTCCTGCTATTCTGCCTCGCTTTCAAGTCCGCCTCGTTGCCTTCCCTCAACAGATTTTTGGACGATAGTTGTCCTTTATTACTTGGCCAGTTTGTGAATTGCTGTGCCGCTGAGCTCCATTTTTCAACTCGTTTTTGGTGAGCTGACCGCAAGTCCAAAATTTTGGTCCAGGACCTATTCTGGTTTCGGTGGGTGGCTGAGAATTTGGTTAATTCTTCTTCCTACCAGGAAGTTAGAGTGATATCAGCCCGTCCAAATGCCTAACAGCTACTCTCTCATTGGTTCTCCCTCTTCCCTTTCATCCTCTGCCAAATTGGAAATCTGTGCGAACCAGGAGGTTAAAGGGGCTGTCTCTCCAATTTGGGAGATTGATAGTAAAGCAGATGGAAAGTCAAACCAGAGAACCAGGAGATGGAATATTCATTGAGTTTTAGAAACCTTTCTTATTCACAGTGTGTCCGTTCTCTAGGTTTCCCGTACATGTTATAACTGTAGTAATATTCCCTTCAACCTCTAGAGTTGGGACCCATGGAATGGGTGCCAGACATTTGTGCTTTAAAGGGTCTGCAATTGTTCACTCAATCTCACCAATCGGCTCAGTCCCAAGTGTCCCTCCTCATGCCACATCCAGCTGTCATTGTAGATAGGGTCAATCCAGGTTTCATCAGAGATCCTGACGGAATTGTAAAGAATTTCCTAGTTTTTTTGTTTTGTTTTTTAAATTCCTTTTTATAGTGGGTTTGAGCTGATTCTCGCTGCCATGTTTATGCCAGTCTAGACACACTTGATTCCCTTACGGAGACATATCAATACATAGGTTTTAAGATTCTTACTAGTCAGATATATTTCTCTGCGGGAAATATGGGGTTTTGAGTCCCTTTCACTGAGGAAGGTGTAGGTCTTGTCTATTCCATAGTTGGTTTTTGGAACGGTACCTGTGTTTATATCAAACTCTGGTTTTATGCATCACCCCACCTCTCCTTCACCATTAAACAGGCATAAGAGTGTTTTCTAAACATGAGACACTGTTCTCTTTCCTAACTCAGTTCAAGTGTAGCCATGTTTACAGGATCTTCATAAGTGATATCTTATGATAAGTTTCTTTTTCTGTGTGACTTATTTCACTTAGAATCATCGTACCTGAATCCACCCATTTTGCTGCTACTGGTCTTATGACATTGATTTCATGGCTGAGGGATATTCCATCGTACGTAAGTACCACAATTTTTTGAACCATTTTTATATTTCCTGGGATATTTAAGGTGTACCCAAGTTGAGGTCCTTGTAAGCAGTGCAGCCCTAAATTTTGGGGTGGTTCTGCCTTATTGATTTTCAGTTTTCCCAAGGTATATTCCCTAGACTGGAAGTGCCCTTGGCTCTGTAGCTCTGTTCTTTTCCTTGTTTTAGGGAACACAATGTAATCCTCCAGAGGGGCAGTTGGCAATTACATCCCGCCCATCAGCATAACAAGGCTCCATGTTCTCCAGGGCCTGTCTTGCCTTTCTGGTTTTTACACATTTTGTGGATGTCCCTTTTGACCGGTGGGAAGTGATACTTCTTTGTAGTGCAGATTTGCATTGCCCGCTTGCTTGCTTGGCCAAAAAGGGTGTATGCGTTCTCTCCTGTATATATTCAGGTGAAAACACATACACCCTTTTTGGCCAAGTGCATCATTGTCAAAGTTGTGCCCCTCTTCCTGTGCTTTAAAGGCGATTCCAACGTACCTCTTGAAATCTGTTTCCTGCTATCCTGCCTCGCTTTCAAGTCCGCCTCGTTGCCTTCCCTCAACAGATTTTTGGACGATAGTTTTCCTTTATTACTCAGCCAGTTTGTGAATTGCTGTGCCCCTGGGCTCCATTTTTCAACTCGTTTTTGGTGAGATGACCGCAAGTCCAAAATTTTGGTTCAGGACCTATACTGGTTCCTGGTGGGTGGCTGAGACTTTGGTTAATTCTTCTTCCTGCCGGGAAATTACAGTGATATGTGCCCGTCCAAATGCCTAACAGCTACTCTCTCATTGGATCTCCCTCTTCCCTTTCATTCACCGCCGAATTGGAAACCTGTGCGAACCAGGAGGTTAAAGGGGCTGTCTCTCCAAGTTGGGAGATTGACAGTAAAGGAGATGGAAAGTCAAACTGGAGCACCAGGAGAGGGAGTATTCATTGAGTTTTAGAAACCTTTCGTATTCACAGTGGGTCCATTCTCTAGGTTTCCCGTACATGTTATATGTGTAGTAATATTCCCTTCAACCTGGAGTGTTGGGACCCATGGAATTGGTGCCAGGCATTTGTGCTTTAAAGGGACTGCATTTGCTCACCCAATCTCACCAATCCTCTCAGTCCCAAGTGTCCAGCCTTATGCCACATCCAGCTGTCGTTGTAGATACGTTAATTCCAGGTTTCATCAGAGACCCTGAAGGAATTGTAAAGAATTTACCAGTTTTTTTGTTTAGTTTTTGCAGTTCCTTTTTATAGTGGGTTTAAGCTGATTCTCGCTGCCATGTTTATGCCAGTCTAGACACACTTGATTCCCTTACGGAGACATATCAATACATAGGTTGTAAGATTCTTACTAGTCAGATATATTCCTCTGCGGGAAATATGAGTTTTGAGTCCCTTTCACTGAGGAAGGTGTAGGTCTTGTCTATTCCATAGTTGGTTTTTGGAACGGTACCTGTGCTTATATCAAACTCTGGTTTTATGCATCACCCCACCTCTCCTTCCCCCTTAAGCAGGCATAAGAGTATTTTCTAAATGTGAGACTCTGTTCTCTTTCCTAACTCAGTTCAAGTGTAGCCATGTTTACAGGATCTTCATAAGTGATTTCTTATGATAAGTTTCTTTTTCTCTGTGACTTATTTCACTTAGAACCATCGTATCTGAATCCAGCCATTTTGCTGCTACTGGTCTTATGACATTGATTTCATGGCTGAAGGATATTCCATCGTACGTAAGTACCACAATTTTTGGAACCATTTTTATATTTCCTGGGATATTATGTTGTACCCAAGTTGAGGTCCTTGTAAGCAGTGCAGCCCTAAATTTTGGGGTGGCTCTGTCTTATTGATATTCAGTTTTCCCAAGGTATGTTCCCTAGACTGGAAGTGCCCTTGGCTCTGTAGCTCTGTTGTTTACTGGTTTTAGAGAACACAATGCACTCCTCCAGAGAGGCAGTTGGCAATTTACATCCCGCCCATCAGCATAATAAGGCTCCCTGTTCTCCAGGGCCTGGCTTGACTTTCTGGTTTTTACACATTTTGTGGATGTCCCTTTTGACCGGTGGGAAGTGACACTTCTTTGTAGTGCAGATTTGCATTGCCCGCTTGCTTGCTTGGCCAAAAAGGGCGTATGCGTTTTCTCCTGAATATATTCAGGAGAAAACGCATATGCCCTTTTTGGCCAAGTGCATCATTGTCGAAGTTGTGCCCCTCTTCCTGTGCTTTAAAGGCGATTCCAACGTACCTCTTGAAACCTGTTTCCGCCTATTCTGCCTCATTTTCAATCTGCCTCGTTGCCTTTCCTCAACAGATTTTTGGACGATAGTTGTGCTTTATTACTCGGCCTGTTTGTGAATCGCTGTGCCCCTGAGCTCCATTTTTCAACTCGTTTTTTTTGAGCTGACCTCAAGTCCAAAATTTTGGTGCAGGACCCATACTGGTTCCCGGTGGGTGACTGAGACTTTGGTTAATTCTTCTTCCTGCCGGGAAATTACAGTGATATGTGCCCGTCCAAATGCCTAACAGCTACTCTCTCATTGGTTCTCCCTCTTCCCTTTCATCCTCTGCCAAATTGGCAACATGTGCGAACCAGGAGGTTAAAGGGGATGTCTCTCCAAGTTTGGAGGTTGAGAGTAAAGCAGATGGAAAGTCAAACCGGAGCACCAGGAGAGGGACTATTCGTTGAGTTTTAGAAACCTTTCGTATTCACATGGTGTCCGTTCTCTAGGTTTCCCGTACATGTTATAGCTGTGGTAATATTCCCTTCAACCTGGAGAGTTGGGACCCATGGAATGGGTGCCAGGCAATTGTGCTTTAAAGGGTCTGCATTTGCTCACCCAATCTCACCAATCCTCTCAGTCCCAAGTGTCCAGCCTTATGCCACATCCAGCTGTCGTTGTAGATAGGGTCATTCCAGGTTTCATCAGAGACCCTGAAGGAATTGTAAAGAATTCCCCAGTTGTTTTGTTTTGTTTTTGAAATTCCTTTTTATAGTGGGTTTGAGCTGATTCTCGCTGCCATGTTTATGCCAGTCTAGACACACTTGATTCCCTTATGGAGACATATCAATACATAGGTTTTAAGATTCTTACTAGTCAGATATATTCCTCTGCGGGAAATATGGGGTTTTGAGTCCCTTTCACTGAGGAAGGTATAGGTCTTGACTATTCCATAATTGGTTTTCGGAACGGTACATGTGCTTATATCAAACTCTGGTTTTATGCATCACACCACCTCTCCTTCCCCCTTAAGCAGGCATAAGAGTGTTTTCTAAATGTGAGACTCTGTTCTCTATCCTAACTCAGTTCAAGTGTAGCCATGTTTACAGGATCTTCATAAGTGATATCTTATGATAAGTTTCTTTTTCTGTGTGACTTATTTCACTTAGAATCATCGTACCTGAATCCACCCATTTTGCAGCTACTGGTCTTATGACATTGATTTCATGGCTGAGGGATATTCCATCGTACGTAAGTACCACAATTTTTTGAACCATTTTTGTATATCCTTGGATACTTCAGGTGTACCCAAGTTGAGGTCCTTGTAAGCAGTGCAGCCCTAAATTTTGGGGTGGCTCTGTCTTATTGATTTTCAGTTTTCCCAAGGTATATTCCCTAGACTGGAAGTGCCCTTGGCTCTGTAGCTCTGTTGTTTACTTGTTTTAGGGAACACAATGCACTCCTCCAGAGAGGCAGTTGGCAATTTACATCCCGCACATCAGCATAACAAGGCTCCCTGTTCTCCAGGGCCTGTCTTGCCTTTCTGGTTTTTACACATTTTGTGGATGTCCCTTTTGACCGGTGGGAAGTGATACTTCTTTGTAGTGCAGATTTGCATTGCCCGCTTCCTTGCTTGGCCAAAAAGGGCGTACGCGTTTTCTCCTGAATATATTCAGGAGAAAACGCGTACGCCCTTTTTGGCCAAGTGCATCTTTGTCGAAGTTGGGCCCCTCTTCCTGTGCTTTAAAGGCGATTCCAACGTACCTCTTGAAATCTGTTTCCTGCTATTCTGCCTCGCTTTCAAGTCCGCCTCGATGTCTTCCCTCAACAGATTTTTGGACGATAGTTCTCCTTTATTACTCTGCCAGTTTGTGAATTGCTGTGCCCCTGAGCTCCATATTTCAACTCGTTTTTTGTGAGCTGACCGCAAGTCCAAAATTTTGGTTCAGGATTTATGCTGGTTCCTGGTGGGTGGCTGAGACTTTGGTTAATTCTTCTTCCTGCCGGGAAATTAGAATGATATGTGCCCGTCCAAATGCCTAACAGCTACTCTCTCATTGGTTCTCCCCCTTTCCTTTCATCCTCTGCCAAATTGGCAACGTGTGTGTACCAGGAGATTAAAAGGGGTGTCTCTCCAATCTGGGAGATTGATAGTAAAGCAGTGGGAAAGTCAAACCGGAACACCAGGAGAGGGACTATTCGTTGAGTTTTAGAAACCTTTTGTATTCACAGTGTGTCCATTCTCTAGGTTTCCTGTACATGTTATAGCTGTATTAATATTCCCTTCAACCCGCAGAGTTGGGACCCATGGAATGGGTGCCATGCATTATTGGTTTACAATGTCTGCATTTGCTCACCCAATCTCACCAATCCTGTAAGTCCCAAGTGTCCAGCCTTATGCCACATCCAGCGGTCGTTGTAGATAGGGTCATTCCAGGTTTCATCAGAGACCCTGAAGGAATTGTAAAGAATTTGCCTGTTTTTTTGTTTTGTTTGTGAAATTCCTTTTGATAGTGGATTTCAGCTGATTCACGCTGCCATGTTTATGCCAGTCTAGACACTTGATTCCCTTACAGAGACATATCAATACATAGGTTTTAAGATTCTTACTAGTCAGATATATTCTTCTGCGGGAAATATGGGGTTTTGAGTCCCTTTCACTGTGGAAGGTG
The DNA here is from genome assembly GCF_949752795.1 of Hyperoodon ampullatus. Taxonomy (NCBI): domain Eukaryota; kingdom Metazoa; phylum Chordata; class Mammalia; order Artiodactyla; family Ziphiidae; genus Hyperoodon; species Hyperoodon ampullatus. The sequence goes on from NW_027640918.1 coordinate 40,786, forward strand.
TAGGTCTTGTCTATTCCATAGTTGGTTTTTGGAACGGTACCTGTGCTTATATCAAACTCTGGTTTTATGCATCACCCCACCTCTCCTTCCCCCTTAAGCAGGCATAAGAGTGTTTTCCAAATGTGAGACTCTGTTCTCTTTCCTAGCTCAGTTCAAGTGTAGCCATGTTTACAGGATCTTCATAAGTGATATCTTATGATAAGTTGCTTTTCCTGTGTGACTTATTTCACTTAGAATCATCGAACCTCATTCCACTCATTTTGCTGCTACTGGTCTTATGACATAGATTTCATGGCTGAGGGATATTCCATCGTACGTAAGTACCACAATTTTTTGAACCATTTTTATATTTCCTGGGATATTTAAGGTGTACCCATATTGAGGTTCTTGTAAGCAGTGCAGCCCTAAACTTTGGGGTGGCTCTGTCTTATTGATTTTCAGTTTTCCCAAGGTATATTCCCTAGACTGGAAGTGCCCTTGGCTCTGTAGCTCTGTTGTTTACTTGTTTTAGGGAACACAATTCACTCCACCAGAGAGGCAGTTGGCAATTTACATCCAGCCCATCAGCATAACAATGCTCCCTGTTCTCCAGGGCCCGTCTTGACTTTCTGGTTTTTACACATTTTGCGGATGTTCCTTTTGACCGGTGGGAAGTGATACTTCTTTGTAGTGCAGATTTGCATTGCCTGCTTGCTTGCATGGCCAAAAATGTCGTATGCATTTTCTCCTGAAAATATTCAGCAGAAAATGCAAACGCCCTTTTTCGCCAAATGCATCATTGTCGAAGTTGTGCCCCACTTCTTGTGCTTTAAAGGCGATTCCAACGTACCTCTTGAAATCTGTTTCCTGCTATTCTGCCTCAATTTCAACTCCGCCTCGATGCCTTCCCTCAACAGATTTTTGGATGATAGTTGTCCTTTATTACTCTTCCAGTTTGTGAATTGATGTGCCCTGAGCCCCATTTTTCAACTCATTTTTTGTGAGCTGACCGCAAATGCAAAATTTTGGTTCAGGACCTCTAATTGTTCCCCGTGGGTGACTGAGACTTTGGTTAATTCTTCTTCCTCCCGTGAAATTAGAGTGACATGTGCCCGTCCAAATGCCTAACAGCTACTCTCTCATTGGTTCTCCCTCTTCCCTTTCATCCTCTGACAAATTGGCAATGTGTGCGAACCAGGAGGTTAAAGGGGCTGTCTCTCCAAGTTGGGAGATTGATAGTAAATCAGTTGGAAAGTCGCACCTGAGCATCAGGAGAGGGACTATTATTTGAGTTTTAGAAACCGTTCGTATTCACAGTGTGTCCATTCTCTAGGTTTCCCGTACATGTTATAGCTGTAGTAATATTCCCTTCAACCTGGAGAGTTGGGACCCAAGGAGTGGGTGCCATGCATTATTGCTTAAAGGGTCTGCATTTGCTCACCCAATCTCACCAATCCTCTCAGTCCCAAGGGTCCAGCCTTATGCCACATCCAGCTGTCCTTGTAGATAGGGTTATTCCAGGTTTCATCAGAGACCCTGAAGGAATTGTAAAGAATCTCCCTGTTTGTTTTGTTTTCTTTGTGAAATTCCTTTTGATAGTGGATTTCAGCTGATTCTCGCTGCCATGTTTATGCCAGTCTAGACACACTTGATTCCCTTACAGAGACATATCAATACATAGGTTTTAAGATTCTTACTAGTCAGATATATTCTTCTGCGGGAAATATGGGGTTTTGAGTCCCTTTCACTGAGGAAGGTGTAGGTCTTGTCTATTCCATAGTTGGTTTTTGGAACGGTACCTGTGCTTATATCAAACTCTGGTTTTATGCATCACCCACCTCTCCTTCCCCCTTAAGCAGGCATAAGAGTGTTTTCCAAATGTGAGACTCTGTTCTCTTTCCTAGCTCAGTTCAAGTGTAGCCATGTTTACAGGATCTTCATAAGTGATATCTTATGATAATTTGCTTTTTCTGTGTGACTTATTTCACTTAGAATCATCGAACCTGAATCCACTCATTTTGCTGCTACTGGTCTTATGACATTGATTTCATGGCTGAGGGATATTCCATCGTACGTAAGTACCACAATTTTTTGAACCAATTTTATATTTCCTGGGATATTTAAGGTGTACCCAACTTGAGGTCCTTGTAAGCAGTGCAGCCCTAAATTTTGGGGTGGCTCTGTCTTATTGATTTTCAGTTTTCCCAAGGTATATTCCCTAGACTGGAAGTGCCCTTGGCTCTGTAGCTCTGTTGTTTACTTGTTTTAGGGAACACAATGCACTCCTCCAGAGAGGGAGTTGGCAATTTACATACCGCCCATCAGCATAACAAGGCTCCCTGTTCTCCATGGCCTGTCTTGCGTTTCTGGTTTTTACACATTTTGTGGATGTCCCTTTTGACCGGTGGGAAGTGATACTTCTTTGTAGTGCAGATTTGCATTGTCCACTTGCTTGCTTGACCAAAAAGGGCATATGCGTTATCTCCTAAATATAATCAGGAGAAAACGCATATGCCGTATTTGGCCAAGTGCATCATTGTCGAAGTTGTGCCCCTCTTCCTGTGCTTTAAAGGCGATTCCAACATACCTCTTGAAATCTGTTTCCTGCTATTCTGCCTCGCTTTCAAGCTGCCTCAATGCCTTCCGTCAACAGATTTTTGGATGATAGTTGTCCTTTATTACTGTGCCAGTTTGTGAATTGCTGTGCCCCTGAGCTCCATTTTTCAACTCGTTTTTTGTGAGATGAACGCAAGACCAATATTTTGGTTCAGGACCTATACTGGTTCCCGGTGGGTGGCTGAGACTTTGGTTAATTCTTCTTCCTGCCAGGAAATTAGAGTGACATGTGCCCGTCCAAATGCCAAACAGCTACTCTCTCATTGGTTCTCCCTCTTCCCTTTCATCCTCTGCCTAATTGGCAATGTGTGCGAACCAGGAGGTTAAATGTGCTGTCACTCTATGTTGGGAGATTGATAGTAAAGCAGTTTGAAAGTCAAACATGAGCACCAGGAGAGGGACTATTAGTTGAGTTTTATAAACCTTTCGTATTCACAGTGTGTCCATTCTCTAGGTTTCCTTTACATGTTATAGCCCTAGTAATATTCCCTTCAACCTGGAGAGTTGGGACCCATGGAATGGGTGCCATGCATTATTGCTTTAAATGGTCTGCATTTGCTCAACCAATCTCACCAATCCCCTCAGTCCCAAGTTTTCAGCATTATGCCACAACCACCTCTAATTGTAGTTAGGGTTATTCCAGGTTTCATCAGAGACCCTGAAGGAATTGGAAAGAATTTCCCTGTTTTTTTTTGTTTTGTTTTTGAAATTCCTTTTTATAGTGGGTTTGAGCTGATTCTCGCTGCCATGTTTATGCCAGTCTAGACACACTTGATTCCCTTACAGAGACATATCAATAAATAGGTTTTAAGATTCTTACTAGTCAGATGTATTCCTCTGTTGGAATTATGGGGTTTTGAGTCCCTTTCACTGAGGAAGTTGTAGGTCTTGTCTATTCCATAGTTGGTGTTTGGAATTGTACCTGTGCTTATATTAAACACTGGTTTTATAGATCACGCCACCTCTCCTTCCCCCTTAAGAAAACATAAGAGTGTTTTCTAAATGTGAGACTCTGTTCTCTTTCCTAACTCAGTTCATGTGTAGCCATGTTTACAGGATCTTCATAAGTGATATCTTATGATAAGTTTCTTTTTCTCTGTGACTTATTTCACTTAGAATCATCGTACCTGAATCCACTCATTTTGCTGCTACTGGTCTTATGACATTGATTTCATGGCTGAGGGATATTCCATCGTACGTAATTACCACAATTCTTTGAACCATTTTTATATTTCCTGGGATATTTAAGGTGTACCCAAGTTGAGGTTATTGTAAGCAGGGCAGCCCTAAACTTTGGGTTGGCTGTGTCTTATTGATTTTCAGTTTTCCCAAGGTATATTCCCTAGACTGGAAGTGCCCTTGGCTCTGTAGCTCTGTTGTTTACTTGTTTTAGGGAACACAATGCACTCCTCCAGAGAGGCAGTTGACAATTTACATCCCGCCTATCAGCAAAATAAGTCTTCTTGTTCTCCAGGGCCTGTCTTGCCTTTCTGGTTTTTACACATTTTGTGGATATCCCTTTTGACCGGTGGGAAGTGATACTTCTTTGTAGTGCAGATTTGCACTGGCGCTTGCTTGCTTGGCCAAAAAGGACGTATGCGTTTTCACCTGAATATATTCAGGAGAAAACGCATACGCCCTTTTTGGCCAAGTGCATCATTGTCGAAGTTGTGCCCCTCTTCCTGTGCTTTAAAGGCGATTCCAACATACCTCTTGAAATCTGTTTCCTGCTATTATTCCTTGCTTTCAAGTCGGCCTCGTTGCCTTCTCTCAACAGATTTTTGGACGATAGTTGTCCATTATTACTCTGCCAGTTTGTGAATTGCTGTGCCCCTGAGCTCCATTTTTCAAATCGTTTTTTGTGAGCTAAATGCAAGTCCAAAATTTTGGTTCTGGACCTATACTGGTTCCCCGTGGTAGGCTGAAACTTTGGTTAATTCTTCTTCCTGCCGGGAAATTAGAGTGACATGTGCCCTTCTAAATGCCTTACAGCTACTCTGTCATTGGTTCTCCCCCTTTCCTTTCATCCTCTGCCAAATTGGCAACCTGTGCGAACCAGGAGGTTAAAGGGGCTGTCTCTCCAAGTTGGGACATTGATAGTAAACCAGTTGGAAAGTCAAACCGGAGCACCAGGAGAGGGACTATTCGTTGAGTTTTAGAAATATTTCGTATTTACAGTGTGTCCATTCCCTAGGTTTCCCGTACATGTTATAACTGTAGTAATATTCCCTTCAAAGTGGAGAGTTGAAACCCATGGAATGGGTGCCATGCATTATTGGTTTAAATGGTCTGCATTTGCTCACCCAATGTCACTAATCCTCTCAGTCCCAAGTGTCCTGCCTTATGCCACATCCAGCTGTCATTGTAAATAGTGTCTTTCCAGGTTTCATCAGAGACCCTGAAGGAATTGTAAAGAATTTCCCTGTTTTTTTGTTTTCTTTTTGAAATTCCTTGGTATAGTGGGTTTGAGCTGATTCTCACCGCCATGTTTATGCCCGTCTAGACATACTTGATTCCCTTACAGAGACATATCAATACATAGGTTTTTAGATTCTTACTAGTCAGATATATTCCTCTGCTGGAAATATGGCTTTTTGAATCCCTTTGGCTGAGGAAGGTGTAGGTCTCGTCTATTCCATAGTTGGTGTTTTTATTGGTACCAGTGCTTATATTAAACTCTGGTTTTATAGATCACGCCACCTCTCCTTCCCCCTTTATCAGGCATAAGAGTTTTTTCTAAATGTGAGACTCTGTTCTCTTTCCTAACTCAGTTCAAGTGTAGCCATGTTTACAGGATATTCATAAGTGATATCTTATGATAAGTTGCTTTTTCTGTGTGATGTATTTCACTTAGAGTCATCATACCAGAATCGACTCATTTTGCTGCTACTGGTCTTATGACATTGATTTCATGGCTGAGGGATATTCCTTCGTACGTAAGTACCACAGTTTTTTGAACCATTTTTATATTTCCGGGGATATTTAAGGTGTACCCAAGTTGAGGTTTTTGTAAGCAGTGCAGCCCTAAACTTTGGGGTGGCTCTGTCTTATTCATTTTCAGTTTTCCCAAGGTATATTCCCTAGACTGGAAGTGCCCTTGGCTCTGTAGCTCTGTTGTTTAATTGTTTTAGGGAACACAATGCACTCCTCCAGAGAGGCAGTTGGCAATTTACATCCCGCCAATCAGCAAAACAAGGCTCCATTTTCTCCATGGCATGTCTTGCCTTTCTGGTTTTTACACATGTTGTGGATGTCCCTTTTGACCGGTGGGAAGTGATACTTCCTTGTAGTGCAGATTTGCATTGCCTGCTTTGTTGCTTGGCCAAAAAGGGCGTATGTGTTTTCTCCTGAATATATTCAGGAGAAAACGTATACGCCCTTTTTGGCCAAGTGCATCATTGTCGAAGTTGTGCCCCAATTCTGGTGCTTTAGAGGTGATTCCAACATACCTCTTGAAATCTGTTTCCTGCTATTCTGCCTTGCTTTCAACTCCGCCTCATTGCCTTCCCTCAACAGATTTTTGGACGATAGTTGTCCTTTATTATTCTGCCAGTTTGTGAATTACTGTGGCCCTGAGCTCTATTTTTCAACTCGTTTTTTGTGAGCTGACCGCAAGTCCAAACTTTTGTTTCAGGATTTATACTGGTTCCAAGTGGGTGGCGGAGACTTTGGTTAATTCTTCTTCCTGCCGGGAAATTATAGTGACATGTGCCCGTCTAAATGCCTAACAGCTACTCTCTCATTGGTTCTCCCCCTTTCCTTTCATCCTCTGCGAAATTGGCAACCTGTTCGAACCAGGAGGTTAAAGGTGTTGTCTCTACAATTTGGGAGATTGATAGAATAGTTGTTGGAAAGTCAAACCTGAGCACCAGGATAGGGACTATTCGTTGAGATTTAGAAACCTTTCGTATTCCCAGTGTGTCCATTATCTAGGTTTCCCGTATATGTTAGAACGGAAGTAATATTCCCTTCAACCTGTAGAGTGGGGACCCATGGAATGGGTGCCATGCGTTATTGCTTTAAAGGGTCTGCATTTGCTCACCCAATGTCACCAATTCTCTCATTCCCAAGTGTCCAGCCTTATGCCATATCCAGCTGTCATTGTAGTTAGGGTCATTCCAGGGTTCATCAGAAACACTGAAGGAATTGTATAGAATTTCCATGTTTTTTATGTTTTGTTTTTTAAATTCCTTTTTATAGTGAGTTTAGGCTGATTCTCGCTGCCATGTTTATGCCAGTCTAGAAACACTTGATTCCCTTACAGAGACATATCAATACATAGGTTTTAAGATTCTTACTACTCAGATATATTCCTCTGCGGGAAATATGGGGTTTTGAGTCCCTTTCACTGAGGAAGGTGTAGGTCTTGTCTATTCCATAGTTGGTTTTTGGAACGGTACCTGTGCTTATATCAAACTCTGGTTTTATGCATCACCCCACCTCTCCTTCCCCCTTAAGCAGGCATAAGAGTGTTTTCCAAATGTGAGACACTGTTCTCTTTCCTAACTCAGTTCAAGTGTAGCCATGTTTACAGGATCTTCATAAGTGATATCTTATGATAAGTTTCTTTTTCTGTGTGACTTATTTCACTTAGAATCATCGTACCTGAATCCACCCATTTTGCTGCTACTGGTCTTATGACATTGATTTCATGGCTGAGGGATATTCCATAGTACGTATGTACCACAATTTTTTGAACCATTTTTATATTTCCTGGGATATTTAAGGTGTACTCAAGTTGAGGTCCTTGTAAGCAGTGCAGCCATAAATTTTTGGGTGGCTGTGTCTTATTGATTTTCAGTTTTCCCAAGGTATATTCCCTAGACTGGAAGTGCCCTCAACTCTGTAGCTCTGTTGTTTACTTGTTTTAGTGAACACAATGCACTCCACCAGAGAGGCAGTTGGCAATTTACATCCCGCCCATCAGCATAACAAGGCTCCCTGTTCTCCAGGGCCTGTGTTGCTTTTCTGGTTTTTACATATTTTGTGGATGTCCCTTTTGACCGGTAGGAAGTGATACTTCTTTGTAGTGCAGATTTGCATTGCCCGCTTGCTTGCTTGGCCAAAAAGGGCGTATGCGTTTTCTCCTGAATATATTCAGGAGAAAACGCATACGCCCTTTTTGGCCAAGTGCATCATATTCGAAGTTGTGTCCCTCTTCCTGTGCTTTAAAGGCGATTCCAACGTACCTCTTGAAATCTGTTTCCTGCTATTCTGCCTCGCTTTCAATTCCGCCTCGTTGCCTTCCCTCAACAGATTTTTGGACGATAGTTGTCCTTTATTACTCGGCCACCTTGTGAATTGCTGTGCCCCTGAGCTCCATTTTTCAACTCGTTTTTGTTGAGCTGACTGCAAGTCCAAAATTTTGGTTCAGGACCTATACTGGTTCCCGGTGGGTGGCTGAGACTTTGGTTAATTCTTCTTCCTGCCGGGAAATTACAGTGATATGTGCCCATCCAAATGCCTAACAGGTACTCTCTCATTGGTTCTCCCTCTTCCTTTTCATCCTCTGCCAAATTGGCAACGTGTGTGAACCAGGAGGTTAAAGGGGCTGTCTCTCCAAGTTAGGAGGTTGATAGTAAAGCAGATGGAAGTCAAACCGGAGCACCAGGAGAGGGACTATTCGTTGAGTTTTAGAAACCTTTCGTATTCACAGTATGTCCGTTCTCTAGGTTTCTCGTACATGTTATAGCTGTAGTAATATTCCCTTCAACCTGGAGAGTTGGGACCCATGGAATGGGTGCCAGGCGCTTGTGCTTTAAAGGGTCTGCATTTGCTCACCCAATCTCACCAATCGTCTCAGTCCCAAGTGTCCCTCCTTATGCCACATCCAGCTGTCATTTTAGATAGGGTCATTCCAGGTTTCATCAGAGACCCTGAAGGAATTGTAAAGAATTTCCCAGTTTTTTTGTTTTGTTTTTGAAATTCCTTTTTATAGTGGGTTTGAGCTGATTCTCGCTGCCATGTTTATGCCAGTCTAGACACACTTGATTCCGTAACGGAGACATATCAATACATAGGTTTTAAGATTCTTACTAGTCAGATATATTCCTCTGCGGGAAAAATGGTGTTGTGAGTCCCTTTCACTGAGGAAGGTGTAGGTCTTGTCTATTCCATAGTTGGTTTTTGGAACGGTACCTGTGCTTATATCAAACTCTGGTTTTATGCATCACCCCACCTCTCCTTCCCCCTTAAGCAGGCATAAGAGTGTTTTCTAAATGTGAGACACTGTTCTCTTTCCTAACTCAGTTCAAGAGTAGCCATGTTTACAGGATCTTCATAAGTGATATCTTATGATAAGTTTCTTTTTCTCTGTGACTTATTTCACTTAGAATCATTGTACCGGAATCCACCCATTTTGCTGCTACTGGTCTTATGACATTGATTTCATGGCTGAGGGATATTCCATCGTACGTAAGTACCACAATTTTTTGAACCATTTTTATATTTCCTGGGATATTTAAGGTGTACCCAAGTTGAGGTCCTTGTAAGCAGTGCAGCCCTAAATTTTGTGATGGCTCTGTCTTATTGATTTCCAGTTTTCCCAAGGTATATTCCCTAGACTGGAAGTGCCCTTGGCTCTGTAGCTCTGTTGTTTACTTGTTTTAGGGAACACAATGCACTCCTCCAGAGAGGCAGTTGGCAATTTACATCCCGCCCTTCAGCATAGAAAGGCTCCCTGTTCTCCAGGGCCTGTCTTGCCTTTCTGGTTTTTACACATTTTGTGGATGTCCCTTTTGACCGGTGGGAATTGATACATATTTGTAGTGCAGATTTGCATTGCCCGCTTGCTTGCTTGGCCAAAAAGGACGTATGCGTTTTCTCCTGAATATATTCAGGAGAAAACGCATACGACCTTTTTGGCCAAGTGCATCATTGTCGAAGTTGTGCCCCTCTTCCTGTGCTTTAAATGCGATTCCAACGTACCTCTTGAAATCTGTTTCCTGCTATTCTGCCTCGCTTTCAAGTCCGCCTCGTTGCCTTCCCTCAACAGATTTTTGGACGATAGTTGTCCTTTATTACTCGGCCAGTTTGTGAATTGCTGTGCCCCTGAGCTCCATTTTTCAACTCGTTTTTGTTGAGCTGACTGCAAGTCCAAAATTTTGGTTCAGGACCTCTACTGGTTCCCGGTGGGTGGCTGAGACTTTGGTTAATTCTTCTTCCTGCCGGGAAATTACAGTGATATGTGCCCGTCCAAATGCCTAACAGCTACTCTCTCATTGGTTCTCCCTCTTCCCTTTCATTCTCTGCCAAATTGGCAACCTGTGCGAACCAGGAGGTTAAAGGGGCTGTCTCTCCAAGTTGGGAGGTTGATAGTAAAGCAGATGGAAGTCAAACCGGAGCACCAGGAGAGGGACTATTCGTTGAGTTTTAGAAACCTTTTGTATTCACAGTGTGTCCGTTCTCTAGGTTTCCCGTACATGTTATAGCTGTAGTAATATTCCCTTCAACCTGGAGACTTGGGACCCATGGAATGGGTGCCAGGCGCTTGTGCTTTAAAGGGTCTGCATTTGCTCACCCAATCTCACCAATCCTCTCAGTCCCAAGTGTCCCTCCTTATGCCACATCCAGCTGTCATTGTAGATAGGGTCATTCCAGGTTTCATCAGAGACCCTGAAGGAATTGTAAAGATTTTCCCAGTTTTTTTGTTTTGTTTTTGAAATTCCTTTTTATAGTTGGTTTGAGCTGATTCTTGCTGCCATGTTTACGCCAGTCTAGACACACTTGATTCCGTAATGGAGACATATCCATACATAGGTTTTAAGATTCTTACTAGTCAGATATATTCCTCTGCGGGAAATATGGTGTTGTGAGTCCCTTTCACTGAGGAAGGTGTAGGTCTTGTCTATTCCATAGTTGGTTTTTGGAACGGTACCTGTGCTTATATCAAGCTCTGGTTTTATGCATCACCCCACCTCTCCTTCCCCCTTAAGCAGGCATAAGAGTGTTTTCTAAATGTGAGACACTGTTCTCTTTCCTAACTCAGTTCAAGTGTAGCCATGTTTACAGGATCTTCATAAGTGATATCTTATGATATGTTTCTTTTTCTCTGTGACTTATTTCACTTAGAATCATCGTACCTGAATCCACCCATTTTGCTGCTACTGGTCTTATGACATTGATTTCATGGCTGAGGGATATTCCATCGTACATAAGTACCACAATTTTTTGAACCATTTTTATATTTCCTGGGATATGTAAGGTGGACCCAAATTGAGGTCCTTGTAAGCAGTGCAGCCCTAAATTTTGGGATGGCTCTGTCTTATTGATTTCCAGTTTTCCCAAGGTATATTCCCTAGACTGGAAGTGCCCTTGGCTCTGTAGCTCTGTTGTTTACTTGTTTTAGGGAACACAATGCACTCCTCCAGAGAGGCAGTTGGCAATTTACATCCCGCCCATCAGCATAGCAAGGCTCCCTGTTCTCCAGGGCCTGTCTTGCCTTTCTGGTTTTTACACATTTTGCGGATGTCCCTTTTGACCGGTGGGAAGTGATACTTCTTTGTAGTGCAGATTTGCATTGCCCGCTTGCTTGCTAGGCCAAAAAGGGCGTATGCGTTTTCTCCTGGATATATTCAGGCGGAAATGCATACGCCCTTTTTGGCCAAGTGCATCATTGTCGAAGTTGTGCCCCTCTTCCTGTGCTTTAAAGGCGATTCCAACGTACCTGTTCAAATCTGTTTGCTGCTATTCTGCCTCGCTTTCAAGTCCGCCTCGCTGCCTTCCCTCAACAGATTTTTGGACGATAGTTGTCCTTTATTACTCGGCCAGTTTGTGAATTGCTGTGCCCCTGAGCTCCATTTTTCAACTCGTTTTTGGTGAGCTGACCGCAAGTCCAAAATTTTGGTTCAGGACCTATACTGGTTCCCGGTGGGTGGCTGAGACTTTGGTTAATTCTTCTTCCTGCCGGGAAATTACAGTGATATGTGCCCGTCCAAATGCCTAACAGCTACTCTCTCATTGGTTCTCCCTCTTCCCTTTCATCCTCTGCCAAATTGGCAACCTGTGCAAACCAGGAGGTTAAAGGGGCTGTCTCTCCAAGTTGGGAGGTTGATAGTAAATCAGATGGAAAGTCAAACCGGAGCACCAGGAGAGGGACTATTCGTTGAGTTTTAGAAACCTTTCATATTCACAGTGTGTCCGTTCTCTAGGTTTCCCATACATGTTATAATTGTAGTAATATTCCCTTCAACCTGGAGAGTTCGGACCCATGGAATGGGTGCCATGCATTATTGCTTTAAAGGGTCTGCATTTGTTCACCCAATCTCACCAATCCTCTCAGTCCCAAGTGTCCAGCCTTATGCCACATCCAGCTGTCGTTGTAGATAGGGTCATTCCAGGTTTCATCAGAGACTCTGAAGGAATTGTAAAGAATTTCCCAGTTTTTTTGTTTTGTTTTTGAAATTCCTTTTTATAGTGGGTTTGATCTGATTCTCGCTGCCATGTTTATGCCAGTCTAGACACACTTGATTCCCTTACGGAGACATATCAATACATAGGTTTTAAGATTATTACTAGTCAGATATATTCCTTTATGGGAAATATGGTGTTTTGAGTCCCTTTCACTGAGGAAGGTGTAGGTCTTGTCTATTCCATAGTTGGTTTTTGGAACGGTACCTGTGCTTATATCAAACTCTGGTTTTATGCATCACACCACCTCTCTTTCCCGCTTAAGCAGGCATAAGAGTGTTTTCTAAATGTGAGACACTGTTCTCTTTCCTAACTCAGTTCAAGTGTAGCCATGTTTACAGAATCTTCATAAGTGATATCTTATGATAAGTTTCTTTTTCTGTTTGACTTATTTCACTTAGAATCATCGTACCTGAATCCACCCATTTTGCTGCTACTGGTCTTATGTCATTGATTTCATGGCTGAGGGATATTCCATCGTATGTAAGTACCACAAATTTTTGAACCATTTTTATATTTCCTGGGATATTTAAGGTGTACCCAAGTTGAGGTCCTTGTAAGCAGTGCAGCCCTAAATTTTGGGGTGGCTCTGTCTTATTGATTTTCAGTTTTCCCAAGGTATATTCCCTAGACTGGAAATGCCCTTGCCTCTGTAGCTCTGTTCTTTACATGTTTTAGGGAACACAATGCACACCTCCTGAGGGGCAGTTGGCAATTTACATCCCGCCCATCAGCATAACAAGGCTCCCTGTTCTCCAGGGCCTGTCTTGCCTTTCTGGTTTTTACACATTTTGTGGATGTCCCTTTTGACCAGTGGGAAGTGATACTTCTATGTAGTGCAGATTTGCATTGCCCGCTTGCTTGCTTGGCCAAAAAGGGCGTATGCGTTTTTTCCTGAATATATTCAGGAGAAAACGCATACGCCCTTTTTGACCAAGTGCATCGTTATCGAAGTTGGGCCTCTCTTCCAGTGCTTTAAAGGCGATTCCAACGTACCTCTTGAAATCTGTTTCCTGCTATTCTGCCTCGTTTTCAAGTCCGCCTCGTTGCCTTCCCTCAACAGATTTTTGGACGATAGTTGTCCTTTATTACTCGGCCAGTTTGTGAATTGCTGTGCCCCTGAGCACCATTTTTCAACCCGTTTTCGGTGAGCTGACCGCAGTCCAAAATTTTGGTTCAGGACCTATACTGGTTCCCGGTGGGGGGCTGAGACTTTGGTTTATTTTTCTTCCTGCCGGGAAATTACAGTGATATGTGCCCGTCCAAATGCCTAACAGCTACTCTCTCATTGGTTCTCCCTCTTCCATTTCATCCTCTGCCAAATTGGCAACCTGTGCGAACCAGGAGGTTAAAGGGGCTGTCTCTCCAAGTTGGGAGTTTGATAGTAAAGCAGATGGAAAGTCAAACTGGAGCACAAGGAGAGGGACTATTAGTTGAGTTTTAAAAACCTTTCGTATTCACAGTGTGTCCGTTCTCTAGGTTTCCCGTACATGTTATAACTGTAGTAATATTCCCTTCAACCTGGAGAGTTGGGACCCATGGAATGGGTGCCATGCATTATTGCTTTAAAGGGTCTGCATTTGCTCACCCAATATCACCAATCGTCTCAGTCCCAAATGTCCAGCCTTATGGCACATCCAGCTGTCGTTGTAGATAGGGTCATTCCAGGTTTCATCAGACACCCTGAAGGAATTGCAAAGAATTTCCCAGTTTTTTTGTTTTGTTTTTGAAATTCCTTTTTATAGTTGGTTTGAGCTCATTCTCGCTGCCATGTTTATGCCAGTCTAGACACACTTGATTCCCTTACGGAGACATATCAATACATAGGTTTTAAGATTCTTACTAGTCAGATATATTCCTCTGCGGGAAATATGGGGTTTTGAGTCCCTTTCACTGAGGAAGGTGTAGGTCTTGTCTAGTCCATAGTTGGTTTTTGGAACGGTACCTGTGCTTATATCAAGCTCTGGTTTTATGCATCACCCCACCTCTCCTTCCCCCTTAAGCAGGCATAAGAGTGTTTTCTAAATGTGAGACACTGTTCTCTTTCCTAAATCAGTTCAAGTGTAGCCATGCTTACAAGATCTTCATAAGTGATATCTTATGATAAGTTTCTTTTTCTCTGTGACTTATTTCACTTAGAATCATCGTACCTGAATCCACCCATTTTGCTGCTACTGGTCATATGTCATTGATATCATGGCTGAGGGATATTCCTTCGTACGTAAGTACCACAATTTTTTGAACCATTTTTATATTTCCTGTGATATTTAAGGTGTACCCAAGTTGAGGTCCCTGTAAGCAATGCAGCCCTAAATTTTGTGGTGGCTCTGTCTTATTGATTTTCAGTTTTCCCAAGGTATATTCCCTAGACTGGAAGTGCCCTTGGCTCTGTAGCTCTGTTGTTTACTTGTTTTAGGGAACACAATGCACTCCTCCAGAGAGGCAGTTGGCAATTTACATCCCGCCCATCAGCATTTGAAGGCTCCCTGTTCTCCAGGGCCTGTCTTGCCTTTCTGGATTTTACACATTTTGTGGATGTCCCTTTTGACCGGTGGGAAGTGATACTTCTTTGTAGTGCAGATTTGCATTGCCGGCTTGCTTGCTTGGCCAATAAGGGCGTATGCGTTTTCTCCTGAATATATTCAGGAGAAAACGCATACTCCCTTTTTGGCCAAGTGCATCATTGTGGAAGTTGTGCCCCTCTTCCTGTGCTTTAATGGCGATTCCAACGTTCCTCTTGAAATCTGTTTCCTGCTATTCTGCCTCGCTTTAAACTCCGCCTCGTTGCCTTCCCTCAACATATTTTTGGACGATAGTTCTCCTTTCTTACTGGGCCAGTTTGTGAATTGCTGTGCCCCTGAGCTCCATTATTCAACTCGTTTTTGGTGAGCTGACCGCAAGTCCAAAATTTTGTTTCAGGACCTATACTGGTTCCCGGTGGGTGGCTGAGACTTTGGTTAATTCTTCTTCCTGCCGGGAAATTACAGTGATATGTGCCCGTCCAAATGCCTAACAGCTACTCTCTCATTGGTTCTCCCTCTTCCCTTTCATCCTCTGCCAAATTGGAAACCTGTGAGAACCAGGAGGTTAAAGGGCCTGTCTCTCCAAGTTGGGAGTTTGATAGAAAAGCAGATGGAAAGTCAAACCGGAGCACCAGGAGAGGGACTATTTATTGAGTTTTAGAAACCTTTCATATTCACAGAGTGTCCGTTCTCTAGGTTTCCTGTACATGTTATAACCGTAGTAATATTCCCTTCAACCTGGAGAGTTGGGACCCATGGAATGGGTGCCATGCATCATTGCTTTAAAGGGTCTGCATTTGCTCACCCAATCTCACCAATCCTCTCAGTCCCAAGTGTCCAGACTTATGCCACATCCAGCTGTCGTTGTAGATAGTGTCATTCCAGGTTTCATCAGAGACCCTGAAGGAATTGTAAAGATTTTCCCAGTTTTTTTGTTTTGTTTTTGAAATTCCTTTTTATAGTGGGTTTGAGCTGATTCTCGCTGCCATGTTTATGCCAGTCTAGACACACTTGATTCCCTTATGGAGACATATCAATACATAGATTTTAAGATTCTTACTAGTCAGATATATTCCTCTGCGGGAAATATGGGGTTTTGAGTCCCTTTCACTGAGGAAGGTGTAGGTCTTGTCTATTCCATAGTTGGTTTTTGGAACGGTACCTGTGCTTATATCAAACTCTGGTTTTATGCATCACACCACCTCTCCTTCCCCCTTAAGTAGGCATATGAGTGTTTTCTAAATGTGAGACACTGTTCTCTTTCCTAACTCAGTTCAAGTGTAGCCATGTTTACAGGATCTTCATAAGTGATATCTTATGATAAGTTTCTTTTTCTGTGTGACTTATTTCACTTAGAATCATCGTACCTGAATCCACCCATTTTGCTGCTACTGGTCTTATGACATTGATTTCATGGCTGAGGGATATTCCATCGTACGTAAGTAGCACAGTTTTTTGAACCATTTTTATATTTCCTGGGATATTTAAGGTGTACCCAAGTTGAGGTCCTTGTAAGCAGTGCAGCCCTAAATTTTGGGGTGGCTCTGTCTTATTGATTTTCAGTTTTCTCAAGGTATATTCCCTAGACTGGAAGTGCCCTTGGCTCTGTAGCTTTGTTCTTTACTTGTTTTAGGGAACACAATGCACTCCTCCAGAGAGGTAGTTGGCAATTTACATCCCGCCCATCAGCATAACAAGGCTCACTGTTCTCCAGGGCCTGTCTTGCCTTTCTGGTTTTTACACATTTTGTGGATGTCCCTTTTGACTGGTGGGAAGTGATAGTTCTTTGTAGTGCAGATTTGCATTGCCCGCTTGCTTGCTTGGCCAAAAAGGGCGTATGCATTTTCTCCTGAATATATTCAGGAGAGAACGCATACGACCTTTTTGGCCAAGTGCATCATTGTCGAAGTTGTGCCCCTCTTCCTGTGCTTTAAAGGCGATTCCAACGTACCTCTTGAAATCTGTTTCCTGCTATTCTGCCTCGCTTTCAAGTCCGCCTCGTTGCCTTCCCTCAACTGATTTTTGGACGATAGTTGTCCTTTATTACTCGGCCAGTTTGTGAATTGCTGTGCCCCTGAGCTCCATTTTGCAACTCGTTTTTGGTGAGCAGACCGCAAGTCCAAAATTTTGGTTCAGGATCTATACTGGTTCCCGGTGGGTGGCTGAGACTTTGGTTAATTCTTCTTCCTGCCGGGAAACTACAGTGATATGTGCCCGTCCAAATGGCTAACAGCTACTCTCTCATTGGTTCTCCCTCTTCCCTTTCATCCTCTGCCAAATTGGCAACCTGTGCGAACCAGGAGGTTAAAGGGGCTGTCTCTCCAAGTTGGGAGGTTGATAGTAAAGCAGATGGAAAGTCAAACCGGATCACCAGGAGAGGGACTATTCGTTGAGTTTTAGAAACCTTTCGTATTCACAGTGTGTCCGTTCTCTAGGTTTCCCGTACATGTTATATCTGTAGTAATATTCCCTTCAACCTGGAGAGTTGGGACCCATGGAATGGGTGCCAGGCATTTGTGCTTTAAAGGGTCTGCATTTGCTCACCCAATCACACCAATCCTCTCAGTCCCAAGTGTCCAGCCGTATGCCACATCCAGCTGTCGTTGTAGATAGGGTCATTCCAGGTTTCATCAGAGACTCTGAAGGAATTGTAAAGAATTTCCCAGTTTTTTTGTTTTGTTTTTGAAATTCCTTTTTATAGTGGGTTTGAGCTGATTCTCGCTGCCATGTTTATGACAGTCTAGACACACTTGATTCCCTTACGGAGACATATCAATCCATAGGTTTTAAGATTCTTACTAGTCAAATATATTCCTCTGCGGGAAATATGGTGTTTTGAGTCCCTTTCACTGAGGAAGGTGTAGGTCTTGTCTATTCCATAGTTGGTTTTTGCAAGGTACCTGTGCTTATATCAAACTCTGGTTTTATGCATCACGCCCCCTCTCCTTCCCCCTTAAGCAGGCATAAGAGTGTTTTCTAAATGTGAGACACTGTTCTCTTTCCTAACTCAGTTCAAGTGTAGCCATGTTTACAGGATCTTCATAAGTGATATCTTATGATAAGTTTCTTTTTCTGTGTGACTTATTTCACTTAGAATCATCGTACCTGAATCCACCCATTTTGCTGCTACTGGTCTTATGACATTGATTTCATGGCTGAGGGATATTCCATCGTACGTAAGTACCACAATTTTTTGAACCATTTTTATATTTCCTGGGATATTTAAGGTGTACCCAAGTTGAGGTCCTTGTAAGCAGTGCAGCCCTAAATTTTGGGGTGGCTCTGTATTATTGATTTTCAGTTTTCCCAAAGTATATTCCCTAGACTGGAAGTGCCCTTGGCTCTGTAGCTCTGTTGTATACATATTTTAGTGAACACAAAGTACTCCTCCAGAGAGGCAGTTGGCAATTTACATCCCGCCCATCAACATAACAAGGCTCCCTGTTCTCCAGGGCCTGTCTTGCCTTTCTGGTTTTTACACATTTTGTGGATGTCCCTTTTGACCGGTGGGAAGTGATACTTCTTTGTAGTGCAGATTTGCATTGCCCGCTTGCTTGCTTGGCCAAAAAGGGCGTATGCATTTTCTCCTGAATATATTCAGGAGAAAACGCATACGCCCTTTTTGGCCAAGTGCATCATTGTCGAAGTTGTGCCCCTCTTCCTGTGCTTTAAAGGCGATTCCAACGTACCTCTTGAAATCTGTTTCCTGCTATTCTGCCTCGCTTTCAAGTCCGCCTCGTTGCCTTCCCTCAACAGATTTTTGGACGATAGTTGTCCTTTATTACTCGGCCAGTTTGTGAATTGCTGTGCCCCTGAGCTCAATTTTGCAACTCGTTTTTGGTGAGCAGACCGCAAGTCCAAAATTTTGGTTTAGGATCTATACTGGTTCCCGGTGGGTGGCTGAGACTTTGGTTAATTCTTCTTCCTGCCGGGAAGTTACAGTGATATGTGCCCGTCCAGATGGCTAACAGCTACTCTCTCATTGGTTCTCCCTCTTCCCTTTCATCCTCTGCCAAATTGGCAACCTGTGCGAACCAGGAGGTTAAAGGGGCTGTCTCTCCAAGTTGGGAGGTTGATAGTAAAGCAGATGGAAAGTCAAACCGGAGCACCAGGAAAGGGACTATTCATTGAGTTTTAGAAACCTTTCGTACTCACAGTGTGTCCGTTCTCTAGGTTTCCCGTACATGTTATAACTGTAGTAATATTCTCTTCAACCTGGAGAGTTGGGACCCATGGAATGGGTGCCAGGCATTTGTGCTTCAAAGGGTCTGCATTTGCTCACCCAATCTCACCAATCCTCTCAGTCCCAAGTGTCCAGCCGTATGCCACATCCAGCTGTCGTTGTAGATGGGTCATTCCAGGTTTCATCAGAGACCCTGAAGGAATTGCAAAGAATTTCCCAGTTTTTTTGTTTTGTGTTTGAAATTCCTTTTTATAGTGGGTTTGAGCTGATTCACGCTGCCATGTTTATGCCAGTCTAGACACACTTGATTCCCTTACGGAGACATATCAATCCATAGGTTTTAAGATTCTTACTAGTTAGATATATTCCTCTGCGGGAAATATGTGCTTTTGAGTCCCTTTCACTGAGGAAGGTGTAGGTCTTGTCTATTCCATAGTTGGTTTTTGCACGGTACCTGTGCTTATATCAAACTCTGGTTTTATGCATCACCCCACATCTCCTTCCCCCTTAAGCAGGCATAAGAGTGTTTTCTAAATGTGAGACACTCTTCTCCTTCCTAACTCAGTTCAAGTGTAGCCTGGTTTACAGGATCTTCATAAGTGATATCTTATGATAAGTTGCTTTTTCTGTGTGACTTATTTCACTTAGAATCATCGTACCTGAATCCACCCATTGTGCTGCTACTGGTCTTATGACATTGATTTCATGGCTGAGGGATATTCCATTGTACATAAGTACCACAATTTTTTGAAACATTTTGATATTTCCTGGGATATTTAAGGTGTACCCAAGTTGAGGTCCTTGTAAGCAGTGCAGCCCTAAATTTTGGGGTGGCTCTGTCTTATTGATTTTCAGTTTTCCCAAGGTATATTCCCTAGACTGGAAGTGCCCTTGGCTCTGTAGCTCTGTTCTTTACTTGTTTCAGGGAACACAATGCACTCCTCCAGAGCGGCAGTTGGCAATTTACATCCCTCCCATCAGCATAACAAGGCTCCCTGTTCTCCAGGGCCTGTCTTGCCTTTCTCGTTTTTACACATTTTGTGGATGTCCCTTTTGACCGGTGGGAAGTGATACTTCTGTGTAGTGCAAATTTGCATTGCCTGCTTGCTTGCTTGGCCAAAAAGGGCGTATGCGTTTTCTCCTGAATATATTCAGGAGAAAACGCATACGCCCTTTTTGGCCAAGTGCATTATTGTCGAAGTTGTGCCCCTCTTCCTCTGCTTTAAAGGCGATTCCAACGTACCTCTTGAAATCTGCTTCCTGCTATTCTGCCTCGCTTTCAACTCCGCCTCGTTGCCTTCCCTCAACAGATTTTTGGACGATAGTTGTCCTTTATTACTCGGCCAGTTTGTGAATTGCTGTGCCCCTGAGCTCCATTTTTCAACTCGTTTTTGGTGAGCTGACCGCAAGTCCAAAATTTTGGTTCAGGACCTATACTTGTTCCCGGTGGGTGGCTGAGACTTTGGTTAATTCTTCTTCCTGCCGGGAAACTACAGTGATATGTGCCCGTCCAAATGCCTAACAGCTACTCTCTCATTCGTTCTCCCTCTTCCCTTTCATCCTCTGCCAAATTGGAAACCTGTGCGACCCAGGAGGTTTAAGGGGCTGTCTCTCCAAGTTGGGAGGTTGATAGTAAAGCAGATGGAAAGTCAAACCGGAGCACCAGGAGAGGGACTATTCGTTGAGTTTTAGAAACCTTTCGTATTCACAGTGTGTCCGTTCTCTAGGTTTCCCATACATGTTATAGCTGTAGTAATATTCCCTTCAACCTGGAGAGTTGGGACCCATGGAATGGGTGCCAGGCATTTGTGCTTTAAAGGGTCTGCATTTGCTCACCCAATCTCACCAATCCTCTCAGTCCCAAGTGTCCAGCCGTATGCCACATCCAGCTGTCGTTGTAGATAGGGTCATTCCAGGTTTCATCAGAGACCCTGAAGGAATTGTAAAGAATTTCCCAGTTTTTTTGTTTTGTTTTTGAAATTCCTTTTTATAGTGGGTTTGAGCTGATTCTCGCTGCCATGTTTATACCAGTCTAGACACACTTGATTCCCTTACGGAGACATATCAATCCATAGGTTTTAAGATTCTTACTAGTCAAATATATTCCTCTGCGGGAAATATGGGGTTTTGAGTCCCTTTCACTGAGGAAGGTGTAGGTCTTGTCTATTCCATAGTTGGTTTTTGCAAGGTACCTGTGCTTATATCAAACTCTGGTTTTATGCATCACCCACCTCTCCTTCCCCCTTAAGCAGGCATAAGAGTGTTTTCTAAATGTGAGACTCTGTTCTCTTTCCTAACTCAGTTCAAGTGAAGCCATGTTTACAGGATCTTCATAAGTGATATCTTATGATAAGTTTCTTTTTCTGTGTGACTTATTTCACTTAGAATCATCGTACCTGAATCCACCCATTTTGCTGCTACTGGTCTTATGACATTGATTTCATGGCTGAGGGATATTCCATCGTACGTAAGTACCACAATTTTTTGAACCATTTTTATATTTCCTGGGATATTTAAGGTGTACCCAAGTTGAGGTCCTTGTAAGCAGTGCAGACCTAAGTTTTGGGTTGGCTCTGTCTTATTGAATTTCAGTTTTCCCAAGGTATATTCCGTAGACTGGAAGTGCCCTTGGCTCTGTAGCTCTGTTGTTTACTTGTTTTAGGGAACACAATGCACTCCTCCAGAGAGGCAGTTGGCAATTTACATCCCGCCCATCAGCATAACAAGGCTCCCTGTTCTCCAGGGCCTGTCTTGCCTTCCTGGTTTTTACACATTTTGTGGATGTCCCTTTTGACCAGTGGGAAGTGATACTTCTTTGTAGTGCAGATTTGCATTGCCCACTTGCTTGCTTGGCCAAAAAGGGCGTATGCGTTTTCTCCTGAATATATTCAGGAGAAAACGCATACGCCCTTTTTGGCCAAGTGCATCATTGTCGAAGTTGTGTCCCTCTTCCTGTGCTTTAAAGGCGATTCCAACGTACCTCTTGAAATCTGTTTCCTGCTCTTCTGCCTCGCTTTCAAGTCCGCCTCGTTGCCTTCCCTCAACAGATTTTTGGACGATAGTTGTCCTTTATTACTCGGCCAGTTTGTGAATTGCTGTGCACCTGAGCTCCATTTTTCAACTCGTTTTTTGTGAGCTGACCGCAAGTCCAAAATTTTGGTTCAGGACCTATACTGGTTCCCGGTGGGTGGCTGAGACTTTGGTTAATTCTTCTTCCTGCCGGGAAATTACAGTGATATGTGCCCGTCCAAATTCCTAACAACTACTCTCTCATTGGTTCTCCCTCTTCCCTTTCATCCGCTGCCAAATTGGCAACCTGTGCGAACCAGGAGGTTAAAGGGGCTGTCTCTTCAAGTTGGGAGGTTGATAGTAAAGCAGATGGAAAGTCAAACCGGAGCACCAGGAGAGGGACTATTCGTTGAGTTTTAGAAACCTTTCGTATTCACAGTGTGTCCGTTCTTTAGGTTTCCCGTACATGTTATAACTGTAGTAATATTCCCTTCAACCTGGAGAGTTGGGACCCATGGAATGGGTGCCATGCATTATTGCTTTAAAGGGTCTGCATTTGCTCACCCAATCTCACCAATCCTCTCAGTCCCAAGTGTCCAGCCTTATGCCACATCCAGCTGTCGTTGTAGATAGGATCATTCCAGGTTTCATCAGAGACCCTGAAGGAATTGTAAAGTATTTCCCAGTTTTTTTGTTTTGTTTTTGAAATTCCTTTTTATAGTGGGTTAGAGCTGACTCTCGCTGCCATGTTTATGCCAGTCTAGACACACTTGATTCCCTTACGGAGACATATCAATACATAGGTTTTAAGATTCTTACTAGTCAGATATATTCCTCTGTGGGAAATATGGGGTTTTGAGTCCCTTTCACTGAGGAAGGTGTAGGTCTTGTCTATTCCATAGTTGGTTTTTGGAACGGTACCTGTGCTTATATCAAACTCTGGTTTTATGCATCATCCCACCTCTCCTTCCCCCTTAAGCAGGCATAAGAGTGTTTTCTAAATGTGAGACACTGTTCTCTTTCCTAACTCAGTTCAAGTGTAGCCATGTTTACAGGATCTTCATAAGTGATATCTTATGATACGTTTATTTTTCTCTGTGACTTATTTCACTTAGAATCATCGTACCTGAATCCACCCATTTTGCTGCTACTGGTCTTATGACATTGATTTCATGGCTGAGGGATATTCCATCGTACGTAAGTACCACAATTTTTTGAACCGTTTTTATATTTCCTGGGATATTTAAAGTGTACCCAAGTTGAGGTCCTTGTTAGCAGTGCAGCCCTAAATTTTTGGGTGTCTCTGTCTTATTGAATTTCAGTTTTCCCAAGGTATATTCCCTAGACTGGAAGTGCCCTTGGCTCTGTAGCTCTGTTCTTTACTTGTTTTAGGGAACACAGTGTACTCCTCCAGAGAGGCAGTTGGCAATTTACATCCAGCCCATCAGCATAACAAGGCTCCCTGTTCTCCAGGGCCTGTCCTGCCTTTCTGGTTTTTACACATTTTGTGGATGTCCCTTTTGACCGGTGGGAAGTGATACTTCTTTGTAGTGCAGATTTGCATTGTCCGCTTGCTTGCTTGGCCAAAAAGGGCGTATGCGTTTTCTCCTGAATATATTCAGGAGAAAGCGCATACGCCCTTTTTGGCCAAGTGCATCATGGTCGAAGTTGGGCCCCTCTTCCTGTGCTTTAAAGGTGATTCCAACGTACCTTTTGAAATCTGTTTCCTGCTATCCTGCCTCGCTTTCAAGTCTGCCTCGTTGCCTTCCCTCAACAGATTTTTGGACGATAGTTGTCCTTTATTACTCGGCCAGTTTGTGAATTGCTGTGCCCCTGAGCTCCATTTTTCAACTCGTTTTTGGTGAGCTGACCGCAAGTCCAAAATTTTGGTTCAGGACCTATGCTGGTTCCCGATGGGTGGCTGAGACTTTGGTTAATTCTTCTTCAGGCCCGGAAATTACAGTGATATGTGCCCGTCCAAATGCCTAACAGCTACTCTCTCATTGGTTCTCCCTCTTCCCTTTCATCCTCTGCCAAATTGGAAACCTGTGCGAACCAGGAGGTTAAAGGGTCTGTCTCTCCAAGTTGGGAGGTTGATAGTAAAGCAGATGGAAAGTCAAACCGGAGCACCAGGAGAGGGAGTATTCGTTGAGTTTTAGAAACCTTTCATATTCACAGGATGTCCGTTCTCTAGGTTTCCCGTACATGTTATAGCGGTAGTAATATTCCCTTCAACCTGGAGAGTTGGGACCCATGGAATGGGTGCCAGGCATTTGTGCTTTAAAGGTTCTGCATTTGCTCACCCAATCTCACCAATCGTCTCAGTCCCAAGTGTCGCTCCTTATGCCACATCCATCTGTCATTGTAGATAGCGTCATTCCAGGTTCCATCAGAGACCCTGAAGGAATTGTAAAGAATTTCGCAGTTTTTTTGTTTTGTTTTTGAAATTCCTTTTTATAGTGGGTTTGAGCTGATTCTCGCTGCCATGTTTATGCCAGTCTAGACACACTTGATTCCCTTACGGAGACATATCAATACATAGGTTTTAAGATTCTTACTAGTCAGATATATTCCTCTGTGGGAAATATGGGGTTTTGAGTCCCTTTCACTGAGGAAGGTGTAGGTCTTGACTATTCCATAGTTTGTTTTTGGAACGGTACCTGTGCTTATATCAAACTCTGGTTTTATGCATCACCCCACCTCTCCTTCCCCCTTAAGCAGGCATAAGAGTGTTTTCTAAATGTGAGACACTGTTCTCTTTCCTATCTCAGTTCAAGTGTAGCCATGTTTGCAGGATCTTCATAAGTGATATCTTATGATAAGTTTCTTTTTCTCTGTGACTTATTTCACTTAGAATCATCGTACCTGAATCCACCCATTTTGCTGCTACTGGTCTTATGACATTGATTTCATGGCTGAGGGATATTCCATCGTACGTAAGTACCACACTTTTTTGAACCATTTTTATATTTCCTGGGATATTTAAGGTGTACCCAAGTTGAGGTCCTTGTAAGCAGTGCAGCCCTAAATTTTGGCTTGGCTCTGTCTTATTGATTTTCAGTTTTCCCAAGGTATATTCCCTAGACTGGAAGTGCCCTTGGCTCTGTAGCTCTGTTGTTTACTTGTTTTAGGGAACACAATGCACTCCTCCAGAGAGGCAGTTGGCAATTTACATCCCGCCCATCAGCATAAGAAGGCTCCCTGTTCTCCAGTGCCTGTCTTGCCTTTCTGGTTTTTACACATTTTGTGGATGTCCCATTTGACCGGTGGGAAGTGATACTTCTTTGTAGTGCAGATTTGCATTGCCCGCTTGCTTGCTTGGCCAAAAAGGTTGTATGCGTTTTCTCCTGAATATATTCAGGAGAAAACGCATACGCCCTTTTTGGCCAAGTGCATCATATTCGAAGTATTGTCCCTCTTCCTGTGCTTTAAAGGCAATTCCAACGTACCTCTTGAAATCTGTTTCCTGCCTTTCTGCCTCGCTTTCAAGTCCACCTCGTTGCCTTCCCTCAACAGATTTTTGGACGATAGTTGTCCTTTATTACTTGGCCAGTTTGTGAATTGCTGTGCCCCTGAGCTCCATTTTTCAACTCGTTTTTGGTGAGCTGACCGCAAGTCCAAAATTTTGATTCAGGACCTATACTGGTTGCCGGTGGGTGGCTGAGACTTTGGTTAATTCTTCTTCCTGCCGGGAAATTACAGTGATATGTGCCCGTCCAAATGCCTAACAGCTACTCTCTCATTGGTTCTCCCTCTTCCCTTTCATCCTCTGCCAAATTGGAAACCTGTGCGAACCAGGAGGTTAAAGGGTCTGTCTCTCCACGTTGGGAGGTTGATAGTAAAGCAGAGGGAAAGTCAAACCGGAGCACCAGGAGAGGGACTATTCGTTGAGTTTTAGAAACCTTTCGTATTCACAGTGTGTCCGTTAGCTAGGTTTCCCGTACATGTTATAGCTGTAGTAATATTCCCTTCAACCTGGAGAGTTGGGACCCATGGAATGGGTGCCAGGCATTTGTGCTGTAAAGGTTCTGCATTTGCTCACCCAATCTCACCAATCCTCTCAGTCCCAAGTGTCCAGCCTTATGCCACATCCAGCTGTCATTGTAGATAGGCTCATTCCAGGTTTCATCAGAGACCCTGAAGGAATTGTAAAGAATTTCCCGGTTTTTTTGTTTTGTTTTTGAAATTCCTTTTTATAGTGGGTTTGAGCTGATTTTCGCTGCCATGTTTATGCCAGTCTAGACACACTTGATTCCCTTACGGAGACATATCATTCCATAGGTTTTAAGATTCTTACTAGTCAGATATATTCCTCTGCGGGAAATATGGGGCTTTGAATCCCTTTCACTGAGGAAGGTGTAGGTCTTGTCTATTCCATAGTTGGTTTTTGGAACGGTACCTGTGCTTATATCAAACTCTGGTTTTATGCATCACCCCACCTCTCCTTCCCCCTTAAGCAGGCATAAGAGTGTTTTCTAAATGTGAGACACTCTTCTCTTTCCTATCTCAGTTCAAGTGTAGCCATGTTTACAGGATCTTCATAAGTGATATCTTATGATCAGTTTCTTTTTCTGTGTGACTTATTTCACTTAGAATCATCGTACCTGAATCCACCCATTTTGCTGCTACTGGTCTTATGACATTGATTTCATGGCTGAGGGATATTCCATCGTACGTAAGTACCACAATTTTTTGAACCATTTTTATATTTCCTGGGATATTTAAGGTGTACCCAAGTTGACGTCCTTGTAAGCAGTGCAGCCCTAAATTTTGGGGTGGCTCTGTCTTATTGATTTTCAGTTTTCCCAAGGTATATTCCCTAGACTGGAAGTGCCCTTGGCTCTGTAGCTCTGTTGTTTACTTGTTTTAGGGAACACAATGCACTCTTCCAGAGAGGCATTTGGCAATTTACATCCCGCCCATCAGCATAACAAGGCTCCCTGTTCTCCAGGGCCTGTCTTGCCTTTCTGGTTTTTACACATTTTGTGGATGTCCCTTTTGACCGGTGGGAAGTGATACTTCTTTGTAGTGCAGATTTGCATTGCACGCTTGCTTGCTTGGCCAAAAACGGCGTATGCGTTTTCTCCTGAATATATTCAGGAGAAAACGCAAACGCCCGTTTCGGCCATGTGCATCATTGTCGAAGTTGTGTCCATCTTCCTGTGCTTTAAAGGTGATTCCAACGTACCTCTTGAAATCTGTTTCCTGCTATTCTGCCTCGCTTTCAAGTCCGCCTCGTTGCCTTCCCTCAACAGATTTTTGGACGATAGTTGTCCTTTATTACTCGGCCAGTTTGTGAATTGCTGTGCCCCTGAGCTCCATTTTTCAACTCGTTTTTGGTGAGCTGACCGCAAATCCAAAATTTTGGTTCAGGACCTATACTGGTTCCCGGTGGGTGGCTGAGACTTTGGTTAATTCTTCTTCCTGCCGGGAAATTACAGTGATATGTGCCCGTCCAAATGCCTAACAGCTACTCTCTCATTGGTTCTCCCTCTTCCCTTTCATCCTCTGCCAAATTGGCAAACTGTGTGAACCAGGAGGTTAAAGGGGCTGTCTCTCCAAGTTGGGAGGTTGATAGTAAAGCAGATGGAAAGTCAAACCGGAGCACCAGGAGAGGGACTATTCGTTGAGTTTTAGAAACCTTTCGTATTCACAGTGTGTCCGTTCTCTAGGTTTCCCGTACATGTTATAACTGTAGTAATATTCCCTTCAACCTGGAGAGTTGGGACCCATGGAATGGGTGCCATGCATTATTGCTTTAAAGGGTCTGCATTTGCTCACCCAATCTCACCAATCCTCTCAGTCCGAAGTGTCCAGCCTTATGCCACATCCAGCTGTCTTTGTAGATAGGGTCATTCCAGGTTTCATCAGAGACCCTGAAGGAATTGGAAAGAATTTCCCAGTTTTTTTGTTTTGTTTTTGAAATTCCTTTTTATAGTGGGTTTGAGCTGATTCTCGCTGCCATGTTTATGCCAGTCTAGACACACTTGATTCTCTTACGGAGACATATCAATACATAGGTTTTAAGATTCTTACTAGTCAGATATATTCCTCTGTGGGAAATATGGGGTTTTGAGTCCCTTTCACTGAGGAAGGTGTAGGTCTTGACTATTCCATAGTTTGTTTTTGGAACGGTACCTGTGCTTATATCAAACTCTGGTTTTATGCATCACCCCACCTCTCCTTCCCCCTTAAGCAGGCATAAGAGTGTTTTCTAAATGTGAGACACTGTTCTCTTTCCTATCTCAGTTCAAGTGTAGCCATGTTTACAGGATCTTCATAAGTGATATCTTATGATAAGTTTCTTTTTCTCTGTGACTTATTTCACTTAGAATCATCGTACCTGAATCCACCCATTTTGCTGCTACTGGTCTTATGACATTGATTTCATGGCTGAGGGATATTCCATCGTACGTAAGAACCACACTTTTTTGAACCATTTTTATATTTCCTGGGATATTTAAGGTGTACCCAAGTTGAGGTCCTTGTAAGCAGTGCAGCCCTAAATTTTGGCGTGGCTCTGTCTTATTGATTTTCAGTTTTCCCAAGGTATATTCCCTAGACTGGAAGTGCCCTTGGCTCTGTAGCTCTGTTGTTTACTTGTTTTAGGGAACACAATGCACTCCTCCAGAGAGGCAGTTGGCAATTTACATCCCGCCCATCAGCATAAGAAGGCTCCCTGTTCTCCAGTGCCTGTCTTGCCTTTCTGGTTTTTACACATTTTGTGGATGTCCCATTTGACCGGTGGGAAGTGATACTTCTTTGTAGTGCAGATTTGCATTGCCCGCTTGCTTGCTTGGCCAAAAAGGTTGTATGCGTTTTCTCCTGAATATATTCAGGAGAAAACGCATACGCCCTTTTTGGCCAAGTGCATCATATTCGAAGTATTGTCCCTCTTCCTGTGCTTTAAAGGCAATTCCAACGTACCTCTTGAAATCTGTTTCCTGCTCTTCTGCCTCGCTTTCAAGTCCACCTCGTTGCCTTCCCTCAACAGATTTTTGGACGATAGTTGTCCTTTATTACTTGGCCAGTTTGTGAATTGCTGTGCCCCTGAGCTCCATTTTTCAACTCGTTTTTGGTGAGCTGACCGCAAGTCCAAAATTTTGATTCAGGACCTATACTGGTTGCCGGTGGGTGGCTGAGACTTTGGTTAATTCTTCTTCCTGCCGGGAAATTACAGTGATATGTGCCCGTCCAAATGCCTAACAGCTACTCTCTCATTGGTTCTCCCTCTTCCCTTTCATCCTCTGCCAAATTGGAAACCTGTGCGAACCAGGAGGTTAAAGGGTCTGTCTCTCCACGTTGGGTGGTTGATAGTAAAGCAGAGGGAAAGTCAAACCGGAGCACCAGGAGAGGGACTATTCGTTGAGTTTTAGAAACCTTTCGTATTCACAGTGTGTCCGTTAGCTAGGTTTCCCGTACATGTTATAGCTGTAGTAATATTCCCTTCAACCTGGAGAGTTGGGACCCATGGAATGGGTGCCAGGCATTTCTGCTGTAAAGGTTCTGCATTTGCTCACCCAATCTCACCAATCCTCTCAGTCCCAAGTGTCCAGCCTTATGCCACATCCAGCTGTCATTGTAGATAGGCTCATTCCAGGTTTCATCAGAGACCCTGAAGGAATTGTAAAGAATTTCCCGGTTTTTTTGTTTTGTTTTTGAAATTCCTTTTTATAGTGGGTTTGAGCTGATTCTCGCTGCCATGTTTATGCCAGTCTAGACACACTTGATTCCCTTAC
Organism: Hyperoodon ampullatus; assembly: GCF_949752795.1. Classification (NCBI taxonomy): domain Eukaryota; kingdom Metazoa; phylum Chordata; class Mammalia; order Artiodactyla; family Ziphiidae; genus Hyperoodon; species Hyperoodon ampullatus. The sequence goes on from NW_027640918.1 coordinate 70,242, forward strand.
GGAGACATATCATTCCATAGGTTTTAAGATTCTTACTAGTCAGATATATTCCTCTGCGGGAAATATGGGGCTTTGAATCCCTTTCACTGAGGAATGTGTAGGTCTTGTCTATTCCATAGTTGGTTTTTGGAACGGTACCTGTGCTTATATCAAACTCTGGTTTTATGCATCACCCACCTCTCCTTCCCCCTTAAGCAGGCATAAGAGTGTTTTCTAAATGTGAGACACTCTTCTCTTTCCTATCTCAGTTCAAGTGTAGCCATGTTTACAGGATCTTCATAAGTGATATCTTATGATAAGTTTCTTTTTCTGTGTGACTTATTTCACTTAGAATCATCGTACCTGAATCCACCCATTTTGCTGCTACTGGTCTTATGACATTGATTTCATGGCTGAGGGATATTCCATCGTACGTAAGTACCACAATTTTTTGAACCATTTTTATATTTCCTGGGATATTTAAGGTGTACCCAAGTTGACGTCCTTGTAAGCAGTGCAGCCCTAAATTTTGGGGTGGCTCTGTCTTATTGATTTTCAGTTTTCCCAAGGTATATTCCCTAGACTGGAAGTGCCCTTGGCTCTGTAGCTCTGTTGTTTACTTGTTTTAGGGAACACAATGCACTCTTCCAGAGAGGCATTTGGCAATTTACATCCCGCCCATCAGCATAACAAGGCACCCTGTTCTCCAGGGCCTGTCTTGCCTTTCTGGTTTTTACACATTTTGTGGATGTCCCTTTTGACCGGTGGGAAGTGATACTTCTTTGTAGTGCAGATTTGCATTGCACGCTTGCTTGCTTGGCCAAAAACGGCGTATGCGTTTTCTCCTGAATATATTCAGGAGAAAACGCAAACGCCCGTTTCGGCCATGTGCATCATTGTCGAAGTTGTGTCCATCTTCCTGTGCTTTAAAGGTGATTCCAACGTACCTCTTGAAATCTGTTTCCTGCTATTCTGCCTCGCTTTCAAGTCCGCCTCGTTGCCTTCCCTCAACAGATTTTTGGACGATAGTTGTCCTTTATTACTCGGCCAGTTTGTGAATTGCTGTGCCCCTGAGCTCCATTTTTCAACTCGTTTTTGGTGAGCTGACCGCAAATCCAAAATTTTGGTTCAGGACCTATACTGGTTCCCGGTGGGTGGCTGAGACTTTGGTTAATTCTTCTTCCTGCCTGGAAATTACAGTGATATGTGCCCGTCCAAATGCCTAACAGCTACTCTCTCATTGGTTCTCCCTCTTCCCTTTCATCCTCTGCCAAATTGGCATACTGTGTGAACCAGGAGGTTAAAGGGGCTGTCTCTCCAAGTTGGGAGGTTGATAGTAAAGCAGATGGAAAGTCAAACCGGAGCACCAGGAGAGGGACTATTCGTTGAGTTTTAGAAACCTTTCGTATTCACAGTGTGTCCGTTCTCTAGGTTTCCCGTACATGTTATAACTGTAGTAATATTCCCTTCAACCTGGAGAGTTGGGACCCATGGAATGGGTGCCATGCATTATTGCTTTAAAGGGTCTGCATTTGCTCACCCAATCTCACCAATCCTCTCAGTCCGAAGTGTCCAGCCTTATGCCACATCCAGCTGTCTTTGTAGATAGGGTCATTCCAGGTTTCATCAGAGACCCTGAAGGAATTGGAAAGAATTTCCCAGTTTTTTTGTTTTGTTTTTGAAATTCCTTTTTATAGTGGGTTTGAGCTGATTCTCGCTGCCATGTTTATGCCAGTCTAGACACACTTGATTCTCTTACGGAGACATATCAATACATAGGTTTTAAGATTCTTACTAGTCAGATATATTCCTCTGTGGGAAATATGGGGTTTTGAGTCCCTTTCACTGAGGAAGGTGTAGGTCTTGACTATTCCATAGTTTGTTTTTGGAACGGTACCTGTGCTTATATCAAACTCTGGTTTTATGCATCACCCCACCTCTCCTTCCCCCTTAAGCAGGCATAAGAGTGTTTTCTAAATGTGAGACACTGTTCTCTTTCCTATCTCAGTTCAAGTGTAGCCATGTTTACAGGATCTTCATAAGTGATATCTTATGATAAGTTTCTTTTTCTCTGTGACTTATTTCACTTAGAATCATCGTACCTGAATCCACCCATTTTGCTGCTACTGGTCTTATGACATTGATTTCATGGCTGAGGGATATTCCATCGTACGTAAGTACCACACTTTTTTGAACCATTTTTATATTTCCTGGGATATTTAAGGTGTACCCAAGTTGAGGTCCTTGTAAGCAGTGCAGCCCTAAATTTTGGCGTGGCTCTGTCTTATTGATTTTCAGTTTTCCCAAGGTATATTCCCTAGACTGGAAGTGCCCTTGGCTCTGTAGCTCTGTTGTTTACTTGTTTTAGGGAACACAATGCACTCCTCCAGAGAGGCAGTTGGCAATTTACATCCCGCCCATCAGCATAAGAAGGCTCCCTGTTCTCCATTGCCTGTCTTGCCTTTCTGGTTTTTACACATTTTGTGGATGTCCCATTTGACCGGTGGGAAGTGATACTTCTTTGTAGTGCAGATTTGCATTGCCCGCTTGCTTGCTTGGCCAAAAAGGTTGTATGCGTTTTCTCCTGAATATATTCAGGAGAAAACGCATACGCCCTTTTTGGCCAAGTGCATCATATTCGAAGTATTGTCCCTCTTCCTGTGCTTTAAAGGCAATTCCAACGTACCTCTTGAAATCTGTTTCCTGCTCTTCTGCCTCGCTTTCAAGTCCACCTCGTTGCCTTCCCTCAACAGATTTTTGGACGATAGTTGTCCTTTATTACTTGGCCAGTTTGTGAATTGCTGTGCCCCTGAGCTCCATTTTTCAACTCGTTTTTGGTGAGCTGACCGCAAGTCCAAAATTTTGATTCAGGACCTATACTGGTTGCCGGTGGGTGGCTGAGACTTTGGTTAATTCTTCTTCCTGCCGGGAAATTACAGTGATATGTGCCCGTCCAAATGCCTAACAGCTACTCTCTCATTGGTTCTCCCTCTTCCCTTTCATCCCCTGCCAAATTGGAAACCTGTGCGAACCAGGAGGTTAAAGGGTCTGTCTCTCCACGTTGGGAGGTTGATAGTAAAGCAGAGGGAAAGTCAAACCGGAGCACCAGGAGAGGGACTATTCGTTGAGTTTTAGAAACCTTTCGTATTCACAGTGTGTCCGTTAGCTAGGTTTCCCGTACATGTTATAGCTGTAGTAATATTCCCTTCAACCTGGAGAGTTGGGACCCATGGAATGGGTGCCAGGCATTTGTGCTGTAAAGGTTCTGCATTTGCTCACCCAATCTCACCAATCCTCTCAGTCCCAAGTGTCCAGCCTTATGCCACATCCAGCTGTCATTGTAGATAGGCTCATTCCAGGTTTCATCAGAGACCCTGAAGGAATTGTAAAGAATTTCCCGGTTTTTTTGTTTTGTTTTTGAAATTCCTTTTTATAGTGGGTTTGAGCTGATTTTCGCTGCCATGTTTATGCCAGTCTAGACACACTTGATTCCCTTACGGAGACATATCATTCCATAGGTTTTAAGATTCTTACTAGTCAGATATATTCCTCTGCGGGAAATATGGGGCTTTGAATCCCTTTCACTGAGGAAGGTGTAGGTCTTGTCTATTCCATAGTTGGTTTTTGGAACGGTACCTGTGCTTATATCAAACTCTGGTTTTATGCATCACCCCACCTCTCCTTCCCCCTTAAGCAGGCATAAGAGTGTTTTCTAAATGTGAGACACTCTTCTCTTTCCTATCTCAGTTCAAGTGTAGCCATGTTTACAGGATCTTCATAAGTGATATCTTATGATCAGTTTCTTTTTCTCTGTGACTTATTTCACTTAGAATCATCGTACCTGAATCCACCCATTTTGCTGCTACTGGTCTTATGACATTGATTTCATGGCTGAGGGATATTCCATCGTACGTAAGTACCACAATTTTTTGAACCATTTTTATATTTCCTGGGATATTTAAGGTGTACCCAAGTTGACGTCCTTGTAAGCAGTGCAGCCCTAAATTTTGGGGTGGCTCTGTCTTATTGATTTTCAGTTTTCCCAAGGTATATTCCCTAGACTGGAAGTGCCCTTGGCTCTGTAGCTCTGTTGTTTACTTGTTTTAGGGAACACAATGCACTCTTCCAGAGAGGCATTTGGCAATTTACATCCCGCCCATCAGCATAACAAGGCTCCCTGTTCTCCAGGGCCTGTCTTGCCTTTCTGGTTTTTACACATTTTGTGGATGTCCCTTTTGACCGGTGGGAAGTGATACTTCTTTGTAGTGCAGATTTGCATTGCACGCTTGCTTGCTTGGCCAAAAACGGCGTATGCGTTTTCTCCTGAATATATTCAGGAGAAAACGCAAACGCCCGTTTCGGCCATGTGCATCATTGTCGAAGTTGTGTCCATCTTCCTGTGCTTTAAAGGTGATTCCAACGTACCTCTTGAAATCTGTTTCCTGCTATTCTGCCTCGCTTTCAAGTCCGCCTCGTTGCCTTCCCTCAACAGATTTTTGGACGATAGTTGTCCTTTATTACTCGGCCAGTTTGTGAATTGCTGTGCCCCTGAGCTCCATTTTTCAACTCATTTTTGGTGAGCTGACCGCAAATCCAAAATTTTGGTTCAGGAACTATACTGGTTCCCGGTGGGTGGCTGAGACTTTGGTTAATTCTTCTTCCTGCCGGGAAATTACAGTGATATGTGCCCGTCCAAATGCCTAACAGCTACTCTCTCATTGGTTCTCCCTCTTCCCTTTCATCCTCTGCCAAATTGGCAAACTGTGTGAACCAGGAGGTTAAAGGGGCTGTCTCTCCAAGTTGGGAGGTTGATAGTAAAGCAGATGGAAAGTCAAACCGGAGCACCAGGAGAGGGACTATTCGTTGAGTTTTAGAAACCTTTCGTATTCACAGTGTGTCCGTTCTCTAGGTTTCCCGTACATGTTATAACTGTAGTAATATTCCCTTCAACCTGGAGAGTTGGGACCCATGGAATGGGTGCCATGCATTATTGCTTTAAAGGGTCTGCATTTGCTCACCCAATCTCACCAATCCTCTCAGTCCCAAGTGTCCAGCCTTAAGCCACATCCAGCTGTCTTTGTAGATAGGGTCATTCCAGGTTTCATCAGAGACCCTGAAGGAATTGGAAAGAATTTCCCAGTTTTTTTGTTTTGTTTTTGAAATTCCTTTTTATAGTGGGTTTGAGCTGATTCTCGCTGCCATGTTTATGCCAGTCTAGACACACTTGATTCTCTTACGGAGACATATCAATACATAGGTTTTAAGATTCTTACTAGTCAGATATATTCCTCTGTGGGAAATATGGGGTTTTGAGTCCCTTTCACTGAGGAAGGGGTAGGTCTTGACTATTCCATAGTTTGTTTTTGGAACGGTACCTGTGCTTATATCAAACTCTGGTTTTATGCATCACCCCACCTCTCCTTCCCCCTTAAGCAGGCATAAGAGTGTTTTCTAAATGTGAGACACTGTTCTCTTTCCTATCTCAGTTCAAGTGTAGCCATGTTTACAGGATCTTCATAAGTGATATCTTATGATAAGTTTCTTTTTCTCTGTGACTTATTTCACTTAGAATCATCGTACCTGAATCCACCCATTTTGCTGCTACTGGTCTTATGACATTGATTTCATGGCTGAGGGATATTCCATCGTACGTAAGTACCACACTTTTTTGAACCATTTTTATATTTCCTGGGATATTTAAGGTGTACCCAAGTTGAGGTCCTTGTAAGCAGTGCAGCCCTAAATTTTGGCGTGGCTCTGTCTTATTGATTTTCAGTTTTCCCAAGGTATATTCCCTAGACTGGAAGTGCCCTTGGCTCTGTAGCTCTGTTGTTTACTTGTTTTAGGGAACACAATGCACTCCTCCAGAGAGGCAGTTGGCAATTTACATCCCGCCCATCAGCATAAGAAGGCTCCCTGTTCTCCATTGCCTGTCTTGCCTTTCTGGTTTTTACACATTTTGTGGATGTCCCATTTGACCGGTGGGAAGTGATACTTCTTTGTAGTGCAGATTTGCATTGCCCGCTTGCTTGCTTGGCCAAAAAGGTTGTATGCGTTTTCTCCTGAATATATTCAGGAGAAAACGCATACGCCCTTTTTGGCCAAGTGCATCATATTCGAAGTATTGTCCCTCTTCCTGTGCTTTAAAGGCAATTCCAACGTACCTCTTGAAATCTGTTTCCTGCTCTTCTGCCTCGCTTTCAAGTCCACCTCGTTGCCTTCCCTCAACAGATTTTTGGACGATAGTTGTCCTTTATTACTTGGCCAGTTTGTGAATTGCTGTGCCCCTGAGCTCCATTTTTCAACTCGTTTTTGGTGAGCTGACCGCAAGTCCAAAATTTTGATTCAGGACCTATACTGGTTGCCGGTGGGTGGCTGAGACTTTGGTTAATTCTTCTTCCTGCCGGGAAATTACAGTGATATGTGCCCGTCCAAATGCCTAACAGCTACTCTCTCATTGGTTCTCCCTCTTCCCTTTCATCCTCTGCCAAATTGGAAACCTGTGCGAACCAGGAGGTTAAAGGGTCTGTCTCTCCACGTTGGGAGGTTGATAGTAAAGCAGAGGGAAAGTCAAACCGGAGCACCAGGAGAGGGACTATTCGTTGAGTTTTAGAAACCTTTCGTATTCACAGTGTGTCCGTTCTCTAGGTTTCCCGTACATGTTATAACTGTAGTAATATTCCCTTCAACCTGGAGAGTTGGGACCCATGGAATGGGTGCCATGCATTATTGCTTTAAAGGGTCTGCATTTGCTCACCCAATATCACCAATCGTCTCAGTCCCAAATGTCCAGCCTTATGGCACATCCAGCTGTCGTTGTAGATAGGGTCATTCCAGGTTTCATCAGACACCCTGAAGGAATTGCAAAGAATTTCCCAGTTTTTTTGTTTTGTTTTTGAAATTCCTTTTTATAGTTGGTTTGAGCTCATTCTCGCTGCCATGTTTATGCCAGTCTAGACACACTTGATTCCCTTACGGAGACATATCAATACATAGGTTTTAAGATTCTTACTAGTCAGATATATTCCTCTGCGGGAAATATGGGGTTTTGAGTCCCTTTCACTGAGGAAGGTGTAGGTCTTGTCTAGTCCATAGTTGGTTTTTGGAACGGTACCTGTGCTTATATCAAGCTCTGGTTTTATGCATCACCCCACCTCTCCTTCCCCCTTAAGCAGGCATAAGAGTGTTTTCTAAATGTGAGACACTGTTCTCTTTCCTAAATCAGTTCAAGTGTAGCCATGCTTACAAGATCTTCATAAGTGATATCTTATGATAAGTTTCTTTTTCTCTGTGACTTATTTCACTTAAATCATCGTACCTGAATGCACCCATTTTGCTGCTACTGGTCATATGTCATTGATATCATGGCTGAGGGATATTCCTTCGTACGTAAGTACCACAATTTTTTGAACCATTTTTATATTTCCTGTGATATTTAAGGTGTACCCAAGTTGAGGTCCCTGTAAGCAATGCAGCCCTAAATTTTGTGGTGGCTCTGTCTTATTGATTTTCAGTTTTCCCAAGGTATATTCCCTAGACTGGAAGTGCCCTTGGCTCTGTAGCTCTGTTGTTTACTTGTTTTAGGGAACACAATGCACTCCTCCAGAGAGGCAGTTGGCAATTTACATCCCGCCCATCAGCATAAGAAGGCTCCCTGTTCTCCATTGCCTGTCTTGCCTTTCTGGTTTTTACACATTTTGTGGATGTCCCATTTGACCGGTGGGAAGTGATACTTCTTTGTAGTGCAGATTTGCATTGCCCGCTTGCTTGCTTGGCCAAAAAGGTTGTATGCGTTTTCTCCTGAATATATTCAGGAGAAAACGCATACGCCCTTTTTGGCCAAGTGCATCATATTCGAAGTATTGTCCCTCTTCCTGTGCTTTAAAGGCAATTCCAACGTACCTCTTGAAATCTGTTTCCTGCTCTTCTGCCTCGCTTTCAAGTCCACCTCGTTGCCTTCCCTCAACAGATTTTTGGACGATAGTTGTCCTTTATTACTTGGCCAGTTTGTGAATTGCTGTGCCCCTGAGCTCCATTTTTCAACTCGTTTTTGGTGAGCTGACCGCAAGTCCAAAATTTTGATTCAGGACCTATACTGGTTGCCGGTGGGTGGCTGAGACTTTGGTTAATTCTTCTTCCTGCCGGGAAATTACAGTGATATGTGCCCGTCCAAATGCCTAACAGCTACTCTCTCATTGGTTCTCCCTCTTCCCTTTCATCCTCTGCCAAATTGGAAACCTGTGCGAACCAGGAGGTTAAAGGGTCTGTCTCTCCACGTTGGGAGGTTGATAGTAAAGCAGAGGGAAAGTCAAACCGGAGCACCAGGAGAGGGACTATTCGTTGAGTTTTAGAAACCTTTCGTATTCACAGTGTGTCCGTTAGCTAGGTTTCCCGTACATGTTATAGCTGTAGTAATATTCCCTTCAACCTGGAGAGTTGGGACCCATGGAATGGGTGCCAGGCATTTGTGCTGTAAAGGCTCTGCATTTGCTCACCCAATCTCACCAATCCTCTCAGTCCCAAGTGTCCAGCCTTATGCCACATCCAGCTGTCATTGTAGATAGGCTCATTCCAGGTTTCATCAGAGACCCTGAAGGAATTGTAAAGAATTTCCCGGTTTTTTTGTTTTGTTTTTGAAATTCCTTTTTATAGTGGGTTTGAGCTGATTCTCGCTGCCATGTTTATGCCAGTCTAGACACACTTGATTCCCTTACGGAGACATATCATTCCATAGGTTTTAAGATTCTTACTAGTCAGATATATTCCTCTGCGGGAAATATGGGGCTTTGAATCCCTTTCACTGAGGAATGTGTAGGTCTTGTCTATTCCATAGTTGGTTTTTGGAACGGTACCTGTGCTTATATCAAACTCTGGTTTTATGCATCACCCACCTCTCCTTCCCCCTTAAGCAGGCATAAGAGTGTTTTCTAAATGTGAGACACTCTTCTCTTTCCTATCTCAGTTCAAGTGTAGCCATGTTTACAGGATCTTCATAAGTGATATCTTATGATAAGTTTCTTTTTCTGTGTGACTTATTTCACTTAGAATCATCGTACCTGAATCCACCCATTTTGCTGCTACTGGTCTTATGACATTGATTTCATGGCTGAGGGATATTCCATCGTACGTAAGTACCACAATTTTTTGAACCATTTTTATATTTCCTGGGATATTTAAGGTGTACCCAAGTTGACGTCCTTGTAAGCAGTGCAGCCCTAAATTTTGGGTTGGCTCTGTCTTATTGATTTTCAGTTTTCCCAAGGTATATTCCCTAGACTGGAAGTGCCCTTGGCTCTGTAGCTCTGTTGTTTACTTGTTTTAGGGAACACAATGCACTCTTCCAGAGAGGCATTTGGCAATTTACATCCCGCCCATCAGCATAACAAGGCTCCCTGTTCTCCAGGGCCTGTCTTGCCTTTCTGGTTTTTACACATTTTGTGGATGTCCCTTTTGACCGGTGGGAAGTGATACTTCTTTGTAGTGCAGATTTGCATTGCACGCTTGCTTGCTTGGCCAAAAACGGCGTATGCGTTTTCTCCTGAATATATTCAGGAGAAAACGCAAACGCCCGTTTCGGCCATGTGCATCATTGTCGAAGTTGTGTCCATCTTCCTGTGCTTTAAAGGTGATTCCAACGTACCTCTTGAAATCTGTTTCCTGCTATTCTGCCTCGCTTTCAAGTCCGCCTCGTTGCCTTCCCTCAACAGATTTTTGGACGATAGTTGTCCTTTATTACTCGGCCAGTTTGTGAATTGCTGTGCCCCTGAGCTCCATTTTTCAACTCGTTTTTGGTGAGCTGACCGCAAATCCAAAATTTTGGTTCAGGACCTATACTGGTTCCCGGTGGGTGGCTGAGACTTTGGTTAATTCTTCTTCCTGCCGGGAAATTACAGTGATATGTGCCCGTCCAAATGCCTAACAGCTACTCTCTCATTGGTTCTCCCTCTTCCCTTTCATCCTCTGCCAAATTGGCATACTGTGTGAACCAGGAGGTTAAAGGGGCTGTCTCTCCAAGTTGGGAGGTTGATAGTAAAGCAGATGGAAAGTCAAACCGGAGCACCAGGAGAGGGACTATTCGTTGAGTTTTAGAAACCATTCGTATTCACAGTGTGTCCGTTCTCTAGGTTTCCCGTACATGTTATAACTGTAGTAATATTCCCTTCAACCTGGAGAGTTGGGACCCATGGAATGGGTGCCATGCATTATTGCTTTAAAGGGTCTGCATTTGCTCACCCAATCTCACCAATCCTCTCAGTCCGAAGTGTCCAGCCTTATGCCACATCCAGCTGTCTTTGTAGATAGGGTCATTCCAGGTTTCATCAGAGACCCTGAAGGAATTGGAAAGAATTTCCCAGTTTTTTTGTTTTGTTTTTGAAATTCCTTTTTATAGTGGGTTTGAGCTGATTCTCGCTGCCATGTTTATGCCAGTCTAGACACACTTGATTCTCTTACGGAGACATATCAATACATAGGTTTTAAGATTCTTACTAGTCAGATATATTCCTCTGTGGGAAATATGGGGTTTTGAGTCCCTTTCACTGAGGAAGGTGTAGGTCTTGACTATTCCATAGTTTGTTTTTGGAACGGTACCTGTGCTTATATCAAACTCTGGTTTTATGCATCACCCCACCTCACCTTCCCCCTTAAGCAGGCATAAGAGTGTTTTCTAAATGTGAGACACTGTTCTCTTTCCTATCTCAGTTCAAGTGTAGCCATGTTTACAGGATCTTCATAAGTGATATCTTATGATAAGTTTCTTTTTCTCTGTGACTTATTTCACTTAGAATCATCGTACCTGAATCCACCCATTTTGCTGCTACTGGTCTTATGACATTGATTTCATGGCTGAGGGATATTCCATCGTACGTAAGTACCACACTTTTTTGAACCATTTTTATATTTCCTGGGATATTTAAGGTGTACCCAAGTTGAGGTCCTTGTAAGCAGTGCAGCCCTAAATTTTGGCGTGGCTCTGTCTTATTGATTTTCAGTTTTCCCAAGGTATATTCCCTAGACTGGAAGTGCCCTTGGCTCTGTAGCTCTGTTGTTTACTTGTTTTAGGGAACACAATGCACTCCTCCAGAGAGGCAGTTGGCAATTTACATCCCGCCCATCAGCATAAGAAGGCTCCCTGTTCTCCATTGCCTGTCTTGCCTTTCTGGTTTTTACACATTTTGTGGATGTCCCATTTGACCGGTGGGAAGTGATAGTTCTTTGTAGTGCAGATTTGCATTGCCCGCTTGCTTGCTTGGCCAAAAAGGGCGTATGCATTTTCTCCTGAATATATTCAGGAGAGAACGCATACGACCTTTTTGGCCAAGTGCATCATTGTCGAAGTTGTGCCCCTCTTCCTGTGCTTTAAAGGCGATTCCAACGTACCTCTTGAAATCTGTTTCCTGCTATTCTGCCTCGCTTTCAAGTCCGCCTCGTTGCCTTCCCTCAACTGATTTTTGGACGATAGTTGTCCTTTATTACTCGGCCAGTTTGTGAATTGCTGTGCCCCTGAGCTCCATTTTGCAACTCGTTTTTGGTGAGCAGACCGCAAGTCCAAAATTTTGGTTCAGGATCTATACTGGTTCCCGGTGGGTGGCTGAGACTTTGGTTAATTCTTCTTCCTGCCGGGAAACTACAGTGATATGTGCCCGTCCAAATGGCTAACAGCTACTCTCTCATTGGTTCTCCCTCTTCCCTTTCATCCTCTGCCAAATTGGCAACCTGTGCGAACCAGGAGGTTAAAGGGGCTGTCTCTCCAAGTTGGGAGGTTGATAGTAAAGCAGATGGAAAGTCAAACCGGATCACCAGGAGAGGGACTATTCGTTGAGTTTTAGAAACCTTTCGTATTCACAGTGTGTCCGTTCTCTAGGTTTCCCGTACATGTTATATCTGTAGTAATATTCCCTTCAACCTGGAGAGTTGGGACCCATGGAATGGGTGCCAGGCATTTGTGCTTTAAAGGGTCTGCATTTGCTCACCCAATCACACCAATCCTCTCAGTCCCAAGTGTCCAGCCGTATGCCACATCCAGCTGTCGTTGTAGATAGGGTCATTCCAGGTTTCATCAGAGACTCTGAAGGAATTGTAAAGAATTTCCCAGTTTTTTTGTTTTGTTTTTGAAATTCCTTTTTATAGTGGGTTTGAGCTGATTCTCGCTGCCATGTTTATGACAGTCTAGACACACTTGATTCCCTTACGGAGACATATCAATCCATAGGTTTTAAGATTCTTACTAGTCAAATATATTCCTCTGCGGGAAATATGGGGTTTTGAGTCCCTTTCACTGAGGAAGGTGTAGGTCTTGTCTATTCCATAGTTGGTTTTTGCAAGGTACCTGTGCTTATATCAAACTCTGGTTTTATGCATCACGCCCCCTCTCCTTCCCCCTTAAGCAGGCATAAGAGTGTTTTCTAAATGTGAGACACTGTTCTCTTTCCTAACTCAGTTCAAGTGTAGCCATGTTTACAGGATCTTCATAAGTGATATCTTATGATAAGTTTCTTTTTCTGTGTGACTTATTTCACTTAGAATCATCGTACCTGAATCCACCCATTTTGCTGCTACTGGTCTTATGACATTGATTTCATGGCTGAGGGATATTCCATCGTACGTAAGTACCACAATTTTTTGAACCATTTTTATATTTCCTGGGATATTTAAGGTGTACCCAAGTTGAGGTCCTTGTAAGCAGTGCAGCCCTAAATTTTGGGGTGGCTCTGTATTATTGATTTTCAGTTTTCCCAAAGTATATTCCCTAGACTGGAAGTGCCCTTGGCTCTGTAGCTCTGTTGTATACATATTTTAGTGAACACAAAGTACTCCTCCAGAGAGGCAGTTGGCAATTTACATCCCGCCCATCAGCATAACAAGGCTCCCTGTTCTCCAGGGCCTGTCTTGCCTTTCTGGTTTTTACACATTTTGTGGATGTCCCTTTTGACCGGTGGGAAGTGATACTTCTTTGTAGTGCAGATTTGCATTGCCCGCTTGCTTGCTTGGCCAAAAAGGGCGTATGCATTTTCTCCTGAATATATTCAGGAGAAAACGCATACGCCCTTTTTGGCCAAGTGCATCATTGTCGAAGTTGTGCCCCTCTTCCTGTGCTTTAAAGGCGATTCCAACGTACCTCTTGAAATCTGTTTCCTGCTATTCTGCCTCGCTTTCAAGTCCGCCTCGTTGCCTTCCCTCAACAGATTTTTGGACGATAGTTGTCCTTTATTACTCGGCCAGTTTGTGAATTGCTGTGCCCCTGAGCTCAATTTTGCAACTCGTTTTTGGTGAGCAGACCGCAAGTCCAAAATTTTGGTTTAGGATCTATACTGGTTCCCGGTGGGTGGCTGAGACTTTGGTTAATTCTTCTTCCTGCCGGGAAGTTACAGTGATATGTGCCCGTCCAGATGGCTAACAGCTACTCTCTCATTGGTTCTCCCTCTTCCCTTTCATCCTCTGCCAAATTGGCAACCTGTGCGAACCAGGAGGTTAAAGGGGCTGTCTCTCCAAGTTGGGAGGTTGATAGTAAAGCAGATGGAAAGTCAAACCGGAGCACCAGGAAAGGGACTATTCATTGAGTTTTAGAAACCTTTCGTACTCACAGTGTGTCCGTTCTCTAGGTTTCCCGTACATGTTATAACTGTAGTAATATTCTCTTCAACCTGGAGAGTTGGGACCCATGGAATGGGTGCCAGGCATTTGTGCTTCAAAGGGTCTGCATTTGCTCACCCAATCTCACCAATCCTCTCAGTCCCAAGTGTCCAGCCGTATGCCACATCCAGCTGTCGTTGTAGATGGGTCATTCCAGGTTTCATCAGAGACCCTGAAGGAATTGCAAAGAATTTCCCAGTTTTTTTGTTTTGTGTTTGAAATTCCTTTTTATAGTGGGTTTGAGCTGATTCACGCTGCCATGTTTATGCCAGTCTAGACACACTTGATTCCCTTACGGAGACATATCAATCCATAGGTTTTAAGATTCTTACTAGTTAGATATATTCCTCTGCGGGAAATATGTGTTTTTGAGTCCCTTTCACTGAGGAAGGTGTAGGTCTTGTCTATTCCATAGTTGGTTTTTGCACGGTACCTGTGCTTATATCAAACTCTGGTTTTATGCATCACCCCACATCTCCTTCCCCCTTAAGCAGGCATAAGAGTGTTTTCTAAATGTGAGACACTCTTCTCCTTCCTAACTCAGTTCAAGTGTAGCCTGGTTTACAGGATCTTCATAAGTGATATCTTATGATAAGTTGCTTTTTCTGTGTGACTTATTTCACTTAGAATCATCGTACCTGAATCCACCCATTGTGCTGCTACTGGTCTTATGACATTGATTTCATGGCTGAGGGATATTCCATCGTACATAAGTACCACAATTTTTTGAAACATTTTGATATTTCCTGGGATATTTAAGGTGTACCCAAGTTGAGGTCCTTGTAAGCAGTGCAGCCCTAAATTTTGGGGTGGCTCTGTCTTATTGATTTTCAGTTTTCCCAAGGTATATTCCCTAGACTGGAAGTGCCCTTGGCTCTGTAGCTCTGTTCTTTACTTGTTTCAGGGAACACAATGCACTCCTCCAGAGAGGCAGTTGGCAATTTACATCCCTCCCATCAGCATAACAAGGCTCCCTGTTCTCCAGGGCCTGTCTTGCCTTTCTCGTTTTTACACATTTTGTGGATGTCCCTTTTGACCGGTGGGAAGTGATACTTCTGTGTAGTGCAAATTTGCATTGCCTGCTTGCTTGCTTGGCCAAAAAGGGCGTATGCGTTTTCTCCTGAATATATTCAGGAGAAAACGCATACGCCCTTTTTGGCCAAGTGCATTATTGTCGAAGTTGTGCCCCTCTTCCTCTGCTTTAAAGGCGATTCCAACGTACCTCTTGAAATCTGCTTCCTGCTATTCTGCCTCGCTTTCAACTCCGCCTCGTTGCCTTCCCTCAACAGATTTTTGGACGATAGTTGTCCTTTATTACTCGGCCAGTTTGTGAATTGCTGTGCCCCTCAGCTCCATTTTTCAACTCGTTTTTGGTGAGCTGACCGCAAGTCCAAAATTTTGGTTCAGGACCTATACTTGTTCCCGGTGGGTGGCTGAGACTTTGGTTAATTCTTCTTCCTGCCGGGAAACTACAGTGATATGTGCCCGTCCAAATGCCTAACAGCTACTCTCTCATTCGTTCTCCCTCTTCCCTTTCATCCTCTGCCAAATTGGAAACCTGTGCGACCCAGGAGGTTTAAGGGGCTGTCTCTCCAAGTTGGGAGGTTGATAGTAAAGCAGATGGAAAGTCAAACCGGAGCACCAGGAGAGGGACTATTCGTTGAGTTTTAGAAACCTTTCGTATTCACAGTGTGTCCGTTCTCTAGGTTTCCCATACATGTTATAGCTGTAGTAATATTCCCTTCAACCTGGAGAGTTGGGACCCATGGAATGGGTGCCAGGCATTTGTGCTTTAAAGGGTCTGCATTTGCTCACCCAATCTCACCAATCCTCTCAGTCCCAAGTGTCCAGCCGTATGCCACATCCAGCTGTCGTTGTAGATAGGGTCATTCCAGGTTTCATCAGAGACCCTGAAGGAATTGGAAAGAATTTCCCAGTTTTTTTGTTTTGTTTTTGAAATTCCTTTTTATAGTGGGTTTGAGCTGATTCTCGCTGCCATGTTTATACCAGTCTAGACACACTTGATTCCCTTACGGAGACATATCAATCCATAGGTTTTAAGATTCTTACTAGTCAAATATATTCCTCTGCGGGAAATATGGGGTTTTGAGTCCCTTTCACTGAGGAAGGTGTAGGTCTTGTCTATTCCATAGTTGGTTTTTGCAAGGTACCTGTGCTTATATCAAACTCTGGTTTTATGCATCACGCCCCCTCTCCTTCCCCCTTAAGCAGGCATAAGAGTGTTTTCTAAATGTGAGACTCTGTTCTCTTTCCTAACTCAGTTCAAGTGAAGCCATGTTTACAGGATCTTCATAAGTGATATCTTATGATAAGTTTCTTTTTCTGTGTGACTTATTTCACTTAGAATCATCGTACCTGAATCCACCCATTTTGCTGCTACTGGTCTTATGACATTGATTTCATGGCTGAGGGATATTCCATCGTACGTAAGTACCACAATTTTTTGAACCATTTTTATATTTCCTGGGATATTTAAGGTGTACCCAAGTTGAGGTCCTTGTAAGCAGTGCAGACCTAAGTTTTGGGTTGGCTCTGTCTTATTGATTTTCAGTTTTCCCAAGGTATATTCCGTAGACTGGAAGTGCCCTTGGCTCTGTAGCTCTGTTGTTTACTTGTTTTAGGGAACACAATGCACTCCTCCAGAGAGGCAGTTGGCAATTTACATCCCGCCCATCAGCATAACAAGGCTCCCTGTTCTCCAGGGCCTGTCTTGCCTTCCTGGTTTTTACACATTTTGTGGATGTCCCTTTTGACCAGTGGGAAGTGATACTTCTTTGTAGTGCAGATTTGCATTGCCCACTTGCTTGCTTGGCCAAAAAGGGCGTATGCGTTTTCTCCTGAATATATTCAGGAGAAAACGCATACGCCCTTTTTGGCCAAGTGCATCATTGTCGAAGTTGTGTCCCTCTTCCTGTGCTTTAAAGGCGATTCCAACGTACCTCTTGAAATCTGTTTCCTGCTCTTCTGCCTCGCTTTCAAGTCCGCCTCGTTGCCTTCCCTCAACAGATTTTTGGACGATAGTTGTCCTTTATTACTCGGCCAGTTTGTGAATTGCTGTGCACCTGAGCTCCATTTTTCAACTCGTTTTTTGTGAGCTGACCGCAAGTCCAAAATTTTGGTTCAGGACCTATACTGGTTCCCGGTGGGTGGCTGAGACTTTGGTTAATTCTTCTTCCTGCCGGGAAATTACAGTGATATGTGCCCGTCCAAATTCCTAACAACTACTCTCTCATTGGTTCTCCCTCTTCCCTTTCATCCGCTGCCAAATTGGCAACCTGTGCGAACCAGGAGGTTAAAGGGGCTGTCTCTTCAAGTTGGGAGGTTGATAGTAAAGCAGATGGAAAGTCAAACCGGAGCACCAGGAGAGGGACTATTCGTTGAGTTTTAGAAACCTTTCGTATTCACAGTGTGTCCGTTCTTTAGGTTTCCCGTACATGTTATAACTGTAGTAATATTCCCTTCAACCTGGAGAGTTGGGACCCATGGAATGGGTGCCATGCATTATTGCTTTAAAGGGTCTGCATTTGCTCACCCAATCTCACCAATCCTCTCAGTCCCAAGTGTCCAGCCTTATGCCACATCCAGCTGTCGTTGTAGATAGGATCATTCCAGGTTTCATCAGAGACCCTGAAGGAATTGTAAAGTATTTCCCAGTTTTTTTGTTTTGTTTTTGAAATTCCTTTTTATAGTGGGTTAGAGCTGACTCTCGCTGCCATGTTTATGCCAGTCTAGACACACTTGATTCCCTTACGGAGACATATCAATACATAGGTTTTAAGATTCTTACTAGTCAGATATATTCCTCTGTGGGAAATATGGGGTTTTGAGTCCCTTTCACTGAGGAAGGTGTAGGTCTTGTCTATTCCATAGTTGGTTTTTGGAACGGTACCTGTGCTTATATCAAACTCTGGTTTTATGCATCATCCCACCTCTCCTTCCCCCTTAAGCAGGCATAAGAGTGTTTTCTAAATGTGAGACACTGTTCTCTTTCCTAACTCAGTTCAAGTGTAGCCATGTTTACAGGATCTTCATAAGTGATATCTTATGATACGTTTATTTTTCTCTGTGACTTATTTCACTTAGAATCATCGTACCTGAATCCACCCATTTTGCTGCTACTGGTCTTATGACATTGATTTCATGGCTGAGGGATATTCCATCGTACGTAAGTACCACAATTTTTTGAACCGTTTTTATATTTCCTGGGATATTTAAAGTGTACCCAAGTTGAGGTCCTTGTTAGCAGTGCAGCCCTAAATTTGGGTGTCTCTGTCTTATTGAATTTCAGTTTTCCCAAGGTATATTCCCTAGACTGGAAGTGCCCTTGGCTCTGTAGCTCTGTTCTTTACTTGTTTTAGGGAACACAGTGTACTCCTCCAGAGAGGCAGTTGGCAATTTACATCCAGCCCATCAGCATAACAAGGCTCCCTGTTCTCCAGGGCCTGTCCTGCCTTTCTGGTTTTTACACATTTTGTGGATGTCCCTTTTGACCGGTGGGAAGTGATACTTCTTTGTAGTGCAGATTTGCATTGTCCGCTTGCTTGCTTGGCCAAAAAGGGCGTATGCGTTTTCTCCTGAATATATTCAGGAGAAAGCGCATACGCCCTTTTTGGCCAAGTGCATCATGGTCGAAGTTGGGCCCCTCTTCCTGTGCTTTAAAGGTGATTCCAACGTACCTTTTGAAATCTGTTTCCTGCTATCCTGCCTCGCTTTCAAGTCTGCCTCGTTGCCTTCCCTCAACAGATTTTTGGACGATAGTTGTCCTTTATTACTCGGCCAGTTTGTGAATTGCTGTGCCCCTGAGCTCCATTTTTCAACTCGTTTTTGGTGAGCTGACCGCAAGTCCAAAATTTTGGTTCAGGACCTATGCTGGTTCCCGATGGGTGGCTGAGACTTTGGTTAATTCTTCTTCAGGCCCGGAAATTACAGTGATATGTGCCCGTCCAAATGCCTAACAGCTACTCTCTCATTGGTTCTCCCTCTTCCCTTTCATCCTCTGCCAAATTGGAAACCTGTGCGAACCAGGAGGTTAAAGGGTCTGTCTCTCCAAGTTGGGAGGTTGATAGTAAAGCAGATGGAAAGTCAAACCGGAGCACCAGGAGAGGGAGTATTCGTTGAGTTTTAGAAACCTTTCATATTCACAGGATGTCCGTTCTCTAGGTTTCCCGTACATGTTATAGCGGTAGTAATATTCCCTTCAACCTGGAGTGTTGGGACCCATGGAATGGGTGCCAGGCATTTGTGCTTTAAAGGTTCTGCATTTGCTCACCCAATCTCACCAATCGTCTCAGTCCCAAGTGTCGCTCCTTATGCCACATCCATCTGTCATTGTAGATAGCATCATTCCAGGTTCCATCAGAGACCCTGAAGGAATTGTAAAGAATTTCGCAGTTTTTTTGTTTTGTTTTTGAAATTCCTTTTTATAGTGGGTTTGAGCTGATTCTCGCTGCCATGTTTATGCCAGTCTAGACACACTTGATTCCCTTACGGAGACATATCAATACATAGGTTTTAAGATTCTTACTAGTCAGATATATTCCTCTGTGGGAAATATGGGGTTTTGAGTCCCTTTCACTGAGGAAGGTGTAGGTCTTGACTATTCCATAGTTTGTTTTTGGAACGGTACCTGTGCTTATATCAAACTCTGGTTTTATGCATCACCCCACCTCTCCTTCCCCCTTAAGCAGGCATAAGAGTGTTTTCTAAATGTGAGACACTGTTCTCTTTCCTATCTCAGTTCAAGTGTAGCCATGTTTGCAGGATCTTCATAAGTGATATCTTATGATAAGTTTCTTTTTCTCTGTGACTTATTTCACTTAGAATCATCGTACCTGAATCCACCCATTTTGCTGCTACTGGTCTTATGACATTGATTTCATGGCTGAGGGATATTCCATCGTACGTAAGTACCACACTTTTTTGAACCATTTTTATATTTCCTGGGATATTTAAGGTGTACCCAAGTTGAGGTCCTTGTAAGCAGTGCAGCCCTAAATTTTGGCTTGGCTCTGTCTTATTGATTTTCAGTTTTCCCAAGGTATATTCCCTAGACTGGAAGTGCCCTTGGCTCTGTAGCTCTGTTGTTTACTTGTTTTAGGGAACACAATGCACTCCTCCAGAGAGGCAGTTGGCAATTTACATCCCGCCCATCAGCATAAGAAGGCTCCCTGTTCTCCAGTGCCTGTCTTGCCTTTCTGGTTTTTACACATTTTGTGGATGTCCCATTTGACCGGTGGGAAGTGATACTTCTTTGTAGTGCAGATTTGCATTGCCCGCTTGCTTGCTTGGCCAAAAAGGTTGTATGCGTTTTCTCCTGAATATATTCAGGAGAAAACACATACGCCCTTTTTGGCCAAGTGCATCATATTCGAAGTATTGTCCCTCTTCCTGTGCTTTAAAGGCAATTCCAACGTACCTCTTGAAATCTGTTTCCTGCCTTTCTGCCTCGCTTTCAAGTCCGCCTCGTTGCCTTCCCTCAACAGATTTTTGGACGATAGTTGTCCTTTATTACTTGGCCAGTTTGTGAATTGCTGTGCCCCTGAGCTCCATTTTTCAACTCGTTTTTGGTGAGCTGACCGCAAGTCCAAAATTTTGATTCAGGACCTATACTGGTTGCCGGTGGGTGGCTGAGACTTTGGTTAATTCTTCTTCCTGCCGGGAAATTACAGTGATATGTGCCCGTCCAAATGCCTAACAGCTACTCTCTCATTGGTTCTCCCTCTTCCCTTTCATCCTCTGCCAAATTGGAAACCTGTGCGAACCAGGAGGTTAAAGGGTCTGTCTCTCCACGTTGGGAGGTTGATAGTAAAGCAGAGGGAAAGTCAAACCGGAGCACCAGGAGAGGGCCTATTCGTTGAGTTTTAGAAACCTTTCGTATTCACAGTGTGTCCGTTAGCTAGGTTTCCCGTACATGTTATAGCTGTAGTAATATTCCCTTCAACCTGGAGAGTTGGGACCCATGGAATGGGTGCCAGGCATTTGTGCTGTAAAGGTTCTGCATTTGCTCACCCAATCTCACCAATCCTCTCAGTCCCAAGTGTCCAGCCTTATGCCACATCCAGCTGTCATTGTAGATAGGCTCATTCCAGGTTTCATCAGAGACCCTGAAGGAATTGTAAAGAATTTCCCGGTTTTTTTGTTTTGTTTTTGAAATTCCTTTTTATAGTGGGTTTGAGCTGATTTTCGCTGCCATGTTTATGCCAGTCTAGACACACTTGATTCCCTTACGGAGACATATCATTCCATAGGTTTTAAGATTCTTACTAGTCAGATATATTCCTCTGCGGGAAATATGGGGCTTTGAATCCCTTTCACTGAGGAAGGTGTAGGTCTTGTCTATTCCATAGTTGGTTTTTGGAACGGTACCTGTGCTTATATCAAACTCTGGTTTTATGCATCACCCCACCTCTCCTTCCCCCTTAAGCAGGCATAAGAGTGTTTTCTAAATGTGAGACACTCTTCTCTTTCCTATCTCAGTTCAAGTGTAGCCATGTTTACAGGATCTTCATAAGTGATATCTTATGATCAGTTTCTTTTTCTGTGTGACTTATTTCACTTAGAATCATCGTACCTGAATCCACCCATTTTGCTGCTACTGGTCTTATGACATTGATTTCATGGCTGAGGGATATTCCATCGTACGTAAGTACCACAATTTTTTGAACCATTTTTATATTTCCTGGGATATTTAAGGTGTACCCAAGTTGACGTCCTTGTAAGCAGTGCAGCCCTAAATTTTGGGGTGGCTCTGTCTTATTGATTTTCAGTTTTCCCAAGGTATATTCCCTAGACTGGAAGTGCCCTTGGCTCTGTAGCTCTGTTGTTTACTTGTTTTAGGGAACACAATGCACTCTTCCAGAGAGGCATTTGGCAATTTACATCCCGCCCATCAGCATAACAAGGCTCCCTGTTCTCCAGGGCCTGTCTTGCCTTTCTGGTTTTTACACATTTTGTGGATGTCCCTTTTGACCGGTGGGAAGTGATACTTCTTTGTAGTGCAGATTTGCATTGCACGCTTGCTTGCTTGGCCAAAAACGGCGTATGCGTTTTCTCCTGAATATATTCAGGAGAAAACGCAAACGCCCGTTTCGGCCATGTGCATCATTGTCGAAGTTGTGTCCATCTTCCTGTGCTTTAAAGGTGATTCCAACGTACCTCTTGAAATCTGTTTCCTGCTATTCTGCCTCGCTTTCAAGTCCGCCTCGTTGCCTTCCCTCAACAGATTTTTGGACGATAGTTGTCCTTTATTACTCGGCCAGTTTGTGAATTGCTGTGCCCCTGAGCTCCATTTTTCAACTCGTTTTTGGTGAGCTGACCGCAAATCCAAAATTTTGGTTCAGGACCTATACTGGTTCCCGGTGGGTGGCTGAGACTTTGGTTAATTCTTCTTCCTGCCGGGAAATTACAGTGATATGTGCCCGTCCAAATGCCTAACAGCTACTCTCTCATTGGTTCTCCCTCTTCCCTTTCATCCTCTGCCAAATTGGCAAACTGTGTGAACCAGGAGGTTAAAGGGGCTGTCTCTCCAAGTTGGGAGGTTGATAGTAAAGCAGATGGAAAGTCAAACCGGAGCACCAGGAGAGGGACTATTCGTTGAGTTTTAGAAACCTTTCGTATTCACAGTGTGTCCGTTCTCTAGGTTTCCCGTACATGTTATAACTGTAGTAATATTCCCTTCAACCTGGAGAGTTGGGACCCATGGAATGGGTGCCATGCATTATTGCTTTAAAGGGTCTGCATTTGCTCACTCAATCTCACCAATCCTCTCAGTCCGAAGTGTCCAGCCTTATGCCACATCCAGCTGTCTTTGTAGATAGGGTCATTCCAGGTTTCATCAGAGACCCTGAAGGAATTGGAAAGAATTTCCCAGTTTTTTTGTTTTGTTTTTGAAATTCCTTTTTATAGTGGGTTTGAGCTGATTCTCGCTGCCATGTTTATGCCAGTCTAGACACACTTGATTCTCTTACGGAGACATATCAATACATAGGTTTTAAGATTCTTACTAGTCAGATATATTCCTCTGTGGGAAATATGGGGTTTTGAGTCCCTTTCACTGAGGAAGGTGTAGGTCTTGACTATTCCATAGTTTGTTTTTGGAACGGTACCTGTGCTTATATCAAACTCTGGTTTTATGCATCACCCCACGTCTCCTTCCCCCTTAAGCAGGCATAAGAGTGTTTTCTAAATGTGAGACACTGTTCTCTTTCCTATCTCAGTTCAAGTGTAGCCATGTTTACAGGATCTTCATAAGTGATATCTTATGATAAGTTTCTTTTTCTCTGTGACTTATTTCACTTAGAATCATCGTAACTGAATCCACCCATTTTGCTGCTACTGGTCTTATGACATTGATTTCATGGCTGAGGGATATTCCATCGTACGTAAGAACCACACTTTTTTGAACCATTTTTATATTTCCTGGGATATTTAAGGTGTACCCAAGTTGAGGTCCTTGTAAGCAGTGCAGCCCTAAATTTTGGCGTGGCTCTGTCTTATTGATTTTCAGTTTTCCCAAGGTATATTCCCTAGACTGGAAGTGCCCTTGGCTCTGTAGCTCTGTTGTTTACTTGTTTTAGGGAACACAATGCACTCCTCCAGAGAGGCAGTTGGCAATTTACATCCCGCCCATCAGCATAAGAAGGCTCCCTGTTCTCCAGTGCCTGTCTTGCCTTTCTGGTTTTTACACATTTTGTGGATGTCCCATTTGACCGGTGGGAAGTGATACTTCTTTGTAGTGCAGATTTGCATTGCCCGCTTGCTTGCTTGGCCAAAAAGGTTGTATGCGTTTTCTCCTGAATATATTCAGGAGAAAACGCATACGCCCTTTTTGGCCATGTGCATCATATTCGAAGTATTGTCCCTCTTCCTGTGCTTTAAAGGCAATTCCAACGTACCTCTTGAAATCTGTTTCCTGCTCTTCTGCCTCGCTTTCAAGTCCACCTCGTTGCCTTCCCTCAACAGATTTTTGGACGATAGTTGTCCTTTATTACTTGGCCAGTTTGTGAATTGCTGTGCCCCTGAGCTCCATTTTTCAACTCGTTTTTGGTGAGCTGACCGCAAGTCCAAAATTTTGATTCAGGACCTATACTGGTTGCCGGTGGGTGGCTGAGACTTTGGTTAATTCTTCTTCCTGCCGGGAAATTACAGTGATATGTGCCCGTCCAAATGCCTAACAGCTACTCTCTCATTGGTTCTCCCTCTTCCCTTTCATCCTCTGCCAAATTGGAAACCTGTGCGAACCAGGAGGTTAAAGGGTCTGTCTCTCCACGTTGGGAGGTTGATAGTAAAGCAGAGGGAAAGTCAAACCGGAGCACCAGGAGAGGGACTATTCGTTGAGTTTTAGAAACCTTTCGTATTCACAGTGTGTCCGTTAGCTAGGTTTCCCGTACATGTTATAGCTGTAGTAATATTCCCCTCAACCTGGAGAGTTGGGACCCATGGAATGGGTGCCAGGCATTTGTGCTGTAAAGGTTCTGCATTTGCTCACCCAATCTCACCAATCCTCTCAGTCCCAAGTGTCCAGCCTTATGCCACATCCAGCTGTCATTGTAGATAGGCTCATTCCAGGCTTCATCAGAGACCCTGAAGGAATTGTAAAGAATTTCCCGGTTTTTTTGTTTTGTTTTTGAAATTCCTTTTTATAGTGGGTTTGAGCTGATTCTCGCTGCCATGTTTATGCCAGTCTAGACACACTTGATTCCCTTACGGAGACATATCATTCCATAGGTTTTAAGATTCTTACTAGTCAGATATATTCCTCTGCGGGAAATATGGGGCTTTGAATCCCTTTCACTGAGGAATGTGTAGGTCTTGTCTATTCCATAGTTGGTTTTTGGAACGGTACCTGTGCTTATATCAAACTCTGGTTTTATGCATCACCCACCTCTCCTTCCCCCTTAAGCAGGCATAAGAGTGTTTTCTAAATGTGAGACACTCTTCTCTTTCCTATCTCAGTTCAAGTGTAGCCATGTTTACAGGATCTTCATAAGTGATATCTTATGATAAGTTTCTTTTTCTGTGTGACTTATTTCACTTAGAATCATCGTACCTGAATCCACCCATTTTGCTGCTACTGGTCTTATGACATTGATTTCATGGCTGAGGGATATTCCATCGTACGTAAGAACCACACTTTTTTGAACCATTTTTATATTTCCTGGGATATTTAAGGTGTACCCAAGTTGACGTCCTTGTAAGCAGTGCAGCCCTAAATTTTGGGGTGGCTCTGTCTTATTGATTTTCAGTTTTCCCAAGGTATATTCCCTAGACTGGAAGTGCCCTTGGCTCTGTAGCTCTGTTGTTTACTTGTTTTAGGGAACACAATGCACTCCTCCAGAGAGGCAGTTGGCAATTTACATCCCGCCCATCAGCATAAGAAGGCTCCCTGTTCTCCATTGCCTGTCTTGCCTTTCTGGTTTTTACACATTTTGTGGATGTCCCATTTGACCGGTGGGAAGTGATACTTCTTTGTAGTGCAGATTTGCATTGCCCGCTTGCTTGCTTGGCCAAAAAGGTTGTATGCGTTTTCTCCTGAATATATTCAGGAGAAAACGCATACGCCCTTTTTGGCCAAGTGCATCATATTCGAAGTATTGTCCCTCTTCCTGTGCTTTAAAGGCAATTCCAACGTACCTCTTGAAATCTGTTTCCTGCTCTTCTGCCTCGCTTTCAAGTCCACCTCGTTGCCTTCCCTCAACAGATTTTTGGACGATAGTTGTCCTTTATTACTTGGCCAGTTTGTGAATTGCTGTGCCCCTGAGCTCCATTTTTCAACTCGTTTTTGGTGAGCTGACCGCAAGTCCAAAATTTTGATTCAGGACCTATACTGGTTGCCGGTGGGTGGCTGAGACTTTGGTTAATTCTTCTTCCTGCCGGGAAATTACAGTGATATGTGCCCGTCCAAATGCCTAACAGCTACTCTCTCATTGGTTCTCCCTCTTCCCTTTCATCCTCTGCCAAATTGGAAACCTGTGCGAACCAGGAGGTTAAAGGGTCTGTCTCTCCACGTTGGGAGGTTGATAGTAAAGCAGAGGGAAAGTCAAACCGGAGCACCAGGAGAGGGACTATTCGTTGAGTTTTAGAAACCTTTCGTATTCACAGTGTGTCCGTTAGCTAGGTTTCCCGTACATGTTATAGCTGTAGTAATATTCCCTTCAACCTGGAGAGTTGGGACCCATGGAATGGGTGCCAGGCATTTGTGCTGTAAAGGTTCTGCATTTGCTCACCCAATCTCACCAATCCTCTCAGTCCCAAGTGTCCAGCCTTATGCCACATCCAGCTGTCATTGTAGATAGGCTCATTCCAGGTTTCATCAGAGACCCTGAAGGAATTGTAAAGAATTTCCCGGTTTTTTTGTTTTGTTTTTGAAATTCCTTTTTATAGTGGGTTTGAGCTGATTTTCGCTGCCATGTTTATGCCAGTCTAGACACACTTGATTCCCTTACGGAGACATATCATTCCATAGGTTTTAAGATTCTTACTAGTCAGATATATTCCTCTGCGGGAAATATGGGGCTTTGAATCCCTTTCACTGAGGAAGGTGTAGGTCTTGTCTATTCCATAGTTGGTTTTTGGAACGGTACCTGTGCTTATATCAAACTCTGGTTTTATGCATCACCCCACCTCTCCTTCCCCCTTAAGCAGGCATAAGAGTGTTTTCTAAATGTGAGACACTCTTCTCTTTCCTATCTCAGTTCAAGTGTAGCCATGTTTACAGGATCTTCATAAGTGATATCTTATGATAAGTTTCTTTTTCTGTGTGACTTATTTCACTTAGAATCATCGTACCTGAATCCACCCATTTTGCTGCTACTGGTCTTATGACATTGATTTCATGGCTGAGGGATATTCCATCGTACGTAAGTACCACAATTTTTTGAACCATTTTTATATTTCCTGGGATATTTAAGGTGTACCCAAGTTGACGTCCTTGTAAGCAGTGCAGCCCTAAATTTTGGG
This sequence comes from Hyperoodon ampullatus, assembly GCF_949752795.1. NCBI lineage: Eukaryota > Metazoa > Chordata > Mammalia > Artiodactyla > Ziphiidae > Hyperoodon > Hyperoodon ampullatus. The sequence goes on from NW_027640918.1 coordinate 96,831, forward strand.
GTGGCTCTGTCTTATTGATTTTCAGTTTTCCCAAGGTATATTCCCTAGACTGGAAGTGCCCTTGGCTCTGTAGCTCTGTTGTTTACTTGTTTTAGGGAACACAATGCACTCTTCCAGAGAGGCATTTGGCAATTTACATCCCGCCCATCAGCATAACAAGGCTCCCTGTTCTCCAGGGCCTGTCTTGCCTTTCTGGTTTTTACACATTTTGTGGATGTCCCTTTTGACCGGTGGGAAGTGATACTTCTTTGTAGTGCAGATTTGCATTGCACGCTTGCTTGCTTGGCCAAAAACGGCGTATGCGTTTTCTCCTGAATATATTCAGGAGAAAACGCAAACGCCCGTTTCGGCCATGTGCATCATTGTCGAAGTTGTGTCCATCTTCCTGTGCTTTAAAGGTGATTCCAACGTACCTCTTGAAATCTGTTTCCTGCTATTCTGCCTCGCTTTCAAGTCCGCCTCGTTGCCTTCCCTCAACAGATTTTTGGACGATAGTTGTCCTTTATTACTCGGCCAGTTTGTGAATTGCTGTGCCCCTGAGCTCCATTTTTCAACTCATTTTTGGTGAGCTGACCGCAAATCCAAAATTTTGGTTCAGGAACTATACTGGTTCCCGGTGGGTGGCTGAGACTTTGGTTAATTCTTCTTCCTGCCGGGAAATTACAGTGATATGTGCCCGTCCAAATGCCTAACAGCTACTCTCTCATTGGTTCTCCCTCTTCCCTTTCATCCTCTGCCAAATTGGCAAACTGTGTGAACCAGGAGGTTAAAGGGGCTGTCTCTCCAAGTTGGGAGGTTGATAGTAAAGCAGATGGAAAGTCAAACCGGAGCACCAGGAGAGGGACTATTCGTTGAGTTTTAGAAACCTTTCGTATTCACAGTGTGTCCGTTCTCTAGGTTTCCCGTACATGTTATAACTGTAGTAATATTCCCTTCAACCTGGAGAGTTGGGACCCATGGAATGGGTGCCATGCATTATTGCTTTAAAGGGTCTGCATTTGCTCACCCAATCTCACCAATCCTCTCAGTCCCAAGTGTCCAGCCTTAAGCCACATCCAGCTGTCTTTGTAGATAGGGTCATTCCAGGTTTCATCAGAGACCCTGAAGGAATTGGAAAGAATTTCCCAGTTTTTTTGTTTTGTTTTTGAAATTCCTTTTTATAGTGGGTTTGAGCTGATTCTCGCTGCCATGTTTATGCCAGTCTAGACACACTTGATTCTCTTATGGAGACATATCAATACATAGGTTTTAAGATTCTTACTAGTCAGATATATTCCTCTGTGGGAAATATGGGGTTTTGAGTCCCTTTCACTGAGGAAGGGGTAGGTCTTGACTATTCCATAGTTTGTTTTTGGAACGGTACCTGTGCTTATATCAAACTCTGGTTTTATGCATCACCCCACCTCTCCTTCCCCCTTAAGCAGGCATAAGCGTGTTTTCTAAATGTGAGACACTGTTCTCTTTCCTATCTCAGTTCAAGTGTAGCCATGTTTACAGGATCTTCATAAGTGATATCTTATGATAAGTTTCTTTTTCTCTGTGACTTATTTCACTTAGAATCATCGTACCTGAATCCACCCATTTTGCTGCTACTGGTCTTATGACATTGATTTCATGGCTGAGGGATATTCCATCGTACGTAAGTACCACACTTTTTTGAACCATTTTTATATTTCCTGGGATATTTAAGGTGTACCCAAGTTGAGGTCCTTGTAAGCAGTGCAGCCCTAAATTTTGGCGTGGCTCTGTCTTATTGATTTTCAGTTTTCCCAAGGTATATTCCCTAGACTGGAAGTGCCCTTGGCTCTGTAGCTCTGTTGTTTACTTGTTTTAGGGAACACAATGCACTCCTCCAGAGAGGCAGTTGGCAATTTACATCCCGCCCATCAGCATAAGAAGGCTCCCTGTTCTCCAGTGCCTGTCTTGCCTTTCTGGTTTTTACACATTTTGTGGATGTCCCATTTGACCGGTGGGAAGTGATACTTCTTTGTAGTGCAGATTTGCATTGCCCGCTTGCTTGCTTGGCCAAAAAGGTTGTATGCGTTTTCTCCTGAATATATTCAGGAGAAAACGCATACGCCCTTTTTGGCCATGTGCATCATATTCGAAGTATTGTCCCTCTTCCTGTGCTTTAAAGGCAATTCCAACGTACCTCTTGAAATCTGTTTCCTGCTCTTCTGCCTCGCTTTCAAGTCCACCTCGTTGCCTTCCCTCAACAGATTTTTGGACGATAGTTGTCCTTTATTACTTGGCCAGTTTGTGAATTGCTGTGCCCCTGAGCTCCATTTTTCAACTCGTTTTTGGTGAGCTGACCGCAAGTCCAAAATTTTGATTCAGGACCTATACTGGTTGCCGGTGGGTGGCTGAGACTTTGGTTAATTCTTCTTCCTGCCGGGAAATTACAGTGATATGTGCCCGTCCAAATGCCTAACAGCTACTCTCTCATTGGTTCTCCCTCTTCCCTTTCATCCTCTGCCAAATTGGAAACCTGTGCGAACCAGGAGGTTAAAGGGTCTGTCTCTCCACGTTGGGAGGTTGATAGTAAAGCAGAGGGAAAGTCAAACCGGAGCACCAGGAGAGGGACTATTCGTTGAGTTTTAGAAACCTTTCGTATTCACAGTGTGTCCGTTAGCTAGGTTTCCCGTACATGTTATAGCTGTAGTAATATTCCCCTCAACCTGGAGAGTTGGGACCCATGGAATGGGTGCCAGGCATTTGTGCTGTAAAGGTTCTGCATTTGCTCACCCAATCTCACCAATCCTCTCAGTCCCAAGTGTCCAGCCTTATGCCACATCCAGCTGTCATTGTAGATAGGCTCATTCCAGGTTTCATCAGAGACCCTGAAGGAATTGTAAAGAATTTCCCGGTTTTTTTGTTTTGTTTTTGAAATTCCTTTTTATAGTGGGTTTGAGCTGATTCTCGCTGCCATGTTTATGCCAGTCTAGACACACTTGATTCCCTTACGGAGACATATCATTCCATAGGTTTTAAGATTCTTACTAGTCAGATATATTCCTCTGCGGGAAATATGGGGCTTTGAATCCCTTTCACTGAGGAATGTGTAGGTCTTGTCTATTCCATAGTTGGTTTTTGGAACGGTACCTGTGCTTATATCAAACTCTGGTTTTATGCATCACCCACCTCTCCTTCCCCCTTAAGCAGGCATAAGAGTGTTTTCTAAATGTGAGACACTCTTCTCTTTCCTATCTCAGTTCAAGTGTAGCCATGTTTACAGGATCTTCATAAGTGATATCTTATGATAAGTTTCTTTTTCTGTGTGACTTATTTCACTTAGAATCATCGTACCTGAATCCACCCATTTTGCTGCTACTGGTCTTATGACATTGATTTCATGGCTGAGGGATATTCCATCGTACGTAAGTACCACAATTTTTTGAACCATTTTTATATTTCCTGGGATATTTAAGGTGTACCCAAGTTGACGTCCTTGTAAGCAGTGCAGCCCTAAATTTTGGGGTGGCTCTGTCTTATTGATTTTCAGTTTTCCCAAGGTATATTCCCTAGACTGGAAGTGCCCTTGGCTCTGTAGCTCTGTTGTTTACTTGTTTTAGGGAACACAATGCACTCCTCCAGAGAGGCAGTTGGCAATTTACATCCCGCCCATCAGCATAAGAAGGCTCCCTGTTCTCCATTGCCTGTCTTGCCTTTCTGGTTTTTACACATTTTGTGGATGTCCCATTTGACCGGTGGGAAGTGATACTTCTTTGTAGTGCAGATTTGCATTGCCCGCTTGCTTGCTTGGCCAAAAAGGTTGTATGCGTTTTCTCCTGAATATATTCAGGAGAAAACGCATACGCCCTTTTTGGCCAAGTGCATCATATTCGAAGTATTGTCCCTCTTCCTGTGCTTTAAAGGCAATTCCAACGTACCTCTTGAAATCTGTTTCCTGCTCTTCTGCCTCGCTTTCAAGTCCACCTCGTTGCCTTCCCTCAACAGATTTTTGGACGATAGTTGTCCTTTATTACTTGGCCAGTTTGTGAATTGCTGTGCCCCTGAGCTCCATTTTTCAACTCGTTTTTGGTGAGCTGACCGCAAGTCCAAAATTTTGATTCAGGACCTATACTGGTTGCCGGTGGGTGGCTGAGACTTTGGTTAATTCTTCTTCCTGCCGGGAAATTACAGTGATATGTGCCCGTCCAAATGCCTAACAGCTACTCTCTCATTGGTTCTCCCTCTTCCCTTTCATCCTCTGCCAAATTGGAAACCTGTGCGAACCAGGAGGTTAAAGGGTCTGTCTCTCCACGTTGGGAGGTTGATAGTAAAGCAGAGGGAAAGTCAAACCGGAGCACCAGGAGAGGGACTATTCGTTGAGTTTTAGAAACCTTTCGTATTCACAGTGTGTCCGTTAGCTAGGTTTCCCGTACATGTTATAGCTGTAGTAATATTCCCTTCAACCTGGAGAGTTGGGACCCATGGAATGGGTGCCAGGCATTTGTGCTGGAAAGGTTCTGCATTTGCTCACCCAATCTCACCAATCCTCTCAGTCCCAAGTGTCCAGCCTTATGCCACATCCAGCTGTCATTGTAGATAGGCTCATTCCAGGTTTCATCAGAGACCCTGAAGGAATTGTAAAGAATTTCCCGGTTTTTTTGTTTTGTTTTTGAAATTCCTTTTTATAGTGGGTTTGAGCTGATTTTCGCTGCCATGTTTATGCCAGTCTAGACACACTTGATTCCCTTACGGAGACATATCATTCCATAGGTTTTAAGATTCTTACTAGTCAGATATATTCCTCTGCGGGAAATATGGGGCTTTGAATCCCTTTCACTGAGGAAGGTGTAGGTCTTGTCTATTCCATAGTTGGTTTTTGGAACGGTACCTGTGCTTATATCAAACTCTGGTTTTATGCATCACCCCACCTCTCCTTCCCCCTTAAGCAGGCATAAGAGTGTTTTCTAAATGTGAGACACTCTTCTCTTTCCTATCTCAGTTCAAGTGTAGCCATGTTTACAGGATCTTCATAAGTGATATCTTATGATCAGTTTCTTTTTCTCTGTGACTTATTTCACTTAGAATCATCGTACCTGAATCCACCCATTTTGCTGCTACTGGTCTTATGACATTGATTTCATGGCTGAGGGATATTCCATCGTACGTAAGTACCACAATTTTTTGAACCATTTTTATATTTCCTGGGATATTTAAGGTGTACCCAAGTTGACGTCCTTGTAAGCAGTGCAGCCCTAAATTTTGGGGTGGCTCTGTCTTATTGATTTTCAGTTTTCCCAAGGTATATTCCCTAGACTGGAAGTGCCCTTGGCTCTGTAGCTCTGTTGTTTACTTGTTTTAGGGAACACAATGCACTCTTCCAGAGAGGCATTTGGCAATTTACATCCCGCCCATCAGCATAACAAGGCTCCCTGTTCTCCAGGGCCTGTCTTGCCTTTCTGGTTTTTACACATTTTGTGGATGTCCCTTTTGACCGGTGGGAAGTGATACTTCTTTGTAGTGCAGATTTGCATTGCACGCTTGCTTGCTTGGCCAAAAACGGCGTATGCGTTTTCTCCTGAATATATTCAGGAGAAAACGCAAACGCCCGTTTCGGCCATGTGCATCATTGTCGAAGTTGTGTCCATCTTCCTGTGCTTTAAAGGTGATTCCAACGTACCTCTTGAAATCTGTTTCCTGCTATTCTGCCTCGCTTTCAAGTCCGCCTCGTTGCCTTCCCTCAACAGATTTTTGGACGATAGTTGTCCTTTATTACTCGGCCAGTTTGTGAATTGCTGTGCCCCTGAGCTCCATTTTTCAACTCATTTTTGGTGAGCTGACCGCAAATCCAAAATTTTGGTTCAGGAACTATACTGGTTCCCGGTGGGTGGCTGAGACTTTGGTTAATTCTTCTTCCTGCCGGGAAATTACAGTGATATGTGCCCGTCCAAATGCCTAACAGCTACTCTCTCATTGGTTCTCCCTCTTCCCTTTCATCCTCTGCCAAATTGGCAAACTGTGTGAACCAGGAGGTTAAAGGGGCTGTCTCTCCAAGTTGGGAGGTTGATAGTAAAGCAGATGGAAAGTCAAACCGGAGCACCAGGAGAGGGACTATTCGTTGAGTTTTAGAAACCTTTCGTATTCACAGTGTGTCCGTTCTCTAGGTTTCCCGTACATGTTATAACTGTAGTAATATTCCCTTCAACCTGGAGAGTTGGGACCCATGGAATGGGTGCCATGCATTATTGCTTTAAAGGGTCTGCATTTGCTCACCCAATCTCACCAATCCTCTCAGTCCCAAGTGTCCAGCCTTAAGCCACATCCAGCTGTCTTTGTAGATAGGGTCATTCCAGGTTTCATCAGAGACCCTGAAGGAATTGGAAAGAATTTCCCAGTTTTTTTGTTTTGTTTTTGAAATTCCTTTTTATAGTGGGTTTGAGCTGATTCTCGCTGCCATGTTTATGCCAGTCTAGACACACTTGATTCTCTTATGGAGACATATCAATACATAGGTTTTAAGATTCTTACTAGTCAGATATATTCCTCTGTGGGAAATATGGGGTTTTGAGTCCCTTTCACTGAGGAAGGGGTAGGTCTTGACTATTCCATAGTTTGTTTTTGGAACGGTACCTGTGCTTATATCAAACTCTGGTTTTATGCATCACCCCACCTCTCCTTCCCCCTTAAGCAGGCATAAGCGTGTTTTCTAAATGTGAGACACTGTTCTCTTTCCTATCTCAGTTCAAGTGTAGCCATGTTTACAGGATCTTCATAAGTGATATCTTATGATAAGTTTCTTTTTCTCTGTGACTTATTTCACTTAGAATCATCGTACCTGAATCCACCCATTTTGCTGCTACTGGTCTTATGACATTGATTTCATGGCTGAGGGATATTCCATCGTACGTAAGTACCACACTTTTTTGAACCATTTTTATATTTCCTGGGATATTTAAGGTGTACCCAAGTTGAGGTCCTTGTAAGCAGTGCAGCCCTAAATTTTGGCGTGGCTCTGTCTTATTGATTTTCAGTTTTCCCAAGGTATATTCCCTAGACTGGAAGTGCCCTTGGCTCTGTAGCTCTGTTGTTTACTTGTTTTAGGGAACACAATGCACTCCTCCAGAGAGGCAGTTGGCAATTTACATCCCGCCCATCAGCATAAGAAGGCTCCCTGTTCTCCATTGCCTGTCTTGCCTTTCTGGTTTTTACACATTTTGTGGATGTCCCATTTGACCTGTGGGAAGTGATACTTCTTTGTAGTGCAGATTTGCATTGCCCGCTTGCTTGCTTGGCCAAAAAGGTTGTATGCGTTTTCTCCTGAATATATTCAGGAGAAAACGCATACGCCCTTTTTGGCCAAGTGCATCATATTCGAAGTATTGTCCCTCTTCCTGTGCTTTAAAGGCAATTCCAACGTACCTCTTGAAATCTGTTTCCTGCTCTTCTGCCTCGCTTTCAAGTCCACCTCGTTGCCTTCCCTCAACAGATTTTTGGACGATAGTTGTCCTTTATTACTTGGCCAGTTTGTGAATTGCTGTGCCCCTGAGCTCCATTTTTCAACTCGTTTTTGGTGAGCTGACCGCAAGTCCAAAATTTTGATTCAGGACCTATACTGGTTGCCGGTGGGTGGCTGAGACTTTGGTTAATTCTTCTTCCTGCCGGGAAATTACAGTGATATGTGCCCGTCCAAATGCCTAACAGCTACTCTCTCATTGGTTCTCCCTCTTCCCTTTCATCCTCTGCCAAATTGGAAACCTGTGCGAACCAGGAGGTTAAAGGGTCTGTCTCTCCACGTTGGGAGGTTGATAGTAAAGCAGAGGGAAAGTCAAACCGGAGCACCAGGAGAGGGACTATTCGTTGAGTTTTAGAAACCTTTCGTATTCACAGTGTGTCCGTTAGCTAGGTTTCCCGTACATGTTATAGCTGTAGTAATATTCCCTTCAACCTGGAGAGTTGGGACCCATGGAATGGGTGCCAGGCATTTGTGCTGTAAAGGTTCTGCATTTGCTCACCCAATCTCACCAATCCTCTCAGTCCCAAGTGTCCAGCCTTATGCCACATCCAGCTGTCATTGTAGATAGGCTCATTCCAGGTTTCATCAGAGACCCTGAAGGAATTGTAAAGAATTTCCCGGTTTTTTTGTTTTGTTTTTGAAATTCCTTTTTATAGTGGGTTTGAGCTGATTCTCGCTGCCATGTTTATGCCAGTCTAGACACACTTGATTCCCTTACGGAGACATATCATTCCATAGGTTTTAAGATTCTTACTAGTCAGATATATTCCTCTGCGGGAAATATGGGGCTTTGAATCCCTTTCACTGAGGAATGTGTAGGTCTTGTCTATTCCATAGTTGGTTTTTGGAACGGTACCTGTGCTTATATCAAACTCTGGTTTTATGCATCACCCACCTCTCCTTCCCCCTTAAGCAGGCATAAGAGTGTTTTCTAAATGTGAGACACTCTTCTCTTTCCTATCTCAGTTCAAGTGTAGCCATGTTTACAGGATCTTCATAAGTGATATCTTATGATAAGTTTCTTTTTCTGTGTGACTTATTTCACTTAGAATCATCGTACCTGAATCCACCCATTTTGCTGCTACTGGTCTTATGACATTGATTTCATGGCTGAGGGATATTCCATCGTACGTAAGTACCACAATTTTTTGAACCATTTTTATATTTCCTGGGATATTTAAGGTGTACCCAAGTTGACGTCCTTGTAAGCAGTGCAGCCCTAAATTTTGGGGTGGCTCTGTCTTATTGATTTTCAGTTTTCCCAAGGTATATTCCCTAGACTGGAAGTGCCCTTGGCTCTGTAGCTCTGTTGTTTACTTGTTTTAGGGAACACAATGCACTCTTCCAGAGAGGCATTTGGCAATTTACATCCCGCCCATCAGCATAACAAGGCTCCCTGTTCTCCAGGGCCTGTCTTGCCTTTCTGGTTTTTACACATTTTGTGGATGTCCCTTTTGACCGGTGGGAAGTGATACTTCTTTGTAGTGCAGATTTGCATTGCACGCTTGCTTGCTTGGCCAAAAACGGCGTATGCGTTTTCTCCTGAATATATTCAGGAGAAAACGCAAACGCCCGTTTCGGCCATGTGCATCATTGTCGAAGTTGTGTCCATCTTCCTGTGCTTTAAAGGTGATTCCAACGTACCTCTTGAAATCTGTTTCCTGCTATTCTGCCTCGCTTTCAAGTCCGCCTCGTTGCCTTCCCTCAACAGATTTTTGGACGATAGTTGTCCTTTATTACTCGGCCAGTTTGTGAATTGCTGTGCCCCTGAGCTCCATTTTTCAACTCGTTTTTGGTGAGCTGACCGCAAATCCAAAATTTTGGTTCAGGACCTATACTGGTTCCCGGTGGGTGGCTGAGACTTTGGTTAATTCTTCTTCCTGCCGGGAAATTACAGTGATATGTGCCCGTCCAAATGCCTAACAGCTACTCTCTCATTGGTTCTCCCTCTTCCCTTTCATCCTCTGCCAAATTGGCAAACTGTGTGAACCAGGAGGTTAAAGGGGCTGTCTCTCCAAGTTGGGAGGTTGAGAGTAAAGCAGATGGAAAGTCAAACCGGAGCACCAGGAGAGGGACTATTCGTTGAGTTTTAGAAACCTTTCGTATTCACAGTGTGTCCGTTCTCTAGGTTTCCCGTACATGTTATAACTGTAGTAATATTCCCTTCAACCTGGAGAGTTGGGACCCATGGAATGGGTGCCATGCATTATTGCTTTAAAGGGTCTGCATTTGCTCACCCAATCTCACCAATCCTCTCAGTCCGAAGTGTCCAGCCTTATGCCACATCCAGCTGTCTTTGTAGATAGGGTCATTCCAGGTTTCATCAGAGACCCTGAAGGAATTGGAAAGAATTTCCCAGTTTTTTTGTTTTGTTTTTGAAATTCCTTTTTATAGTGGGTTTGAGCTGATTCTCGCGGCCATGTTTATGCCAGTCTAGACACACTTGATTCTCTTACGGAGACATATCAATACATAGGTTTTAAGATTCTTACTAGTCAGATATATTCCTCTGTGGGAAATATGGGGTTTTGAGTCCCTTTCACTGAGGAAGGTGTAGGTCTTGACTATTCCATAGTTTGTTTTTGGAACGGTACCTGTGCTTATATCAAACTCTGGTTTTATGCATCACCCCACCTCTCCTTCCCCCTTAAGCAGGCATAAGAGTGTTTTCTAAATGTGAGACACTGTTCTCTTTCCTATCTCAGTTCAAGTGTAGCCATGTTTACAGGATCTTCATAAGTGATATCTTATGATAAGTTTCTTTTTCTCTGTGACTTATTTCACTTAGAATCATCGTACCTGAATCCACCCATTTTGCTGCTACTGGTCTTATGACATTGATTTCATGGCTGAGGGATATTCCATCGTACATAAGTACCACACTTTTTTGAACCATTTTTATATTTCCTGGGATATTTAAGGTGTACCCAAGTTGAGGTCCTTGTAAGCAGTGCAGCCCTAAATTTTGGCGTGGCTCTGTCTTATTGATTTTCAGTTTTCCCAAGGTATATTCCCTAGACTGGAAGTGCCCTTGGCTCTGTAGCTCTGTTGTTTACTTGTTTTAGGGAACACAATGCACTCCTCCAGAGAGGCAGTTGGCAATTTACATCCCGCCCATCAGCATAAGAAGGCTCCCTGTTCTCCAGTGCCTGTCTTGCCTTTCTGGTTTTTACACATTTTGTGGATGTCCCATTTGACCGGTGGGAAGTGATACTTCTTTGTAGTGCAGATTTGCATTGCCCGCTTGCTTGCTTGGCCAAAAAGGTTGTATGCGTTTTCTCCTGAATATATTCAGGAGAAAACGCATACGCCCTTTTTGGCCAAGTGCATCATATTCGAAGTATTGTCCCTCTTCCTGTGCTTTAAAGGCAATTCCAACGTACCTCTTGAAATCTGTTTCCTGCTCTTCTGCCTCGCTTTCAAGTCCACCTCGTTGCCTTCCCTCAACAGATTTTTGGACGATAGTTGTCCTTTATTACTTGGCCAGTTTGTGAATTGCTGTGCCCCTGAGCTCCATTTTTCAACTCGTTTTTGGTGAGCTGACCGCAAGTCCAAAATTTTGATTCAGGACCTATACTGGTTGCCGGTGGGTGGCTGAGACTTTGGTTAATTCTTCTTCCTGCCGGGAAATTACAGTGATATGTGCCCGTCCAAATGCCTAACAGCTACTCTCTCATTGGTTCTCCCTCTTCCCTTTCATCCTCTGCCAAATTGGAAACCTGTGCGAACCAGGAGGTTAAAGGGTCTGTCTCTCCACGTTGGGAGGTTGATAGTAAAGCAGAGGGAAAGTCAAACCGGAGCACCAGGAGAGGGACTATTCGTTGAGTTTTAGAAACCTTTCGTATTCACAGTGTGTCCGTTAGCTAGGTTTCCCGTACATGTTATAGCTGTAGTAATATTCCCTTCAACCTGGAGAGTTGGGACCCATGGAATGGGTGCCAGGCATTTGTGCTGTAAAGGTTCTGCATTTGCTCACCCAATCTCACCAATCCTCTCAGTCCCAAGTGTCCAGCCTTATGCCACATCCAGCTGTCATTGTAGATAGGCTCATTCCAGGTTTCATCAGAGACCCTGAAGGAATTGTAAAGAATTTCCCGGTTTTTTTGTTTTGTTTTTGAAATTCCTTTTTATAGTGGGTTTGAGCTGATTCTCGCTGCCATGTTTATGCCAGTCTAGACACACTTGATTCCCTTACGGAGACATATCATTCCATAGGTTTTAAGATTCTTACTAGTCAGATATATTCCTCTGCGGGAAATATGGGGCTTTGAATCCCTTTCACTGAGGAATGTGTAGGTCTTGTCTATTCCATAGTTGGTTTTTGGAACGGTACCTGTGCTTATATCAAACTCTGGTTTTATGCATCACCCACCTCTCCTTCCCCCTTAAGCAGGCATAAGAGTGTTTTCTAAATGTGAGACACTCTTCTCTTTCCTATCTCAGTTCAAGTGTAGCCATGTTTACAGGATCTTCATAAGTGATATCTTATGATAAGTTTCTTTTTCTCTGTGACTTATTTCACTTAGAATCATCGTACCTGAATCCACCCATTTTGCTGCTACTGGTCTTATGACATTGATTTCATGGCTGAGGGATATTCCATCGTACGTAAGTACCACAATTTTTTGAACCATTTTTATATTTCCTGGGATATTTAAGGTGTACCCAAGTTGACGTCCTTGTAAGCAGTGCAGCCCTAAATTTTGGGGTGGCTCTGTCTTATTGATTTTCAGTTTTCCCAAGGTATATTCCCTAGACTGGAAGTGCCCTTGGCTCTGTAGCTCTGTTGTTTACTTGTTTTAGGGAACACAATGCACTCTTCCAGAGAGGCATTTGGCAATTTACATCCCGCCCATCAGCATAACAAGGCACCCTGTTCTCCAGGGCCTGTCTTGCCTTTCTGGTTTTTACACATTTTGTGGATGTCCCTTTTGACCGGTGGGAAGTGATACTTCTTTGTAGTGCAGATTTGCATTGCACGCTTGCTTGCTTGGCCAAAAACGGCGTATGCGTTTTCTCCTGAATATATTCAGGAGAAAACGCAAACGCCCGTTTCGGCCATGTGCATCATTGTCGAAGTTGTGTCCCTCTTCCTGTGCTTTAAAAGTGATTCCAACGTACCTCTTGAAATCTGTTTCCTGCTATTCTGCCTTGCTTTCAAGTCCACCTCGTTGCCTTCCCTCAACAGATTTTTGGACGATAGTTGTCCTTTATTACTCGGCCAGTTTGTGAATTGCTGTGCCCCTGAGCTCCATTTTTCAACTCGTTTTTGGTGAGCTGACCGCAAATCCAAAATTTTGGTTCAGGAACTATACTGGTTCCCGGTGGGTGGCTGAGACTTTGGTTAATTCTTCTTCCTGCCGGGAAATTACAGTGATATGTGCCCGTCCAAATGCCTAACAGCTACTCTCTCATTGGTTCTCCCTCTTCCCTTTCATCCTCTGCCAAATTGGCAAACTGTGTGAACCAGGAGGTTAAAGGGGCTGTCTCTCCAAGTTGGGAGGTTGATAGTAAAGCAGATGGAAAGTCAAACCGGAGCACCAGGAGAGGGACTATTCGTTGAGTTTTAGAAACCTTTCGTATTCACAGTGTGTCCGTTCTCTAGGTTTCCCGTACATGTTATAACTGTAGTAATATTCCCTTCAACCTGGAGAGTTGGGACCCATGGAATGGGTCTGCATTTGCTCACCCAATCTCACCAATCCTCTCAGTCCGAAGTGTCCAGCCTTATGCCACATCCAGCTGTCGTTGTAGATAGGGTCATTCCAGGTTTCATCAGAGACCCTGAAGGAATTGGAAAGAATTTCCCAGTTTTTTTGTTTTGTTTTTGAAATTCCTTTTTATAGTGGGTTTGAGCTGATTCTCGCTGCCATGTTTATGCCAGTCTAGACACACTTGATTCTCTTACGGAGACATATCAATACATAGGTTTTAAGATTTTTAGTAATCAGATATATTCCTCTGCGGGAAATATGGGTCTTTGAATCCCTTTCACTGAGGAAGGTGTAGGTCTTGTCTATTCCAGAGTTGGTTTTTGGAACGGTACCTGTGCTTATATCAAACTCTGGTTTTATGCATCACCCCACCTCTCCTTCCCCCTTAAGCAGGCATAAGAGTGTTTTCTAAATGTGAGACACTGTTCTCTTTCCTATCTCAGTTCAATTGTAGCCATGTTTACAGGATCTTCATAAGTGATATCTTATGATAAGTTTCTTTTTCTCTGTGACTTATTTCACTTAGAATCATCGTACCTGAATCCACCCATTTTGCTGCTACTGGTCTTATGACATTGATTTCATGGCTGAGGGATATTCCATCGTACGTAAGTACCACACTTTTTTGAACCATTTTTATATTTCCTGGGATATTTAAGGTGTACCCAAGTTGAGGTCCTTGTAAGCAGTGCAGCCCTAAATTTTGGCGTGGCTCTGTCTTATTGATTTTCAGTTTTCCCAAGGTATATTCCCTAGACTGGAAGTGCCATTGGCTCTGTAGCTCTGTTGTTTACTTGTTTTAGGGAACACAATGCACTCCTCCAGGGAGGCAGTTGGCAATTTACATCCAGCCCATCATAATAACAAGGCTCCCTGTTCTCCAGTGCCTGTCTTGCTTTTCTGGTTTTTACATATTTTGTGGATGTCCCTTTTGACCGGTAGGAAGTGATACTTCTTTGTAGTGCAGATTTGCATTGCCCGCTTGCTTGCTTGGCCAAAAAGGGCGTATGCGTTTTCTCCTGAATATATTCAGGAGAAAACGCATACGCCCTTTTTGGCCAAGTGCATCATATTCGAAGTTGTGTCCCTCTTCCTGTGCTTTAAAGGCGATTCCAACGTACCTCTTGAAATCTGTTTCCTGCTATTCTGCCTCGCTTTCAATTCCGCCTCGTTGCCTTCCCTCAACAGATTTTTGGACGATAGTTGTCCTTTATTACTCGGCCACCTTGTGAATTGCTGTGCCCCTGAGCTCCATTTTTCAACTCGTTTTTGGTGAGCTGACCGCAAGTCCAAAATTTTGGTTCAGGACCTATGCTGGTTCCCGGTGGGTGGCTGAGACTTTGGTTAATTCTTCTTCCTGCCGGGAAATTACAGTGATATGTGCCCGTCCAAATGCTTAACAGCTACTCTCTCATTGGTTCTCCCTCTTCCCTTTCATCCTCTGCCAAATTGGCAACCTGTGCGAATGAGGAGGTTAAAGGGGCTGTCTCTCCAAGTTGGGAGGTTGATAGTAAAGCAGATGGAAAGTCAAACCGGAGCACCAGGAGAGGGACTATTCGTTGAGTTTTAGAAACCTTTCGTATTCACAGTGTGTCCGTTCTCTAGGTTTCCCGTACATGTTATAGCTGTAGTAATATTCCCTTCAACCTGGAGAGTTGGGACCCATGGAATGGGTGCCAGGCATTTGTGCTTTAAAGGTTCTTCATTTGCTCACCCAATCTCACCAATCGTCTCAGTCCCAAGGGTCCAGCCTTATGCCACATCCAGCTGTCATTGTAGATAGGGTCATTCCAGGTTTCATCAGAGACCCTGAAGGAATTGTAAAGAATTTCCCAGTTTTTTTGTTTTGTTTTTGAAATTCCTTTTTATAGTGTGTTTCAGCTGATTCTCGCTGCCATGTTTATGACAGTCTAGACACACTTGATTCCCTTATGGAGATATATCAATCCATAAGTTTTAAGATTCTTACTAGTCAGATATATTCCTCTGCGGGAAATATGGGGTTTTGAGTCCCTTTCAGTGAGGAAGGTGTAGGTCTTGTCTATTCCATAGTTGGTTTTTGGAACGGTACCTGTGCTTATATCAAACTCTGGTTTTATGCATCACCCCACCTCTCCTTCCCCCTTAAGCAGGCATAAGAGTGTTTTCTAAATATGAGACACTGTTCTCTTTCCTAACTCAGTTCAAGTGTAGCCAAGTTTACAGGATCTTCATAAGTGATATCTTATGATAAGTTTCTTTTTCTGTGTGACTTATTTCACTTAGAATCATCGTACCTGAATCCACCCATTTTGCTGCTACTGGTCTTATGACATTGATTTCATGGCTGAGGGATATTCCATCGTTCGTAAGTACCACAATTTTTTCAACCATTTTTATATTTCCTGGGATATTTAAGGTGTACCCAAGTTGAGGTCCTTGTAAGCAGTGCAGCCCTAAATTTTGGCGTGGCTCTGTCTTATTGATTTTCAGTTTTCCCAAGGTATATTCCCTAGACTGGAAGTGCCCTTGGCTCTGTAGCTCTGTTGTTTACTTGTTTTAGGGAACACAATGCACTCCTCCGGAGAGGCAGTTGGCAATTTACATCCCGCCCATCAGCATAACAAGGCTCCCTGTTCTCCAGTGCCTGTCTTGCTTTTCTGGTTTTTACATATTTTGTGGATGTCCCTTTTGACCGGTGGGAAGTGATACTTCTTTGTAGTGCAGATTTGCATTGCCCGCTTGCTTGCTTGGGCAAAAAGGGCGTATGCGTTGTCTCCTGAATATATTCAGGAGAAAACGCATACGCCCTTTTTGGCCAAGTGCATGATATTCGAAGTTGTGTCCCTCTTCCTGTGCTTTAAAGGCGATTCCAACGTACCTCTTGAAATCTGTTTCCTGCTATTCTGCCTCGCTTTCAAGTCCGCCTCGTTGCCTTCCCTCAACAGATTTTTGGACGATAGTTGTCCTTTTTTACTCGGCCACTTTGTGAATTGCTGTGCCCCTGAGCTCCATTTTTCAACTCGTTTTTGGTGAGCTGACCGCAAGTCCAAAATTTTGGTTCAGGACCTATGCTGGTTCCCGGTGGGTGGCTGAGATTTTGGTTAATTCTTCTTCCTGCCGGGAAATTACAGTGATATGTGCCCGTCCAAATGCCTAACAGCTAGTCTCTCATTGGTTCTCCCTCTTCCCTTTCATCCTCTGCCAAATTGGCAACATGTGCGAACCAGGAGGTTAAAGGGGCTGCCTCTCCAAGTTGGGAGGTTGATAGTAAAGCAGATGGAAAGTCAAACCGGAGCACCAGGAGAGGGACTATTCGTTGAGTTTTAGAAACCTTTCGTATTCACAGTGTGTCCGTTCTCTAGGTTTCCCGTACATGTTATAACTGTAGTAATATTCCCTTCAACCGGGAGTGTTGGGACCCATGGAATGGGTGCCAGGCATTTGTGCTTTAAAGTTTCTGCATTTGCTCACCCAATCTCACCAATCGTCTCAGTCCCAAGTGTCCCTCCTTATGCCACACCCAGCTGTCATTGTAGATAGGGTCATTCCAGGTTTCATCAGAGACCCTGAAGGAATTGTAAAGAATTTCCCAGTTTTTTTGTTTGTTTTTGAAATTCCTTTTTATAGTGGGTTTGAGCTGATTCTCGCTGCCATGTTTAGGCCAGTCTAGACACACTTGTTTCCCTTAGAGAGACATATCAATCCATAGGTTTTAAGATTCTTACTAGTCAGATATATTCCTCTGCGGGAAATATGGGGTTTTGAGTCCCTTTCACTGAGGAAGGTGTAGGTCTTGTCTATTCCATAGTTGGTTTTTGGAACAGTACCTGTGCTTATATCAAACTCTGGTTTTATGCATCACCCCACCTCTCCTTCCCCCTTAAGCAGGGATAAGAGTGTTTTCTAAATGTGAGACACTGTTCTCTTTCCTAACTCAGTTCAAGCGTAGTCATGTTTACAGGATCTTCATAAGTGATATCTTATGATAAGTTTCTTTTTCTGTGTGACTTATTTCACTTAGAATCATCATACCTGAATCCACCCATTTTGCTGCTACTGGTCTTATGACATTGATTTCATGGCTGAGGGATATTCCATCGTACGTAAGTACCACAATTTTTTGAACCATTTTTATATTTCCTGGGATATTTAAGGTGTACCCAAGTTGAGGTCCTTGTAAGCAGTGCAGCCCTAAATTTTGGGGTGGCTCTGTCTTATTGATTTTCAGTTTTCCCAAGGTATATTCCCTAGACTGGAAGTGCCCTTGGCTCTGTAGCTCGGCTGTTTACTTGTTTTAGGGAATACAATGTACTCCTCCAGAGAGGCAGTTGGCAATTTACATCCCGCCCATCAGCATAACAAGGCTCCCTGTTCTCCAAGCCCTGTCTTGCCTTTCCGGTTTATACACATTTTGTGGATGTCCCTTTTGACCAGTGGGAAGTGATACTTCTTTGTAGTGCAGATTTGCATTGCCCGCTTGCTTGCTTGGCCAAAAAGGGCGTATGCGTTTTCTCCTGAATATATTCAGGAGAAAACGCATACGCCCTTTTTGGCCAAGTGCATCATTGTCGAAGTTGTGTCCCTCTTCCTGTGCTTTACAGGCGATTCCAATGTACCTCTTGAAATCTGTTTTCTGCTATTCTGCCTCGCTTTCAAGTCCACCTCGTTGCCTTCCCTCAACAGATTTTTGGACGATAGTTGTCCTTTATTACTCGGCCAGTTTGTGAATTGCTGTGCCCCTGAGCTCCATTTTTCAACTCGTTTTTGGTGAGCTGACCGCAACTCCAAAATTTTGGTTCAGGACCTATGCTGGTTCCCGGTGGGTGGCTGAGACTTTGGTTAATTCTTCTTCCTGCCGGGAAGTTAGAGTGATATATGCCCGTTCAAACGCCTAACAGCTACTCTCTCATTGGTTCTCCCTCTTCCCTTTCATCCTCTGTCAAATTGGAAACCTGTGTGAACCAGGAGGTTGAAGGGGCTGTCTCTCCAAGTTGGGAGATTGATAGTAAAGCAGATGGAAAGTCAAACCAGAGCACCAGGAGAGGGACTATTCGTTGAGTTTTAGAAACCTTTCGTATTCACAGTGTGTCCGTTCTCTAGGTTTCTCGTACATGTTATAACTGTAGTCATATTCCCTTCAACCTGGAGAGTTCGGACCCATGGAATGGGTGCCATGCATTATTGCTTTAAAGGGTCTGCATTTGCTCACCCAATCTCACCAATCGTCTCAGTCCCAAGTGTCCAGCCTTATGCCACATCCAGCTGTCATTGTAGATAGGGTCATTCCAGGTTTCATCAGAGACCCTGAAGGAATTGTAAAGAATTTCCCAGTTTTTTTGTTTTGTTTTTGAAATTCCTTTTTATAGTGGGTTTGAGCTGATTCTCGCTGCCATGTTTATGCCAGTCTAGACACACTTGATTCCTTACGGAGACATATCAATCCATAGGTTTTAAGGTTCTTACTAGTCAGATATATTCCTCTGCGGGAAATATGGGTTTTGAGTCCCTTTCACTGAGGAAGGTGTAGGTCTTGTCTATTCCATAGTTGGTTTTTGGAACGGTACCTGTGCTTATATCAAACTCTGGTTTTATGCATCACCCCACCTCTCCTTCCCCCTTAAGCAGGCATAAGAGTGTTTTCTAAATGTGAGACACTGTTCTCTTTCCTAACTCAGTTCAAGTGTAGCCATGTTTACAGGATCTTCATAAGTGATATCTTATGATAAGTTTCTTTTTCTGTGTGACTTATTTCACTTAGAATCATCGTACCTGAATCCACCCATTTTGCTGCTACTGGTCTTATGACATTGATTTCATGGCTGAGGGATATTCCATAGTACGTATGTACCACAATTTTTTGAACCATTTTTATATTTCCTGGGATATTTAAGGTGTACTCAAGTTGAGGTCCTTGTAAGCAGTGCAGCCATAAATTTTTGGGTGGCTGTGTCTTATTGATTTTCAGTTTTCCCAAGGTATATTCCCTAGACTGGAAGTGCCCTCAACTCTGTAGCTCTGTTGTTTACTTGTTTTAGTGAACACAATGCACTCCACCAGAGAGGCAGTTGGCAATTTACATCCCGCCCATCAGCATAACAAGGCTCCCTATTCTCCAGGGCCTGTCTTGCCTTTCTGGTTTTTACACATTTGGTGGATGTCCCTTTTGACCGGTGGGAAGTGATACTTCTTTGTAGTGCAGATCTGCATTGCCCTCTTGCTTGCTTGGCCAAAAAGGGCGTATTCGTTTTCTCCTGAATATATTCAGGAGAAAACGCATACGCCCTTTTTGGCCAAGTGCATCATTGTCGAAGTTGTGCCCCTCTCCCTGCGCTTTAAAGGCGATTCCAACGTACCTCTTGAAATCTGTTTCCTGCTCTTCTGCCTCGCTTTCAAGTCCGCCTCGTTGCCTTCCCTCAACAGATGTTTGGAAGATAGTTGTCCTTTATTACTCGGCCAGTTTGTGAATTGCTGTGCCCCTGAGCTCCATTTTTCAACTCGTTTTTGGTGAGCTGACCGCAAGTCCAAAATTTTGGTTCAGGACCTATACTGGTTCCCGGTGGGTGGGTGAGACTTTGGTTAATTCTTCTTCCTGCCGGGAAATTACAGTGATATGTGCCCGTCCAAATGCCTAACAGCTACTCTCTCATTGGTTCTCCCTCTTCCCTTTCATCCTCTGCCAAATTGGCAACCTGTGCGAACCAGGAGGTTAAAGGGGCTGTCTCTCCAAGTTGGGAGGTTGATAGTAAAGCAGATGGAAAGTCAAACCGGAGCACCAGGAGAGGGACTATTCGTTGAGTTTTAGAAACCTTTCGTATTCACAGTGTGTCCGTTCTCTAGGTTTCCCGTACATGTTATAACTGTAGTAATATTCCCTTCAACCTGGAGTGTTGGGACCCATGGAATGGGTGCCAGGTATTTGTGCTTTAAAGTTTCTGCATTTGCTCACCCAATCTCACCAATCGTCTCAGTCCTAAGTGTCCCTCCTTATGCCACACCCAGCTGTCATTGTAGATAGGGTCATTCCAGGTTTCATCAGAGACCCTGAAGGAATTGTAAAGAATTTCCCAGTTTTTTTGTTTTGTTTTTGAAATTCCTTTTTATAGTGGGTTTGAGCTGATTCTCGCTGCCATGTTTAGGCCAGTCTAGACACACTTGTTTCCCTTAGAGAGACATATCAATCCATAGGTTTTAAGATTCTTACTAGTCAGATATATTCCTCTGCGGGAAATATGGGGTTTTGAGTCCCTTTCACTGAGGAAGGTGTAGGTCTTGTCTATTCCATAGTTGGTTTTTGGAACAGTACCTGTGCTTATATCAAACTCTGGTTTTATGCATCACCCCACCTCTCCTTCCCCCTTAAGCAGGGATAAGAGTGTTTTCTAAATGTGAGACACTGTTCTCTTTCCTAACTCAGTTCAAGCGTAGTCATGTTTACAGGATCTTCATAAGTGATATCTTATGATAAGTTTCTTTTTCTGTGTGACTTATTTCACTTAGAATCATCATACCTGAATCCACCCATTTTGCTGCTACTGGTCTTATGACATTGATTTCATGGCTGAGGGATATTCCATCATACGTAAGTACCACAATTTTTTGAACCATTTTTATATTTCCTGGGATATTTAAGGTGTACCCAAGTTGAGGTCCTTGTAAGCAGTGCAGCCCTAAATTTTGGGGTGGCTCTGTCTTATTCATTTTCAGTTTTCCCAAGGTATATTCCGTAGACGGGAAGTGCCCTTGGCTCTGTAGCTCTGTTGTTTACTTGTTTTAGGGAACACAATGCACTCCTCCAGAGAGGCAGTTGGCAATTTACATCCCGCCCATCAGCATAACAAGGCTCCCTGTTCTCCAGGGCCTGTCTTGCCTTTCTGGTTTTTACACAGTTTGTGGATGTCCCTTTTGACCGGTGGGAAGTGATACTTCTTTGTAGTGCAGATTTGCATTGCCCGTTTGCTTGCTTGGCCAAAAAGGGCGTATGCGTTTTCTCCTGAATATATTCAGGAGAAAACGCATACGCCCTTTTTGGCCAAGTGCATCATTGTCGAAGTTGTGCCCCTCTTCCTGTGCTTTAAAGGCGATTCCAACGTACCTCTTGAAATCTGTTTCCTGCTATTCTGCCTCGCTTTCAAGTCCGCCTCGTTGCCTTCCCTCAACAGATTTTTGGACGATAGTTGTCCTTTATTTCTCGGCCAGTTTGTGAATTGCTGTGACCCTGAGCTCCATTTTTCAACTCGTTTTTGGTGAGCTGACCGCAAGTCCAAAATTTTGGTTCAGGACCTATACTGGTTCCCGGTGGGTGGCTGAGACTTTGGTTAATTCTTCTTACTGCCTGGAAATTACAGTGATATGTGCCCGTCCAAATGCCTAACAGCTACTCTCTCATTGGTTCTCCCTCTTCCCTTTCATCCTATGCCAAATTGGAAACCTGCGCGAACCAGGAGGTTAAAGGGGCTGTCTCTCCAAGTTGGGAGATTGATAGTAAAGCAGATGGAAAGTCAAACCCGAGCACCAGGAGAGGGACTATTCGTTGAGTTTTAGAAACCTTTCGTATTCACAGTGTGTCCGTTCTCTAGGTTTCCCGTACATGGTATAACTGTAGTAATATTCCCTTCAACCTGGAGAGTTGGGACCCATGGAATGGGGGCCATGCATTATTGCTTTAAAGGGTCTGCATTTGCTCACCCAATCTCACCAATCCTCTCAGTCCCAAGTGTCCAGCCTTATGCCACATCCAGCTGTCATTGTAGATAGGGTCATTCCAGGTTTCATCAGAGACCCTGAAGGAATTGTAAAGAATTTCCCAGTTTTTTTGTTTTGTTTTTGAAATTCCTTTTTATAGTGGGTTTGAGCTGATTCTCGCTGCCATGTTTATGCCAATCTAGACACACTTGATTCCCTTACGGAGACATATCAATCCATAGGTTTTAAGATTCTTACTAGTCAGATATATTCCTCTGCGGGAAATATGGGGTTTTGAGTCCCTTTCACTGAGGAAGGTGTAGGTCTTGTCTATTCCATAGTTGGTTTTTGGAACAGTACCTGTGCTTATATCAAACTCTGGTTTTATGCATCACCCCACCTCTCCTTCCCCCTTAAGCAGGCATAAGAGTGTTTTCTAAATGTGAGACACTGTTCTCTTTCCTAACTCAGTTCAAGCGTAGTCATGTTTACAGGATCTTCATAAGTGATATCTTATGATAAGTTTCTTTTTCTGTGTGACTTATTTCACTTAGAATCATCATACCTGAATCCACCCATTTTGCTGCTACTGGTCTTATGACATTGATTTCATGGCTGAGGGATATTCCATCATACGTAAGTACCACAATTTTTTGAACCATTTTTATATTTCCTGGGATATTTAAGGTGTACCCAAGTTGAGGTCCTTGTAAGCAGTGCAGCCCTAAATTTTGGGGTGGCTCTGTCTTATTCATTTTAAGTTGTCCCAAGGTATATTCCGTAGACGGGAAGTGCCCTTGGCTCTGTAGCTCTGTTGTTTACTTGTTTTAGGGAACACAATGCACTCCTCCAGAGAGGCAGTTGGCAATTTACATCCCGCCCATCAGCATAACAAGGCTCCCTGTTCTCCAGGGCCTGTCTTGCCTTTCTGGCTTTTACACAGTTTGTGGATGTCCCTTTTGACCGGTGGGAAGTGATACTTCTTTGTAGTGCAGATTTGCATTGCCCGTTTGCTTGCTTGGCCAAAAAGGGCGTATGCGTTTTCTCCTGAATATATTCAGGAGAAAACGCATACGCCCTTTTTGGCCAAGTGCATCATTGTCGAAGTTGTGCCCCTCTTCCTGTGCTTTAAAGGCGATTCCAACGTACCTCTTGAAATCTGTTTCCTGCTATTCTGCCTCGCTTTCAAGTCCGCCTCGTTGCCTTCCCTCAACAGATTTTTGGACGATAGTTGTCCTTTATTTCTCGGCCAGTTTGTGAATTGCTGTGACCCTGAGCTCCATTTTTCAACTCGTTTTTGGTGAGCTGACCGCAAGTCCAAAATTTTGGTTCAGGACCTATACTGGTTCCCGGTGGGTGGCTGAGACTTTGGTTAATTCTTCTTACTGCCTGGAAATTACAGTGATATGTGCCCGTCCAAATGCCTAACAGCTACTCTCTCATTGGTTCTCCCTCTTCCCTTTCATCCTATGCCAAATTGGAAACCTGCGCGAACCAGGAGGTTAAAGGGGCTGTCTCTCCAAGTTGGGAGATTGATAGTAAAGCAGATGGAAAGTCAAACCGGAGCACCAGGAGAGGGACTATTCGTTGAGTTTTAGAAACCTTTCGTATTCACAGTGTGTCCGTTCTCTAGGTTTCCCGTACATGGTATAACTGTAGTAATATTCCCTTCAACCTGGAGAGTTGGGACCCATGGAATGGGGGCCATGCATTATTGCTTTAAAGGGTCTGCATTTGCTCACCCAATCTCACCAATCCTCTCAGTCCCAAGTGTCCAGCCTTATGCCACATCCAGCTGTCATTGAAGATAGGCTCATTCCAGGTTTCATCAGAGACCCTGAAGGAATTGTAAAGAATTTCCCAGTTTTTTTGTTTTGTTTTTGAATTTCCTTTTTATAGTGGGTTTGAGCTGATTCTCGCTGCCATGTTTATGCCAGTGTAGACACACTTGATTCCCTTACGGAGACATATCAATCCATAGGTTTTAAGATTCTTACTAGTCAGATATATTCCTCTGTGGGAAATATGGGGTTTTGAGTCCCTTTCACTGAGGAAGGTGTAGGTCTTGTCTATTCCATAGTTGGTTTTTGGAACGGTACCTGTGCTTATATCAAACTCTGGTTTTATGCATCACCCCACCTCTCCTTCCCCCTTAAGCAGGCATAAGAGTGTTTTCTAATTGTGAGACACTGTTCTCTTTCCTAACTCAGTTCAAGTGTAGCCATGTTTACAGGATCTTCATAAGTGATATCTTATGATAAGTTTCTTTTTCTGTGTGACTTATTTCACTTAGAATCATCGTACCTGAATCCACCCATTTTGCTGCTACTGGTCTTATGACATTGATTTCATGGCTGAGGGATATTCCATCGTACGTAAGTACCACAATTTTTTGAACCATTTTTATATTTCCTGGGATATTTAAGGTGTACCCAAGTTGAGGTCCTTGTAAGCAGTGCAGCCCTAAATTTTAGGGTGGCTCTGTCTTATTGATTTTCAGTTTTCCCAAGGTATATTCCGTAGACTGAATGTGCCCTTGGCTCTGTAGCTCTGTTCTTTACTTTTTTTAGGGAATATAATGTACTCCTCCCGAGAGGCAGTTGGCAATTTACATCCCGTCCATTAGCATAACAAGGCTCCCCGTTCTGCAGGGCCTGTCTTTCCTTTCTGGTTTTTACACATTTTGTGGATGTCCCTTTTGACCGGTGGGAAGTGATACTTCTTTGTAGTGCAGATTTGCATTGCCCGCTTGCTTGCTTGGCCAAAAAGGGCGTATGCGTTTTCTCCTGAATATATTCAGGAGAAAACGCATACGCCCTTTTTGGCCAAGTGCATCATTGTCGAAGTTGTGTCCCTCTTCCTGTGCTTTACAGGCGATTCCAACGTACCTCTTGAAATCTGTTTCCTGCTATTCTGCCTCGCTTTCAAGTCCACCTCGTTGCCTTCCCTCAACAGATTTTTGGACGATAGTTGTCCTTTATTACTCGGCCAGTTTGTGAATTGCTGTGCCCTTGAGCTCCATTTTTTAACTCCTTTTTGGTGAGCTGACCGCAAGTCCAAAATTTTGGTTCAGGAAGTATGCTGGTACCCGGTGGGGGGCTGAGACTTTTGTTAATTCTTCTTCCTGCCAGGAAGGTAGAGTGATATATGCCCGTCCAAATGCCTAACACCTACTCTCTCATTGGTTCTCCCTCTTCCCTTTCATCCTCCGCCAAATTGGAAAGCTGTGTGAACCAGGAGGTTGAAGGGGCTGTCTCTCCAAGTTGGGAGATTGATAGTAAAGCAGATGGAAAGTCAAACCGGAGCACCAGGAGAGGGACTATTCGTTGACTTTTAGAAACCTTTCATATTCACAATGTGTCCGTTCTCTAGGTTTCTCGTACATGTTATAACTGTAGTCATATTCCCTTCAACCTGGAGAGTTGGGACCCATGGAATGGGTGCCATGCATTATTGCTTTAAAGGGTCTGCATTTGCTCACCCAACCTCACCAATCCTCTCAGTCCCAAGTGTCCAGCCTTATGCCACATCCAGTTGTCGTTGTAGATAGGGTCATTCCATGTTTCATCAGAGACCCTGAAGGAATTGTAAAGAATTTCCCAGTTTTTTTGTTTTGTTTTTGAAATTCCTTTTTATAGTGGGTTTGAGCTGATTCTCGCTGCCATGTTTATGCCAGTCTAGACACACTTGATTCCCTTACGGAGACATATCAATACATAGATTTTAAGATTCTTACTAGTCAGATATATTCCTCTGTGGGAAATATGGGGTTTTGAGTCCCTTTCACTGAGGAAGGTGTAGGTCTTGTCTATTCCATAGTTGGTTTTTGGAACGGTACCTGTGCTTATATCAAACTCTGGTTTTATGCATCACCCCACCTCTCCTTCCCCCTTAAGCAGGCATAAGAGTGTTTTCTAAATGTGAGACACTGTTCTCTTTCCTATCTCAGTTCAAGTGTAGCCATGTTTACAGGATCTTCATAAGTGATATCTTATGATAAGTTTCTTTTTCTGTGTGACTTATTTCACTTAGAATCATCGTACCTGAATCCACCCATTTTGCTGCTACTGGTCTTATGACATTGATTTCATGGCTGAGGGATATTCCATCGTACGTAAGTACCACAATTTTTTGAACCATTTTTATATTTCCTGGGATATTTAAGGTGTACCCAAGTTGAGGTCCTTGTAAGCAGTGCAGCCCTAAATTTTGGGGTGGCTCTGTCTTATTGATTTTCAGTTTTCCCAAGGTATATTCCGTAGACGGGAAGTGCCCTTGGCTCTGTAGCTCTGTTGTTTACTTGTTTTAGGGAACACAATGCACTCCTCCAGAGAGGCAGTTGGCAATTTACATCCCGCCCATCAGCATAACAAGGCTCCCTGTTCTCCAGGGCCTGTCTTGCCTTTCTGGTTTTTACACATTTTGTGGATTTCCCTTTTGACCGGTGGGAAGTGATACTTCTTTGTAGTGCAGATTTGCATTGCCCGCTTGCTTGCTTGGCCAAAAAGGGCGTATGCGTTTTCTCCTGAATATATTCAGGAGAAAACGCATATGCCCTTTTTGGCCAAGTGCATCATTGTCGAAGTTGTGCACCTCTTCCTGTGCTTTAAAGGCGATTCCAACGTACCTCTTGAAATCTGTTTCCTGCTATTCTGCCTCGCTTTCAAGTCCGCCTCTTTGCCTTCCCTCAACAGATTTTTGGACGATAGTTGTCCTTTATTTCTCCGCCAGTTTGTGAATTGCTGTGCCCCTGAGCTCCATTTTTCAACTCGTTTTTGGTGAGCTGACCGCAAGTCCAAAATTTTGGTTCAGGACCTATGCTGGTTCCCGGTGGGTGGCTGAGATTTTGGTTAATTCTTCTTCCTGCCGGGAAATTACAGTGATATGTGCCCGTCCAAATGCCTAACAGCTAGTCTCTCATTGGTTCTCCCTCTTCCCTTTCATCCTCTGCCAAATTGGCAACATGTGCGAACCAGGAGGTTAAAGGGGCTGTCTCTCCAAGTTGGGAGGTTGATAGTAAAGCAGATGGAAAGTCAAACCGGAGCACCAGGAGAGGGACTATTCGTTGAGTTTTAGAAACCTTTCGTATTCACAGTGTGTCCGTTCTCTAGGTTTCCCGTACATGTTATAACTGTAGTAATATTCCCTTCAACCGGGAGTGTTGGGACCCATGGAATGGGTGCCAGGCATTTGTGCTTTAAAGTTTCTGCATTTGCTCACCCAATCTCACCAATCGTCTCAGTCCCAAGTGTCCCTCCTTATGCCACACCCAGCTGTCATTGTAGATAGGGTCATTCCAGGTTTCATCAGAGACCCTGAAGGAATTGTAAAGAATTTCCCAGTTTTTTTGTTTGTTTTTGAAATTCCTTTTTATAGTGGGTTTGAGCTGATTCTCGCTGCCATGTTTAGGCCAGTCTAGACACACTTGTTTCCCTTAGAGAGACATATCAATCCATAGGTTTTAAGATTCTTACTAGTCAGATATATTCCTCTGCGGGAAATATGGGGTTTTGAGTCCCTTTCACTGAGGAAGGTGTAGGTCTTGTCTATTCCATAGTTGGTTTTTGGAACAGTACCTGTGCTTATATCAAACTCTGGTTTTATGCATCACCCCACCTCTCCTTCCCCCTTAAGCAGGGATAAGAGTGTTTTCTAAATGTGAGACACTGTTCTCTTTCCTAACTCAGTTCAAGCGTAGTCATGTTTACAGGATCTTCATAAGTGATATCTTATGATAAGTTTCTTTTTCTGTGTGACTTATTTCACTTAGAATCATCATACCTGAATCCACCCATTTTGCTGCTACTGGTCTTATGACATTGATTTCATGGCTGAGGGATATTCCATCGTACGTAAGTACCACAATTTTTTGAACCATTTTTATATTTCCTGGGATATTTAAGGTGTACCCAAGTTGAGGTCCTTGTAAGCAGTGCAGCCCTAAATTTTGGGGTGGCTCTGTCTTATTGATTTTCAGTTTTCCCAAGGTATATTCCCTAGACTGGAAGTGCCCTTGGCTCTGTAGCTCGGCTGTTTACTTGTTTTAGGGAATACAATGTACTCCTCCAGAGAGGCAGTTGGCAATTTACATCCCGCCCATCAGCATAACAAGGCTCCCTGTTCTCCAAGCCCTGTCTTGCCTTTCCGGTTTATACACATTTTGTGGATGTCCCTTTTGACCAGTGGGAAGTGATACTTCTTTGTAGTGCAGATTTGCATTGCCCGCTTGCTTGCTTGGCCAAAAAGGGCGTATGCGTTTTCTCCTGAATATATTCAGGAGAAAACGCATACGCCCTTTTTGGCCAAGTGCATCATTGTCGAAGTTGTGTCCCTCTTCCTGTGCTTTACAGGCGATTCCAATGTACCTCTTGAAATCTGTTTTCTGCTATTCTGCCTCGCTTTCAAGTCCACCTCGTTGCCTTCCCTCAACAGATTTTTGGACGATAGTTGTCCTTTATTACTCGGCCAGTTTGTGAATTGCTGTGCCCCTGAGCTCCATTTTTCAACTCGTTTTTGGTGAGCTGACCGCAACTCCAAAATTTTGGTTCAGGACCTATGCTGGTTCCCGGTGGGTGGCTGAGACTTTGGTTAATTCTTCTTCCTGCCGGGAAGTTAGAGTGATATATGCCCGTTCAAACGCCTAACAGCTACTCTCTCATTGGTTCTCCCTCTTCCCTTTCATCCTCTGTCAAATTGGAAACCTGTGTGAACCAGGAGGTTGAAGGGGCTGTCTCTCCAAGTTGGGAGATTGATAGTAAAGCAGATGGAAAGTCAAACCAGAGCACCAGGAGAGGGACTATTCGTTGAGTTTTAGAAACCTTTCGTATTCACAGTGTGTCCGTTCTCTAGGTTTCTCGTACATGTTATAACTGTAGTCATATTCCCTTCAACCTGGAGAGTTCGGACCCATGGAATGGGTGCCATGCATTATTGCTTTAAAGGGTCTGCATTTGCTCACCCAATCTCACCAATCGTCTCAGTCCCAAGTGTCCAGCCTTATGCCACATCCAGCTGTCATTGTAGATAGGGTCATTCCAGGTTTCATCAGAGACCCTGAAGGAATTGTAAAGAATTTCCCAGTTTTTTTGTTTTGTTTTTGAAATTCCTTTTTATAGTGGGTTTGAGCTGATTCTCGCTGCCATGTTTATGCCAGTCTAGACACACTTGATTCCCTTACGGAGACATATCAATCCATAGGTTTTAAGGTTCTTACTAGTCAGATATATTCCTCTGCGGGAAATATGGGGTTTTGAGTCCCTTTCACTGAGGAAGGTGTAGGTCTTGTCTATTCCATAGTTGGTTTTTGGAACGGTACCTGTGCTTATATCAAACTCTGGTTTTATGCATCACCCCACCTCTCCTTCCCCCTTAAGCAGGCATAAGAGTGTTTTCTAAATGTGAGACACTGTTCTCTTTCCTAACTCAGTTCAAGTGTAGCCATGTTTACAGGATCTTCATAAGTGATATCTTATGATAAGTTTCTTTTTCTGTGTGACTTATTTCACTTAGAATCATCGTACCTGAATCCACCCATTTTGCTGCTACTGGTCTTATGACATTGATTTCATGGCTGAGGGATATTCCATAGTACGTATGTACCACAATTTTTTGAACCATTTTTATATTTCCTGGGATATTTAAGGTGTACTCAAGTTGAGGTCCTTGTAAGCAGTGCAGCCATAAATTTTTGGGTGGCTGTGTCTTATTGATTTTCAGTTTTCCCAAGGTATATTCCCTAGACTGGAAGTGCCCTCAACTCTGTAGCTCTGTTGTTTACTTGTTTTAGTGAACACAATGCACTCCACCAGAGAGGCAGTTGGCAATTTACATCCCGCCCATCAGCATAACAAGGCTCCCTATTCTCCAGGGCCTGTCTTGCCTTTCTGGTTTTTACACATTTGGTGGATGTCCCTTTTGACCGGTGGGAAGTGATACTTCTTTGTAGTGCAGATCTGCATTGCCCTCTTGCTTGCTTGGCCAAAAAGGGCGTATTCGTTTTCTCCTGAATATATTCAGGAGAAAACGCATACGCCCTTTTTGGCCAAGTGCATCATTGTCGAAGTTGTGCCCCTCTCCCTGCGCTTTAAAGGCGATTCCAACGTACCTCTTGAAATCTGTTTCCTGCTCTTCTGCCTCGCTTTCAAGTCCGCCTCGTTGCCTTCCCTCAACAGATGTTTGGAAGATAGTTGTCCTTTATTACTCGGCCAGTTTGTGAATTGCTGTGCCCCTGAGCTCCATTTTTCAACTCGTTTTTGGTGAGCTGACCGCAAGTCCAAAATTTTGGTTCAGGACCTATACTGGTTCCCGGTGGGTGGGTGAGACTTTGGTTAATTCTTCTTCCTGCCGGGAAATTACAGTGATATGTGCCCGTCCAAATGCCTAACAGCTACTCTCTCATTGGTTCTCCCTCTTCCCTTTCATCCTCTGCCAAATTGGCAACCTGTGCGAACCAGGAGGTTAAAGGGGCTGTCTCTCCAAGTTGGGAGGTTGATAGTAAAGCAGATGGAAAGTCAAACCGGAGCACCAGGAGAGGGACTATTCGTTGAGTTTTAGAAACCTTTCGTATTCACAGTGTGTCCGTTCTCTAGGTTTCCCGTACATGTTATAACTGTAGTAATATTCCCTTCAACCTGGAGTGTTGGGACCCATGGAATGGGTGCCAGGTATTTGTGCTTTAAAGTTTCTGCATTTGCTCACCCAATCTCACCAATCGTCTCAGTCCTAAGTGTCCCTCCTTATGCCACACCCAGCTGTCATTGTAGATAGGGTCATTCCAGGTTTCATCAGAGACCCTGAAGGAATTGTAAAGAATTTCCCAGTTTTTTTGTTTTGTTTTTGAAATTCCTTTTTATAGTGGGTTTGAGCTGATTCTCGCTGCCATGTTTAGGCCAGTCTAGACACACTTGTTTCCCTTAGAGAGACATATCAATCCATAGGTTTTAAGATTCTTACTAGTCAGATATATTCCTCTGCGGGAAATATGGGGTTTTGAGTCCCTTTCACTGAGGAAGGTGTAGGTCTTGTCTATTCCATAGTTGGTTTTTGGAACAGTACCTGTGCTTATATCAAACTCTGGTTTTATGCATCACCCCACCTCTCCTTCCCCCTTAAGCAGGGATAAGAGTGTTTTCTAAATGTGAGACACTGTTCTCTTTCCTAACTCAGTTCAAGCGTAGTCATGTTTACAGGATCTTCATAAGTGATATCTTATGATAAGTTTCTTTTTCTGTGTGACTTATTTCACTTAGAATCATCATACCTGAATCCACCCATTTTGCTGCTACTGGTCTTATGACATTGATTTCATGGCTGAGGGATATTCCATCATACGTAAGTACCACAATTTTTTGAACCATTTTTATATTTCCTGGGATATTTAAGGTGTACCCAAGTTGAGGTCCTTGTAAGCAGTGCAGCCCTAAATTTTGGGGTGGCTCTGTCTTATTCATTTTCAGTTTTCCCAAGGTATATTCCGTAGACGGGAAGTGCCCTTGGCTCTGTAGCTCTGTTGTTTACTTGTTTTAGGGAACACAATGCACTCCTCCAGAGAGGCAGTTGGCAATTTACATCCCGCCCATCAGCATAACAAGGCTCCCTGTTCTCCAGGGCCTGTCTTGCCTTTCTGGTTTTTACACAGTTTGTGGATGTCCCTTTTGACCGGTGGGAAGTGATACTTCTTTGTAGTGCAGATTTGCATTGCCCGTTTGCTTGCTTGGCCAAAAAGGGCGTATGCGTTTTCTCCTGAATATATTCAGGAGAAAACGCATACGCCCTTTTTGGCCAAGTGCATCATTGTCGAAGTTGTGCCCCTCTTCCTGTGCTTTAAAGGCGATTCCAACGTACCTCTTGAAATCTGTTTCCTGCTATTCTGCCTCGCTTTCAAGTCCGCCTCGTTGCCTTCCCTCAACAGATTTTTGGACGATAGTTGTCCTTTATTTCTCGGCCAGTTTGTGAATTGCTGTGACCCTGAGCTCCATTTTTCAACTCGTTTTTGGTGAGCTGACCGCAAGTCCAAAATTTTGGTTCAGGACCTATACTGGTTCCCGGTGGGTGGCTGAGACTTTGGTTAATTCTTCTTACTGCCTGGAAATTACAGTGATATGTGCCCGTCCAAATGCCTAACAGCTACTCTCTCATTGGTTCTCCCTCTTCCCTTTCATCCTATGCCAAATTGGAAACCTGCGCGAACCAGGAGGTTAAAGGGGCTGTCTCTCCAAGTTGGGAGATTGATAGTAAAGCAGATGGAAAGTCAAACCCGAGCACCAGGAGAGGGACTATTCGTTGAGTTTTAGAAACCTTTCGTATTCACAGTGTGTCCGTTCTCTAGGTTTCCCGTACATGGTATAACTGTAGTAATATTCCCTTCAACCTGGAGAGTTGGGACCCATGGAATGGGGGCCATGCATTATTGCTTTAAAGGGTCTGCATTTGCTCACCCAATCTCACCAATCCTCTCAGTCCCAAGTGTCCAGCCTTATGCCACATCCAGCTGTCATTGAAGATAGGCTCATTCCAGGTTTCATCAGAGACCCTGAAGGAATTGTAAAGAATTTCCCAGTTTTTTTGTTTTGTTTTTGAATTTCCTTTTTATAGTGGGTTTGAGCTGATTCTCGCTGCCATGTTTATGCCAGTGTAGACACACTTGATTCCCTTACGGAGACATATCAATCCATAGGTTTTAAGATTCTTACTAGTCAGATATATTCCTCTGTGGGAAATATGGGGTTTTGAGTCCCTTTCACTGAGGAAGGTGTAGGTCTTGTCTATTCCATAGTTGGTTTTTGGAACGGTACCTGTGCTTATATCAAACTCTGGTTTTATGCATCACCCCACCTCTCCTTCCCCCTTAAGCAGGCATAAGAGTGTTTTCTAATTGTGAGACACTGTTCTCTTTCCTAACTCAGTTCAAGTGTAGCCATGTTTACAGGATCTTCATAAGTGATATCTTATGATAAGTTTCTTTTTCTGTGTGACTTATTTCACTTAGAATCATCGTACCTGAATCCACCCATTTTGCTGCTACTGGTCTTATGACATTGATTTCATGGCTGAGGGATATTCCATCGTACGTAAGTACCACAATTTTTTGAACCATTTTTATATTTCCTGGGATATTTAAGGTGTACCCAAGTTGAGGTCCTTGTAAGCAGTGCAGCCCTAAATTTTAGGGTGGCTCTGTCTTATTGATTTTCAGTTTTCCCAAGGTATATTCCGTAGACTGAATGTGCCCTTGGCTCTGTAGCTCTGTTCTTTACTTTTTTTAGGGAATATAATGTACTCCTCCCGAGAGGCAGTTGGCAATTTACATCCCGTCCATTAGCATAACAAGGCTCCCCGTTCTGCAGGGCCTGTCTTTCCTTTCTGGTTTTTACACATTTTGTGGATGTCCCTTTTGACCGGTGGGAAGTGATACTTCTTTGTAGTGCAGATTTGCATTGCCCGCTTGCTTGCTTGGCCAAAAAGGGCGTATGCGTTTTCTCCTGAATATATTCAGGAGAAAACGCATACGCCCTTTTTGGCCAAGTGCATCATTGTCGAAGTTGTGTCCCTCTTCCTGTGCTTTACAGGCGATTCCAACGTACCTCTTGAAATCTGTTTCCTGCTATTCTGCCTCGCTTTCAAGTCCACCTCGTTGCCTTCCCTCAACAGATTTTTGGACGATAGTTGTCCTTTATTACTCGGCCAGTTTGTGAATTGCTGTGCCCTTGAGCTCCATTTTTTAACTCCTTTTTGGTGAGCTGACCGCAAGTCCAAAATTTTGGTTCAGGAAGTATGCTGGTACCCGGTGGGGGGCTGAGACTTTTGTTAATTCTTCTTCCTGCCAGGAAGGTAGAGTGATATATGCCCGTCCAAATGCCTAACACCTACTCTCTCATTGGTTCTCCCTCTTCCCTTTCATCCTCCGCCAAATTGGAAAGCTGTGTGAACCAGGAGGTTGAAGGGGCTGTCTCTCCAAGTTGGGAGATTGATAGTAAAGCAGATGGAAAGTCAAACCGGAGCACCAGGAGAGGGACTATTCGTTGACTTTTAGAAACCTTTCATATTCACAATGTGTCCGTTCTCTAGGTTTCTCGTACATGTTATAACTGTAGTCATATTCCCTTCAACCTGGAGAGTTGGGACCCATGGAATGGGTGCCATGCATTATTGCTTTAAAGGGTCTGCATTTGCTCACCCAACCTCACCAATCCTCTCAGTCCCAAGTGTCCAGCCTTATGCCACATCCAGTTGTCATTGTAGATAGGGTCATTCCAGGTTTCATCAGAGACCCTGAAGGAATTGTAAAGAATTTCCCAGTTTTTTTGTTTTGTTTTTGAAATTCCTTTTTATAGTGGGTTTGAGCTGATTCTCGCTGCCATGTTTATGCCAGTCTAGACACACTTGATTCCCTTACGGAGACATATCAATACATAGATTTTAAGATTCTTACTAGTCAGATATATTCCTCTGTGGGAAATATGGGGTTTTGAGTCCCTTTCACTGAGGAAGGTGTAGGTCTTGTCTATTCCATAGTTGGTTTTTGGAACGGTACCTGTGCTTATATCAAACTCTGGTTTTATGCATCACCCCACCTCTCCTTCCCCCTTAAGCAGGCTTAAGAGTGTTTTCTAAATGTGAGACACTGTTCTCTTTCCTATCTCAGTTCAAGTGTAGCCATGTTTACAGGATCTTCATAAGTGATATCTTATGATAAGTTTCTTTTTCTGTGTGACTTATTTCACTTAGAATCATCGTACCTGAATCCACCCATTTTGCTGCTACTGGTCTTATGACATTGATTTCATGGCTGAGGGATATTCCATCGTACGTAAGTACCACAATTTTTTGAACCATTTTTATATTTCCTGGGATATTTAAGGTGTACCCAAGTTGAGGTCCTTGTAAGCAGTGCAGCCCTAAATTTTGGGGTGGCTCTGTCTTATTGATTTTCAGTTTTCCCAAGGTATATTCCGTAGACGGGAAGTGCCCTTGGCTCTGTAGCTCTGTTGTTTACTTGTTTTAGGGAACACAATGCACTCCTCCAGAGAGGCAGTTGGCAATTTACATCCCGCCCATCAGCATAACAAGGCTCCCTGTTCTCCAGGGCCTGTCTTGCCTTTCTGGTTTTTACACATTTTGTGGATTTCCCTTTTGACCGGTGGGAAGTGATACTTCTTTGTAGTGCAGATTTGCATTGCCCGCTTGCTTGCTTGGCCAAAAAGGGCGTATGCGTTTTCTCCTGAATATATTCAGGAGAAAACGCATATGCCCTTTTTGGCCAAGTGCATCATTGTCGAAGTTGTGCACCTCTTCCTGTGCTTTAAAGGCGATTCCAACGTACCTCTTGAAATCTGTTTCCTGCTATTCTGCCTCGCTTTCAAGTCCGCCTCTTTGCCTTCCCTCAACAGATTTTTGGACGATAGTTGTCCTTTATTTCTCCGCCAGTTTGTGAATTGCTGTGCCCCTGAGCTCCATTTTTCAACTAGTTTTTGGTGAGCTGACCGCAAGTCCAAAATTTTGGTTCAGGACCTATACTGGTTCCCGGTGGGTGGCTGAGACTTTGGTTAATTCTTCTTACTGCCTGGAAATTACAGTGATATGTGCCCGTCCAAATGCCTAACAGCTACTCTCTCATTGGTTCTCCCTCTTCCATTTCATCCTATGCCAAATTGGAAACCTGCGCGAACCAGGAGGTTAAAGGGGCTGTCTCTCCAAGTTGGGAGATTGATAGTAAAGCAGATGGAAAGTCAAACCGGAGCACCAGGAGAGGGACTATTCGTTGAGTTTTAGAAACCTTTCGTATTCACAGTGTGTCCGTTCTCTAGGTTTCCCGTACATGGTATAACTGTAGTAATATTCCCTTCAACCTGGAGAGTTGGGACCCATGGAATGGGGGCCATGCATTATTGCTTTAAAGGGTCTGCATTTGCTCACCCAATCTCACCAATCCTCTCAGTCCCAAGTGTCCAGCCTTATGCCACATCCAGCTGTCATTGTAGATAGGCTCATTCCAGGTTTCATCAGAGACCCTGAAGGAATTGTAAAGAATTTCCCAGTTTTTTTGTTTTGTTTTTGAATTTCCTTTTTATAGTGGGTTTGAGCTGATTCTCGCTGCCATGTTTATGCCAGTGTAGACACACTTGATTCCCTTACGGAGACATATCAATACATAGGTTTTAAGATTCTTACTAGTCAGATATATTCCTCTGCGGGAAATATGGGGTTTTGAGTCCCTTTCACTGAGGAAGGTGTAGGTCTTGTCTATTCCATAGTTGGTTTTTGGAATGGTACCTGTGCTTATATCAAACTCTGGTTTTATGCATCACCCCACCTCTCCTTCCCCCTTAAGCAGGTATAAGAGTGTTTTCTAAATGTGAGACACTGTTCTCTTTCCTAACTCAGTTCAAGTGTAGCCATGTTTACAGGATCTTCATAAGTGATATCTTATGATAAGTTTCTTTTTCTGTGTGACTTATTTCACTTAGAATCATCGTATCTGAATCCACCCATTTTGCTGCTACTGGTCTTATGACATTGATTTCATGGCTGAGGGATATTCCATCGTACGTAAGTACCACAATTTTTTGAACCATTTTTATATTTCCTAGGATATTTAAGGTGTATCCAAGTTGAGGTCCTTGTAAGCAGTGCAGCCCTAAATTTTGGGGTGGCTCTGTCTTATTGATTTTCAGTTTTCCCAAGGTATATTCCATAGACTGGAAGTGCCCTTGGCTCTGTAGCTCTGTTGTTTACTTGTTTTAGGGAACACAATGCACTCCTCCAGAGAGGCAGTTGGCAATTTACATCCCGCCCATCAGCATAACAAGGCTCCCTGTTCTCCAATGCCTGTCTTGCCTTTCTGGTTTTTACACATTTTGTGGATGTCCCTGTTGACCGGTGGGAAGTGATACTTCTTTGTAGTGCAGATATGCATTGCCCGCTTGCTTGCTTGGCCAAAAAGGGCGTATGCGTTGTCTCCTGAATATATTCAGGAGAAAACGCATACGCCCTTTTTGGCCAAGTGCATGATATTCGAAGTTGTGTCCCTCTTCCTGTGCTTTAAAGGCGATTCCAACGTACCTCTTGAAATCTGTTTCCTGCTATTCTGCCTCGCTTATAAGTCCGCCTCGTTGCCTTCCCTCAACAGATTTTTGGACGATAGTTGTCCTTTATTACTCGGCCAGTTTGTGAATTGCTGTGCCCCTGAGCTCCATTCTTCAACTCCTTTTTGGTGAGCTGACCGCAAGTCCAAAATTTTGGTTCAGGACCTATACTGGTTCCCGGTGGGTGGCTGAGACTTTGGTTAATTCTTCTTCCTGCCGGGAAATTACAGTGATATGTGCCCTTCCAAATGCCTAACAGCTACTCTCTCATTGGTTCTCCCTCTTCCCTTTCATCCTCTGCCAAATTGGAAACCTGTGCGAACCAGGAGGTTAAAGGGGCTGTCCCTCCATGTTGGGAGGTTGATAGTAAAGCAGATGGAAAGTCAAACCGGAGTACCAGGAGAGGGACTATTCGTTGAGTTTTAGAAACCTTTCGTATTCACAGTGTGTCCGTTCTCTAGGTTTCCCGTACATGTTATAGCTGTAGTAATATTCCCTTCAACCTGGAGAGTTGGGACCCATGGAATGGGTGCCATGCATTATTGCTTTAAAGGGTCTGCATTTGCTCACCCAATCTCACCAATCTTCTCAGTCCCAAGTGTCCAGCCTTATGCCACATCCAGCTGTCATTGTAGATACGGTCATTCCAGGTTTCATCAGAGACCCTGAAGGAATTGTAAAGAATTTCCCAGTTTTTTTGTTTTGTTTTTGAAATTCCTTTTTATAGTGGGTTTGAGCTGATTCTCGCTGCCATGTTTATGCCAGTCTAGACACACTTGATTCCCTTACGGAGACATATCAATCCATAGGTTTTAAGATTCTTACTAGTCAGATATATTCCTCTGTGGGAAATATGGGGTTTTGAGTCCCTTTCACTGAGGAAGGTGTAGGTCTTGTCTATTCCATAGTTGGTTTTTGGAACGGTACCTGTGCTTATATCAAACTCTGGTTTTATGCATCACCCCACCTCTCCTTCCCCCTTAAGCAGGCATAAGAGTGTTTTCTAATTGTGAGACACTGTTCTCTTTCCTAACTCAGTTCAAGTGTAGCCATGTTTACAGGATCTTCATAAGTGATATCTTATGATAAGTTTCTTTTTCTGTGTGACTTATTTTACTTAGAATCATCGTACCTGAATCCACCCATTTTGCTGCTACTGGTCTTATGACATTGATTTCATGGCTGAGGGATATTCCATCGTACGTAAGTACCACAATTTTTTGAACCATTTTTATATTTCCTGGGATATTTAAGGTGTACCCAAGTTGAGGTCCTTGTAAGCAGTGCAGCCCTAAATTTTAGGGTGGCTCTGTCTTATTGATTTTCAGTTTTCCCAAGTTATATTCCGTAGACTGAATGTGCCCTTGGCTCTGTAGCTCTGTTCTTTACTTTTTTTAGGGAATATAATGTACTCCTCCCGAGAGGCAGTTGGCAATTTACATCCCGTCCATTAGCATAACAAGGCTCCCCGTTCTGCAGGGCCTGTCTTTCCTTTCTGGTTTTTACACATTTTGTGGATGTCCCTTTTGACCGGTGGGAAGTGATACTTCTTTGTAGTGCAGATTTGCATTGCCCGCTTGCTTGCTTGGCCAAAAAGGGCGTATGCGTTTTCTCCTGAATATATTCAGGAGAAAACGCATACGCCCTTTTTGGCCAAGTGCATCATTGTCGAAGTTGTGTCCCTCTTCCTGTGCTTTACAGGCGATTCCAACGTACCTCTTGAAATCTGTTTCCTGCTATTCTGCCTCGCTTTCAAGTCCACATCGTTGCCTTCCCTCAACAGATTTTTGGACGATAGTTGTCCTTTATTACTCGGCCAGTTTGTGAATTGCTGTGCCCTTGAGCTCCATTTTTTAACTCCTTTTTGGTGAGCTGACCGCAAGTCCAAAATTTTGGTTCAGGAAGTATGCTGGTACCCGGTGGGGGGCTGAGACTTTTGTTAATTCTTCTTCCTGCCAGGAAGGTAGAGTGATATATGCCCGTCCAAATGCCTAACACCTACTCTCTCATTGGTTCTCCCTCTTCCCTTTCATCCTCCGCCAAATTGGAAAGCTGTGTGAACCAGGAGGTTGAAGGGGCTGTCTCTCCAAGTTGGGAGATTGATAGTAAAGCAGATGGAAAGTCAAACCGGAGCACCAGGAGAGGGACTATTCGTTGACTTTTAGAAACCTTTCATATTCACAATGTGTCCGTTCTCTAGGTTTCTCGTACATGTTATAACTGTAGTCATATTCCCTTCAACCTGGAGAGTTGGGACCCATGGAATGGGTGCCATGCATTATTGCTTTAAAGGGTCTGCATTTGCTCACCCAACCTCACCAATCCTCACAGTCCCAAGTGTCCAGCCTTATGCCACATCCAGCTGTCATTGTAGATAGGCTCATTCCAGGTTTCATCAGAGACCCTGAAGGAATTGTAAAGAATTTCCCGGTTTTTTTGTTTTGTTTTTGAAATTCCTTTTTATAGTGGGTTTGAGCTGATTCTCGCTGCCATGTTTATGCCAGTCTAGACACACTTGATTCCCTTACGGAGACATATCATTCCATAGGTTTTAAGATTCTTACTAGTCAGATATATTCCTCTGCGGGAAATATGGGGTTTTGAATCCCTTTCACTGAGGAAGGTGTAGGTCTTGTCTATTCCATAGTTGGTTTTTGGAACGGTACCTGTGCTTATATCAAACTCTGGTTTTATGCATCACCCCACCTCTCCTTCCCCCTTAAGCAGGCATAAGATTGTTTTCTAAATGTGAGACATTCTTCTCTATCCTTACTCAGTTCAAGTGTAGCCATGTTTACAGGAACTTCATAAGTGATATCTTATGATAAGTTTCTTTTTCTGTGTGACTTATTTCACTTAGAATCATCGTACCTGAATCCACCCATTTTGCTGCTACTGGTCTTATGACATTGATTTCATGGCTGAGGGATATTCCATCGTAATTAAGAACCACAATTTTTTGAACCATTTTTATATTTCCTGGGATATTTAAGGTGTACCCAAGTTGAGGTCCTTGTAAGCAGTGCAGCCCTAAATTTTGGGGTGGCTCTGTCTTATTGATTTTCAGTTTTCCCAAGGTATATTCCCTAGACTGGAAGTGCCCTTGGCTCTGTAGCTCTGTTCTTTACTTGTTTTAGGGAACACAATACACTCCTCCAGAGAGGCAGTTGGCGATTTACATCCCGCCCATCAGCATAACAAGGCTCCCTGCTCTCCAGGGCCTGTCTTGCCTTTCTGGTTTTTACACATTTTGTGGATGTCCCTTTTGACACGTGGGAATTGATACTTCTTTGTAATGCAGATTTGCATTGCCCGCTTGCTTGCTTGGCCAAAAAGGGCGTATGCATTTTCTCCTGAATATATTCAGGAGAAAACACATACGCCCTTTTTGGCCAAGTGCATCATTGTCGAAGTTGTGCCCCTCTTCCTGTGCTTTAAAGGTGATTCCAACGTACCTCTTGAAATCTGTTTCCTGCTATTCTGCCTCGCTTTCAAGTCTGCATCGTTGTCTTCCCTCAACAGATTTTTGAACGATAGTTGTCCTTTATTACTCGGCCAGTTTGTCAATTGCTGTGCCCCTGAGCTCCATTTTTCAACTCGTTTTTGGTGAGCTGACCGCAAGTCCAAAATTTTGGTTCAGGTCCTATACTGGTTCCCGGTGGGGGGCTGAGACTTTGGTTAATTCTTCTTCCTGCCAGGAAATTACAGTGATATGTGCCCGTCCAAATGCCTAACAGCTACTCTCTCATTGGTTCTCCCTCTTCCCTTTCATCCTCTGCCAAATTGGAAACCTGTGCGAACCAGGAGGTTAAAGGGGCTGTCTCTCCAAGTTGGGAGATTGATAGTAAAGCAGATGGAAAGTCAAACCGGAGAACCAGGAGAGGGACTATTCCTTGAGTTTTAGAAACCTTTCGTATTCACAGTGTGTCCGTTCTCTAGGTTTCCCGTACATGTTATAACTGTAGTAATATTCCCTACAACCTGGAGAGTTGGGACCCATGGAACGGGTGCCATGCATTATTGCTTTAAAGGGTCTGCATTTGCTCACCCAATCTCACCAATCCTCTCAGTCCCAAGTGTCCAGCCTTATGCCACATCCAGCTGTCATTGTAGATAGGGTCATTCCAGGATTCCTCAGAGACCCTGAAGGAATTGTAAAGAATTTCCCAGTTTTTTTGTTTTGTTTTTGAAATTCCTTTTTATAGTAGGTTTGAGCTGATTCTCGCTGCCATGTTTATGCCTGTCTAGACACATTTGATTCCCTTACGGAGACATATCAATCCATAGGTTTTAAGATTCTTACTAGTCAGATATATTCCTCTGCGGGAAATATGGGGTTTTGAGTCCCTTTCACTGAGGAAGGTGTAGGTCTTGTCTATTCCATAGTTGGTTTTTGGAACGGTACCTGTGCTTATATCAAACTCTGGTTTTATGCATCACCCCACGTCTCCTTCCCCCTTAAGCAGGCATAAGAGTGTTTTCTAAATGTGAGACACTGTTCTCTTTCCTAACTCAGTTCAAATGTAGCCATGTTTACAGGATCTTCATAAGTGATATCTTATGATAAGTTTCTTTTTCTGTGTGACTTATTTCACTTAGAACCATCGTACCTGAATCCACCCATTTTGCTGCTACTGGTCTTTGACATTGATTTCATGGCTGAGGGATATTCCATCGTACGTAAGTACCACAATTTTTTGAACCATTTTTATATTTCCTGGGATATTTAAGGTGTACCCAAGTTAAGTTCCTTGTAAGCAGTGCAGCCCTAAATTTTGGGGTGGCTCTGTCTTATTGATTTTCAGTTTTCCCAAGGTATATTCCGTAGACTGGAAGTGCCCTTGGCTCTGTAGCTCTGTTCTTTACTTGTTTTAGGGAACACAGTACACTCCACCAGAGAGGCAGTTGGCAATTTACATCCCGCCCATCAGCATAACAAGGCTCCCTGCTCTCCAGGGCCTGTCTTGACTTTCTGCTTTGTACACATTTTGTGGATGTCCCTTTTGACCGTTGGGAAGTGATACTTCTTTGTAGTGCAGATTTGCATTGCCCGCTTGCTTGCTTGGCCAAAAAGGGCGTATGCGTTTTCTCCTGAATATATTCAGGAGAAAACTCATACGCCCTTTTTGGCCAAGTGCGTCACTGTCAAAGTTGTGCCCCTCTTCCTGTGCTTTAAAGGCGATTCCAACGTACCTCTTGAAATCTGTTTCCTGCTATTCTGCCTCGCTTTCAAGTCCGCCTCGTTGCCTTCCCTCAACAGATTTTTGGACGATAGTTTTCCTTTATTCCTCGGCCAGTTTGTGAATTGCTGTGCCCCTGAGCTCCGTTATTCAACTCGTTTTTGGTGAGCTGACCGCAAGTCCAAAATTTTGGTTCAGGATCTATACTGGTTCCCGTTGGGTGGCTGAGACTTTGGTTAATTCTTCTTTCTGCCGGGAAATTACAGTGATATGTGCCCGTCCAAATGCCTAACAGCTACTCTCTCATTGGTTCTCCCTCTTCCCTTTCATCCTCTCCCAAATTGGAAACCTGTGCGAACCAGGAGGTTAAAGGGGCTGTCTCACCAAGTTGGGAGGTTGATAGTAAAGCAGGTGGAAAGTCAAACCGGAGCAACAGGAGAGGGACTATTCGTTGATTTTTAGAAACCTTTCGTATTCACAGTGTGTCCGTTCTCTAGGTTTCCCGTACATGTTATAAGTGTAGTAATATTCCCTTCAAACGGGAGAGTTGGGACCCATGGAATGGGTGCCATGCATTATTGCTTTAAAGGGTCTGCATTTGCTCACCCAATCTCACCAATCCTCTCAGTCCCAAGTGTCCAGCCTTATGCCACATCCAGCTGTCGTTGTAGATAGGGTCATTCCAGGTTTCATCAGAGACCCTGAAGGAATTGTAAAGAATTTCCCAGTTTTTTTGTTTTGATTTTGAAATTCCTTTTTATAGTGGGTTTGAGCTGATTCTCGCTGCCATGTTTATGCCAGTCTAGACACACTTGATTCCCTTACGGAGACATATCAATACATAGATTTTAAGATTCTTACTAGTCAGATATATTCCTCTGCGGGAAATATGGGGTTTTGAGTCCCTTTCACTGAGGAAGGTGTAGGTCTTGTCTATTCCATAATTGGTTTTTGGAACGGTACCTGTGCTTATATCAAACTCTTGTTTTATGCATCTCCCCACCTCTCCTTCCCCCTTAAGCAGGCATAAGAGTGTTTTCTAAATGTGAGACACTGTTCTCTTTCCTAACTCAGTTCAATTGTAGCCATGTTTACAGGATCTTCATAAGTGATATCTTATGATAAGTTTCTTTTTCTCTGTGACTTATTTCACTTAGAATCATCGTACCTGAATCTACCCATTTTGCTGCTACTGGTCTTTGACATTGATTTCATGGCTGAGGGATATTCCATCGTACGTAAGTACCACAATTTTTTGAACCATTTTTATATTTCCTGGGATATTTAAGGTGTACCCAAGTTAAGTTCCTTGTAAGCAGTGCAGCCCTAAATTTTGGGGTGGCTCTGTCTTATTGATTTTCAGTTTTCCCAAGGTATATTCCGTAGACTGGAAGTGCCCTTGGCTCTGTAGCTCTGTTCTTTACTTGTTTTAGGGAACACAGTACACTCCACCAGAGAGGCAGTTGGCAATTTACATCCCGCCCATCAGCATAACAAGGCTCCCTGCTCTCCAGGGCCTGTCTTGACTTTCTGCTTTGTACACATTTTGTGGATGTCCCTTTTGACCGTTGGGAAGTGATACTTCTTTGTAGTGCAGATTTGCATTGCCCGCTTGCTTGCTTGGCCAAAAAGGGCGTATGCGTTTTCTCCTGAATATATTCAGGAGAAAACTCATACGCCCTTTTTGGCCAAGTGCGTCACTGTCAAAGTTGTGCCCCTCTTCCTGTGCTTTAAAGGCGATTCCAACGTACCTCTTGAAATCTGTTTCCTGCTATTCTGCCTCGCTTTCAAGTCCGCCTCGTTGCCTTCCCTCAACAGATTTTTGGACGATAGTTTTCCTTTATTCCTCGGCCAGTTTGTGAATTGCTGTGCCCCTGAGCTCCGTTATTCAACTCGTTTTTGGTGAGCTGACCGCAAGTCCAAAATTTTGGTTCAGGATCTATACTGGTTCCCGTTGGGTGGCTGAGACTTTGGTTAATTCTTCTTTCTGCCGGGAAATTACAGTGATATGTGCCCGTCCAAATGCCTAACAGCTACTCTCTCATTGGTTCTCCCTCTTCCCTTTCATCCTCTCCCAAATTGGAAACCTGTGCGAACCAGGAGGTTAAAGGGGCTGTCTCACCAAGTTGGGAGGTTGATAGTAAAGCAGGTGGAAAGTCAAACCGGAGCAACAGGAGAGGGACTATTCGTTGATTTTTAGAAACCTTTCGTATTCACAGTGTGTCCGTTCTCTAGGTTTCCCGTACATGTTATAAGTGTAGTAATATTCCCTTCAAACGGGAGAGTTGGGACCCATGGAATGGGTGCCATGCATTATTGCTTTAAAGGGTCTGCATTTGCTCACCCAATCTCACCAATCCTCTCAGTCCCAAGTGTCCAGCCTTATGCCACATCCAGCTGTCGTTGTAGATAGGGTCATTCCAGGTTTCATCAGAGACCCTGAAGGAATTGTAAAGAATTTCCGAGTTTTTTTGTTTTGTTTTTGAAATTCCTTTTTATAGTGGGTTTGAGCTGATTCTCACTGCCATGATTATGCCAGTCTAGACACACTTGATTCCCTTACGGAGACATATCAATACATAGGTTTTAA
The DNA here is from genome assembly GCF_949752795.1 of Hyperoodon ampullatus. NCBI lineage: Eukaryota > Metazoa > Chordata > Mammalia > Artiodactyla > Ziphiidae > Hyperoodon > Hyperoodon ampullatus. The sequence goes on from NW_027640918.1 coordinate 141,524, forward strand.
GATTCTTACTAGTCAGATATATTCCTCTGCGGGAAATATGGGGTTTTGAGTCCCTTTCACTGAGGAAGGTGTAGGTCTTGTCTATTCCATAATTGGTTTTTGGAACGGTACCTGTGCTTATATCAAACTCTTGTTTTATGCATCTCCCCACCTCTCCTTCCCCCTTAAGCAGGCATAAGAGTGTTTTCTAAATGTGAGACACTGTTCTCTTTCCTAACTCAGTTCAATTGTAGCCATGTTTACAGGATCTTCATAAGTGATATCTTATGATAAGTTTCTTTTTCTCTGTGACTTATTTCACTTAGAATCATCGTACCTGAATCTACCCATTTTGCTGTTACTGGTCTTTGACATTGATTTCATGGCTGAGGGATATTCCATCGTACGTAAGTACCACAATTTTTTGAACCACTTTGATATTTCCTGGGATATTTAAGGTGTACCCAAGTTAAGTTCCTTGTAAGCAGTGCAGCCCTAAATTTTGGGGTGGCTCTGTCTTATTGATTTTCAGTTTTCCCAAGGTATATTCCCTAGACTGGAAGTGCCCTTGGCTCTGTAGCTCTGTTCTTTACTTGTTTTAGGGAACACAGTACACTCCACCAGAGAGGCAGTTGGCAATTTACATCCCGCCCATCAGCATAACAAGGCTCCCTGCTCTCCAGGGCCTGTCTTGCCTTTCTGCTTTGTACACATTTTGTGGATGTCCCTTTTGACCGTTGGGAAGTGATACTTCTTTGTAGTGCAGATTTGCATTGCCCGCTTGCTTGCTTGGCCAAAAAGGGCGTATGCGTTTTCTCCTGAATATATTCAGGAGAAAACTCATACGCCCTTTTTGGCCAAGTGCGTCACTGTCAAAGTTGTGCCCCTCTTCCTGTGCTTTAAAGGCGATTCCAACGTACCTCTTGAAATCTGTTTCCTGCTATTCTGCCTCGCTTTCAAGTCCGCCTCGTTGCCTTCCCTCAACAGATTTTTGGACGATAGTTTTCCTTTATTCCTCGGCCAGTTTGTGAATTGCTGTGCCCCTGAGCTCCATTATTCAACTCGTTTTTGGTGAGCTGACCGCAAGTCCAAAATTTTGGTTCAGGATCTATACTGGTTCCCGTTGGGTGGCTGAGACTTTGGTTAATTCTTCTTTCTGCCGGGAAATTACAGTGATATGTGCCCATCCAAATGCCTAACAGCTACTCTCTCATTGGTTCTCCCTCTTCCCTTTCATCCTCTCCCAAATTGGAAACCTGTGCGAACCAGGAGGTTAAAGGGGCTGTCTCACCAAGTTGGGAGGTTGATAGTAAAGCAGGTGGAAAGTCAAACCGGAGCAACAGGAGAGGGACTATTCGTTGATTTTTAGAAACCTTTCGTATTCACAGTGTGTCCGTTCTCTAGGTTTCCCGTACATGTTATAAGTGTAGTAATATTCCCTTCAAACGGGAGAGTTGGGACCCATGGAATGGGTGCCATGCATTATTGCTTTAAAGGGTCTGCATTTGCTCACCCAATCTCACCAATCCTCTCAGTCCCAAGTGTCCAGCCTTATGCCACATCCAGCTGTCGTTGTAGATAGGGTCATTCCAGGTTTCATCAGAGACCCTGAAGGAATTGTAAAGAATTTCCCAGTTTTTTTGTTTTGATTTTGAAATTCCTTTTTATAGTGGGTTTGAGCTGATTCTCGCTGCCATGTTTATGCCAGTCTAGACACACTTGATTCCCTTACGGAGACATATCAATACATAGATTTTAAGATTCTTACTAGTCAGATATATTCCTCTGTGGGAAATATGGGGTTTTGAGTCCCTTTCACTGAGGATGGTGTAGGTCTTGTCTATTCCATAGTTGGTTTTTGGAACGGTACCTGTGCTTATATCAAACTCTGGTTTTATGCATCACCCCACCTCTCCTTCCCCCTTAAGCAGGCATAAGAGTGTTTTATAAATGTGAGACATTCTTCTCTTTCCTAACTCAGTTCAAGTGTAGCCATGTTTACAGGAACTTCATAAGTGATATCTTATGATAAGTTTCTTTTTCTGTGTGACTTATTTCACTTAGAATCATCGTACCTGAATCCACCCATTTTGCTGCCACTGGTCTTATGACATTGATTTCATGGCTGAGGGATATTCCATCGTAATTAAGTACCACAATTTTTTGAACCATTTTTATATTTCCTGGGATATTTAAGGTGTACCCAAGTTGAGGTCCTTGTAAGCAGTGCAGCCCTAAATTTTGGGGTGGCTCTGTCTTATTGATTTTCAGTTTTCCCAAGGTATATTCCCTAGACTGGAAGTGCTCTTGGCTCTGTAGCTCTGTTGTTTACTTGTTTTAGGGAACACAATGCACTCCTCCAGAGAGGCAGTTGGCAATTTACATCCCGCCCATCAGCATAACAAGGCTCCCTGTTCTCCAGGGCCTGTCTTGACATTCTGGTTTTTACACATTTTGTGGATGTCCCTTTTGACTGGTGGGAAGTGATACTTCTTTGTAGTGTAGATTTGCATTGCCCGCTTGCTTGCTTGGCCAAAAAGGGCGTATGCGTTTTCTCCTGAATATATTCAGGAGAAAACGCATACGCCCTTTTTGGCCAACTGCATCATTGTCGAAGTTGGGCCCCTCTTCCTGTGCTTTAAAGGCGAATCCAACGTACCTCTTGAAATCTGTTTCTTGCTATTCTGCCTCGCTTTCAAGTCCGCCTCGTTGTCTTCCCTCCACAGATTTTTGGACGATAGTTGTACATTATTACTCGGCCAGTTTGTGAATTGCTGTGCCCCTGAGCTCCATTTTTTCAACTCGTTTTTGGTGAGCTGACCGCAAGTCCAAAATTTTGGTTCAGGACCTATACTGGTTCCCGGTGGGTGGCTGAGACTTTGGTTAATTCTTCTTCCTCCCGGGATGTTAGAGTGATATGTGCCCGTCCAAATGCCTAACAGCTAGTCTCTCATTGGTTCTCCCTCTTCCCTTTCATCCTCTGCCAAATTGGAAACCTGTGCTAACCAGGAGGTTAAAGGGGCTGTCTCTCCAAGTTGGGAGATTGATAGTATAGCAGATGGAAAGTCAAACCGGAGCACCAGGAGAGGGACAATTCGTTCAGTTTTAGAAACCTTTCGTATTCACAGTGTGTCCGTTCTCTAGGTTTCCCGTACATGTTATAACTGTAGTAATATTCCCTTCAACCGGGAGAGTTGGGACCCATGGAATGGGTGCCATGCATTATTGCTTTAAAGGGTCTGCATTTGCTCACCCAATCTCACCAATCCTCTCAGTCCCAAGTGTCCAGCCTTATGCCACATCCAGCTGTCGTTGTAGATAGGGTCATTCCAGGTTTCATCAGAGACCCTGAAGGAATTGTAAAGAATTTCCCAGTTTTTGTGTTTTGTTTTTGAAATTCCTTTTTATAGTGGGTTTGAGCTCATTCTCGCTGCCATGTTTATGCCAGTCTAGACACACTTGATTCCCTTACGGAGACATATCAATACATAGGTTTTAAGATACTTACTAGTCAGATATATTCCTCTGCGGGAAATATGGGGTTTTGAGTCCCTTTCACTGAGGAAGGTGTAGGTCTTGTCTATTCCATAGTTGGTTTTTGGAACGGTACCTGTGCTTATATCAAACTCTGGTTTTATGCATCACCCCACCTCTCCTTCCCCCTTAAGCAGGCATAAGAGTGTTTTCTAAATGTGAGACACTGTTCTCTTTCCTAACTCAGTTCAAGTGTAGCCATGTTTACAGGATCTTCATAAGTGATATCTTATGATAAGTTTCTTTTTCTCTGTGACTTATTTCACTTAGAATCATCGTACCTGAATCCACCCATTTTGCTGCTACTGGTCTTATGACATTGATTTCATGGCTGAGGGATATTCCATCATACGTAAGTACCACAATTTTTGAACCATTTTTATATTTCCTGGGATATTTAAGGTGTACCCAAGTTGAGGTCCTTGTAAGCAGTGCAGCCCTAAATTTTGGTGTGTCTCTTTCTTATTGATTTACGGTTTACCAAAGGTATATTCCCAAGACTGGAAGTGCCCTTGGCTCTGTAGCTCTGTTCTTTACTTGTTTTAGGGAACACAATGTACTCCTCCAGAGAAGCAGTTGGCAGTTTACATCCTGCCCATCAGCATATCAAGGCTCCCTGTTCTCCAGGGCCTGTCTTGCCTTTCTGGTTTTTACACATTTTGTGGATGTCCCTTTTGACCGGTGGGAAGTGATACTTCTTTTTGTGCAGATTTGCATTGCCCGCTTTCTTGCTTTGCCAAAAAGGGCGTATGCGTTTTCTCCTGAATATATTCAGGAGAAAACGCATACGCCCTTTTTGGCCAAGTGCATCATTGTCGAAGTTGTGCCCCTCTTCCTGTGCTTTAATGCCGATGCCAACGTACCTCTTGAAATCTGTTTCTTCCTATTCTGCCTCGCTTTCAAGTCCGGTTCTTATTCCTCCCTCAACAGATTTTAGAACGATAGTTGTCCTTTATTACAGGCCAGTTTGTGAATTGCTGTGCCCCTGAGCTCCATTTTTCAAGTCCTTTTTGTGAGCTGACTGCAAGTCCAAAATTTTGGCTCAGAACCTATACTGGTTCCCGGTGGGTGGCTGAGACTTTGGTTAATTCTTCTTCCTGCTGGGAAATTAGAGTGACATGTGCCCGTCCAAATGCCTAACAGCTACTCTCTCATTGGTTCTCCCTCTTCCCTTTCACCCTCTGCCAAATTGGCAACCTGTGCGAACCAGGAGGTTAAAGGGGCTGTCTCTCCAAGTTGCGAGATTGATATTAAAGCAGATGGAAAGTCAAACCGGAGCACCATGATAGGCACTATTCGTTGAGTTTTAGAAACTTTTTGTATTCACAGTGTGTCCGTTCTCTAGGTTTCCCGTACATGTCATAGCTGTAGTAATATTCCCTTCAACCTGGAGAGTTGGGACCCATGGAATGTGTGCCATGCATTATTGCTTTAAAGGGTCTGCATTTGCTCACCCAATCGCACCAATCCTCTCAGTCCAAAGTGTCCAGCCTGATGCCACATCCAGCTGTCATTGTACATAGGGTCATTCCGGATTTCATCAGAGACCCTGAAGGAATTGTAAAGAATTTCCCAGTTTTTTGTTTTGTTTTTGAAATTCCTTTTTATACTGGTTTTGAGCTGATTCTCGCTGCCACATTTATGCCATTCTAGACACACTTGATTCCCTTACGGAGACATATCAATACATTGGTTTTAAGATTCTTACTAGTCAGATATATTCCTCTGCGGGAAATATGGGGTTTTGAGTCCCTTTCACTGAGGAAGGTGTAGGTCTTGTCTATTCCTTAGTTGGTTTTTGGAACGGTACCTGTGCTTATATCAAACTCTGGTTTTATGCATCACCCCACCTCTCCTTCCCCCTTAAGCAGGCATAAGAGTGTTTTCTAAATGTGAGACTTTCTTCTCTTTCCTAACTCAGTTCAAGTGTAGCCATGTTTCCAGGATCTTCATGAGTGACATCTTATGATAAGTTTCTTTTTCTGTGTGACTTATTTCACTTAGAATCATCGTACCTGATTCCACCCATTTTGCTGCTACTGGTCTTATGACATTGATTTCATGGCTGAGGGATATTCCATCGTACGTAAGTACCACAATTTTTTGAACCATTTTTATATTTCCTGGGATATTTAAGGTGTACCCAAGTTGAGGTCCTTGTAAGCAGTGCAGCCCTAAATTTTGGGGTGTCTCTGTCTTATTAATTTTCAGTTTTCCCAAGGTATATTCCCTAGACTGGAAGTGCCCTTGGCTCTGTAGCTCTGTTCTTTACTTGTTTTAGGGAACACAATGCACTCCTCCAGAGAGGCAGTTGGCAATTTACATCCCGCCCATCAGCATAACAAGGCTCCCTGTTCTCCAGGGCCTGTCTTGCCTTTCTGGTTTTTACACATTTTGTGGATGTCCCCTTTGACAGGTGGTAAGTGATACTTCTCTGTAGTGCAGATTTGCATTGCCCGCTTGCTTGATGGCCACAAAGGGCGTATGCGTTTTCTCCTGAATATATTCAGGAGAAAATGCATACGCCCTTTTTGGCCATGTGCATCATTGTCGAAGTTGTGCCCCTCTTCCTGTGCTTTAAAGGCGATTCCAACGTACCTCTTGAAATCTGTTTCCTGCTATTCTGCCTCGTTTTCAAGTCCACCTCGTTGCCTTCCCTTAACAGATTTTTGGACGATAGTTTTCCTTTATTACTCGGCCAGTTTGTGAATTGCTGTGCCCCTGAGCTCCATTTTTCAACTCGTTTTTGGTGAGCTGACTGCAAGTCCAAAATTTTGGTTCAGGACCTATACTGTTTCCCTGTGGTGGGCTGAGACTTTGGTTAATTCTTCTTCCTGCCGGGAAATTACAGTGATATGTGCGCGTCCAAATGCCTAACAGCTACTCTCTCATTGGTTCTCCCTCATCCCTTTCATCCTCTGCCAAATTGGCAACCTGTGCGAACCAGGAGGTTAAAGGGGCTGTCTCTCCAAGTTGGGAGGTTGATAGTAAAGCAGATGGAAAGTCAAACCGGAGCACCAGGAGAGGGACTATTCGTTGAGTTTTAGAAACCTTTCGTATTCACAGTGTGTCCGTTCTCTAGGTTTCCCGCACATTTTATAGCTGTAGTAATATTCCCTTCAACCTGGAGATTTGGGAGCCATGGAATGGGTGGCAAGCATTTGTGCTTTAAAGGGTCTGCATTCGCTCACCCAATCTCACCAATCGTCTCAGTCCCAAGTGTCCCTCCTTATGCCACATCCAGCTGTCATTGTAGATAGGGTCATTCCAGGTTTCATCAGAGACCCTGAAGGAATTGTAAAGAATTTCCCAGTTTTTTTGTTTTGTTTTTGAAATTCCTTTTTATAGTGGGTTTGAGCTGATTCTCGCTGCCATGTTTATGCCAGTCTAGACACACTTGATTGCCTTACGGAGACATATCAGTACATAGGTTTTAAGATTCTTACTAGTCAGATATATTCCTCTGTGGGAAACATGGGGTTTTGAGTCCCTTTCACTGAGGAAGTTGTAGGTCTTGTCTATTCCATAGTTGGTTTTTGGAACGGTACCTGTGCTTATATCAAACTCTGGTTTTATGCATCACCCCACCTCTCCTTCCCCCTTAAGCAGGCATAAGAGTGTTTTCTAAATGTGAGACATTCTTCTCTTTCCTAACTCAGTTCAAGTGAAGCCATGTTTACAGGATCTACATAAGTGATATCGTATGATAACTTTCTTTTTCTGTGTGACTTATTTCACTTAGAATCATCGTACCTGAATCCACCCATTTTGCTGCTACTGGTCTTATGACATTGATTTCATGGCTGAGGGATATTCCATCGTACGTAAGTACCACAAATTTTTGAACCATTTTTATATTTCCTGGGATATTTAAGTTGTACCCAAGTTGAGGTTCTTGTAAGCAGTGCAGCCCTAAATTTTGGGCTGGCTCTGTCTTATTGAGTTTCAGTTTTCCCAAGGTATATTCCCTAGACTGGAAGTGCCCTTGGCTCTGTAGATTTGTTGTTTACTTGTTTTAGGGAACACAATGCACTCCTCCAGAGAGGCAGTTGGCAATTTACATCCCGCACATCAGCATAACAAGGCTCCCTGTTCTCCAGGGCCTGTCTTGCCTTTCTGGTTTTTACACATTTTGTGGATGTCCCTTTTGAGCGGTGGGGGAGTGATACTTCTCTGTAGTGCAGATTTGCATTGCCCGCTTGCTGGCTTGGCCAAAATGCACGTATGCGTTTTCTCCTGAATATATTCAGGAGAAAACGCATACGCCCTTTTTGGCCAAGTGCATCACTGTCGAAGTTGTGCCCCTCTTCCTGTGCTTTAAAGGCGATTCCAACGTACCTCTTGAAATCTGTTTCCTGCTATTCTGCCTCGCTTTCAAGTCCGCCTCGTTGCTTTCCCTCAACAGATTTTTGGACGATAGTTGTCCTTTATTCCTCGGCCAGTTTGTGAATTGCTGTGCCCCTGAGCTCCATTTTTCAACTCGTTTTTGGTGAGCTGAGCGCAAGTCCAAAATTTTGGTTCAGGAACTATACTGGTTCCCATTGGGTGGCTGAGACTTTGGTTAATTCTTCTTTCTGCCGGGAAATTACAGTGATATGTGCCCGTCCAAATGCCTAACAGCTACTCTCTCATTGGTTCTCCCTCTTCCCTTTCATCCTCTGCCAAATTGGAAACCTGTGCGAACCAGGAGGTTAAAGGGGCTCTCTCTCCAGGTTGGCAGGTTGATAGTAAAGCAGGTGGAAAGTCAAACCGGAACACCAGGAGAGGGACTATTCGTTGATGTTTAGAAACCTTTCGTATTCACAGTGTGTCCGTTCTCTAGGTTTCCCATACATGTTATAACTGTAGTAATATTCCCTTCAACCGGGAGAGTTGGGACCCATGGAATGGGTGCCATGCATTATTGCTTTAAAGGGTCTGCATTTGCTCACCCAATCTCACCAATCCTCTCAGTCCCAAGTGTCCAGCCTTATGCCACATCCAGCTGTCGTTGTAGATAGGGTCATTCCAGGTTTCATCAGAGACCCTGAAGGAATTGTAAAGAATTTCCCAGTTTTTGTGTTTTGTTTTTGAAATTCCTTTTTATATTGGGTTTGAGCTCATTCTCGCTGCCATGTTTATGCCAGTCTAGACACACTTGATTCCCTTACGGAGACATATCAATACATAGGTTTTAAGATTCTTACTAGTCAGATATATTCCTCTGCGGGAAATATGGGGTTTTGAGTCCCTTTCACTGAGGAAGGTGTAGGTCTTGTCTATTCCATAGTTGGTTTTTGGAACGGTACCTGTGCTTATATCAAACTCTGGTTTTATGCATCACCCCACCTCTCCTTCCCCCTTAAGCAGGCATAAGAGTGTTTTCTAAATGTGAGACACTGTTCTCTTTCCTAACTCAGTTCAAGTGTAGCCATGTTTACAGGATCTTCATAAGTGATATCTTATGATAAGTTTCTTTTTCTCTGTGACTTATTTCACTTAGAATCATCGTACCTGAATCCACCCATTTTGCTGCTACTGGTCTTATGACATTGATTTCATGGCTGAGGGATATTCCATCGTATGTAAGTACCACAATTTTTTGAACCATTTTTATATTTCCTGGGATATTTAAGGTGTACCCAAGTTGAGGTCCTTGTATGCAGTGCAGCCCTAAATTTTGGTGTGTCTCTGTCTTATTGATTTACGGTTTACCAAAGGTATATTCCCAAGACTGGAAGTGCCCTTGGCTCTGTAGCTCTGTTCTTTACTTGTTTTAGGGAACACAATGTACTCCTCCAGAGAAGCAGTTGGCAATTTACATCCTGCCCATCAGCATATCAAGGCTCCCTGTTCTCCAGGGCCTGTCTTGCCTGTCTGTTTTTTACACATTTTGTGGATGTCCCTTTTGACCGGTGGGAAGTGATACTTCTTTTTGTGCAGATTTGCATTGCCCGCTTTCTTGCTTTGCCAAAAAGGGCGTATGCGTTTTCTCCTGAATATATTCAGGAGAAAACGCATACGCCCTTTTTGGCCAAGTGCATCATTGTCGAAGTTGTGCCCCTCTTCCTGTGCTTTAATGCCGATGCCAACGTACCTCTTGAAATCCGCTTCTTCCTATTCTGCCTCGCTTACAAGTCCGGTTCTTAATCCTCCCTCAACAGATTTTAGAACGATAGTTGTCCTTTATTACAGGCCAGTTTGTGAATTGCTGTGCCCCTGAGCTCCATTTTTCAAGTCCTTTTGGTGAGCTGACTGCAAGTCCAAAATTTTGGCTCAGAACCTATACTGGTTCCCGGTGGGTGGCTGAGACTTTGGTTAATTCTTCTTCCTGCTGGGAAATTAGAGTGACATGTGACCGTCCAAATGCCTAACAGCTACTCTCTCATTGGTTCTCCCTCTTCCCTTTCACCCTCTGCCAAATTGGCAACCTGTGCGAACCAGGAGGTTAAAGGGGCTGTCTCTCCAAGTTGCGAGATTGATATTAAAGCAGATGGAAAGTCAAACCGGAGCACCATGATAGGCACTATTCGTTGAATTTTAGAAACTTTTTGTATTCACAGTGTGTCCGTTCTCTAGGTTTCCCGTACATGTCATAGCTGTAGTAATATTCCCTTCAACCTGGAGAGTTGGGACCCATGGAATGGGTGCCATGCATTATTGCTTTAAAGGGTCTGCATTTGCTCACCCAATCGCACCAATCCTCTCAGTCCAAAGTGTCCAGCCTTATGCCACATCCAGCTGTCATTGTACTTAGGGTCATTCCGGATTCCATCAGAGACCCTGAATGAATTGTAAAGAATTTCCCAGTTTTTTTGTTTTGTTTTTGAAATTCCTTTTTATACTGGTTTTGAGCTGATTCTCGCTGCCACGTTTACGCCATTCTAGACACACTTGATTCCCTTACGGAGACATATCAATACATTGGTTTTAAGATTCTTACTAGTCAGATATATTCCTCTGCAGGAAATATGGGGTTTTGAGTCCCTTTCACTGAGGAAGGTGTAGGTCTTGTCTATTCCTTAGTTGGTTTTTGGAACGGTACCTGTGCTTATATCAAACTCTGGTTTTATGCATCACCCCACCTCTCCTTCCCCCTTAAGCAGGCATAAGAGTGTTTTCTAAATGTGAGACATTCTTCTCTTTCCTAACTCAGTTCAAGTGTAGCCATGTTTCCAGGATCTTCATGAGTGATATCTTATGATAAGTTTCTATTTCTGTGTGACTTATTTCACTTAGAATCATCGTACCTGAATCCACCCATTTTACTGCTACTGGTCTTATGACATTGATTTCATGGCTGAGGGATATTCCATCGTACGTAAGTACCACAATTTTTTGAACCATTTTTATATTTCCTGGGATATTTAAGGTGTACCCAAGTTGAGGCCCTTGTAAGCAGTGCAGCCCTAAATTTTGGGGTGGCCCTGTCTTATTGATTTTCAGTTTCCCCAAGGTATATTCCCTAGACTGGAAGTGCCCTTGGCTCTTTAGCTCTGTTCTTTACTTGTTTTAGGGAACACAATGCACTCCTCCAGAGAGGCAGTTGGCAATTTACATCCCGCCCATCAGCATAACAAGGCTCCCTGTTCTCCAGGGCCTGTCTTGCCTTTCTGGTTTTTACACATTTTGTGGATGTCCCTTTTGACAGGTGGTAAGTGATACTTCTCTGTAGTGCAGATTTGTATTGCCCGCTTGCTTGATGGCCACAAAGGGCGTATGCGTTTTCTCCTGAATATATTCAGGAGAAAACGCATACGCCCTTTTTGGCCAAGTGCATCATTGTCGAAGTTGTGCCCCTCTTCCTGTGCTTTAAAGGCGATTCCAACGTACCTCTTGAAATCTGTTTCCTGCTATTCTGCCTCGCTTTCAAGTCCGCCTCGTTGCCTTCCCTCAACAGATTTTTGGATGATAGTTGTCCTTTATTACTCGGCCAGTTTGTGAATTGCTGTGCCCCTGAGCTCCATTATTCAACTCGTTTTTGGTGAGCTGACCGCAAGTCCAAAATTTTGGTTCAGGACCTATGCTGTTTCCCGGTGGGGGGCTGAGACTTTGGTTAATTCTTCTTCCTGCCGGGAAGTTAGAGGTATATGTGCCCGTCCAAATGCCTAACAGCTACTCTCTCATTGGTTTTCCCTCTTCCCTTTCATCCTCTGCCAAATTGGAAACCTGTGCGAACCAGGAGGTTAAAGGGGCTGTCTCTCCAAGTTGGGAGATTGATAGTAAAGCAGATGGAAAGTCAAACCGGAGCACCAGGAGAGGGTCTATTTGTTGAGATTTAGAAATCTTTCGTATTCACAGTGTGTCCGTTCTCTAGGTTTCCCGTACATGTTATAGCTGTAGTAATATACCCTTCAACCTGGAGAGTTGGGACCCATGGAATGGGTGCCATGCATTATTGCTTTAAAGGGTCTGCATTTGCTCACCCAATCTCACCAATCCTCTCAGTCCCAAGTGTCCAGCCTTAAGCCACATCCAGCTGTCGTTGTAGATAGGGTCATTCCAGGTTTCATCAGAGACCCTGAAGGAATTGTAAAGAATTTCCCAGTTTTTTTGTTTTGTTTTTGAAACTCCTTTTTATACTGCTTTTGAGCTGATTCTCGCTGCCATGTTTATGCCAGTCTAGACACACTTGATTCCCTTACGGAGACATATCAATACATAAGTTTTAAGATTCTTACTAGTCAGATATATTCCTCTGCGGGAAATATGGGGTTTTGAGTCCCTTTCACTGAGGAAGGTGTAGGTCTTGTCTATTCCATAGTTGGTTTTTGGAACGGTACCTGTGCTTATATCAAACTCTGGTTTTATGCATCACCCCACCTCTCCTTCCCCCTTAAGCAGGCATAAGAGTGTTTTCTAAATGTGAGACACTGTTCTCTTTCCTAACTCAGTTCAAGTGTAGCCATGTTTACAGGATCTTCATAAGTGATATCGTATGATAAGTTTCTTTTTCTGTGTGACTTATTTCACTTAGAATCATCGTACCTGAATCCACCCATTTTGCTGCTACTGGTCTTATGACATTGATTTCATGGCTGAGGGATATTCCATCGTACGTAAGTACCAAAATTTTTTGAAACATTTTTATATTTCCTGGGATATTTAAGGTGTACCCAAGTTGAGGTCCTTGTAAGCAGTGCAGCCCTAAATTTTGGGGTGGCTGTGTCTTATTGATTTTCAGTTTTCCCAAGGTATATTCCCTAGACTGGAATAGCCCTTGGCTCTGTAGATCTGTTGTTTACTTGTTTTAGGAAACGCAATGCACTCCTCCATAGAGGCTGTTGGCAATATACATCCCGCCCATCAGCATAACAAGGCTCCCTGTTCTCCAGGGCCTGTCTTGCCTTTCTGGTTTTTACACATTTTGTGGATGTCCCTTTTGAGCGGTGGGGGAGTGACACTTCTCTGTAGTGCAGATTTGCATTGCCCGCTTGCTTGGTTGGCCAAAATGCACGTGTGCGTTTCTCCTGAATATATTCAGGAGAAAACTCATACGCCCTTTTTGGCCAAGTGCGTCACTGTCGAAGTTGTGCCCCTCTTCCTGTGCTTTAAAGGCGATTCCAACATACCTCTTGAAATCTGTTTCCTGCTATTCTGCCTCGCTTTCAAGTCCGCCTCGTTGCCTTCCCTCAACAGATTTTTGGACGATAGTTGTCCTTTATTCCTCGGCCAGTTTGTGAATTGCTGTGCCCCTGAGCTCCATTTTTCAACTCGTTTTTGGTGAGCTGACCGCAAGTCCAAAATTTTGGTTCAGGATCTATACTGGTTCCCGTTGGGTGGCTGAGACTTTGGTTAATTCTTCTTTCTGCCAGGAAATTACAGTGATATGTGCCCGTCCAAATGCCTAACAGCTAGTCTCTCATTGGTTCTCCCTCTTCCCTTTCATCCTCTGCCAAATTGGAAACCTGTGCGAACCAGGAGGTTAAAGGGGCTGTCTCTCCAAGTTGGGAGGTTGATAGTAAAGCAGGTGGAAAGTCAAACCGGAGCACCAGGAGAGGGACTATTCGTTGATTTTTAGAAACCTTTCGTATTCACAGTGTGTCCGTTCTCTAGGTTTCCCGTACATGTTATAACTGTAGTAATATTCCCTTCAACCGGGAGAGTTGGGACCAATGGAATGGGTGCCATGCATTATTGCTTTAAAGTGTCTGCATTTGCTCACCCAATCTCACCAATCCTCTCAGTCCCAAGTGTCCAGCCTTATGCCACATCCAGCTGTCGTTGTAGATAGGGTCATTCCAGGTTTCATCAGAGACCCTGAAGGAATTGTAAAGAATTTCCCAGTTTTTTTGTTTTGTTTTTGAAACTCCTTTTTATACTGCTTTTGAGCTGATTCTCGCTGCCATGTTTATGCCAGTCTAGACACACTTGATTCCCTTACGGAGACATATCAATACATAAGTTTTAAGATTCTTACTAGTCAGATATATTCCTCTGCGGGAAATATGGGGTTTTGAGTCCCTTTCACTGAGGAAGGTGTAGGTCTTGTCTATTCCATAGTTGGTTTTTGGAACGGTACCTGTGCTTATATCAAACTCTGGTTTTATGCATCACCCCACCTCTCCTTCCCCCTTAAGCAGGCATAAGAGTGTTTTCTAAATGTGAGACACTGTTCTCTTTCCTAACTCAGTTCAAGTGTAGCCATGTTTACAGGATCTTCATAAGTGATATCGTATGATAAGTTTCTTTTTCTGTGTGACTTATTTCACTTAGAATCATCGTACCTGAATCCACCCATTTTGCTGCTACTGGTCTTATGACATTGATTTCATGGCTGAGGGATATTCCATCGTACGTAAGTACCAAAATTTTTTGAAACATTTTTATATTTCCTGGGATATTTAAGGTGTACCCAAGTTGAGGTCCTTGTAAGCAGTGCAGCCCTAAATTTTGGGGTGGCTCTGTCTTATTGATTTTCAGTTTTCCCAAGGTATATTCCCTAGACTGGAATAGCCCTTGGCTCTGTAGATCTGTTGTTTACTTGTTTTAGGAAACGCAATGCACTCCTCCATAGAGGCTGTTGGCAATATACATCCCGCCCATCAGCATAACAAGGCTCCCTGTTCTCCAGGGCCTGTCTTGCCTTTCTGGTTTTTACACATTTTGTGGATGTCCCTTTTGAGCGGTGGGGGAGTGACACTTCTCTGTAGTGCAGATTTGCATTGCCCGCTTGCTTGGTTGGCCAAAATGCACGTGTGCGTTTCTCCTGAATATATTCAGGAGAAAACTCATACGCCCTTTTTGGCCAAGTGCGTCACTGTCGAAGTTGTGCCCCTCTTCCTGTGCTTTAAAGGCGATTCCAACATACCTCTTGAAATCTGTTTCCTGCTATTCTGCCTCGCTTTCAAGTCCGCCTCGTTGCCTTCCCTCAACAGATTTTTGGACGATAGTTGTCCTTTATTCCTCGGCCAGTTTGTGAATTGCTGTGCCCCTGAGCTCCATTTTTCAACTCGTTTTTGGTGAGCTGACCGCAAGTCCAAAATTTTGGTTCAGGATCTATACTGGTTCCCGTTGGGTGGCTGAGACTTTGGTTAATTCTTCTTTCTGCCAGGAAATTACAGTGATATGTGCCCGTCCAAATGCCTAACAGCAAGTCTCTCATTGGTTCTCCCTCTTCCCTTTCATCCTCTGCCAAATTGGAAACCTGTGCGAACCAGGAGGTTAAAGGGGCTGTCTCTCCAAGTTGGGAGGTTGATAGTAAAGCAGGTGGAAAGTCAAACCGGAGCACCAGGAGAGGGACTATTCGTTGATTTTTAGAAACCTTTCGTATTCACAGTGTGTCCGTTCTCTAGGTTTCCCGTACATGTTATAACTGTAGTAATATTCCCTTCAACCGGGAGAGTTGGGACCCATGGAATGGGTGCCATGCATTATTGCTTTAAAGTGTCTGCATTTGCTCACCCAATCTCACCAATCCTCTCAGTCCCAAGTGTCCAGCCTTATGCCACATCCAGCTGTCGTTGTAGATAGGGTCATTCCAGGTTTCATCAGAGACCCTGAAGGAATTGTAAAGAATTTCCCAGTTTTTTTGTTTTGTTTTTGAAATTCCTTTTTATAGTGGGTTTGAGCTGATTCTCGCTGCCATGTTTATGCCTGTCTAGACACACTTGATTCCCTTACGGAGACATATCAATACATAGGTTTTAAGATTCTTACTAGTCAGATATATTCCTCTGCGGGAAATATGGGGTTTTGAGTCCCTTTCACTGAGGAAGGTGTAGGTCTTGTATATTCCATAGTTGGTTTTTGGAACGGTACCTGTGCTTATATCAAACTCTGGTTTTATGCATCACCCCACCTCTCCTTCCCCCTTAAGCAGGCATAAGAGTGTTTTCTAAATGTGAGACACTGTTCTCTTTCCTAACTCAGTTCAAGTGTAGCCATGTTATAGGATCTTCATAAGTGATATCTTATGATAAGTTTCTTTTTCTGTGTGACTTATTTCACTTAGAATCATCGTACCTGAATCCACCCATTTTGCTGCTACTGGTCTTATGACATTGATTTCATGGCTGAGGGATATTCCACCGTAATTAAGTACCACAATTTTTTGAACCATTTTTATATTTCCTGGGATATTTAAGGTGTACCCAAGTTGAGGTCCTTGTAAGCAGTGCAGCCCTAAATTATGGGGTGGCTCTGTCTTATTGATTTTCAGTTTTCCCAAGGTATATTCCCTACACTGGGAGTGCCCTTGGCTCTGTAGATCTGTTGTTTACTTGTTTTAGGGAACACAATGCACTCCTCCAGAGAGGCAGTTGGCAATTTACATCCCGCCCATCAGCATAACAAGGCTCCCTGTTCTCCAGGGCCTGTCTTGACTTTCTGGTTTTTACACATTTTGTGGATGTCCCTTTTGACTGGTGGGAAGTGATACTTCGTTGTAGTGTTGATTTGCATTGCCCGCTTGCTTGCTTGGCCAAAAAGGGCGTATGCGTTTTCTCCTGAATATATTCAGGAGAAAACGCATACGCCCTTTTTGGCCAACTGCATCATTGTCGAAGTTGGGCCCCTCTTCCTGTGCTTTAAAGGCGATTCCAACGTACCTCTTGAAATCTGTTTCCTGCTATTCTGCCTCGCTTTCAAGTCCGCCTCGATGTCTTCCCTCCACAGATTTTTGGACGATAGTTGTCCTTTATTACTCGGCCAGTTTGTGAATTGCTGTGCCCCTGAGCTCCATTTTTTCAACTCGTTTTTGGTGAGCTGACCGCAAGTCCAAAATTTTGGTTCAGGACCTATACTGGTTCCCGGTGGGTGGCTGAGACTTTGGTTAATTCTTCTCCCTCCCGGGATGTTAGAGTGATATGTGCCCGTCCAAATGCCTAACAGCTAGTCTCTCATTGGTTCTCCCTCTTCCCTTTCATCCTCTGCCAAATTGGAAACCTGTGCTAACCAGGAGGTTAAAGGGGCTGTCTGTCCAAGTTGGGAGATTGATAGTATAGCAGATGGAAAGTCAAACCGGAGAACCAGGAGAGGGACTATTCGTTGAGTTTTAGAAACCTTTCGTATTCACTGTGTGTCCGTTCTCTAGGTTTCCCATACATGTTATAACTGAAGTAATATTCCCTTCAACGTGGAGAGTTGGGACCCATGGAATGGGTGCCATTCATTATTGCTTTAAAGGGTCTGCATGTGCTCACCAAATCTCAACAATCTTCTCAGTCCCAGGTGTCCAGCCTTATGCCACATCCAGCTGTCGTTGTAGATAGGGTCATTCCAGGTTTCATCAGAGACCCTGAAGGAATTGTAAAGAATTTCCCAGTTTTTTTGTTTTGTTTTTGAAATTCCTTTTTATAGTGGGTTTGAGCTGATTCTTGCTGCCATGTTTATGCCAGTCTAGACACTCTTGTTTCCCTTACGGAGACATATCAATACATAGGTTTTAAGATTCTTACTAGTCAGATATATTCCTCTGCGGGAAATATGGGGTTTTGAGTCCCTTTCACTGAGGAAGGTGTAGGTCTTGTCTATTCCATAGTTGGTTTTTGGAACGGTACCTGTGCTTATATCAAACTCTGGTTTTATGCATCACCCCACCTCTCCTTCCCCCTTAAGCAGGCATAAGATTGTTTTCTAAATGTGAGACACTCTTCTCTTTCCTAACTCAGTTCAAGTGTAGCCATGTTTACAGGATCTTCATAAGTGATATCTTATGATAAGTTTCTTTTTCTCTGTGACTTATTTCACTTAGAATCATCGTACCTGAATCTACCCATTTTGCTGCTACTGGTCTTATGACATTGATTTCATGGCTGAGGGATATTCCATCGTATGTAAGTACCACAATTTTTTGAACCATTTTTATATTTCCTGGGATAATTAAGGTGTACCCAAGTTGAGGTCCTTGTAAGCAGTGCAGCCCTAAATTTTGGGGTGGCTCTGTCTTATTGATTTTCAGTTTTCCCAAGGTATACTCCCTAGACTGGAAGTGCCCTTGGCTCTGTAGCTCTGATCTTTACTTGTTTTAGGGAACACAATGCACTACTCCAGAGAGGCAGTTGGCAATTTACATCCCGCCCATCAGCATAACAAGGCTCCCTGTTCTCCAGGGCATGTCTTGCCTTTCTGGTTTTTACACATTTTGTGGATGTCCCTTTTGACCGGTGGGAAGTGATACTTCTTTGTGGTGCAGATTTGCATTGCCCGCTTGCTTGCTTGGCCAAAAAGGGCGTATGCATTTTCCCCTGAATATATTCAGGAGAAAACGCATACGCCCTTTTTGGCCAAGTGCATCATTGTCGACGTTGGGCCCCTCTTCCTGTGCTTTCAAGGCGATTCCAACGTATCTCTTGAAATCTGTTTCCTGCTATTCTGCCTCGCTTTCAAGTCCGCCTCGTTGCCTTCCCTCAACAGATTTTTGGACGATAGTTGTCCTTTATTACTCGGCCAGTTTGTGAATTGCTGTGCGCCCGAGGTCCATTTTTCAAGTCTTTTTTGTGAGCTGACTGCAAGTCCAAAATTTTGGCTCTGACCTATACTGGTTCCCGGTGGGTGGTTGAGACTTTGGTTAATTCTTCTTCCTGCTGGGAAAGTAGAGTGACATGTGCCCGTCCAAATGCCTAACAGCTACTCTCTCATTGGTTCTCTCTTTTCCCTTTCACCCTCTGCCAAATTGGCAACCTGTGCGAACCAGGAGGTTAAAGGGGCTGTCTCTCCAAGTTGGGAGATTGATAGTAAAGCAGATGGAAAGTAAAACCGGAGCACCAGGATAGGCACTATTCGTTGAGTTTTAGAAACCTTTCGTATTCACAGTGTGTCCGTTCTCTAGGTTTCCCGTACATGTCATAGCTGTAGTAATATTCCCTTGAACCTGGAGAGTTGGGACCCATGGAATGGGTGCCATGCATTATTGCTTTAAAAGGTTTGCAATTGCTCACCCTATCTCACCAATCCTCTCAGTCCAAAGTGTCCAGCCTTATGCCACATCCAGCTGTCATTGTACATAGGGTCATTCTGGGTTTCATCAGAGACCCTGAAGGAATTATAAAGAATTTCCAAGTTGTTTTGTTTTGTTTTTGAAATTCCTTTTTATACTGATTTTGAGCTGATTCTCGCTGCCATGTTTATGCCATTCTAGACACACTTGATTCCCTTATGGAGACATATCAATACATAGGTTTTAAGATTCTTACTAGTCAGATATATTCCTGTGCAGGAAATAAGGGGTTTTGAGACCCTTTCACTGAAGAAAGTGCAGGTCTTGTCTATTCCATAGTTGATTTTTGGAACGTTACCTGTGATTATATCAAACTCTGGGTTTATGCATCACCCTACTTCTCCTTCCCCCTTAAGCAGGCATAAGAGTGTTTTCTAAATGTGAGACTCTGTTCTCTTTCCTAACTCAGTTCAAGTGTAGCCATGTTTACAGGAACTTCATGAGTGATATCTTATGATCAGTTTCTTTTTCTGTGTGACTTATTTCACTTAGAATCATCGTACCTGAATCCACTCACTTTGCTGCTACTGGTCTTATGACATTTATTTAATGGCTGAGGGATATTCCATCGTACGTAAGTACCACAAATTTTTGAACCATTTTTATATTTCCTGGGATATTTAAGGTGTACCCAAGTTGAGGTCCTTGTAAGCAGTGCAGCCCTAAATTTTGGGGTGGCTCTGTCTTATTGATTTTCAGTTTTCCCAAGGTATATTCCCTAGACTGGAAGTGCCCTTGGCTCTGTAGCTCAGTTCTTTACTTGTTTTAGGGAACACAATGCACTCCTCCAGAGAGGCAGTTGGCATTTTACATCCCGCCCATCAGCATAACAAGGCTCCCTGTTCTCCAGGGCCTGTCTTGCCTTTCTGGTTTTTAAACATTTTGTGGATGTCGCTTTTGACAGGTGGGAAGTGATACTTCTCTGTAGTGCAGATTTGCATTGCCCGCTTGCTTGCTCGGCCAAAAAGGGCGTATGCGTTTTCTCCTGAATATATTCAGGAGAAAACGCATACGCCCTTTTTGGCCAAGTGCATCATTGTCGAAGTTGTGCCCCTCTTCCTGTGCTTTAAAGGCGATTCCAACGTACCTCTTGAAATCTGTTTCCTGCTATTCTGCCTCGCTTTCAAGTCCGCCTCGTTGCCTTCCCTCAACAGATTTTTGGACGATAGTTGTCCTTTATTACTCGGCCAGTTTGTGAATTGCTGTGCCCCTGAGCTCCATTTTTCAACTCGTTTTTGCTGAGCTGACCGCAAGTCCAAAATTTAGGTTCAGGACCTATGCTGGTTCCCGGTGGGTTGCTGAGACTTTGGGTAATTCTTCTTCCTGCCGGGAAATTACAGTGATATGTGCCCGTTCAAATGCCTAACAGCTACTCTCTCATTGGTTCTCCCTCTTCCCTTTCATCCTCTGCCAAATTGGCAACTTGTGCCAACCAGGAGGTTAAAGGGGCTGTCTCTCCAAGTTGGGAGGTTGATAGTAAAGCAGAGGGAAAGTCAAACCGGAGCACCAGGAGAGGGACTATTCGTTGAGTTTTAGAAAGTTTTCGTATTCACAGTGTGTCTGTTCTCTAGGTTTCCCGTACATGTTATAGCTGTAGTAATATTCCCTTCAATCTGGAGAGTTGGGAACCATGGAATGGGTGGCAGGCATTTGTGCTTTAAAGGGTCTGCATTTGCTCACCCAATCTCACCAATCGTCTCAGTCCCAAGTGTCCCTCCTTATGCCACATCCAGCTGTTATTGTAGATAGGGTCATTCCAGGTTTCATCAGAGACCCTGAAGGAATTGTAAAGAATTTCCCAGTTTTTTTGTTTTGTTTTTGGAATTCCTTTTTATAGTGGGTTTGAGCTGATTCTCGCTGCCATGTTTATGCCAGTCTAGACACACTTGATTCCCTAACGGAGACACATCAGTACATAGTTTTTAAGATTCTTACTAGTCAGATATATTCCTCTGCGGGAAACATGGGGTTTTGAGTCCCTTTCACTGATGAAGGTGTAGGTCTTGTCTATTCCATAGTTGATTTTTGGAACGGTACCTGTGCTTATATCAAACTCTGGTTTTATGCATCACCCCACCTCTCCTTCCCCCTTAAGCAGGCATAAGATTGTTTTCTAAATGTGAGACACTGTTCTCTTTCCTAACTCAGTTCAAGTGTAGCCATGTTTACAGGATCTTCATAAGTGATATCTTATGATAAGTTTCTTTTTCTGTGTGACTTATTTCACTTAGAATCATCGTACCTGAATCCACCCATTTTGCTGCTACTGGTTTTATGACCTTGATTTCATGGCTGAGGGATATTCCATCGTACGTAAGTACCACAATTTTTTGAACCATTTTTACATTTCCTGGGATATTTAAGGTGTACCCAAGTTGAGGTCCTTGTAAGCAGTGCAGCCATAAATTTTGGGGTGGCTCTGTCTTATTGATTTTCAGTTTTCCCAAGGTATTTTCCCTAGACTGGAAGTGCCCTTGGCTCTGTAGCTCTGTTCTTTACTTGTTTTAGGGAACACAATGTACTCCTCCAGAGAGACAGTTGGCAATTTACATCCCGCCCGTCAGCATAACAAGGCTCCCTGTTCTCCAGGGCCTGTCTTGCCTTTCTGGTTTTTACACATTTTGTGGATGTCCCTTTTGACCGGTGGGAAGTGATACTTCTTTGTAGTGCAGATTTGCATTGCCCGCTTGCTTGCTTGGCCAAAAAGGGCGTATGCGTTTTCTCCTGAAGGAGAGAACGCATACACCCTTTTTGGCCAAGTGCATCATTGTAGAAGTTGGGCCCCTCTTCCTGTGCTTTAAAACCGATGCCAACGTACCTCTTGAAATCTGTTTCTTCCTATTCTGCCTCGCTTTCAAGTCCGGTTCTTTGTCCTCCCTCCACAGATTTTTGAACGATAGTTGTCCATTATTACTCGGTCAGTTTGTGAATTGCTGTGCCCCTGAGCTCCATTTTTCAACTCGTTTTTTGTGAGCTGACTGCAAGTCCAAAATTTTGGCTCAGAATCTATACGGGTTCCTGGTGGGTGGCTGAGACTTTGGTTAATTCTTCTTCGTGCCAGTAAATTAGAGTGACATGTGCCGTTCCAAATGCCTAACAGCTACTCTCTCATTGGTTCTCCCTCTTCCCTTTCATCCTCTGCCAAATTGGCAACCTGTGCCAACCAGGAGGTTAAAGGGGCTGTCTCTCCAAGTTGGGAGATTGATAGTAAAGCAGATGGAAAGTCAATCCGGAGCACCAGGAGAGGGACTATTCGTTGAGTTTTAGAAACCTTTCGTATTCACAGTGTGTCCGTTCTCTAGGTTTCCCGTACATGTTATAACTGTAGTAATATTCCCTTCAACCTGGAGAGTTGGGACCCATGGAATGGGTGCCATGCATTATTGCTTTAAAGGGTCTGCATTTGCTCAACCAATCTCATCAATCCTCTCAGTCCCAAGTGTCCAGGCTTATGCCACATCCAGCTGTCATTGCAGATAGGGTCATTCCAGGTTTCATCAGAGACCCTGAAGGAATTGTAAAGAATTTCCCAGTTTTTTTGTTTTGTTTTTGAAATTCCTTTTTATAGTGGGTTTGAGCTGATTCTCGCTTCCATGTTTATGCCAGTCTAGACACACTTGATTGCCTTACGGAGACATATCAATACATAGATTTTAAGATTCTTACTAGTCAGATATATTCCTCTGCGGGAAATATGGGGTTTTGAGTCCCTTTCGCTGAGGAAGGTGTAGGTCTTGTCTATTCCATAGTTGGTTTTTGGAACGGTACCTGTGCTTATATCAAACTCTGGTTTTATGCATCACCCCACCTCTCCTTCCCCCTTAAGCAGGCATAAGAGTGTTTTCTAAATGTGAGACACTCTTCTCTTTCCTAACTCAGTTCAAGTGTAGCCATGTTTACAGGATCTTCATAAGTGATATCTTATGATAAGTTTCTTTTTCTGTGTGACTTATTTCTCTTGGAGTCATCGTACCTGAATCCACCCATTTTGCTGCTACTGGTCTTATGACATTGATTTCATGGCTGAGGGATATTCCATCGTACGTAAGTACCACAATTTTTTGAACCATTTTTATATTTTCTGGGATATTTAAGGTGTACCCAAGTTGAGGTCCTTTTAAGCAGTGCAGCCCTAAATTTTGGGGTGGCTGTGTCTTATTGATTTTCAGTTTTCCCAAGGTATATTCCCTAGACTGGAAGTGCCCTTGGCTCTGTAGCTCTGTTCTTTACTTGTTTTAGGGAACACAATGCACTCCTCCAGAGAGGCTGTTGGCAATTTACATCCCGCCCATCAGCATAACAAGGCTCCCTGTTCTCCAGGGCCTATCTTGCCTTTCTGGTTTTTACATATTTTGTGGATGTCCCTTTTGACCGGTGGGAAGTGATACTTCTTTGTAGTGCAGATTTGCATTGCCCGCTTGCTTGCTTGGCCAAAAAGGGCGTATGCGTTTTCTCCTTCAGGAGAAAACGCATACACGCTTTTTGGCCAAGTGCATCACTGTAGAAGTTGGGCCCCTCTTCCTGTGCTTTAAAACCGATGCCAACGTACCTCTTGAAATCTGTTTCTTCCTATTCTGCCTCGCTTTCAAGTGCGGTTCTTTGTCCTCCCTCAACAGATTTTTGAACGATAGTTGTCCATTATTACTCGGTCAGTTTGTGAATTGCTGTGCCCCTGAGCTCCATTTTTCAACTCGTTTTTTGTGAGCTGACTGCAAGTCCAAAATTTTGGCTCAGAACCTATACGGGTTCCTGGTGGGTGGCTGAGACTTTGGTTAATTCTTCTTCGTGCCAGTAAATTAGAGTGACATGTGTCCTTCCAAATGCCTAACAGCTACTCTCTCATTGGTTCTCCCTCTTCCCTTTCATCCTCTGCCAAATTGGCAACCTGTGCCAACCAGGAGGTTAAAGGGGCTGTCTCTCCAAGTTGGGAGATTGATAGTAAAGCAGATGGAAAGTCAAACCAGAGCACCAGGAGAGGGACTATTCGTTGAGTTTTAGAAACCTTTCGTATTCACAGTGTGTCCGTTCTCTAGGTTTCCCGTACATGTTATAACTGTAGTAATATTCCCTTCAACCTGGAGAGTTGGGACCCATGGAATTTGGTGCCATGCATTATTGCTTTAAAGGGTCTGCATTTGCTCAACCAATCTCATCAATCCTCTCAGTCCCAAGTGTCCAGGCTTATGCCACATCCAGCTGTCGTTGTAGATAGGGTCATTCCAGGTTTCATCAGAGACCCTGAAGGAATTGTAAAGAATTTCCCAGTATTTTTGTTTTGTTTTTGAAATTCCTTTTTATAGTGGGTTTGAGCTGATTCTCGCTTCCATGTTTATGCCAGTCTAGACACACTTGATTCCCTTACGGCGACATATCAATACATAGGTTTTAAGATTCTTACTAGTCAGATATATTCCTCTGCGGGAAATATGGGGTTTTGAGTCCCTTTCACTGAGGAAGGTGTAGGTCTTGTCTATTCTGTATTTGGATTATGGAACCGTACCTGTGCTTATATCAAACTCTGGTTTTATGCATCACCCCACCTCTCCTTCCCCATTAAGCAGGCATAAGAGTGTTTTCTAAATATGAGACTCTGTTCCCTTTCCTATTTCATTCCATGTGTAGCAATGTTTATATACCCTTCATAAGTGATATCTTATGATAAGTTTCTTTTTCTGTGTGATTTTTTCAGTTAGAATCATCGTACATGAATCCCGTCATTATTCTGCTACTGGCCTTATGACATTGACTTCATGGCTGAGGGATATTCCATCATACGTATATACCACAATTTCTTTACCATTTTTGTCTGTCCTGGGATATATAAGGTGTCCCGAAGTCGAGGTTTTTGTAAGCAGTGCTGCCATAAATTTTGGGGTGGCTGAGTCTTATTGATTTTAAATTTTCCCACGGTATATTCCCGTGACTGGAAGTGCCTTAGGTTGTGAAGCATTGTTGTTTTCTTCTTTTTGGGAACACAATGCACTCCTCCAGAGTGGCTGTTGGCAATTTACATCCCACCCATCCCCATAACAAGGCTCCCTCTTCTCCAGATCCTGTCTTGCCTTTCTTGTTTTTACACATTTTACGGATGTCCCTTTTGACCGGTTGGAAGTGATACTTCTTTGTAGTGCAGATTTGCATTGTGCGGTTGCTTGGTTGGCCAAAATGGGCGTATGCGTTTTCTCCTGAATATATTCAGGGGAAAACGCATGTGCCCTTTATGGACAATTCCATAATTGTCGAAGTTGTGATGCTTTTCCTTTGTTTAAAGGCGATTCCAATGTACTTCTGAAAATCTGTTTCGTGCACTTCTGCCTCATTTTCAAGTCCCCCTCTTGGCTTTCTCTCAACAGATTTTTGGAAGAGAGTAGTCCTTTATAACTCTGCAAGTTAGTGAATTGCTGTGCCCCTGAGCTCCATTTTTCAACTCGCGTTTTTGTGAGCTGACTGCCAATCCACAATTTTGCTTCAGGACCTATACTAGTTAAATTGGGGGGGCTGGCTCAGAGTTTGTTAATTCTTCTTCGTGACGGGAATTTAGAGTGACATGTGGACATCCAAATGCCTACAGCTACTCTCTAATTGTTTCTCCCTCTTCCCTTATATCTTCTGCACAACGTGCCAACTGTGCGAACCAGGAGGTTAAAGGTGCTGACTCTCCAATTTGGGAGATTGATACTAAAGCAGTTGGAATGTCAAACTGGTGCACAAGGAGAGAAAAAAATTAGTAGAGTTTTAGAAACCTTTCACCAATAGATGGTGTCCATTCTCTAGGTTTCCCATACATGTTATAACTGTAGTGATATTCCCTTCTACCTGGAGAGTTGGGAACCATGGAATGGGTGCCATGTATTATTGCTTTAAACGGTCTGCATTTTCTCACCCAATCTCACCAATCCTCTCAGTCCCAAGTGACCAGCCTTATGCCACATCCAGCTGTCGTTGTAGATAGGGTCATTCTAAGTTTCATCAGAACCCCTGAAGGTATTGTGTAAGAATTTCACTGTTTATTTGTTTTGTTTTGAAATTCATTTTTATAGTGGGTTTGAGCTGATTCTCACTGCCGTGTTTATGTCGTTCTAGACACACTTGGTTACCTTATGGAGACATATCAATACATAGGTTTTAAGATTCTTACTAGTCAGATATACTACGCTGTGGGGAATAGGGGTGTTGAGCCCCATTCAGTGAGGAAAGAGTAGGTCTTGTCTATTCTGTATTTGGATGATGCAACCGTACCTGTGCTAATATCAAACTCTGGTTTTATGCATCACCCCACCTCTCCTTTCCTCTTTAGCAGGCATAAGAGTGTTTTCTAAATGTGAGACTCTTCTCTTTCCTAATCCAGTTCATGTGTAGCCATGTTTACAAGACCTTCATAAGTGATATCTTATGATAAGTTTCTTTTTCTGTGTGACTTATTTCAGTTAGAATCATTGTACATGAATCCACTCATTATGCTGCTACTGGTCTTATGACATTGATTTCATGGCTGAGGGATATTCCATCGTACGTATGTACCACAATTTATTTACTATTTTTGTCTTTACTGGGATATTTAAGGTGTCCCGAAGTCGAGGTTCTTGTAAGCAGTGCTGCCCTATATTTTGGGTTGGCTGTGTCTTATTGATTTTCAATTTTCCCAAGGTATATTCCCATGACTGGAAGTGCCTTAGGTTGTGAAGCTCTGTTGTTTAATTCTTTTAGGGAACACAATGCACTCCTCCTGAGTGGCTGTTGGCAATCTACATCCCACCCATCAGCATAACAAGGCTCCCTGTTCTCCAGAGCCCCTCTTGCCTTTCTGGTTTTTACCCATTTTACGGATATCCCTTTTGACTGGTGGGAAGTGATACTTCTTTGTAGTGCAGATTTGCATTGTGCGGTTGCTTGGTTGGCCAAAATGGGTGTATGCGTTTTCTCCTGAATATACTCAGGAGAAAATGCATGCGCCCTTTATGGACAATTCCATAACTGTCGAAGTTGTGATGCTTTTCCTGTGTTTAAAGGCGATTCCAATGTACTTCTTTAAATCTGTTTCGTGCAAATCTCCCTCATTTTCAAGTCCGCCTCATGGCTTTTCCTCAACAGATTTTTGGAAGAGAGTAGTCCTGTATAACTCTGCAAGTTAGTGAATTGCTGTGCCCCTGAGCTCCATTTTTCAACTTGTGTTTTTGTGAGCTGACCGCAAACCCACAATTTTGCTTCAGGACCTATACTAGTTATGGGGGTGGGGCAGGCTGAGAATTTGGTTAATTCTTCTTTGTGACGGGAAATTAGAGTGACATGTGGCCGTCCAAATGCCTACAGCTACTCTCTCATTGGTTCTCCCTCTTCCCTTATATCCTCTGCACAATGTGCCAACTGGGCGAACCAGGAGGTTATAGGGGCTGACTCTCCAAGTTGGGAGATTGATATTAAAGGAGTTGGAATGTCAAGCTGGAGCACATGGAGAGAAAAAAATTAGTAGAGTTTTAGAAACCTTTCACCATCAGAGGGTGTCCATTCTCTAGGTTTCCCATACAAGTTATAACTGTAGTGATATTCCCTTCTACCTGGAGAGATGGGAACCATGGAATCAGTGGCAGGCATTATTGCTTTAAAGCGTCTGCATTTTCACACCGAATCTCACCAATCCTATCAGTCCCAAGTGACCAGCCTTATGCCACATCCAGCTGTTGTTGTAGATAGGGTCATTCCAAGTTTCATCAGAACCCCTGAAGGTATTGTGTAAGAATTTCACTGTTTCTTTGTTTTGTTTTGAAATTCCTTTTTATAGTGGGTTTGAGCTGATTCTCACTGCCGTGTTTATGTCATTCTAGACACACTTGGTTCCCTTATGGAGACATATCAATACATAGGTTTTAAGATCCTTACTAGTCAGATATATTTCTCTGTGGGGAATAGGGGTGTTGAGTCCCATTCACTGAGGAAGGAGTCGGGCTTGTCTCTTCTGTATTTGGATTATGGAACGGTACCTGTGTTAATATCAAACTCTGGTTTTGTGTGTCTCCCCACCTCTCCTTCCCCCTTAAGCAAGCATAAGTGTGTTTTCTAAATCTGAGACTCTGTTCTCTTTCCTAATTCAGTTCATATGTAGCCAGGTTTACATTCCCTTCATAAGTGATATCTTATATCAGAATGCACCATGTCCCTTGTCATAATAATGCTCCATGACCCCTGTCATCACAATGCTCCATTCCCTGGTTATCACAATGCTCCATGTCCCTGTCATAACAATGCTCCACGTACTTGTCATCACAATGCTACATGACACTTCTCATCACAAAGTTACATGCTCGTTTCATCACAATTCTCCATGCACTTGTCATTGCAATGTTCCATGACCCCTGTCATAGCAAGCTCCAAGTGTTTGTCATCACAATGCTTCACGACTTTATCATCAAAATTCTCAATGGCACTTTTCATCACAATGTTCCGTACCCTTGTCATCACAATGCTTCATGCCCTTGTCATCACAATGCTCCATGACCCCTGTCATCACAATGCTCCCTGACACCTGTCATCACAATGCTTCATGCCCCTTGTCATTACAGTGCTCCATGATGCTCGTCATCACAATTACCCAAGGTCTTCTCATCACAATGATCCACGGCTTTGCCATCACAATGCTCCATGCCCTGGTCATCTCAAAGCTCAATGTCCCTTGTCCTCACAATTCTCCACGTCCTTGTCATCACAATGCTCCATGGCACTTCTCATCACAAAGTTATATGCTCTTGTCATAACAATACTCCATGCACTTGTCATCGCAATGCTCCATGACCCCTGTCATAGGAAGCTCCATGTGCTTGTCATCACAATGTTTCACGACATGGACATTAAAATTATCAATGGCCCTTGTCATCTCAATGTTCCATGCGCTTATCATCACAATGCTCCTTTACCTTTGTCACAACAATCCTCCATGACACTTGGCATCACAATGCTCCGTGCTATTGTCATCACAATGGAACATGACATATGTCATCACAATGCTCCCTGACACCTGTCTTCACAATACTCCATGACCTTGTCATCACAATGCTCCATGCCCTTGTCATCACAATGTGCCATGCCCACTGTCATCAAAATAATCCATGAAACTTGTCAGACCAAAGCTCCATGCCACCTTTCATCACAATGCTCCATGAACCCTGTCACCACAATGCACCATGCCCATCACCATAATGCTTCATGCTCTTGTCATCACAATGAAATCAAAATGCTCCATGACCTCTGTCATCACAATGCTCCAAACCCTTGTGATCACAATGTTCCATAACACTTGTCATCACAATACCCCATGACGCTACTCATCACAATTATCCATGGACTTCTCATCACAATGCCCCATGACATTTGTCATCACAATGCGCAATACACATGTCATCACAATGCTCCCTGACTCTTGCCATCAGTATGCTCCCTGAACCCTTTCATGACAAGGCTCCATGCCTTTTTCATCACAATGATCCATGCCATTTTCATCACAATGCTCCAAGACGCCTGTAATCACAATGCTCCATGCCCTTGTCATCACAAAGCTCCATGATGCATGTCATCAGAATGCTCCATGGCCTTCTCATCACAATGCTCCATGCCCTTGTCATCACAATGCTCCAAGACCCCTGTAATCACAATGGTCCATGCCCCTTTTCATCAGAATGCTCCATGAGACTTGTCATCACAAGGCTCCATGGTCTTCTCATCACAATGCTCCAGGACATTGTCATCAAAATGCCCCATTCCCTTATCATCACAATGCTCCATGACCCCTGTCATCACAATACTCCATGAACATTTTCAGCCCAATGCTCCATGACCTTCTCATCACAATGCTCCATGACCAATATCATCACAATGCTCCATGACCACAGTCATCACAACGCTCAATATCACCTGACAACACAATAATCCGGGACTCTTGTCATCACAATGCTCCATTCCCTAGTCATCACAATGCTCCATGACCCCTGTCATCACAATACTCCATGAACATTTTCAGCCCAATGCTCCATGACACTTGTCATCACAATGATGCATGCCCTTGTCATCCCAATGCTCCATGACCCCTGTAATCACAATGCTCCGTGACGCTTGTCATCACAGTGCTCCATGACACCTGTCATCACAATGCTCCATGCCTTTGTCAGCAAAATGCTACATGACCTTGTCATTACAATGTTCTATGCACTTGTCATCACAATACTCCATTACCATTGCCATCACAATCCTCCATGAACCTTGGGATCACATTGCTCCATGCCCTTGTCATCACAATGCTCCATGCTCCTTGAAATCAAAATGATCCATGACCTCTGTCATCACAATGCTCCAAACCCTTGTGAACACAATGTTCCATAACACTTGTCATCACAATGCTCCATGATGCCTGTCATCACAATACTCCATGCCCTTTTCATCACAATGCTCCATGACCTTTGTCATCACAATTCTCGATACACTTGTCATCACAATGCTCCCTGGCACTTGTCGTCAGAATGCTCCTTGAACCCTGTCACAAAAAGGCTCCATGCCTTTTTCATCAAAATGCACCATGCCGTTTTCATCACAATGCTCCATGCCATTGTCATCAAAATACTCCACAAGCTTGTCATCAGAATGCTCCATGTCCCTTGTCATCACAATTTTCCATGCACTTGTCAGCACAATGCTCCCTGACCCTTGTCATCACAAAGCTCCATGACCCTTGGCATAACAATGCTCCATGCCATTGTCATCACAATACTCCATGAAACCTCTCATCACATTGTTCCATGCAGTTGTCATCAAAAAGCTCCATGGTGCTTGTCATCACACTGCTCGATGCCCTTCTCATCACAATGCTCCATGCCCTTGTCATTACAATCCTCCATGACCCATGTATCACTGTGTTCCGTGCCCTTGTCATCACAATGCTCCATGCCCACTCTCATCACAATAATCCATGAAACTTTTCAGACAAATGTTCCATGCCCTTGTCATCACAATGCTCCATTACCCCTGTCATCACAAGGCTCCATGACCCTTGTCATCACAATGCTCCAAGACCCCTGTAATCACAGTGCTCCATGCCCTTGTCATCACAAAGCTCCATGATGCATGTCATCAGAATGCTCCATGCCCTTGCCATCACAATGCTCCATTACCCCTGTGATAACAATGCTCCATGACCCCTGCCATCACGATGTTCCATGGCCTTGTCATCACAAGGCTCCATGACCCTTCTCATCACAATGCTCCAAGACCCCTGTAATCACAATGCTCCATGTCCCTTTTTATCTCAATGATCCATGAACCCTGTCATCACAATGCACCATGCCCATCATCATAATGCTTCAGGCTATTGTCATCACAATGAAATCAAAATGCTCCATGACCTCTGTCATAACACTGCTCCAAACCCTTGTGATCACAATATTCCATAACACTTGTCATCACAATGCCCCATGACGCTCGTCATCACAATTATCTATGGTCTTCTCTTCACAATGCTCCATGACCTTTGTCATCACAATGCTCAATACACTTGTCATCAAAATGCTCCCTGACACTTGTTCTCTGTATGCTCCTTGAACCCTGTCATGACAAGGCTCCATGCCTTTTTCATCACAATGATCCATGCCTTTTTCATCACAATGCTCCAAGACGCCTGTAATTACAATGCTCCATGCCCTTGTCATCACAAAGCTCAATGATGCATGTCATCAGACTGCTCCTTGGTCTTCTCATCACAATGCTCCATGCCCTTGTCATCACAATTTTCCAAGACACTCTAATCACAATGCTCCATGCCCCTTTTCATCAGTATGCTCCATGAGACTTGTCTCACAAGGCTCCATGGTTTTCTCATCACAATGCTCCAGCACCTTGTCATCACAATGCTTCACGACCTTGTCATGAAAATTTTCAATGGCCCTTGTCATCATAATGCTCCAAGCCCTAGTCATCACAATGCTCCATTATATTTGTCATCACAATCCTCCATTACATTTGGCATCACAATGCTCCATGCCATTGTCATCGCAATGGACCATGACATATGTCATCACAATGCTCCCTGACACCTGTCTTCACAATACTCCATGACCTTCTCATCACAATGCCCCATGCCCTTGTCATCACAATGCCCCATGCCCACTGTCATCACAATAATCTATTAAACTTGTCAGACCAATGCTCCATGCCCCTGTCATCACAATGCTCCATGCCCTTGTCATCACAATGCTCCATGACCCCTGTCATCACAATGCTCTGTGACTCCAGTCATCACAATGCTTCATAACATTTGTCATCACAGTGGTCCATGCCCACATCATCACAAGGCTCTGTGACCTTTGTAACCACAATACTCCATGAACTTTTCATCACAATGCTCCATGACCCTTGTCATCACAATGCTCCATGCCTTTGTCAGAACAATGCTCCATGACCCTTGTCATCACAATGTGCCACGTGATTTTCATCACAACAGTCCACAACCTTGTCATCGTCATGCTCCATAAACCTTGTAATCACAATGCTCCATGCACTTCTCATCAAAATGCTCTCTCAACAGAGATATCACAATGTTCCATCACTAGTCATCACAATACTCCCTCACCCCTGTAATCACAATGTTCCATGACCCCTGTCATCACAATGCTACATCCCCTTATCATCACAATGTTCCATGACCCCTGACATCACAATGTTCCATAACCCCTGTCATCAAAATGCTCCATGACCCTTTTCATCCCAAAGCTCCATGACCCCTGACATCACAATGTTCTATAACCCCTGTCATCAAAATGTTCCATTACACTTTTCATCAAATTGCTGCATGACCCTGTCATCAAAATGCTCCCTGTCCTTCTCATCACAATGCACCACGCCCTTGACATCAAAATGCTCCATGACTTTTGTCATCACAAAGCTCCATAACCCTTGGAATCACAATGTTCCATGAACCCTCTCATCACATTGTTCCATGACCTTGTCATCACAAATCTCCATGACGCATGTCAAAACAATGTTCGATGCCCTTCTCATCACAAGGCTCCATGCCCTTGTCATCACAATGCTCCATGACCCCTGTCATCACAACGCTCCATACCCCTTGTCATTACAGTGCTCCATGACGCTCGTCATCACAATTATCCATGGTCTTCTCATCACAATGCTCCACGGTCTTGCCATCACAATGCTCTATGCCCTGGTCATCACAATGCTCCATGTCCCCTGTCATCACAATTCTCCACGTTCTTGGCATCACTATGCTCCATGATACTTCTAATCACAGTGTTACATGTTTTGTCATCACAATTCTCTATGCACTTGTCATCGTAATGCTCCATGACCCCTGTCATAGCAAGCTCCATGTGATTGTCATCACAATGCTTCATGAACATGTCATCAAAATTCTCAATGGCCCTTGTTATCACAATGCGCCATGACCCTTGTCATCACAATGCTCCAAGCCCTTGTCATCAAAATGCTCCATTACCTTTGTCATCACAATCCTCCATGACACTTGGCATCACAATGCCACATTCCACTGTCATTGCAATAGACCATGACATATGTCATCACAATGCTCCCTGACACACTTTTTCACAATACTCCATGACCTTCTCATCACAATGCTCCATGCCCTTGTCATCGCAATGCGCCATGCCCACTGTCATCACAATAATCCCTGAAACTTGTCAGAAAAATGATCCATGACCCTGTCATCACAATGCTCCATGCCCTTTCATCACAATGCTCTATGACCCCTGTCATCACAATGCTCCGTGACTCCAGTCATCACAATGCTTCATGACCTTTGTCATCACAATGGTCCATGCCCTCATCATCACAAGGCTCTGTGACCTTTGTGACCACAACATTCCATGAACATTTCATCACAATGCTCGGTGACCCTTGTCATCACAATGCTCCATGCCTTTGTCAGCACATTTCTCCATGACACATGGCATCAAATGTGCAATGCGCTTGTCATCACAATGCTCCACATCGTTGTCATCACAATGCTCCATAAACCTTGTCATCACAATGCTCCATGCGTTTGTCAGCACAATGATCCATGACCCATGTCATCACAATGTGCCCTGCGTTTCTCATCACAATGCTCCACAGCCTTGTCATCACAATGCTCCATGCACCTCTCATCAAAATGCTCTCTCACCACTGATATCACAATGTTCCATCACTAGTCAACACAATACTCCCTCCACCCTGTCATCCCAATGTTCCATGACCCTTGTCACAACAATGCTACACGCTCTTCTCATCACAATGCTCCATGACCCCTGACATCACAATGTTCCATAACCCCTGTCATCACAATGCTCCATGACCCTTTTCATCACAATGCTCCATGACCCCTAACATCACAATGTTCCATAAACACTGTCATCAAAATGTTCCATGACCCTTTTCATCCAATTGCTCCATGACCCTGTCATCACAATGTTCCCTGCCCTTCTCATCACAATGCACCACGCCCTTGTCATCAAAATGCTCCATGGCCTATGTCATCACAAATCTCCATGACCCTTGGAATCACAATGCTCCATGCCATTGTCATCACAAACCTCCATGAAACCTCTCATCACATTGCTCCATGCCGTTGTCATCACAAAGCTCCATGACGCTTGTCATCACAATGCTCCATGCCCTTGTCATTGCAATCCTCCATGACACATGTATCACTGTGTTCTGTGCCCTTGTCATCACAATGCTCCATGCTCACTCTCATCACAATAATCCATGAAACTTTTCAGACCAATGCTCCATGCCCTTGTCATCACAATGCTCCATTACACCTGTCATAACAATGCTCCATGACCCCTGCCATCACAATGTTCTATGGCCTTGTCATCACAAGACTCCATTGCCCTTGTCATGACAATGCTCCAAGACCCCTGTAATCACAATGCTCCATGCCCATGTCATCACAAAGCTCCCTGACGCATGTCATCAGAATGCTCCATGGCCTTCTCATCACAATACTCCATGCCCTTGTCATCACAATGCTCCAAGACCCTTGTTATTACAATGATCCATGACTCTTTTCATCTCAATGCTCCATGAACCCTGTCATCACAATGCACCATGCCCATCATCATAATGCTTCATGCTATTGTCATCACAATGAAATCAAAATTCTCCATGACCTCTCTCATCACAATGCTCCAAACCCTTGTGATCACAATGTTCCATAACACTTGTCATCACAACGCCCCATGACGCTGCTCATCACAATTATCCATGGACTTCTCATCACAATGCTCCATGACCTTTGTCATCACAATTCTCAATACACTTGTCATCACAATGCTCCCTGACACTTGTCATCAGTATGCTCATTGAACCCTGTCATGACAAGTCTCCATGCCTTTTTCATCACAATGATCCATGCCCTTTTCATCACAATGCTTCATGCCATTGTCATCACAATACTCCACAAGCTTGTCATCAGAATGCTCCGTGACCCTTGTCATCTCAATGATCCATGACCCCTGTCATCACAATGCTCCATGACACCTGTCATCACAATGCTCCATGCCCCTTGTCATTACAGTGCTCCATGATGTTCGTCATCACAATTATCCATGGTCTTCTCATCACAGTGCTCCACGGTCTTGCCATCACAATGCTCCATGCCCTGGTCATCACAATGCTCCATGTCCCCAGTCATCACAATGCTCCATGACCCCTGTCATCACTATGCTCCATACTGCTTGTCATTACAGTGCTCCATGACACTCATAATCACAATCGTCCATGGTCTTCTCATCACAATGCTCCACGCCCTTGTCATCAAAATGCTCCATGACCCTTGTCATCACAATGCTCCATGACCACTGTCATAACAATGCTCCATGACCCCTGTCATCACAAGGATCCATACCACTTGTCATTACAGTGCTCCATGACGCTCCTCATCACAATTATCCATGGCTTTCTCATCACAATGCTCCACGGTCTTGCCATCACAGTGCTCCATGCCTTGGGCATCACAATGCTCCATGTCCCCGGTCATCACAATGCTCCATGACCACTGTCATCACAATGCTCTATACCCCTTGTCATTACAGTGCTCCATGACCCTCGTCATCACAATTATCCATGGTCTTCCCATCACAGTGCTCCACGATCTTGCCATCGCAATGCTCCATGCCCTGGTCATCACAATGCTCCATGTCCCCTGTCATCACAATTCTCCACGATCTTGGCATCACTATGCTCCATGACACTTCTCATTACAGTGTTACATGCTTTGTCATCACAATTCTCTATGCACTTGTCATCGCAATGCTCCATGACCCCGTCATAGCAAGCTCCATGTGCTTGTCATCACAATACTCCCTGCCCTTGTCGTCACAATTCTCCATGACCTTTGTCATCACAATGCTCCCTGACACTTGTCATCAGAATGCTCCCTGAAAACTGTCATGAAAAGGCTCCATGTCTTTTTCATCACAATGCCCCATGCCATTTTCATCAAAATGCTCCATGTCATTTTCATCAAAATACTCCACAAGTTTGTCATCAGAATGCTCCATGAACCTTGTCATCACAATGCTCCATGACCCCTGTTATCACAATGCTCCATACACCTTGTCATTACAGTGCTCCATGACGCTCATCATCACAATTATCCATGGTCTTCTCATCACAGTGCTCCACGGTCTTGCCATCACAATACTCCATGCCCTGGTCATCACAATGCTCCATGTCCCCTGTCATCACAATTCTCCACGTTCTTGGCATCACTGTGCTCCATGATGCTTTTCATCACAGTGTTACATGCTTTGCCATCACAATTCTCTATGCACTTGTCATCGCAATGCTCCATGATCCCTGTCACAGCAAGCTCCATGTGATTGTCATCACAATGCTTCATGAACATGTCATCAAAATTCTCAATGGCCCTTGTTATCACAATGCTCCATGACCCTTGTCATCACAATGCCCCAAGCGCTTGTCATCAAAATGCTCCATTACCTTTGTCATCACAATCCTCCATGACACTTGGCATCAAAATGCTCCATTCCATTGTCATCGCAATGGACCATGACATATGTCATCACAATGCTCCCTGACACCCTTCTTCAAAATACTCCATGACCTTCTCATCACAATGCTCCATGCCCTTGTCATCACAATGCGCCATGCCCACTGTCATCACAATAATCCCTGAAACTTGTCAAACCAATGCAACATGCCCCTGTCATCACAATGATCCATGCCCTTTCATCACAATGCTCTATGACCCCTGTCATCACAATGCTCCGTGACTCCAGTCATCACAATGCTTCATGACCTTTGTCATCACAATGGTCCATGCCCTCGTCATCACAAGGCTCTGTGACCTTTGTCACCACAGCGCTCCATGAACATTTCATCACAATGCTCGGTGACCCTTGTCCTCCCAATGCTCAATGCCTTTGTTAGCACAATACTCCATGACCCATGGCATCACAATGTGCCATGTGCTTGTCATCACAATGCTCCACATCTTTGTCATCACAATGCTCCATAAACCTTGTCATCACACTGCTCCATGCACTTCTCATCAAAATGCTCTCTCACCACTGATATCACAATGTTCCATCACTAGTCAACACAATACTCCCTCTCCCCTGTCATCACAATATTCCATGACCCTTGTCACAACAATGCTACATGCCTTTATCATCACAATGCTCCATTCCCCTGACATCACAATGTTCCATAACCCCTGTCATCACAATGCTCCCTGCCCTTCACAACAGAATGCACCACACCCTTGTCATCAAAATGTTCCATGACCTTTGTAATCACAAAGCTCAATGACCCTTGTCATCACAATGCTGCATGCCATTGTCATCACAATGCTCCATGAACCCTCTCATCACATTGTTCCATGCCCTTGTCATCACAGGCTCCATGATGCTTTTCATCACAATGCTCGATGCCATTCTTATCACAATACTCCATGCGCTTTTCATTACAATCCTCCATGACCCATGTATCGCAGTGTTCCATGCCCTTGTCATCACAATGCTCCATTACCCCTGTCATAACAATGCTCCATGACCCCTGCCATCACAATGTTCCACAGCCTTGTCATCACAAGGCTCCATGACCCTTGTCATCACAATGCTCCAAGACCCCTGTAATCACAATGCTCCATGCCCTTGTCATCACAAAGCTCCATGACGCATGTCAACAGAATGCTCCATGGCCTTCTCATTCACGATGTTCCATGCCTTTGTCATCACAATGCTCCAAGACTCCTGTAATCGCAATGCTCCATGCCCCTTTTCATCTCAATGCTCCATGAACCATGTCATCACAATGCACCATGCCCATCATCATAATGCTTCAGGCTATTGTCATCACAATGAAAC
Organism: Hyperoodon ampullatus; assembly: GCF_949752795.1. Lineage (NCBI taxonomy): Eukaryota > Metazoa > Chordata > Mammalia > Artiodactyla > Ziphiidae > Hyperoodon > Hyperoodon ampullatus. The sequence goes on from NW_027640918.1 coordinate 179,840, forward strand.
CAAAATGCTCCATGACCTCTGTCATCACAATGCTCCAAATCCTTGTGATCAATATGTTCCATAACACTTATCATCACAACGCCCCATGACGCTCGTCATCACAATTATCCATGGTCTTCTCATCACAATGCTCCATGACCTTTGTCATCACAATACTCAATACCCTTGTCATCACAATGCTCCCTGACACTTGTTGTCAGTTTTCTCCTTGAACCCTGTCATGACAAGGCTCCATGCCTTTTTCATCACAATGATCCATGCTCTTTTCATCACAGTGCTCCAAGACCGCTGTAATCACAATGCTCCATGCCCTTATCATCACAAAGCTCCATGATGCATGTCATCAGAACGCTCCATGGCCTTTTCATCCCAATGCTCCATGCCCTTGTCATCACAATGCTCCAAGACCCCTGTAATCACAATGCTCCATGGCACTTTTCATCAGAATGCTCCATGAGACTTGTCATCACAAGGCTCCATGGTCTTCTCATCACAGTGCTCCAGTACCTTGTCATCACAATGCTCCATGACCCCTGTCATCACAGTACTCCATGGACATTTTCAGCCCAATGCTCCATGACCTTCTCATCACAATGCGCCATGACCCCTGTCATCACAATGCTCCATGACCACTGTTATCACAATGCTCCATGACCACTGTTATCACAACGCTCCATGAACCCTGACAATAAAATGATCCGGGACTCTTGTCATTAAAATGCTCCATGACCATTGTCATCACAATGATCCATGCGCTTGTCATTCCAATGCTCCATGACCCCTGTAATCACTATGCTCCGTGATGCTTGTCATCACAGTGCTCCATGAACCTTGTCATCATAATGCTCCTTGCCTTTGTCAACAAAATGGTACATAATCTTGTCATCACAATTCTCCATGCGCTTGTCATCACAATCCTCCATGACCATTGGGATCACATTGCTTCATGCCCTTGCCATCTCTCTCTTGCCTTTCTGGTTTTTACAGATATTCGGATGTCCCTTTTGACCGGTGGTAAGTGACAATTCTTTGTAGTGTGGATTTGTATTGTGCGCTTGCTTGATTGGCCAAAAAGGGTGTATGCGTTTTCTTCTGAATATATTCAGGAGAAAAGTCATACGCCCTTTTTGGCCAAGTGCATCTCTGTCCAAGTTGGGATGCTTTTCCTGTGCTTTAAAGGCGATTCCAATTTACCTCTTGAAATATTTTTTGTGCAATTCTGCCTCATTTTCAAGTCCGCTTCATTGCCTTCCCTCAACAGATTTTTGGAAGAGAGTAGTCCTTTATAAGTCTGCAGGTTTGTGAATTGCTGTACCCCTGAGCTCCAATTTTCAAATCCCATCTTTGTGAGCTGGCCGCAAATCCACAATTTTGCTTCAGGACCTATACTGGTTCCAGGGGTGGCTATATTGGTTCCCTGTGGGTGGCTGAGGCTTTGGTTAATTCTTCTTCCTCCCGGGAAATTAGAGTGACATGTGCCCGTCCAAATGTCTACATCTACTCTCTGATTGGTTCTCCCTCTTCCCTTTCATCCTCTGCACAATTAGCAAACTGTGCGAACCAGGAGGTTATAGGGGCTGACTCTCCTAAGTTGGGAGATTGATAGTAAAGCAGTTGGAATGCCAAAGTGGAGCACAAGGAGAGGAAAAATTAGGAGAGTTTTAGAAACCTTTCGCCATCACAGGGTGTCCATTTTCTAGGTTTCCCATACATGTTATAATTGTAGTGATATTCCCTTCTACCGGGAGATTTGGGACACATGGAATGGTGGCATGCATTACTACTTTAAAAGGTCTGCATTTTCTCTCCCAATCTCACCAGTCCTCTCAGTCCCAAGTGTCCAGCCTTATGTCTCATCCAGCTGTCTTTGCAGATAGGGTCATTCCAGGTTTCATCACAACTCCTGAAGGAATTGTGTAAGAACTTCGCTGTTTTTTGGGGTTTTTTTGAAATTCATTTTTATAATGGGGTTGAGCTGATTTTCACTGACGTGTTTATGCCAGTCTAGACACAATTGATTCCCTTATGGAGACATATCAATACATAGGTTTTAAGATTCTTAGTAGTCAGATATATTCCTCTGTGGGGCATAGGGGTGTTGAGTCCCGTTCACTGAGGAAGGTGTAGGTCTTGTCTATTCTGTATTTGGTTTATGAAATGGTACCTGTGCTAATATCAAACTCTGGTTTTATGCATCACCCCACCTCTCCTTTCCCCTGAAGCAGGCATAAGAGATTTTTGCTAAATGTGAGACTCTGTTCTCTTTCCTAATTCAGTTCATGTGTTGTGATATTGACATTCCCTCTATAAGTGATATCTTATGATAAGATTCTTTTTCTGTGTGACTAATTTCCCTTAAAATCATCATACGTAAATCCACTCATTATGCTGCTACTGGCCTTATATACATTGATTTCACGTCTGAGTGATATTCCGTTGTACAAAATTACCACGAGTTCTTTATGCATTTCTCTTTTTCCTGGGATATTTTAGGTGTACCAAAGTTGAGGTTCTTGTATGCAGAAAAGCCCTAAACTTTGGGGTGCCTGTGTCTTATTGACATTTAGTCTTCCCAAGTTATATGTCCATGAGTTGAAGTCCCCTTGCTCCGGGGCTTTGCATTTTAGATGTTTTAAAAGCAGCATACACTTCTTCAGAGTGGCTCTTGGATATTTATACCCCACCCATCAGCGTGACTAGGCTCCCTGTTTTCCATGGCCTCTCCTGCATTTCTGGTTTGTACACATTTTTTGGATGGCCTTTCTGAGCAGTGGAAATTGAGACTTCTTTGTTGTGCGGATTTGCATTTCCCTCTTGCTTGGTTGACCAAAAACTCTGCATGTGTTTTTTTCCTGAAGATATTCACGAAAAAAACGCATACACCCTTTTGCCCAACCGCATCATTTTAGAAATTCTGCTGCTTTTCATATGCTTTAAATGTGAGTACAATCTACCTTTTGAAATCTGTTTCCTGCAATTCTGCCTCTCATTCAGATCCTCTTCGTTACCTTACCTGAATATATTTTTGGACGTTGGTTATCATTTATATCTTTGCAGGTCTTTGAATTGTCTTCTCCTGAGCTCCATTTTGCAACTCGCATTTTTTGTGAGCTGGCCGCCAAACCATTGGATTACTTCTGGCCCTATTCTGGTTCTGGGGAGGCAGGCTGAGCCTGTGGTTAATTCTTCTTCCTAATGGGAAATTAGAGTGACATGTGCCTGTCAAAAGTCCTACAGCTAATCTCTCATTGGTTCCCCCTCTTCCCATTTATCCTCTGCACAAATTGCAAACTGTGTGAAACAGGAGGTTAAAGGTGCTGATTCTCCAAGTGGGGAGATTGTTAGTAATGTGGCTGGAATGGCGAGCCCCAGCACCAGGAGATCAAAAATGAGGTGCATTTTAGACACCTTTCCTGAGCACACGGTGTACATTCATCTCGGTTTCCCAGGCATGTTTTCGCTGTCAGAAGATTCCCTTGAACCTGCAGATTTGGGACCCATGGAATGGGTACCAGGCAGTATTACTTTAAAAGGTCTGCATTTCCTCACCCAGCCTCTCTAACATCTCTTAGCGTGCATAGCTTCCAGCCTTATATAATCATCCTGCTGTGGGTCTACATGTGTTCAATCCATGTTACATCATAGCCCTTCAACAAAAGTTGTAAGAATTTTTGTCTGTCTCACTGTTTTTATAAATAGTTTTAAATTTATTTTTATATTGGTTACAGCTGATTTTCAAAGCTCTGTTTTTTGCTGCTGTACATTCACTTGATTCATGTACTGTGAGACAACAATAACTTTTTTTCAGATGCTTACCAGTCATATGTATTATTTTCCAGTGACTTGAGTGGGCTGAGTGCAGTTCTTTGAGGTACCGTGTAGGCCTTGTCAGTTATTCAATTTGGTACTTGGAATGGTATCTTTGCTAATTTCAACCTCCTGGATAATACCTCACCATTCCCCACCTTTCCCATTTAGCAGCCTTATGTCTATTTTCTACATATTTGACTATGTTTCTGTTTTGTAATTTATTTCATGTGTAGCCATTTTTGATTCCACCTTTAAGTGACATCTTATGATATGTGTCTTTTTCTTTCTGACATATGTCACTTAGAATGATCGTATGTAACTCCTCCAGAGTTGTTACAACTGGCCTTATTTCATTGATTTCTGGATGAGTAATATTCCACTCTACATAAGTACCCCATCTCTTTTATCCATTTTATCCTTCCAGGGACATTTAGGTTATATCCAAGTTGAGGCCCTTTTTAACAGAGAGGTGGTAAACGTTCGGGTGCCTGTTTTCTGTCGATTTTTGTTTTTCCCAAGGTACACGCCCATGAGTGCAAGTGCCCTATGCTCTGTAGCTCATTTTTTAGATGTTTTAGCAAACACAATACACTTCTCCAGAGTGGCCGTTGGCAAATTACATTTCCACTATCAGCCTCACAGGGCTCCCTTTTCTCCTCGCCGTGTCCTGCATTTCTGGTGTTTACACTTTATGTGGATGGCCCTTCTGACTGATGTGAAGTGATACATTTTGTGTTATTGATTTCCAGTGCCCACCTGTTTGGTTGGATAAAAAGTGTGTATGGCCTTTACTTGAATATATTCAGAAAAAATGCATACACCCTTTTTGGCCAACTGCATCATTGGCGATGTTCAGCCCCTTTTCTTGTGCTTTAATGGGGAGTCCTTTCTACCTCTTCAAATCTGTTTCCTGCCACTCTCCCTTGCTTACAAGTCCTTTTCTGTGACTTACCTCAAGACATTTTTCGACGATAGATATTTTCAACTCTGCAGTTTCATGAATTTTAGTGCCCCTGAGTTCCATTTTTCAACTTGTGTTTTTGGAAACTGGACACAAAACAGCGGGATTTCCTCTAGCCCTATTCTGTTTCCGTGGGCAATTCTAGCCTTTGATGAATTTGTCTTCTGGATTGGAAATTAGAGTGGCATGTGCCTGTCCGAACACCTAAGACTTGTCTCTAAATTTTTCTCATCCTTCCGCTTCATCCTCTGGACAAATTCCAAACTGTGTGCAACAGGATGTTGACGGTGCTGATATCCCCAAGTGAGGAGATTGTTAGGAAAGATGCTGGAGGGTTGAACCCGATCACCAGGCGATGAGGAGATGAGGTGCCTTTTCCAAACTCTTTCCGATCAAACGGTGTACCATCCTCTAGGTGTGACAGGCATGTTTTAGCTGTAGGAAGGGTCCCGTGCATGTAAAGAGAACACCAGGGATTTTTCCAAATCAGTGCCTCCCCGAACCACAAACTGGGGAATTTTTAAGCTACGGTTACACGTATGTCCTTTAAGGGCCTTGGGAAATAGGCAGAGCCCAAACTTTAGATGACTGAAATCTTCAGGATCAGAAGCGCTCACCATCGGCCTTGCTTAGGTTACATTTTATCTGTCATTGATAGATGATGTCAATAAAAATATCTATTCTTTTTCAGATTATTTCCCCTTATAGGTTATTGCAAAATATTCAGTGTAGTTCCCTGTGCTATACAGTAGTTCCTTGTTGATGATCTATTTTATACATAGCAGTGTGTATGTGTTAATCCCAAACTGTTAATTTATCCCTTCTCCTACCTTTCCCCTTTGGTAATAATAAATTATAAGATTTTATACTTCTCAGAAATGGGGGACCTGAAAGAGAGGTATCATTTTCAATGGAAAAGCATTCAAAACAAGATTGAAGCTTCAGCCAAGAGTATTCGATGTACATGCATGGAAATAAATCACTTCATTTCTCTAATGTTGACCTGACAAATAAGACAGACGTCTTCACTGAACTTGCTTATAGGAAAGTGATGGAAATATCAAATGTAAGTCTTAGAAACATCTTATTTTACCCGAGCATTATACACTGCTCTATGTTAACTACAGCTTGGCTCACACATCTGTTCATTGAAGTTACAATGTTCTCAATTTCTGTTACTGATCCTCCAGAGTGGACCCCAATAGGAGTCCCCGTGCCCAGTGTCATTGGAGCCAACAGATCAAGACTGAGTTTGGTTCAGAAGCAAAGGAAACAGTATTTTGAAAACAGAATGGAGAGGTGAGAGCATGCACTCCCCCATGGGCTGTGGGCTGGGCTGCTGTGTAGGGTCCCCGGCAGCGTCAGTGGGAGGGAGGGGATGGAGCTCTCGAGGGCTGCGTTGGCTGCAGCTCAGGCTCTATGCCGCGGAGTCTGCATGGGACCCCGCTAGCTGAGGTGTCGACCCAGCCATTCTGCACTAGGAAATCGGGTCTGAAGTGCCGGGTGTGGGACCTCTGCATGCGGAACCCTAGGAGCACGTGAAAGTAGACAAAGCACAAAGGAAAAACAGGTTAGACTTTATTTTATTGCCCAGATTCTCTTTTTATCTCCCAGGAATTTTTAATGAACGTTGCCGGAGACGAACACCTCCTCTGCTTTTTGTTCCGTTCCTTATTCTTGGGGTGTTGAGGGTGCACACCACTCTTTTGTAACTGCTTCATGCTGTGGTGGGAGCCCTGATACATGGGGGGAGGGGCAAAACGTCTCCCCACCAGCCTCCTGGTGAGGTTGATTGTCCCAAGGCCTCCTGCCTCACTTCTCGTCTGCCTGAGCACCAGCATTGGAAGTGTTACAGATTCTAATGACCTTTAAGGGTCCAGGAAAGAGAGGCGCAGAGATGCTGCGGTGGCAGGTTACACCCCACCCCACATATGTTCGGCGACCTTAGGCTGACAGTTTTTGCCAGACTAGATGCTCTGACCAGTAGTCTGTGCTTTCTTTAATTAGGTCCCTGAATTAATCTACAAACAGCACCATGTGTCAGAGCCCTGCCCGCGCAACTCCCAGACAGTCCAGGGTCAGTGGTGATCCAGGACCATGACGTCCACTGAGTCAACGGCCTTTAGAAGTAGCCAGCAGTCCAGCCGGTCATATTGGCCACCAGCACCGCGGTGTCTGTAGGGTTTTCTATGGTGAAAGCGTGATATACGTTTCCCCCGCCAAGCTTATTAGCTCCCCTCTGGGTGCAGTAAGTCCTGCAAGCAGTAGTCTGCTCTTTCGGGGCACAGTCTTGTCGTTTTCTGAGAGAAACTCCAGGTCAAGTGATGGTCACACGAGTCATCTTGGGGGCCCGTTGCCCCCGTTTATCTCTCTGGAGGTTGGAGTTGGAGGGCCTCCTCACTCGAGGTCAGTGTGTCCACAGAGCGACCCCTGCAACTTCAGGGCATGATGGGTGGTTAGGATCACCACGTGGGGTCCTTTTCCCTTAGGAGGGAGCTGGCCTTGCGGGCTGCTGATTTCCAGCTTTTTAGATACCCCAGTATCCTGGCCTGATGAGTCGGTGGGCAAAGCCCTTGGTGACCATAGTTTATCATACCTGAAGGGCATTCTTGTGTTGCTCCATTTCAAGTGGTCCCAGTTTTTGCACTAAGGCTCCAAGGGCGATTAACCTTTGACTGGGTATGTAAAGGTCAAAGGGTTTAGCTAAATTAGGGAGTTCCTGGGCAAGGGTCTGTATTGACTGCTCTTTCCATTCTTGAAAGGCTGCTTCTGGATTCTATTCAAAAGGATCATCATCTTTTCGTGTCAGGGTTTCATGTAGAGGCCCAGCTATTACACTGTAGTTAGGGATCCAGATGCAGAAAACCTTGGCCTCCCCAGGAACCCCTAAGCTGTCTTCTAGTTTTAGAAGAGGTAAGGCTGCAAATGGCTTCTTCCCTATCCTGGGATGCGTTTCTCCGAATATCTGTGAGAATGAAGTCCAGGCATGTCACCTTAGCCTGGGATATTTGAGCGTTTTTCTTGGACACCTTCTATCCTTTCTTGGCTAGGTAGTTCAGAGGCGTCTTTAGTAGGCCTGCCTATCAGAATGTCATCTGCATATTGAAGGAGGGTTCCCTTTTACAGAGGTTGAACTTTTAGGTCTTTAGAGGACATTTCCCCAATGATGGTGTGGGGATTTTTGAACCATTGCGGCAGGACGGCCCAGCATTATTGCTTTTGTTGCATGTTGTGTCCTGCCACTCACAAGCCAAAAATTCTTGTGACTCTGAGATGAATGGAATACAGAAGAAGGCATCATTGAAGTCTAATACAGAATGTCATGGCCTGGTGGAAAGTAGAATGACCAGCAGGGAGTAGGAAATAGGAGCTACTGGATGTATATCCTCGGTGGCTTCACTGACTGTCCTGATATCCTTTACCAGGTCTCCAGCAGCCCATGGGGCTCTCGTGGTCAGGCCAATCCCAGGATATGGAGCTCACCTGGGCTGCACCCCTACCCCACAGCCCACGGGGCTCTCGTGGTCAAGTCCCTCCCAGGGTATGGAGTTCACCTCTGCAGCTACCCAGCAGCCCATGGGGCTCTCCTACTCAGGCCCTTCCAGGATACGGAGCTCCCCTGGGCAGGTACCCCAGCAGGGCTGGACACAGAGGAACTGTGCACATAGCCCACCTTGCAGAGAACCCCCAGCTCACCTGTCACTCACAGCTGACACAGAATACCTCAGAGCAGGACTTGAACTAACAAACAGCAGCTCTGACAGGTCTGGGACCATGGCTATCACTCTCTGCAGGCTCTTTCTGCCTGGTCTTCCAGACACTTCCACTGCAGCCAGGGCACCAGGCCTCTGTCTCCACCCACCATCACTCCTCTCCCTGACTCCTTGGTTCCTCTCATTAGGATAGGGTCTTCTTGAAGTTGTTTTCCACTCATGGACCAGATAAAATGATAAGAAAACAAGCCGCAGCTGCAGCCCCTTGTCTATCCTGACTCTCAAGAGCCCACACCTGTTCCTAGGGCCTGGCCCGTTTAGCAAGTTTCATTTTCTGCAACTGTGAGCCTCTGAGGAGTGAGGACTGGCTGATTTTGGCAGCCTGAAACTGCCTGCCAGCCCTCCACAGGTGTGCCTGGGTTGAGGGCAATATAAACAGCTCTCCAGTGAGCGACAGCCCTTGTAGCTGTGACTGACGCCATATTCTCTGCCCCGTAGGCAGTGCCGGGGCTGTGCTGGTGGGAGGGAGTGAGGGGCCGTGGCTTTGTGGGTGGCCCAGTGTGAGTGGGGCTCTGCTGGACTTTCTGCAGGAGTTGCCAGGCTGCCACCTGCTAAAGAAGAGGATGTGTCACCGATACCTGCCGCTGGAATTTCTCCCCAGGCAGAGGTGAGGAAGTAAAAAAGCAGTGGGGGCCGTGGCAGGAGGGGTATCTCAGGCAGGGAAATGGAAAGCTTCCAGAAGAGCATCTGGGGACAGGACCATCCTGACTGGCCTGCAGGCACCAAGTCGGCCTGTGTGCTGTCGCTGGTGTGGCTCCACAGCCCTTCCTCTAGGCTTGCAAGTTCTTGTACATATTCAGGTGTTTTAACTGGAAAGGGTGGGAAGAGTTCAGCTGCAGCAGGACTGGGGCTCAGCTCTCGTTTACTCACAGATGCCTTGGCTTGGTCCCCCAGGTTTGCAATGAGGACCCTCCTTGCTTGGGGGGTGGGCTGCTGGCTGTATGGGAGATGATTCCCCACCTCTGACCAATTTCAGAATTGTTTACTGATGGAGCAAGTGCCCTGATAGGGTTTTCCTCTGTATAACTGGTGGGTTCAGGTTTTTTTTCCTTTTTTGGTTCAAGTTAGATTTTAATCCTCTTTTATGTATTTATTGATATAAGCATGGAAATAATTCATTCATATAAATACATCTGTGTGAAGGGAAGAACTGTTTTCTGTTTTATTTTTAAATTTTATTTTTTAAAATTTTAAAATTTAATTTTATTTATGTTTTTATACAGCAGGTTATTATTAGTTATGTATTGTATGCATATACATGTATACAGGTCAATCCCAGTCTCCCAACTCATCCCAACACACCTCCCCATGGCTTCCCACACTTGGTGTCCATACGTGTGTTCTCTACCTCTGTGTCTCTATTTCTTCCCTGCAAAGCAGTTCATCTATACCATTTTTCTAGGTTCCACATATATGCATTAACATACAATATCTGTTTTTCTCTTTCTGACTTACTTCATTCTGTGTGACAGTCTCTAGATCCATCGACGTCTCTACAAATGACCCAGTTTCATTCCTTCTTATGGCTGAGTAATATTCCATTTTATATATGTACCACATCTTTATCCATTCGTCTGTCTGTGGGTATTTAGGTTGCTTCCATTACCTGGCTATCGTAAATAGTGCTGAAATGGGAATTGTGGTGAATGTGCCTTTTTGATGTATGGTTTTCTCTGGGTATATGCCCAGAAGTGGGATTGCTGGATCATATGGTAATTCAATTTCTAGTTTTTTAAGGAAACTCCATACTGTTCTCCATCGTGACTGTATCAATTTACATTTCCACCACTAGTGGAAGAGGGATCCTTTTGTCCACACCCTCCCCAAAATTTGTTGTTTGTAGATTTTCTTATGATGCCGATTCTAACAGGTGTGAGGTGATACCTCATTGTAGTTTTGATTTGCATTTCTCTAATAATTAGTGATGTTGAGCAGCTTTTCATGTTGGTCTTGGCCATCTCTGTGTCTTCTTTGAAGAAACGTCTCTTTACATCTTCTGCCCAATTTTGTATTGGGTTGTTTTTTTTTTTAATATTAAGCTGCATGAGCTCTTTATATATATTGGAGATTAAACCTTTGTCCATTGATTCGTTTGCAAATATTTTCGCCCATTCTGAGGGATGCTTTTTGCCATTCCCGTTTTTTTAAGAAAAAAAGAAAGAAAGAAAAAGAAGCAGAACACTAATGTGTGTAAAATATGCCTTTTGAAACTGTCGTTTTGAAATATGGACATCCTTTGAATTTTTTGGTCGATATATGACCCCAGGATTTGTTTTCAGGGCAGGTGTCATTTACAGGCCTGCAATGATTTTGAATATCAACTGACCATTAGCGCTGGGATAAAAGCTGCTGTTTTATGAAACGGCCACAAGGTGGCAGCAGTTCTCCCTTACCAAATCTGGTTACTGGGGCAACAGAGCCTCAGTGGAAGTCCTGTTCTAGATTGGAATTTAGAATGGAATGTTCCAGAAGAAAGCCCCTCAAGTTTGTCTCACTACTTCTTGTTCGTGTTTTTAATTTAATTTTTTATATTTTATTACAGGTAATTTGATTACAGTGTTTGGCTTGTTGTAGGTGTGGAAGATGTGGCTCTTTTACACATATACATATGTCTGTTATTCCTGAAATCCTTTTCCCATGTACCTTATGACAGAATGTTGAGTAGTCTTCTCTTGGTATTCTGTAGGTCTTTGGTCATTATATATGTCACCTGTGTTTGTATATATCTGTTAACCCCAATATAATAATGAAACAAATCCTCACACCTTTCCATTGGTGAACCATAAGTTTGTTGAATGAATCTGTGATTGCCCTTCTCCGTGGAAATATCTGCCCTGGTATCCATTTTTTGGTCACACCTATAAGAAATATGATATGATATGTGTCTTTCACTTTCTGACTTACTACAAGTCACGTGATTACATCTAGACACACCTACGGTGCTGCAAATGGCATTGTGTCCTTTTATTCCTTGGCTTCTATTCTGCCTTAGCGAGGTCCATTTTCAACAATGTGATTCCCTGAGGGCTGAGGATTAGCTGACCTGGGTAGCCTGACCCTGCAGGCCGGCACTCCCCAGGTGTGCCTGTGTTGAGGTCAATATAAACAGCGCTGCAGACAGCAATAGCCCCTGAAGCTGTGCCTGACTCCATATTCTCTGCCCCGTCAGCAGTCTCGGGGCTGTGCTGGTGGGAGGGAGTGAGGGGTCATGGCTTTGTGGGTGGCCCGTTGTGTGTGGGTCTCTGTTGGACTTTCTGCAGGAGTTGCCAGGCTTCCACCTGTAAAGAAGAGGAGGTGTCACCCATACCATCCACTGGAATTTCTCTCCGGACAGAGGTGAGGAAGGAAAAAAGCAGTGGGTGCCGGGACAGGAGGGGTATCTTAGGCAGGGCAATGGAAAGTTTCCAGAAGAGCGCCCAGGGCCAGGACCATCCTGGCTGGCCTACAGGCACCAAGTTGGCCTGCGTGCTGTCGCTGGTGTGTCTCCACGGCCCTTCCTCTAGGCTTTCAAGCCCTTGTACATATTCAGGTGTTTTACCTGGGAAGGGTGGGCAAAGTTCAACAGCAGCAGGCCTGGGGCTCAGCTGACGGTTACTCACAGATGCCTCGGGTCCCTTTCACTGACGAAGGTGTAGGTGTTGTCTATTCCATAGTTTGTGTTTGGAACGGTACCTGTGCTTATATCAAACTCTGGTTTTATGCATCACCCCACCTCTCATTCCCCCTTAAGCAGGCATCAGAGTGTTTTCCAAAGGTGAGACTCTGTTCTCTTTCTTAACTGAGTTCAAGTGTAGCCATGTTTACAGGATCTTCATAAGTGATATCTTAAAATAAGTTTCTTTTTCTGTGTGACTTATTTCACTTAGAAGCATCATACCTCAATCCACTCATTTTGCTGCTACTGGTCTTATGCCATTGATTGCATGGCTGAGGGATATTCCATCGTACGGAAGTACCACAATTTTTTGAACCATTTTTATATTTCCTGGGATATTTAAGGTTTACCCAAGTTGAGGTTCTTGTAATCAGTGCAGCCCTAAATTTTGGGGTGGCTCTGTCTTATTGATTTTCAGTTTTCCCAAGGAATATTCCCTAGACTGCAAGTGCCCTTGGCTCCGTAGTTCTGTTGTTTACTTGTTTTTGGGAACACAATGCACTCCTCCAGAGAGGCAGTTGGCAATTTACATCCCGCCCATCAGCATAACAAGACTCCCTGTTCTCCAGGGCCTGTCTTGCCTGTCTGGTTTTTACACATTTCGTGGGTGTCCCTTTTAGACCTGTGGAAAGTGATACTTCTTTGTAGTGCAGATTTTCATTGCCCGCCTGCTTGCTTGGCCAAAAAGGGCGTACGCGTTTTCTCCTGAATATATTCAGGAGAAAACGCGTACGCTCTATTTGGCCAAGTGCATCATTTTTGAAATTTTGCCCCTCTTTCTGTGCTTTAAAGGCGATTCCAACGTACCTCTTGAAATCTGTTTCCTGCTATTCTGCCTCGCTTTCAAGTCCGCCTCGTTGCCTTCCCTCACCAGATTTTTGGACGATAGTTGTCCTTTATTACTCTGCCAGTTTGTGAATTGCTGTGCCCCTGAGCTCCATTATTCTACTCGTTTTTTGTGAGCTGACCGCAAGTCCAAAATTTTGGTTCAGGACCTATACTGGTTTCCGATGGGGGGCTGAGACTTTGGTTAATTCTTCTTCCTGCTGGGAAATTAGATAGACATGTGCCCGTCCTAATGCCTAACAGCTACTCTCTCATTGGTTCTCCCTCTTCACTTTCATCCTCAGCCAAACTGGCATCATGTGCGAACCAGTAGGTTAAAGGGGCTGTCTCTCCAAGTTGGGAGATTGATAGTAAAGCAGTTGGAAAGTCAAACGGGAGCACCAGGAGAGGGACTATTCGTTGAGTTTTAGAAACCATTCGTATTCACAATGTGTCCATTCTCCAGGTTTCCCGTACATGTTATAGCTGTAGTAATATTCCCATCAACCTGGAGAATTGGGACCCATGGAATGGGTGCCATGCATTATTGCTTTAAAGGGTCTGCATTTTCTCAACCAATCGCACCAATCCTCTCAGTCCCAAGTGTCCAGCCATATGCCACATCCAGCTGTCATTGTAGAAATGGTCATTCCAGGTTTCATCAGAGACCCTGAAGGAATTGTAAAGAATTTTCCTGTTTTAATGTTTTGTTTTCGAAATTCCTTTTCATAGTGGGTTTGAGCTGATTCTCGGTGACATGTTTATGCCAGTCTAGACACAATTGATTCCCTTATGGAGACATATCAATACATAGGTTTTAAGATTCTTACTAGTCAGATATATTCCTCTTTGGGAAATATGTGGTTTTGAGTCCCTTTCACTGAGGAAGGTGTAGGTCTTGTCTATTCCATAGTTGGTTTTTGGAACGGTACCTGTGCTTATATCAAACTCTGGTTTTTTGCATCACCCCACCTCTCCTTCCCCCTTAAGCAGGCGTAATAGTGTTTTCCAAAGGTGAGACTCTGTTCTCTTTCCTAACACAGTTCAAGTGTAGCCTTGTTTACAGGATCTTCATAAGTGATATCTTATGATAAGTTTCTTTTTATGTGTGACTTATTTCACTTAGAATCATCGTACCTGAATCCACTCAGTTTGCTGCTACTGGTCGTGTGACATTGATTGTATGGGTGAGGGATATTCCATCGTACGTAAGTACCAAAATTTTTTGAACCATTTTTATATTTCCTGGGATATTTATGGTGTACCCAAGTTGAGGTTCTTGTAAGCAGTGCAGCCCTAAATATTGCGGTGGCTGAGTCTTATTGATTTTCAGTTTTCCCAAGGTATATTCCCTAGACAGGAAGTGCCCTTGGCTCTGTAGCTCTGTTGTTTACTTGTTTTAGGGAACACAATGAACTCCTCCAGTGAGGCAGATGGCAATTTACATCCCGCCCATCAGCACAAGAAGCCTCTCTGTTCTCCAGGGCCTGTCTGGCCTTTCTGAATTTTACACATTTTGTGGATGTCCCTTTTGAATGGTCGGAAGTGATACTTCTTTGTAGTGCAGATTTGCATTGCCCGCTTGCTTGCTTGGTCAAAAATGGCGTATGCGTTTTCTCCTGAATATATTCAGGAGAAAACGCATACGCCCGTTTTGGCCAAGTGGACCATTGTTGAAGTTGTGCCCGTCTTCCTGTGCTTTAAAGGCGATTCCAACGTACCTCTCGAAATCTGTTTCCTGCTATTTTGCCTGGCTTTCAAGTCCGCCTCGGTGCCTTCCCTCAACAGATTTTTGGATGATAGTTGTCTTTTATTACTCTGCCAGTTTGTGAATTGCTGTGCCCCTGAGCTCTATTATTCAACTCGTTTTTTGTGAGCTGATGGCAAGCCCAAATTTTGGTTCAGGACCTTTACTGGTTCCCGGTGGGTGGCTGAGGCTTTGGTTAATTCTTCTTCCTGCCGGGAAATTAGAGTGACATGTGCCCGTCCAAATGCCTAACAGCTACTCTCTCATTGGTTCTCCCTCTTCCCTCTCATCCTCTGCCAAATTGGCAACATTTGCGAACCACGTGGTTAAAGGGGCTGTCTCTCCAAGTTGAGAGATTGACACTAAAGCAGTGGAAAATCAAACCAGAGCACCATGAGAGGGACTATTTGTTGAGTTTTAGAAACCTTTCACATTCACAGTGTGTCCATTCCCTAGATATCCTGTACATGTTATAGCTGTAGTAATATTCCCTTCAACCTGGATAGTTGGGACCCATATCATTGATGCCGTGCATTTTTGCTTTTAGTGTCTGCATTTGCTCACCCAATCTCACAAATCCTCTCAGTCCCAAGTGTCCAGCCTTATGCCACATCCAGCTATCGTTGTAGATAGGGTCATTCCAGGTTTCATCAGGACCCTGAAGGAATTGTAAAGAATTTCCCTGTTTTTTTTGTTTTGTTTTTGAAATTCCTTTTTATGGTGGGTTTGAGCTGATTCTCGCTGCCATGTTTATGCCAGTCTATACACACTTGATTCCCTTACGGGGACCTATCAATACATT
Source organism: Hyperoodon ampullatus (assembly GCF_949752795.1). NCBI lineage: Eukaryota > Metazoa > Chordata > Mammalia > Artiodactyla > Ziphiidae > Hyperoodon > Hyperoodon ampullatus. The sequence goes on from NW_027640918.1 coordinate 195,413, forward strand.
GGTTTTAAGATTCTTACTAGTCAGATATATTGCTCTGCGGGAAATATGGGGTTTTGAGTCCCTTTCACTGAGTAAGGTGTAGGTCTTGTCTATTCCATAGTTGGTTTTTGGAACGGAACCTGTGCTTATATCAAACTCTGGTTTTATGCATCACCCCACCTCTCCTTCCCCCTTAAGCAGGCATAAGAGTGTTTTCTAAATGTGAGACTCTGTTCTCTTTCCTAACTCAGTTCAAGTGTAGCAATGTTTATAGAATCTTCATAAGTGATATCTTATTATAAATTTCTTTTTCTGTGTGACTTATTTCACTTAGAATCAACGTACCTAAATCCACCCATTTTGCTGCTACTGGTCTTATGACACTGATTTCGTGGCTGAGGGATATTCCATCGTACGTAAGTACCACAATTTTTTGAACCATTTTTATATATCCTGGGATATTTAAGGTGTACCCAAGTTGAGGTCCTTGTAAGCAGTGCAGCCCTAAATTTTGGGGTGGCTCTGTATTATTGATTTTCAGTTTTCCCAAGGTATATTCCCTAGACTGGAAGTGCCCTTCGCTCTGTAGCTCTGTTGCTTACTAGTTTTAGGGAACACAATGCACTCCTCCAGACAGGCAGTTGGCAATTTACATCCCGCCCATCAGCATAACAAGGCTCCCTGTTCTCCAGGGCCTGTCTTGCCTTTCTGGTTTTTACACATTTTGTGGATGTCCCTTTTGACCGTTGGGAAGAGATACTTCTTTGTAGTGCAGATTTGCATTGCCCGCTTGCTTGCTTGGCCAAAAAGGGCGTATGCGTTTTCTCCTGAATATATTCAGGAGAAAAGGCATACGCCCTTTTTGGCCAAGTGCATCATTGTCGAAGTTGTGCCCCTCTTCCTGTGCTTTAAAGGCGATTCCAACGTACCTCTTGAAATCTGTTTCCTGCTGTTCTGCCTCGCTTTCAAGTCCGCCTCGTTGCCTTACCTCAACAGATTTTTGGACGATAGTTGTCCTTTATTACTCGGCCAGTTTGTGAATTGCTGTGCCCCTGAGCTCCATTATTCAACTCGTTTTTTTGTGAGCTGACCGCAAGTCCAAAATTTTGCTTCAGGACCTATGCTGGTTCCCAGAGGGTGGATGAGACTTTGGTTAATTCTTCTTCCTTCCGGGAAGTTAGAGTGATATGTGCGTGTCCAAATGCCTAACAGCTACTCTCTCATTGGTTCTCCCTCTTCCCTTTCATCCTCTGCCAAATTGGAAACCTGTGAGAACCAGGAGGTTAAAGGGACTGTCTCTCCAAGTTGGGAGGTTGATAGTAAAGCGGATGGAAAGTCAAACCGGAGCACCAGGAGAGGGACTATTCGTTGAGTTTTAGAAACCTTTCGTATTCACAGTGTGTCCGTTCTCTAGGTTTCCCGTACATGTTATAACTTTAGTAATATTCCCTTCAACCTGGAGAGTTGGGACCCATGGAATGGGTGCCATGCATTATTGCTTTAAAGGGTCTCCATTTGCTCACCCAATCTCACCAATCCTCTCAGTCCCAAGTGTCCAGCCTTATGCCACATCCAGCTGTCATTGTAGATAGGGTCATTCCAGGTTTCATCAGAGACCCTGAAGGAATTATAAAGAATTTCCCAGTTTTTTTGTTTTGTTTTTGAAATTCCTTTTTATAGTGGGTTTGAGCTGATTCTCGCTGCTATGTTTATGCCAGTCTACACACACTTGATTCCCTTACGGAGACATATCAATACATAGGTTTTAAGATTCTTACTAGTCAGATATATTCCTCTGCGGGATATATGGGGTTTTGAGTCCCTTTCACTGAGGAAGGTGTAGGTCTTGTCTATTCCATTGTTGGTTTTTGGAACGGTACCTGTGCTTATATCAAACTCTGGTTTTATGCATCACCCCACCTCTCCTTTCCCTTAAACCGGCATAAGAGTGTTTTCTAAATGTGAGACACTGTTGTATTTCCTATGTCAGTTCAAGTGTAGCCATGTTTACAGAATCTTCATAAGTGATATCTTATGAAAAGTTTCTTTTTCTGTGTGACTTATTTCATTTAGAATCATCGTACCTGAATCCACCCATTTTGCTGCTACTGGTCTTATGACATTGATTTCATGGCTGAGGGATATTCCATCGTACATAAGTACCACAATTTTTTGAACCATTTTTATATTTCCTGGGATATTTAAGGTGTACCCAAGTTGAGGTCCTTGTAAGCAGTGCAGCCCTAAATTTTGGGGTGGCTCTGTCTTATTGATTTTCAGTTTTCCCAAGGTATATTCCCTAGACTGGAAGTGCCCTTGGCTCTGTAGCTCTGTTCTTTACTTGTTTTAGGGAACACAATGCACTCCTGCAGAGAGGCAGTTGGCAATTTACATCCCGCCCATCAGCATAACAAGGCTCCCTGTTCTCCAGGGCCTGTCTTGCCTTTCTGGTTTTTACACATTTTGTGGATGTCCCTTTTGACCGGTGGGAAGTGATACTTCTTTGTAGTGCAGATTTGCATTGCCCGCTTGCTTGCTTGGCCAAAAAGGGCGTATGCGTTTTCTCCTGAATATATTCAGGAGAAAACGCATACGCCCTTTATGGCCAAGTGCATCATTGTCGAAGTTGTGCCCCTCTTCCTGTGCTTTACAGGCGATTCCAACGTACCTCTTGAAATCTGTTTCCTGCTGTTCTGCCTCGCTTTCAAGTCCGCCTCGTTGCCTTCCCTCAACAGATTTTTGGACGATAGTTGTCCTTTATTACTCGGCCAGTTTGTGAATTGCTGTGCCCCTGAGCTCCATTTTTCAACTCGTTTTTGGTGAGCTGTCCGCAAGTCCAAAATTTTGGTTCAGGACCTATACTGGTTCCCGGTGGGTGGCTGAGACTTTGGTTAATTTTTCTTCCTGCCGGGAAATTACAGTGATATGTGTCCGTCCAAATGCCTAACAGCTACTCTCTCATTGGTTCTCCCTCTTCCCTTTCATCCTCTGCCAAATTGGCAACCTGTGCGAACCAGGAGGTTAAAGGGGCTGTCTCTCCAAGTTGGGAGGTTGATAGTAAAGCAGATGGAATGTCAAACCGGAGCACCAGGAGAGGGACTATTCGTTGAGTTTTAGAAACCTTTCTTATTCACAGTGGATCCGTTCTCTAGGTTTCCCGTACATGTTATAGCTGTAGTAATATTCCCTTCAACCTGGAGAGTTGGGACCCATGGAATGGGTGCCATGCATTATTGCTTTAAAGGGTCTGCATTTGCTCACCCAATCTCACCAATCCTCTCAGTCCCAAGTGTCCAGCCTTATGCCACATCCAGCTGTCATTTTAGATAGGGTCATTCCTGGTTACATCAGAGACCCTGAAGGAATTGTATATAATTTCACAGTTTTTTTTGTTTTGTTTTTGAAATTCCTTTTTATAGTGGGTTTGAGCTGATTCTCGCTGCCATGTTTATGCCAGTCTAGACACACTTGATTCCCTTATGGAGACATATCAATACATAGCTTTTAAGATTCTTACTAGTCAGATATATTCCTCTGCGGGAAATATGGGATTTTGAGTCCCTTTCACTGAGGAAGGTGTAGGTCTTGTCTATTCCATAGTTGGTTTTTGGAACGGTACCTTTGCTTATATCAAACTCTGGTTTTATGCATCACCCCACCTCTCCTTCCTCCTTAAGCAGGCATAAGAGTGTTTTCTAAATGTGAGATACTGTTCTCTTTCCTAACTCAGTTCAAGTGTAGCCATGTTTACAGGATCTTCATAAGTGATATCTTATGATAAGTTTCTTTTTCTGTGTGACTTATTTCACTTAGAATCATCGTACCTGAATCCACCCATTTTGCTGCTACTGGTCTTATGACATTGATTTCATGGCTGAGGGATATTCCATCGTACGTAAGTACCACAATGTTTTGAACCATTTTTATATTTCCTGGGATATTTAAGGTGTACCCAAGTTGAGGTCCTTGTAAGCAGTGCAGCCCTAAATTTTGGGGTGGCTCTGTCTTATTGATTTTCAGTTTTCCCAAGGTATATTCCCTAGACTGGAAGTGCCCTTGGCTCTGTAGCTCTGTTCTTTATATGTTTTAGGGAACACAATGCACTCCTCCATAGAGGCAGTTGGCAATTTACATCCCGCCTATCAGCATAACAAGGCTCCCTGTTCTCCAGGGCCTGTCTTGCCTTTCTGGTTTTTACACATTTTGTGGATGTCCCTTTTGAAAGGTGGGAAGTGATACTTCTTTGTAGTGCAGATTTGCATTGCCTGCTTGCTTGCTTTGCCAAAAAGGGCGTATGCGTTTTCTCCTGAATATATTCAGGAGAAAACGCATACGCCCTTTTTAGCCAAGTGCATCATTGTCGAAGTTGTGCCCCTCTTCCTGTGCTTTAAAGGCGATTCCAACGTACCTCTTGAAATCAGTTTCCTGCTATTCTGCCTCGCTTTCAAGTCTGCCTCGTTGCCTTCCCTCAACAGATTTTTGGACGATAGTTGTCCTTTATTACTCGGCCAGTTTGTGAATTGCTGTGACCCTGAGCTCCATTTTTCAACTCGTTTTTTGGGAGCTGACCACAAGTCCAAAATTTTGGTTCAGGACCTATGCTGGTTGGCGGTGGGGGGCTGAAACTTTGGTTAATTCTTCTTCCTGCCGGGAAATTACAGTGATATGAGCCCGGTCAAATTCCTAACAGCTACTCTCTCATTGGTTCTCCCTCTTCCCTTTCATCCTCTGCCAAATTGGCAACCTGTGCGAACCAGGAGGTTAAAGGATTTGTCTCTCCAATTTGGGAGGTTGATAGTAAAACAGATGGAAAGTCAAGCCGGAGCACCAGGAGAGGGACTATTCGTTGAGATTTAGAAACCTTTCGTATTCACAGTGTGTCCGTTCTCTAGGTTTCCCTTACATGTTATAACTGTAGTAATATTCCCTTCAACCTGGAGATTTGGGACCCTTGGAATGGGTGCCATGCATTATTGCTTTAAAGGGTCTGCATTTGTTGAACCAATCTCACCAATCCTCTCAGTCCCAAGTGTCCAGCCTTATGCCACATACAGCTGTCGTTGTAGATAGGGTCATTCCAGGTTTCATCAGAGACCCTGAAGGAATTGTAAAGAATTTCCAAGTTTTTTTGTTTTGTTTTTGAAATTCCATTTTATAGTGGGTTTGAGCTGATTCTCGCTGCCATGTTTATGCCAGTCTAGACACACATGATTCCCTTACGGAGACATATCAATACATAGGTTTTAAGATTCTTACTAGTCAGATATATTCCTCTGCGGGAAATATGGTGTTTTGAGTCCCTTTCACTGAGGAAGGTGTAGGTCTTGTCTATTCCATAGTTGGTTTTTGGAACGGTACCTGTGCTTATATCAAACTCTGGTTTTGTGCATCACCCCACCTCTCCTTCCCCCTTAAGCAGGCATAAGAGTGTTTTCTAAATGTGAGACACTGTTCTCTTTCCTAACTCAGTTCAAGTGTAGCCATGTTTACAGGATCTTCATAAGTGATATCTTATGATAAGTTTCTTTTTCTCTGTGACTTATTTCACTTAGAATCACCGTACCTGAATCCACCCATTTTGCTGCTAATGGTCTTATGACATTGATTTCATGCCTGAGGGATATTACATCGTACGTAAGTACCACAATTTTTTGAACCATTTTTATATTTCCTGGGATCTTTAAGGTGTACCGAAGTTGAGGTCCTTGTAAGCAGTGCAGCCCTAAATTTTGGGGTGGCTCTGTCTTATTGATTTTCAGTTTTCCCAAGGTATATTCCCTAGACTGGAAGTGCCCTTGGCTCTGTAGCTCTGTTGTTTACTTGATTTAGGGAACACAATGTACTCCTCCAGATAGGCAGTTGGCAATTTACATCCCGCCCATCAGCATAACATGGCTCCCTGTTCTCCACGGCCTGTCTTGCCTTTCGGGTTTTTACACATTTTGTGGATGTCCCTTTTGACCGGTGGGAAGTGATACTTCTTTGTAGTGCAGATTTGCATTGCCCGCTTGCTTGCTTGGCCAAAAAGGGTGTATGCGTTTTCTCCTGAATATATTCAGGAGAAAACTCATACGCCCTTTTTGGCTAAGTGCATCATTGTCGAAGTTGTGCCTCTCTTCCTGTGCTTTAAAGGCGATTCCAACGTACATCTTGAAATCTGTTTTCTGCTATTCTGCCTCGCTTTCAAGTCCGACTCGTTGCCTTCCCTCAACAGATTTTTGGACGATAGTTTTCCTTTATTACTTGGCCAGTTTGTGAATTGCTGTGCCCCTGAGCTCCATTTTTCAACTCGTTTTTGGTGAGCTGACCGCAAGTCCTACATTTTCGTTCAGGACCTATGCTGGTTCCCGGTGGGGGGCTGAGACTTTGGTTAATTCTTCTTCCTGCCGGGAAATTACAGTGATATGTGCCCGTCCAAATGCCTAACAGCTACTCTCTCATTGGTTCTCCCTCTTCCCTTTCATCCTCTGCCAAATTGGCAACCTGTGCGAACCAGGAGGTTAAAGGGGCTGTCTCTCCATGTTGGGAGGTTGATAGTAAAGCGGTGAAAAGTCAAACCGGAGCACAAGGAGAGGGACTATTCGTTGAGTTTTAGAAACATTTCGTATTCACAGTGTGTCTGTTCTCTAGGTTTCCCGCACATGTTATAGCTGTAGTAATATGCCCTTCAACCTGGAGAGTTGGGACCCATGGAATGGGTGCCATGCATTATTGCTTTAAAGGGTCTGCATTTGCTCACCCAATCTCACCAATCCCCTCAGTCCCAAGTGTCCAGCCTTATGCAACATCCAGCTGTCATTGTAGATAGGGTCATTCCAGGTTTCATCAGAGACCCTGAAGGAATTGTAAAGAATTTCCCAGTTTTTTTGTTTTGTTTTTGAAATTCCTTTTTATAGTGGGTTTGAGCTGATTCTCGCTGCCATGTTTATGCCAGTCTAGACACACTTGATTCCCTTACGGAGAAATATCAATACATAGGTTTTAAGATTCTTACTAGTCAGATATATTCCTCTACGGGAAATATGGTGTTTTGAGTCCCTTTCCCTGAGGAATGTGTGGGTCTTGTCTATTCCATAGTTGGTTTTTGGAACGGTACCTGTGCTTATATCAAAGTCTGGTTTTATGCATCACCCCACCTCTCTTTCCCCCTTAAGCAGGCATAAGAGTGTTTTCTAAATGTGAGACACTGTTCTCTTTCCTAACTCAGTTCAAGTGTAGCCATGTTTACAGGATCTTCATAAGTGATATCTTATGATAAGTTTCTTTTTCTGTGTGACTTATTTCACTTAGAATCATCGTACCTGAATCCACCCATTTTGCTGCTACTGGTCTTATGACATTGATTTCATGGCTGAGGGATATTCCATCGTACGTAAGTACCACAATTTTTTGAACCATTTTTATATTTCCTGGGATATTTAAGGTGTACCCAAGTTGAGGTCCTTGTATGCATTGCAGCCCTAAATTTTGGGGTGGCTCTGTCTTATTGATTTTCAGTTTTCCCAAGGTATATTCCCTAGACTGGAAGTGCCCTTGGCTCTGTAGCTCTGTTCTTTACTTCTTTTAGGGAACCCAATGTACTCCTCCAGAGAGGCAGGTGGCAATTTACATCCAGCCTATCAGCATAACAAGGCTCCCTGTTCTCCAGGGCCTGTCTTGCCTTTCTGGTTTTTACACATTTTGTGGATGTCCCTTTTGACTGGTCGGAAGTGATACTTCTTTGTAGTGCAGATTTGCATTGCCCGCTTGCTTGCTTGGCCAAAAACGGCGTATGCGTTTTCTCCTGAATATATTCAGGAGAAAACGCATAAGCCCTTTTTGGCCAAGTGCATCATTGTCGAAGTTGTGCCCCTCTTCCTGTGCTTTAAAGGCGATTCCAACGCACCTCTTGAAATCTGTTTCCTGTTATTCTGCCTCGCTTTCAAGTCCGCCTCGTTGCCTTCCCGCAACAGATTTTTGGACGATAGTTGTCCTTTATTACTTGGCCAGTTTGTGAATTGCTGTGGCCCTGAGCTCCATTATTCAACTCGTTTTTGGTGATCTGACAGCAAGTCCAAAATTTTGGTTCAGGACCTATGCTGGTTCCCGGTGGGGGGCTGAGACTTTGGTTAATTCTTCTTCCTGCAGGGAAATTACAGTGATATGTGCCCGTCCAAATGCCTAACAGCTACTCTCTCATTGGTTCTCCCTCTTCCCTTTCATCCTCTGCCAAATTGGCAACCTGTGTGAACCAGGAGGTTAAAGGGGCTTCTCTCCAAGTTGGGAGGTTGATAGTAAAGCAGGTGGAAAGTGAAACTGGAGCACCAGGAGAGGGACTATTCGTTGAGTTTTAGAAACCTTTCGTATTCACAGTGTGTCCGTTCTCTAGGTTTCCCGTACATGTTATATCTGTAGTAATATTCCCTTCAACCTGGAGAGTTGGGACCCATGGAATGGGTGCCATGCATTATTGCCTTAAAGGGTCTGCATTTGCTCACCCAATCTCACCAATCCTGTCAGTCCCAAGTGTCCAGCCTTATGCCACATCCAGCTGTCGCTGTAGATAGGGTCATTCCAGGTTTCATCAGAGACCCTGAAGGAATTGTAAAGAATTTCCCAGTTTTTTTGTTTTGTTTTTGAAATTCCTTTTTATAGTGGGTTTGAGCTGATTCTCGCTGCCATGTTTATGTCAGTCTAGACACAATTGATTCCCTTACGGAGACATATCAATACATAGGTTTTAAGATTCTTACTAGTCAGATATATTCCTCTACGGAAAATATGGTGTTTTGAGTCCCTTTCCCTGAGGAATGTGTAGGTCTTGTCTATTCCATAGTTGGTTTTTGGAACGGTACCTGTGCTTATATCAAACTCTGGTTTTATGCATCACCCCACCTCTCTTTCCCCCTTAAGCATGCATAAGAGTGTTTTCTAAATGTGAGACACTGTTCTCTTTCCTAACTCAGTTCAAGTGTAGCCATGTTTACAGGATCTTGATAAGTGATATCTTATGATAAGTGTCTTTTTCTCTGTGACTTATTTCACTTAGAATCATCGTACCTGAATCCACCCATTTTGCTGCTACTGGTCTTATGACATTGATTTCATGGCTGAGGGATATTCCATCGTACGTAAGTACCACAATTTTTTGAACCATTTTTATATTTCCTGGCATATTTAAGGTGTACCCAAGTTGAGGTCCTTGTAAGCAGTGCAGCCCTAAATTTTGGGGTGGCTCTGTCTTATTGATTTTCAGTTTTCCCAAGGTATATTCCCTAGACTGGAAGTGCCCTTGGCTCTGTAGCTCTGTTCTTTACTTGTTTTAGGGGACAAAATGCACTCCTCCAGAGAGGCAGTTGGCAATTTAAATCCCGCCCATCAGCATAACATGGCTCCCTGTTCTCCATGGCCTGTCTTGCCTTTCTGGTTTTTACACATTTTGTGGATGTCCCTTTTGACCGGTGGGAAGTGATACTTCTTTGTAGTGCAGATTTGCATTGCCCGCTTGCTTGCTTGGCCAAAAAGGGTGTATGCGTTTTCTCCTGAATATATTCAGGAGAAAACTCATACGCCCTTTTTGGCCAAGTGCATCATTGTCGAAGTTGTGCCTCTCTTCCTGTGCTTTAAAGGCGATTCCAACGTACATCTTGAAATCTGTTTTCTGCTATTCTGCCTCGCTTTCAAGTCCGACTCGTTGCCTTCCCTCAACAGATTTTTGGACGATAGTTTTCCTTTATTACTTGGCCAGTTTGTGAATTGCTGTGCCCCTGAGCTCCATTTTTCAACTCGTTTTTGGTGAGCTGACCGCAAGTCCTAAATTTTTGTTCAGGACCTATGCTGGTTCCCGGTGGGGGGCTGAGACTTTGGTTAATTCTTCTTCCTGCCGGGATATTACAGTGATATGTGCCCGTCCAAATGCCTAACAGCTACTCTCTCATTGGTTCTCCCTCTTCCCTTTCATCCTCTGCCAAATTGGCAACCTGTGCGAACCAGAAGGTTAAAGGGGCTGTCTCTCCAAGTTGGGAGGTTGATAGTAAAGCAGATGGAAAGTCAAACCGGAGCACAAGGAGAGGGACTATTCGTTGAGATTTAGAAACATTTCGTATTCACAGTGTGTCCGTTCTCTAGGTTTCCCGTACATGTTATAGCTGTAGTAATATGCCCTTCAACCTGGAGAGTTGGGACCCATGGAATGGGTGCCATGCATTATTGCTTTAAAGGGTCTGCATTTGCTCACCCAATCTCACCAATCCTCTCAGTCCCAAGTGTCCAGCCTTATGCCACATCCAGCTGTCATTGTAGAGAGGGTCATTCCAGGTTTCATCAGAGACCCTGAAGGAATTGTAAAGAATTTCCCAGTTTTTTTGTTTTGTTTTTGAAATTCCTTTTTATAGTGGGTTTGAGCTGATTCTCGCTGCCATGTTTATGCCAGTCTAGACACACTTGATTCCCTTACGGAGACATATCAATACATAGGTTTTAAGATTCTTACTAGTCAGATATATTCCTCTACGGGAAATATGGTGTTTTGAATCCATTTCCCTGAGGAATGTGTAGGTCTTGTCTATTCCATAGTTGGTTTTTGGAACGGTACCTGTGCTTATATCAAAGTCTGGTTTTATGCATCACCCCACCTCTCTTTCCCCCTTAAGCAGGCATAAGAGTGTTTTCTAAATGTGAGACACTGTTCTCTTTCCTAACTCAGTTCAAGTGTAGCCATGTTTACAGGATCTTCATAAGTGATATCTTATGATAAGTTTCTTTTTCTGTGTGACTTATTTCACTTAGAATCATCGTACCTGAATCCACCCATTTTGCTGCTACTGGTCTTATGACATTGATTTCATGGCTGAGGGATATTCCATCGTACGTAAGTACCACAATTTTTTGAACCATTTTTATATTTCCTGGGATATTTAAGGTGTACCCAAGTTGAGGTCCTTGTAAGCAGTGCAGCCCTAAATTTTGGGGTGGCTCTGTCTTATTGATTTTCAGTTTTCCCAAGGTATATTCCCTAGACTGGAAGTGCCCTTGGCTCTGTAGCTCTGTTCTTTACTTCTTTTAGGGAACACAATGTACTCCTCCAGAGAGGCAGTTGGCAATTTACATCCAGCCTATCAGCATAACAAGGCTCCCTGTTCTCCAGGGCCTGTCTTGCCTTTCTGGTTTTTACACATTTTGTGGATGTCCCTTTTGACCGGTGGGAAGTGATACTTCTTTGTAGTGCAGATTTGCATTGCCCGCTTGCTTGCTTGTCCAAAAAGGGCGTATGCGTTTTCTCCTGAATATATTCAGGAGAAAACGCATACGCCCTTTTTGGCCAAGTGCATCATTGTCGAAGTTGTGCCCCTCTTCCTGTGCTTTAAAGGCGATTCCAACGTACCTCTTGAAATCTGTTTCCTGCTATTCTGCCTCGCTTTCAAGTCCGCCTCGTTGCCTTCCCACAACAGATGTTTGGATGATAGTTGTCCTTTATTACTTGGCCAGTTTGTGAATTGCTGTGGCCCTGAGCTCCATTATTCAACTCGTTTTTGGTGATCTGACCGCAAGTCCAAAATTTTGGTTCAGGACCTATGCTGGTTCCCGGTGGGGGGCTGAGACTTTGGTTAATTCTTCTTCCTGCCGGGAAATTACAGTGATATGTGCCCGTCCAAATGCCTAACAGCTACTCTCTCATTGGTTCTCCCTCTTCCCTTTCATCCTCTGCCAAATTGGAAACATGTGCGAACCAGGAGGTTAAAGGGGCTGTCTCTCCAAGTTGGGCGGTTGATAGTAAAGCAGGTGGAAAGTCAAACCGGAGCACCAGGAGAGGGACTATTCGTTGAGTTTTAGAAACCTTTCGTATTCACAGTGTGTCCGTTCTCTAGGTATCCCGTACATGTTGTAACTGTAGTAATATTCCCTTCAACCTGGAGAGTAGGGACCCATGGAATGGGTGCCATGCATTATTGCTTTAAAGGGTCTGCATTTGCTCACCCAATCTCACCAATCCTCTCAGTCCCAAGTGTCCAGCCTTATGCCACATCCAGCTGTCGCTGTAGATAGGGTCATTCCAGGTTTTATCAGAGACCCTGAAGTAATTGTAAAGAATTTCCCAGTTTTTTTGTTTTGTTTTTGAAATTCCTTTTTATAGTGGGTTTGAGCTGATTCTCGCTGCCATGTTTATGCCAGTCTAGACACAATTGATTCCCTTACGGAGACATATCAATACATAGGTTTTAAGATTCTTACTACTCAGATATATTCCTCTACGGGAAATATGGTGTTTTGAGTCCCTTTCCCTGAGGAATGTGTAGGTCTTGTCTATTCCATAGTTGGTTTTTGGAACGGTACCTGTGCTTATATCAAACTCTGGTTTTATGCATCACCCCACATCTCTTTCCCCCTTAAGCATGCAAAAGAGTGTTTTCTAAATGTGAGACACTGTTCTCTTTCCTAACTCAGTTCAAGTGTAGCCATGTTTACAGGATCTTGATAAGTGATATCTTATGATAAGTGTCTTTTTCTCTGTGACTTATTTCACTTAGAATCATCGTACCTGAATCCACCCATTTTGCTGCTACTGGTCTTATGACATTGATTTCATGGCTGAGGGATATTCCATCGTACGTAAGTACCACAATTTTTTGAACCATTTTTATATTTCCTGGGATATTTAAGGTGTACCCAAGTTGAGGTCCTTGTAAGCAGTGCAGCCCTAAATTTTGGGGTGGCTCTGTCTTATTGATTTTCAGTTTTCCCAAGGTATATTCCCTAGACTGGAAGTGCCCTTGGCTCTGTAGCTCTGTTCTTTACTTCTTTTAGGGGACACAATGCACTCCTCCAGAGAGGCAGTAGGCAATTTAAATCCGCCCATCAGCATAACAAGGCTCCCTGTTCTCCAGGACCTGTCTTGTCTTTCTGGTTTTTACACATTTTGTGGATGTCCCTTTTGACCGGTGGGAAGTGATACTTCTTTGTAGTGCAGATTTGCATTGCCCGCTTGCTTGCTTGGCCAAAAAGGGCGTATGCGTTTTCTCCTGAATATATTCAGGAGAAAACGCATACGCCCTTTTTGGCCAAGCGCATCATTGTCGAAGTTGTGCCCCTCTTCCTGTGCTTTAAAGGCGATTCCAACGTACCTCTTGAAATCTGTTTCCTGCTATTCTGCCTCGCTTTCAAGTCCGCCTCGTTGCCTTCCCTCAACAGATTTTTGGACGATAGTTGTCCTTTATTACTCGGCCAGTTTGTGAATTGCTGTGCCCCTGAGCTCCATTTTTCAACTCATTATTGGTGAGCTGACCACAAGTCCAAAATTTTGGTTCAGGACCTATACTGGTTCCCGGTGGGTGGCTGAGACTTTGGTTAATTCTTCTTCCTGCCGGGAAATTACAGTGATATGTGCCCGTCCAAATGCCTAACAGCTACTCTCTCATTGGTTCTCCCTCTTCCCTTTCATCCTCTGCCAAATTGGCAACCTGTGCGAACCAGGAGGTTAAAGGGGTTGTCTCTCCAAGTTGGGAGTTTGATAGTAAAGCAGATGGAAAGTCAAACCGGAGCACCAGGAGAGGGACTATTCGTTGAGTTTTAGAAAACTTTCGTATTCACAGTGTGTCCGTTCTCTAGGTTTCCCGTACATGTTATAACTGTAGTAATATTCCCTTCAACCTGGAGAGTTGGGACCCATGGAATGGGTGCCATGCATTATTGCTTTAAAGTGTCTGCATTTGCTCACCCAATCTCAGCAATCCTGTCAGTCACAAGTGTCCAGCCTTATGACACATCCAGCTGTCGTTGTAGATAGTGTCTTTCCAGGTTTCATCAGAGACCCTGAAGGAATTGTAAAGAATTTCCCAGTTTTTTTATTTTGTTTTTGAAATTCCTTTTTATAGTGGGTTTGAGCTGATTCTCTCTACCATGTTTATTCCAGTCTAGACACACTTGATTCCCTTACGGAACATATCAATACATAGGTTTTAACATTCTTACTAGTCAGATATATTCCTCTGTGTGAAATATGGGGTTTTGAGTCCCTTTCACTGAGGAAGGTGTACGTCTTGTCTATTCCATAGTTGGTTTTTGGAACGGTACCTGTGCTTATATCAAACTCTGGTTTTATGCATCACCCCACCTCTCCTTCCCCCTTAAGCAGGCATAAGAGTGTTTTCTAAATGTGAAACACTGTTCTCTTTCCTAACTCAGTTCAATTGTAGCCATGTTTACAGGATCTTCATAAGTGATATCTTATGAAAAGTTTCTTTTTCTGTGTGACTTATTTCATTTAGAATCATCGTACCTGAATCCACCCATTTTGCTGCTACTGGTCTTATGACATTGATTTCATGGCTGAGGGATATTCCATCGTACGTAAGTACCACAATTTTTTGAACCATTTTTATATTTCCTGGGATATTTAAGGTGTACCCAAGTTGAGGTCCTTGTAAGCAGTGCAGCCCTAAATTTTGGGGTGGCTCTGTCTTATTGATTTTCAGTTTTCCCAAGGTATATTCCCTAGACTGGAAGTGCCCTTGGCTCTGTAGCTCTGTTGTTTACTTGTTTTAGGGAACACAATGCACTCTTCCAGATAGGCATTTGGCAATTTACATCCAGCCCATCAGCATAACAAGGCTCCCTGTTCTCCAGGGCCTGTCTTGCCTTTCTGGTTTTTACACATTTTTTGGATGTCCCTTTTGACCCGTGGGAAGTGATACTTCTTTGTAGTGCAGATTTGCATTGCCGGCTTGCTTGCTTGGCCAAAAAGGGCGTATGCGTTTTCTCCTGAATATATTCAGGAGAAAACGCATACGCCCTTTTTGGCCAAGTGCATCATTGTCGAAGTTGTACCCCTCTTCCTGTGCTTTAAAGGCGATTCCAACGTACCTCTTGAAATCTGTTTCCTGCTATTCTGCCTCACTTTCTAGTCCGCCTCGTTGCCTTTCCTCAACAGATTTTTGGATGATAGTTGTCCTTTATTACTCAGCCAATTTGTGAATTGCTGTGCCCCTGAGCTCCATTTTTCAACTCGTTTTTGGTGAGCTGATTGCAAGTCCAAAATTTTGATTCAGGAACTATGCTGGTTCCCGGTGGGTGGCTGAGACTTTGGTTAATACTTCTTCCTGCCGGCAAACTACAGTGATATGTGCCCGTCCAAATGCCTAACAGCTACTCTCTCATTGGTTCTCCCTCTTCACTTTCATCCTCTGCCAATTTGGCAACCTGTGCGAACCAGGAGGTTAAAGGGGCTGTCTCTCAAAGTTGGGAGGTTGATAGTAAAGCAGATGGAAAGTCAAACCGGAGCACCAGGAGAGGGACTATTCGTTGAGTTTTAGAAATCTTTCGTATTCACAGTGTGTCCGTTCTCTAGGTTTCCCGTACATGTTATAGCTGTAGTAATATTCCCTTCAACCTGGAGAGTTGGGACCCATGCAAAGTGTACCAGGCATTTGTGCTTTAAAGGATCTGCATTTGCTCACCCAATCTCACCAATCGTCTCAGTCCCAAGTGTCCCTCCTTATGCCACATCCAGCTTTCATTGTAGATAGTGTCATTCCAGGTTTCATCAGAGACCCTGAAGGAATTGTAAAGAATTTCCCAGTTTTTTTGTTTTGTTCTTGAAATTCCTTTTTATAGTGGGTTTGAGCTGATTCTCGCTGCCATGTTTATGCCAGTCTAGACACACTTCATTCCCTTAAGGAGACATATCAATACATAGGTTTTAAGATTCTTACTAGTCACATATATTCCTCTGCGGGAAATATGTGGTTTTGAGTCCCTTTCACTGAGGAAGGTGTAGGTCTTGTCTATTCCATAGTTGGTTTTTGGAACGGTACCTGTGCTTATATCAAACTCTGGTTTTATGCATCACCCCACCCCTCCTTCCCCCTTAAGCAGGCATAAGAGTGTTTTCTAAATGTGAGACACTGTTCTCTTTCCTAACTCAGTTCAAGTGTAGCCATGTTTACAGGATCTTCATAAGTGATATCTTATGATAAGTTTCTTTTTCTGTGTGACTTATTTCACTTAGAATCATCGTACCTGAATCCACCCATTTTGCTGCTACTGTTCTTATGACATTGATTTCATGGCTGAGGGATATTCCATCGTACGTAAGTACCACAATTTTTTGAACCATTTTTATATTTCCTGGGATATTTAAGGTGTACCCAAGTTGAGGTCCTTGTAAGCAGTGCAGCCCTAAATTTTGGGGTGGCTCTGTCTTATTGATTTTCAGTTTTCCCAAGGTATATTCCCTAGACTGGAAGTGCCCTTGGCTTTGTAGCTCTGTTGTTTACTTGTTTTAGGGGACACAATGCACTCCTCCAGAGAGGCAGTTGGCAATTTACATCCCGCCCATCAGCATATCAAGGCTCCCTGTTCTCCAGGGCCTGTCTTGCCTTTCTGGTTTTTACACATTTTCAGGATGTCCATTTTGACCGGTGGGAAGTGATACTTCTTTGTAGTGCAGATTTGCATTGCCCGCTTGCTTGCTTGGCCAAAAAGGGCGTATGCATTTTCTCCTGAATATATTCAGGAGAAAACGCATACGCCCTTTTTGGCCAAGTGCATCATTGTCGAAGTTGTGCCCCTCTTCCTGTGCTTTAAAGGCGATTCCAACGTACCTCTTGAAATCTGTTTCCTGCTATTCTGCCTCGCTTTCAAGTCCGTCTCGTTGCCTTCCCTCAACAGATTTTTGGACGATAGTTGTCCTTTATTACTCGGCCAGTTTGTGAATTGCTGTGCCCCAGAGCTCCATTTTTCAACTCGTTTTTGGTGAGCTGACCGGAAGTCCAAAATTTTGGTTCAGGGCCTATGCTGGTTCCCGGTGGGGGCCTGAGACTTTGGTTAATTCTTCTTCCTGCCGGGAAATTACAGTGATATGTGCCCGTCCAAATGCCTAACAGCTACTCTCTCATTGGTTCTCCCTCTTCCCTTTCATTCTCTGCCAAATTGGCAACCTGTGCGAACCAGGAGGTTAAAGGGGCTGTCTCTCCAAGTTGGCAGGTTAATAGTAAAGCTGATGGAAAGTCAAACCGGAGCACCAGGAGAGGGACTATTCGTTGAGTTTTAGAAACCTTTCGTATTCACAGTGTGTCCGTTCTCTAGGTTTCCCGTACATGTTATATCTGTAGTAATATTCCCTTCAACCAGGAGAGTTGGGACCTATGGAATGGGTGCCAGGCATTTGTGCTTTAAAGGGTCTGCATTTGCTCACCCAATCTCACCAATCGTCTCAGTCCCAAGTGTCCCTCCTTATGCCACATCCAGCTGTCGTTGTAGATAGGGTCATTCCAGGTTTCATCAGAGACCCTGAAGGAATTGTAAAGAATTTCCCAGTTTTTTTTTTTGTTTGTTTGTTTGTTTTTGTTTTAAATTAATTAATTTATTTATTTTTGGCTGTGTCGGGTCTCCGCTTCTGTGCGTGGGCTTTCTCCAGTTGCGGTGAGCGGGGGCCACTCCTCATCGTGGTGCGCGGGCCTCTCACTGTCGCAGCCTCTCCCGTTGCGGAGCACAGGCTCCAGACACGCAGGCTCAGTAGTTGTGGCTCACGGACCCAGCCGCTCCGCGGCATGCGGGATCTTCCCGGACCGGGGCACGAACCCATGTCCCCTGCACTGGCAGGCGGACTCTTAACCACTGCGCCACCAGGGAAGCCCCACTGTGCCACCAGGGAAGCCCTTGTTTTGTTTTTGTAATTCCTTTTTATAGTGGGTTTGAGCTGATTCTCGCTGCCATGTTTATGCCAGTCTAGACACACTTGATTCCCTTACGGAGACATATCAATACATAGGTTTTAAGATTCTTACTAGTCAGATATATTCCTCTGCGGGAAATATGGGGTTTTGAGTCCCTTTCACTGAGGAAGGTGTAGGTCTTCTCTATTCCATAGTTGGTTTTTGGAATGGTACCTGTGCTTATATCAAACTCTGGTTTTATGCATCACCCCACCTCTCCTTCCCCCTTAAGCAGGCATAAGAGTATTTTCTAAATGTGAGACACTGTTCTCTTTCCTAACTCAGTTCAAGTGTAGCCATGTTTACAGGATCTTCATAAGTGATATCTTATGATAAGTTTCTTTTTCTCTGTGACTTCTTTCACTTAGAATCATCGTACCTGAATCCACCCATTTTGCTGCTACTGGTCTTATGACATTGATTTCATGGCTGAGGGATATTCCATCGTACGTAAGTACCACAATTTTTGAACCATTTTTATATTTCCTGGGATATTTAAGGTGTACCCAAGTTGAGGTCCTTGTAAGCAGTGCAGCCCTAAATTTTGTGGTGGCTCTGTCTTATTGATTTTCAGTTTTCCCAAGGTATATTCCCTAGACTGGAAGTGCCCTTTGCTCTGTAGCTCTGTTCTTTACTTGTTTTAGGGAACACAATGTACTCCTCCTGAGAGGCAGTTGGCAATTTACATCCCGCCCATCAGCATAACAAGGCTCCCTGTTCTCCAGGGCCTTTCTTGCCTTTCTGGTTTTTACACATTTTGTGGATGTCCCTTTTGACCGGTGGGAAGTGATACTTCTTGTAGTGCAGATTTGCATTGCCCGCTTCCTTGCATGGCCAAAAAGGGCGTATGCGTTTTCTCCTGAATATATTCAGGAGAAAACGCATACGCCCTTTTTGGCCAAGTGCATCATTGTCGAAGTTGTGCCCCTCTTCCTGTGCTTTAAAGGCGATTCCAACGTACCTCTTGAAATCTGTTTCCTGCTATTCTGCCTCGCTTTCAAGTCCGCCTCTTTGCCTTCCCTCAACAGATTTTTGGACGATAGTTGTCCTTTATTACTCGGCCAGTTTGTGAATTGCTGTGTCCCTGAGCTCCATTTTTCAACTCGTTTTTGGTGAGCTGACCGCATGTCCAAAATTTTGGTTCAGGACCTATGCTGGTTCCCGCTGGGTGGCTGAGACTTTGGTTAATTCTTCTCCCTGCCGGGAAATTAGAGTGATATGTGCCCGTCCAAATGCCTAACAGCTACTCTCTCATTGGTTCTCCCTCTTCCCTTTCATCCTCTGCCAAATTGGCAACCTGTGCGATCCAGGAGGTTAAAGGGGCTGTCTCTCCAAGTTGGGAGGTTGATAGTAAAGTAGGGGGAAAGTCAAAGCGGAGCACCAGGAGAGGGACTATTCGTTGAGTTTTAGAAACCTTTCGTATTCACAGTGTGTCCGTTCTCTAGGTTTCCCGTACATGTTATAACTGTAGTAATATTCCCTTCAACCTGGAGAGTTGGGACCCATGGAATGGGTGCCATGCATTAATGCTTTAAAGGTTCTGCATTTGTTCACCCAATCTCACCTATCCTCTCAGTCCAAGTGTCCCGCCTTATGCCACATCCAGCTGTCGTTGTAGATAGGGTCATTCCAGGTTTCATCAGAGACTCTGAAGGAATTGTAAAGAATTTCCCAGTTTTTTTGTTTTGTTTTTTAAATTCCATTTTATAGTGGGATTGAGCTGATTCGCGCTGCCGTGTTTATGCCAGTCTAGACACACTTGGTTCCCTTATGGAGACATATCAATACATAGGTTTTAAGATTCTTACTAGTCAGATATATTCCTCTGCGGGAAATATGGGGTTTTGAGTCCCTTTCACTCAGGAAGGTGTAGGTCTTGCCTATTCCATAGTTGGTTTTTGGAACGGTACCCCTGCTTATATCAAACTCTGGTTTTATGCATCACCCCACCTCTCCTTCCCCCTTAAGCAGGGATAAGAGTGTTTTCTAAATGTGAGACACTGTTCTCTTTCCTAACTCAGTTCAAGTGTAGCCATGTTTACAGGATCTTCATAAGTGATATCTTATGATAAGTTTCTTTTTCTGTGTGACTTATTTCACTTAGAATCATCGTACCTGAATCCACCCATTTTGCTGCTACTGGTCTTATGACATTGATTTCATGGCTGAGGGATATTCCATCGTATGTAAGTACCAAAATTTTTTGAACCATTTTTATATTTCCTGGGATATTTAAGGTGTACCCAAGTTTAGGTCCTTGTAAGCAGTGCAGCCCTAAATTTTGGGGTTGCTGTGTCTTTTTGATTTTCAGTTTTCCCAAGGTATATTCCCTAGACTGGAAGTGCCCTTGGCTCTGTAGCTCTGTTGTTTACTTGTTTTAGGGAACACAATGCACTCCTCCAGAGAGGCAGTTGGCAATTTACATCCCGCCCATCAGCATAACAAGGCTCCCTGTTCTCCAGGGCCTGTCTTGCCTTTCTGGTTTTTACACATTTTGTGGATGTCCCTTTTGACCGGTGGGAAGTGATACTTCTTTGTAGTGCAGATTTGCATTGCCCGCTTGCTTGCTTGGCCAAAAAGGGCGTATGCGTTTTCTCCTGAATATATTCAGGAGAAAACGCATACGCCCTTTTTGGCCAAGTGCATCATTGTCGAAGTTGTGCCCCTCTTCCTGTGCTTTAAAGGCGATTCCAACGTACCTCTTGAAATCTGTTTCCTGCTATTCTGCCTCGCTTTCAAGTCCGCCTCATTGCCTTCCCTCAACAGATATTTGGACGATAGTTGTCCTTTATTACTCGGCCAGTTTGTGAATTGCTGTGCCCCTGAGCTCCATTTTTCAACTCGTTTTAGGTGAGCTGACCGCAGGTCCAAAATTTTGGTTCAGGACCTATACTCGTTCCCGGTGGGTGGCTGAGACTTTGGTTAATTCTTCTTCCTACCGGGAAATTACAGTGATATGTGCCCGTCCAAATGCCTAACAGCTACTCTCTCATTGGTTCTCCCTCTTCCCTTTCATCCTCTGCCAAATTGGCAACCTGTGCGAACCAGGAGGTTAAAGGGGCTGTCTCTCCAAGTTGGGAGGTTGATAGTAAAGCAGATGGAAAGTCAAACCGGAGCACCAGGAGAGGGACTATTCGTTGAGTTTTAGAAACCTTTCGTATTCACAGTGTGTCTGTTCTCTTGGTTTCCCGTACATGTTATAACTTAATAATATTCCCTTCAACCTGGAGAGTTGGGACCCATGGAATGTGTGCCATGCATTATTGCTTTAAATGGTGTGCATTTGTTCACCCAATCTCACCAATCCTCTCAGTCCAAAGTGTCCAGCCTTATGCCACATCTAGCTGTCGTTGTAGATAGGGTCATTCCAGGTTTCATCAGAGACCCTGAAGGAATTGTAAAGAATTTCCCAGTTTTTTTGTTTTGTTTTTGAAATTCCTTTTTATAGTGGGTTTGAGCTGATTCTCGCTGCCATGTTTATGCCAGTCTAGACACACTTGATTCCCTTACGGAGACATATCAATACATAGGTTTTAAGATTCTTACTAGTCAGATATATTCCTCTGCGGGAAATATGGTGTTTTGAGTCCCTTTCACTGAGGAAGGTGTAGGTCTTGTCTATTCCATAGTTGGTTTTTGGAACGGTACCTGTGCTTATATCAAACTCTGGTTTTATGCATCACCCCACCTCTCCTTCCCCCTTAAGCAGGCATAAGAGTGTTTGCTAAATGTGAGACACTGTTCTCTTTCCTAACTCAGTTCAAATGTAGCCATGTTTACAGGATCTTCATAAGTGATATCTTATGATAAGTTTCTTTTTCTGTGTGACTTATTTCACTTAGAATCATCGTACCTGAATCCACCCATTTTGCTGCTACTGGTCTTATGACATTGACTTCATGGCTGAGGGATATTCCATTGTACGTAAGTACCACAATTTTTTGAACCATTTTTATATTTCCTGAGATATTTAAGGTGTACCCAAGTTGAGGTCCTTGTAAGCAGTGCAGCCCTAAATTTTGGGATGGCGCAGTCTTATTGATTTTCAGTTTTCCCAAAGTATATTCCCTAGACTGGAAGTGCCCTTGGCTCTGTAGCTCTGTTCTTTACTTGTTTTAGGGAACACAATGTACTCCTCCAGAGAGGCAGTTGGCAATTTACATCCCGCCCATCAGCATAACAAGGCTCCCTGTTCTCCAGGGCCTGTCTTGCCTTTCTGGTTTTTACACATTTTGTGGATGTCCCTTTTGACCGGTGGGAAGTGATACTTCTTTGTAGTGCAGATTTGCATTGCCCACTTGCTTGCTTGGCCATAAAGGGCGTATGCGTTTTCTCCTGAATATATTCAGGAGAAAACGCATATGCCCTTTATGGCCTAGTGTATCATTGTCGAAGTTGTGTCCCTCTTCCTGTGCTTTAAAGTCGATTCCAACGTACCTCTTGAAATCTGTTTCCTGCTATTCTGCCTCGCTTTCAAGTCCGCCTCTTTGCCTTCCCTAAACAGATTTTTGGATGATAGTTGTCCTTTATTACTCGGCCAGTTTGTGAATTGCTGTGCCCCTGAGCTCCATTTTTCAACTCGTTTTTGGTGAGCTGACCGCAGGTCCAAAATTTTGGTTCAGGACCTATACTGGTTCCCGGTGGGTGGCTGAGACTTTGGTTAATTCTTCTTCCTGCCGGGAAATTACAGTGATATGTGCCCGTCCAAATGCCTAACAGCTACTCTCTCATTGGTTCTCCCTCTTCCCTTTCATCCTCTGCCAAACTGGCAACCTGTGTGAACCAGGAGGTTAAAGGGGCTGTCTCTCCAAGTAGGGAGGTTGATAGTAAAGCAGATGGAAAGTCAAACCGGAGCACCAGGAGAGGGACTATTCGTTGAGTTTTAGAAACCTTTGGTATTCACAGTGTGTCCGTTCTCTAGGTTCCCGTACATGTTATAGCTGTAGTAATATTCCCTTCAACCTGGAGATTTGGGAACCATGGAATGGGTGCCATGCATTATTGCTTTAAAGGGTCTGCATTTGCTCACCCAATCTCACCAATCCTCTCAGTCCCAAGTGTCCAGCCTTATGCCACATCCAGCTGTCATTGTAGATAGGGTCATTCCAGGTTTCATCAGAGACCCTGAAGGAATTGTAAAGAATTTCCCAGTTGTCTTGTTTTATTTTTGAAATTCCTTTTTATAGTGGGTTTGAGCTGATTCTCGCTGCCATGTATATGCCAGTCTAGACACACTTGATTCCCTTACGGAGACATATCAATACATAGGTTTTAAGATTCTTACTAGTCAGATATATTCCTCTGCGGGAAATATGGTGTTTTGAGTCCCTTTCACTGAGGAAGGTGTAGGTCTTGTCTATTCCATAGTTGGTTTTTGGAACGGTACCTGTGCTTATATCAAACTCTGGTTTTATGCATCACCCCACCTCTCCTTCCCCCTTAAGCAGGCATAAGAGTGTTTTCTCAATGTGAGACACTGTTCTCTATCCTAACTCAGTTCAAGTGTAGCCATGTTTACAGGATCTTCATAAGTGATATCTTATGATAAGTTTCTTTTTCTCTGTGACTTATTTCACTTAGAATCATCGTACCTGAATCCACCCATTTTGCTGCTACTGGTCTTATGACATTGATTTCATGGCTGAGGGATATTCCATCGTACGTAAGTACCACAATTTTTTGAACCATTTTTATATTTCCTGGCTTATTTAAGGTGTACCCAAGTTGAGGTCCTTGTAAGCAGTGCAGCCCTAAATTTTGGGGTGGCTCTGTCTTATTGATCTTCAGTTTTTCCAAGGTATATTCCCTAGACTGGAAGTGCCCTTGGCTCTGTAGCTCTGTTCTTTACTTGTTTTAGGGAACACAATGCACTCCTCCAGAGAGGCAGTTGGCAATTTACATCCCGCCCATCAGCATAACAAGGCTCCCTGTTCTCCAGGGCCTGTCTTGCCTTTCTGGTTTTTACACATTTTGTGGATGTCCCTTTTGACCGGTGGGAAGTGATACTTCTTTGTAGTGCAGATTTGCATTGCCCGCTTGCTTGCTTGGCCAAAAAGGGCGTATGCGTTTTCTCCTGAATATATTCAGGAGAAAACGCATACGCCCTTTTTGGCCAAGTGCATCATTGTCGAAGTTGTGCCCTTCTTCCTGTGCTTTAAAGGCGATTCCAACGTACCTCTTGAAATCTGTTTCCTGCTATTCTGCCTCGCTTTCAAGTCCGCCTCGTTGCCTTCCCTCAACAGATTTTTGGACGATAGGTGTCCTTTATTACTCGGCCACTTTGTGAATTGCTGTGCCCCTGAGCTCCATTTTTTCACTCGTTTTTGGTGAGCTGACCGCAAGTCCAAAATTTTGGTTCAGGACCTATACTGGTTCAGGGTGGGGGGCTGAGACTTTGATTAATTCTTCTTCCTGCCGGGAAATTACAGTGATATGTGCCCATCCAAATGCTTATCAGCTACTCTCTCATTGGTTCTCCCTCTTCCCTTTCATCCTCTGCCAAATTGGCAACCTGTGCGAACCAGGAGGTTAAAGGGGCTGTCTCTCCAAGTTGGGAGGTTGATAGTAAAGCAGATGGAAAGTTAAACCGGAGCACCAGGAGAGGGACTATCCGTTGAGTTTTAGAAACCTTTCGTATTCACAGTGTGTCCGTTCTCTAGGATTCCCGTACATGTTATATCTGTAGTAATATTCCCTTCAACCTGGAGATTTGGGACCCATGGAATGTGTGCCATGCATTATTGCTTTAAATGGTCTGCATTTGCTCACCCAATCTCACCAATCCTCTCAGTCCCAAGTGTCCAGCCTTATGCCACATCTAGCTGTTGTTGTAGATAGGGTCATTCCAGGTTTCATCAGAGACCCTGAAGGAATTGTAAAGAATTTTCCAGGTTTTTGTTTTATTTTTGAAATTCCTTTTTATAGTGGGTTTGAGCTGATTCTCGCTGCCATGTTTATTCCATTCTAGACAGACTTGATTCCCTTTCGGAGACATATAAATACATATGTTTTAAGATTCTTACTAGTCAGATATATTCCTCTGCGGGAAATATGGGGTTTTGAGTCCCTTTCACTGAGGAAGGTGTAGGTCTTGTCTATTCCATAGTTGGTTTTTGGAACGGTACCTGTACTTATATCAAACTCTGGTTTTATGCATCACCCCACTTCTCCTTCCCCCTTAAGCAGGCATAAGAGTGTTTTCTAAATGTGAGACACTGTTCTCTTTCCTAATTCAGTTCAAGTGTAGCCATGTTTACAGGATCTTCATAAGTGATAACTTATGATAAGTTTCTTTTTCTCTGTGACTTATTTCACTTAGAATCATCGTACCTGAATCCACCCATTTTGTTGCTACTGGTCTTATGACATTGATTTCATGGCTGAGGGATATTCCATCGTACGTAAGTACCAAAATTTTTTGAACCATTTTTATATTTCCTGAGATATTTAAGGTGTACCCAAGTTGAGGTCCTTGTAAGCAGTGCAGCCCTAAATTTTGGGGTGGCTCTGTCTTATTGATTTTCAGTTTTTCCCAGGTATATTCCCTAGACGGGAAGTGCCCTTGGCTCTGTAGCTCTGTTGTTTACTTGTTTTAGGGAACACAATGCACTCCTCCAGAGAGGCAGTTGGCAATTTACATCCCGCCCATCAGCATAACAAGGCACCCTGTTCTCCAGGGCCTGTCTTGCCTTTCTGGTTTTTACACATTTTGTGGATGTCCCTTTTGACCGGTGGGAAGTGATACTTCTTTGTAGTGCAGATTTGCATTGCCCGCTTGCTTGCTTGGCCAAAAAGGGCGTATGCGTTTTCTCCTGAATATATTCAGGAGTAAACGCATACGCCCTTTTTGGCCAAGTGCATCATTGTCGAAGTTGTGCCCCTCTTCCTGTGCTTTAAAGGCGATTCCAACGTACCTCTTGAAATCTGTTTCCTGCTATTCTGCCTCGCTTTCAAGTCCGCCTCATTGCCTTCCCTCAACAGATTTTTGGACGATAGTTGTCCTTTATTACTCTGCCAGTTTGTGAATTGCTGTGCCCCTGAGCTCCATTTTTCAACTCGTTTTTGGTGAGCTGACCGCAAGTCCAAAATTTTGGTTCAGGATCTATACTGATTCCCGGTGGGTGGTTGAGACTTTGGTTAATTCTTCTTCCTGCCGGGAAATTACAGTGATATGTGCCCGTCCAAATGCCTAACAGCTACTCTCTCATTGGTTCTCCCTCTTCCCTTTCATCCTCTGCCAAATTGGCAACCTGTGCGAACCAGGAGGTTAATGGGGCTGTCTCTCCAAGTTGGGAGGCTGATAATAAAGCAGATGGAAAGTCAAACCGGAGCACCAGGAGAGGGACTATTCGTTGAGTTTTAGAAACCTTTCGTATTCACAGTGTGTCCGTTCTCTAGGATTCCCGTACATGTTATATCTGTAGTAATATTCCCTTCAACCTGGAGAGTTGGGACCCATGGAATGTGTGCCATGAATTATTGCTTTAAAGGGTCTGCATTTGTACACCCAATCTCACCAATCGTCTCAGTCCCACGTGTCCAGCCTTATGCCACATCCAGCTGTCATTGTAGATAGGGTCATTTCAGGTTTCATCAGAGACCCTGAAGGAATTGTAAAGAATTTCCCAGTTTTTTTGTTTTATTTTTGAAATTCCTTTTTATAGTGGGTTTGAGCTGATTCTCGCTGCCATATTTATCCCAGTCTAGACACACTTGATTCCCTTACGGAGACATATCAATACATAGGTTTTAAGATTCTTACTAGTCAGATATATTCCTCTGCGGGAAATATGGGGTTTTGAGTCCCTTTCACTGAGGAAGGTGTAGGTCTTGTCTATTCCATAGTTGGTTTTTGGAACGGTACCTGTGCTTATATCAAACTCTGGTTTTATGCATCACCCCACCTCTCCTTCCCCCTTAAGCAGGCATAAGAGTGTTTTCTAAATGTGAGACACTGTTCTCTTTCCTAACTCAGTTCAAGTGTAGCCATGTTTACAGGATCTTCATAAGTGAAATCTTATGATAAGATTCTTTTTCTGTGTGACTTATTTCACTTAGAATCATCGTACATGAATCCACCCATTTTGCTGCTACTGGTCTTAA
The DNA here is from genome assembly GCF_949752795.1 of Hyperoodon ampullatus. Classification (NCBI taxonomy): domain Eukaryota; kingdom Metazoa; phylum Chordata; class Mammalia; order Artiodactyla; family Ziphiidae; genus Hyperoodon; species Hyperoodon ampullatus. Next base: position 222,184 of record NW_027640918.1, read on the forward strand.
GACATTGATTTCATGGCTGAGGGATATTCCATCGTATGTAAGTACCACAATTTTTTGAACCATTTTTATATTTCCTGGGATATTTAAGGTGTACCCAAGTTGAGGTCCCTGTAAGCAGTGCAGCCCTAAATTTTGGGGTGGCTGTGTCTTTTTGATTTTCAGTTTTCCCAAGGTATATTCCATAGACTGGAAGTGCCCTTGGCTCTGTAGCTCTGTTCTTTACTTGTTTTAGGGAACACAACGCACTCCTCCAGAGAGGCAGTTGGCAATTTACATCCCGCCCATCAGCATAACAAGGCTCCCTGTTCTCCAGGGCCTGTCTTGCCTTTCTGGTTTTTGCACATTTTGTGGATGTCCCTTTTGACCGGTGGGAAGTGATACTTCTTTGTAGTGCAGATTTGCATTGCCCGCTTGCTTGCTTGGCCAAAAAGGGCGTATGCGTTTTCTCCTGAATATATTCAGGAGAAAACGCATACGCCCTTTTTGGCCAAGTGCATCATTGTCGAAGTTGTGCCCCTCTTCCTGTGCTTTAAAGGCGATTCCAACGTACCTCTTGAAATCTGTTTCCTGCTATTCTGCCTCGCTTTCAAGTCCGCCTCGTTGCCTTCCCTCAACAGATTTTTGGACGATAGTTGTCCTTTATTACTCGGCCAGTTTGTGAATTGCTGTGCCCCTTAGCTCCATTTTTCAACTCGTTTTTGGTGAGCTGACCGCAAGTCCAAAATTTTGGTTCTGGATCTATACTGATTCCCGGTGGGTGGCTGAGACTTTGGTTAATTCTTCTTCCTGCCGGGAAATTACAGTGATATGTGCCCGTCCAAATGCCTAAGAGCTACTCTCTCATTGGTTCTCCCTCTTCCCTTTCATCCTCTGCCAAATTGGCAACCTGTGCGAACCAGGAGGTTAAAGGGGCTGTCTCTGCAAGTTGGGAGAGTGATAGTAAAGCAGATGGAAAGTCAAACCGGAGCACCAGGAGAGGGACTATTCGTTGAGTTTTAGAAACCTTTCGTATTCACAGTGTGTCCATTCTCTATGATTCCCGTACATGTTATATCTGTAGTAATATTCCCATCAACCTGGAGAGTTGGGACCATGGAATGTGTGCCATGCATTATTGCTTTAAAGGGTCTGCATTTGCTCACCCAATCTCACCAATCCTCTCAGTCCCAAGTGTCCAGCCTTATGCCACATACAGCTGTCGTTGTAGATAGGGTCATTCCAGGTTTCATCAGAGACCCTGAAGGAATTGTAAAGAATTTCCCAGTTTTTTTGTTTTGCTTTTGAAATTCCTTTTTATAGTGGGTTTGAGCTGATTCTCGCTGCCATGTTTATGCCAGTCTAGACACACTTGATTCCCTTACGGAGACATATCAATACATAGGTTTTAAGATTCTTACTAGTCAGATATATTCCTCTGCGGGAAATATGGGGTTTTGAGTCCCTTTCACTGAGGAAGGTGTAGGTCTTGTCTATTCCATAGTTGGTTTTTGGAACGGTACCTGTGCTTATATCAAACTCTGGTTTTATGCATCACCCCACCTCTCCTTCCCCCTTAAGCAGGCATAAGAGTGTTTTCTAAATGTGAGACACTGTTCTCTTTCCTAACTCAGTTCAAGTGTAGCCATGTTAACAGGATCTTCATAAGTGATATCTTATGATAAGTTTCTTTTTCTCTGTGACTTATTTCATTTAGAATCATCGTACCTGAATCCACCCATTTTGCTGCTACTGGTCTTATGACATTGATTTCATGGCTGAGGCATATTCCATCGTACCTTAGTACCACAATTTTTTGAACCATTTTTATATTTCCTGGGATATTTAAGGCATACCCAAGTTGATGTCCTTGTAAGCAGTGCAGCCCTAAATTTTGGGGTGTCTCTGTCTTATTGATTTTCAGTTTTCTCAAGGTGTATTCCCTAGACTGGAAGTGCCCTTCGCTCTGTAGCTCTGTTGTTTACTTGTTTTAGGGAACACAATGCACTCCTCCAGAGAGGCAGTTTGCAATTTTCATCCCGCCCATCAGCATAACAAGGCTCCCTGTTCTCCAGGGCCTGTCTTGCCTTTCTGGTTTTTACACATTTTGTGGATGTCCCGTTTGACCGGTGGGAAGTGATACTTCTTTGTAGTGCAGATTTGCATTGCCCGCTTGCTTGCTTGGCCAAAAAGGGCGTATGCGTTTTCTCCTGAATATATTCAGGAGAAAACGCATACGCCCTTTTTGGCCAAGTGCATCATTGTCGAAGTTGTGCCCCTCTTCCTGTGCTTTAAAGGCGATTCCAACGTACCTCTTGAAATCTGTTTCCTGCTATTCTGCCTCGCTTTCAAGTCCGCCTCGTTGCCTTCCCTCAACAGATTTTTGGACGATAGTTGTCCTTTATTACTCTGCCAGTTTGTGAATTGCTGTGCCCCTGAGCTCCATTTATCAACTCATTTTTGGTGAGCTGACCGCAAGTCCAACATTTTGGTTCAGGACCTATGCTGGTTCCCGGTAGGGGGCTCAGACTTTGGTTAATTCTTCTTCCTGCCGGGAAGTTAGAGTGATATGTGCCCGTCCAAATGCCTAACAGCTACTCTCTCATTGGTTCTCCATCTTCCCTTTCATCCTCTGCCAAATTGGCAACCTGTGCGAACCAGGATGTTAAAGGGGCTGTCTCTCCAATTTGGGAGTTTGATAGTAAAGCAGATGGAAAGTCAAACCGGAGCACCAGGAGAGGGACTGTACGTTGAGTTTTAGAAACCTTTCGTATTCACAGTGTGTCCGTTCTCTAGGTTTCCCGTACATGTTATAGCTGCAGTAATATTCCCTTCAACCTGGAGAGTTGGGACCCATGGAATGGGTGCCAGGCATTTGTGCTTTAAAGGTTCTGCATTTGCTCACTGAATCTCACCAATCCTCTCAGTCCCAAGTGTCCCTCTTTATGCCACATCCAGCTGTCATTGTAGATAGGGTCATTCCAGGTTTCATCAGAGACCCTGAAGGAATTGTAAAGAATTTCCCAGTTTTTTTGTTTTGTTTTTGAAATTCCTTTTTATAGTGGGTTTGAGCTGATTCTCGCTGCCATGTTTATGCCAGTCTAGACACACTTGATTCCCTTATGGAGACATATCAATACATAGGTTTTAAGATTCTTACTAGTCAGATATATTCCTCTGCGGGAAATATGGGGTTTTGAGTCCCTTTCACTGAGGAAGGTGTAGGTCTTGTCTATTCCATAGTTGGTTTTTGGAACGGTACCTGTGCTTATATCAAACTCTGGTTTTATGCATCACCCCACCTCTCCTTCCCCCTTAAGCAGGCATAAGAGTGTTTTCTAAATGTGAGACACTGTTCTCTTTCCTAACTCAGTTCAAGTGTAGCCATGTTTACAGGATCTTCATAAGTGATAACTTATGATAAGTTTCTTTTTCTCTGTGACTTATTTCACTTAGAATCATCGTACCTGAATCCACCCATTTTGCTACTACTGGTCTTATGACATTGATTTCATGGCTGAGGGATATTCCATCGTACGTAAGTACCAAAATTTTTTGAACCATTTTTATATTTCCTGAGATATTTAAGGTGTACCCAAGTTGAGGTCCTTGTAAGCAGTGCAGCCCTAAATTTTGGGGTGGCTCTGTCTTATTGATTTTCAGTTTTTCCCAGGTATATTCCCTAGACGGGAAGTGCCCTTGGCTCTGTAGCTCTGTTGTTTACTTGTTTTAGGGAACACAATGCACTCCTCCAGAGAGGCAGTTGGCAATTTACATCCCGCCCATCAGCATAACAAGGCACCCTGTTCTCCAGGGCCTGTCTTGCCTTTCTGGTTTTTACACATTTTGTGGATGTCCCTTTTGACCGGTGGGAAGTGATACTTCTTTGTAGTGCAGATTTGCATTGCCCGCTTGCTTGCTTGGCCAAAAAGGGCGTATGCGTTTTCTCCTGAATATATTCAGGAGTAAACGCATACGCCCTTTTTGGCCAAGTGCATCATTGTCGAAGTTGTGCCCCTCTTCCTGTGCTTTAAAGGCGATTCCAACGTACCTCTTGAAATCTGTTTCCTGCTATTCTGCCTCGCTTTCAAGTCCGCCTCATTGCCTTCCCTCAACAGATTTTTGGACGATAGTTGTCCTTTATTACTCTGCCAGTTTGTGAATTGCTGTGCCCCTGAGCTCCATTTTTCAACTCGTTTTTGGTGAGCTGACCGCAAGTCCAAAATTTTGGTTCAGGATCTATACTGATTCCCGGTGGGTGGTTGAGACTTTGGTTAATTCTTCTTCCTGCCGGGAAATTACAGTGATATGTGCCCGTCCAAATGCCTAACAGCTACTCTCTCATTGGTTCTCCCTCTTCCCTTTCATCCTCTGCCAAATTGGCAACCTGTGCGAACCAGGAGGTTAATGGGGCTGTCTCTCCAAGTTGGGAGGCTGATAATAAAGCAGATGGAAAGTCAAACCGGAGCACCAGGAGAGGGACTATTCGTTGAGTTTTAGAAACCTTTCGTATTCACAGTGTGTCCGTTCTCTAGGATTCCCGTACATGTTATATCTGTAGTAATATTCCCTTCAACCTGGAGAGTTGGGACCCATGGAATGTGTGCCATGAATTATTGCTTTAAAGGGTCTGCATTTGTACACCCAATCTCACCAATCGTCTCAGTCCCACGTGTCCAGCCTTATGCCACATCCAGCTGTCATTGTAGATAGGGTCATTTCAGGTTTCATCAGAGACCCTGAAGGAATTGTAAAGAATTTCCCAGTTTTTTTGTTTTATTTTTGAAATTCCTTTTTATAGTGGGTTTGAGCTGATTCTCGCTGCCATATTTATCCCAGTCTAGACACACTTGATTCCCTTACGGAGACATATCAATACATGGGTTTTAAGATTCTTACTAGTCAGATATATTCCTCTGCGGGAAATATGGGGTTTTGAGTCCCTTTCACTGAGGAAGGTGTAGGTCTTGTCTATTCCATAGTTGGTTTTTGGAACGGTACCTGTGCTTATATCAAACTCTGGTTTTATGCATCACCCCACCTCTCCTTCCCCCTTAAGCAGGCATAAGAGTGTTTTCTAAATGTGAGACACTGTTCTCTTTCCTAACTCAGTTCAAGTGTAGCCATGTTTACAGGATCTTCATAAGTGAAATCTTATGATAAGATTCTTTTTCTGTGTGACTTATTTCACTTAGAATCATCGTACATGAATCCACCCATTTTGCTGCTACTGGTCTTAAGACATTGATTTCATGGCTGAGGGATATTCCATCGTATGTAAGTACCACAATTTTTTGAACCATTTTTATATTTCCTGGGATATTTAAGGTGTACCCAAGTTGAGGTCCCTGTAAGCAGTGCAGCCCTAAATTTTGGGGTGGCTGTGTCTTTTTGATTTTCAGTTTTCCCAAGGTATATTCCCTAGACTGGAAGTGCCCTTGGCTCTGTAGCTCTGTTCTTTACTTGTTTTAGGGAACACAACGCACTCCTCCAGAGAGGCAGTTGGCAATTTACATCCTGCCCATCAGCATAACAAGGCTCCCTGTTCTCCAGGGCCTGTCTTGCCTTTCTGATTTTTGCACATTTTGTGGATGTCCCTTTTGACCGGTGGGAAGTGATACTTCTTTGTAGTGCAGATTTGCATTGCCCGCTTGCTTGCTTGGCCAAAAAGGGCGTATGCGTTTTCTCCTGAATATATTCAGGAGAAAACGCATACGCCCTTTTTGGCCAAGTGCATCATTGTCGAAGTTGTGCCCCTCTTCCTGTGCTTTAAAGGCGATTCCAACGTACCTCTTGAAATCTGTTTCCTGCTATTCTGCCTCGCTTTCAAGTCCGCCTCGTTGCCTTCCCTCAACAGATTTTTGGACGATAGTTGTCCTTTATTACTCGGCCAGTTTGTGAATTGCTGTGCCCCTTAGCTCCATTTTTCAACTCGTTTTTGGTGAGCTGACCGCAAGTCCAAAATTTTGGTTCTGGATCTATACTGATTCCCGGTGGGTGGCTGAGACTTTGGTTAATTCTTCTTCCTGCCGGGAAATTACAGTGATATGTGCCCGTCCAAATGCCTAAGAGCTACTCTCTCATTGGTTCTCCCTCTTCCCTTTCATCCTCTGCCAAATTGGCAACCTGTGCGAACCAGGAGGTTAAAGGGGCTGTCTCTCCAAGTTGGGAGAGTGATAGTAAAGCAGATGGAAAGTCAAACCGGAGCACCAGGAGAGGGACTATTCGTTGAGTTTTAGAAACCTTTCGTATTCACAGTGTGTCCATTCTCTACGATTCCCGTACATGTTATATCTGTAGTAATATTCCCATCAACCTGGAGAGTTGGGACCCATGGAATGTGTGCCATGCATTATTGCTTTAAAGGGTCTGCATTTGCTCACCCAATCTCACCAATCCTCTCAGTCCCAAGTGTCCAGCCTTATGCCACATACAGCTGTCGTTGTAGATAGGGTCATTCCAGGTTTCATCAGAGACCCTGAAGGAATTGTAAAGAATTTCCCAGTTTTTTTGTTTTGCTTTTGAAATTCCTTTTTATAGTGGGTTTGAGCTGATTCTCGCTGCCATGTTTATGCCAGTCTAGACACACTTGATTCCCTTACGGAGACATATCAATACATAGGTTTTAAGATTCTTACTAGTCAGATATATTCCTCTGCGGGAAATATGGGGTTTTGAGTCCCTTTCACTGAGGAAGGTGTAGGTCTTGTCTATTCCATAGTTGGTTTTTGGAACGGTACCTGTGCTTATATCAAACTCTGGTTTTATGCATCACCCCACCTCTCCTTCCCCCTTAAGCAGGCATAAGAGTGTTTTCTAAATGTGAGACACTGTTCTCTTTCCTAACTCAGTTCAAGTGTAGCCATGTTAACAGGATCTTCATAAGTGATATCTTATGATAAGTTTCTTTTTCTCTGTGACTTATTTCATTTAGAATCATCGTACCTGAATCCACCCATTTTGCTGCTACTGGTCTTATGACATTGATTTCATGGCTGAGGCATATTCCATCGTACCTTAGTACCACAATTTTTTGAACCATTTTTATATTTCCTGGGATATTTAAGGCATACCCAAGTTGATGTCCTTGTAAGCAGTGCAGCCCTAAATTTTGGGGTGTCTCTGTCTTATTGATTTTCAGTTTTCCCAAGGTGTATTCCCTAGACTGGAAGTGCCCTTCGCTCTGTAGCTCTGTTGTTTACTTGTTTTAGGGAACACAATGCACTCCTCCAGAGAGGCAGTTTGCAATTTTCATCCCGCCCATCAGCATAACAAGGCTCCCTGTTCTCCAGGGCCTGTCTTGCCTTTCTGGTTTTTACACATTTTGTGGATGTCCCGTTTGACCGGTGGGAAGTGATACTTCTTTGTAGTGCAGATTTGCATTGCCCGCTTGCTTGCTTGGCCAAAAAGGGCGTATGCGTTTTCTCCTGAATATATTCAGGAGAAAACGCATACGCCCTTTTTGGCCAAGTGCATCATTGTCGAAGTTGTGCCCCTCTTCCTGTGCTTTAAAGGCGATTCCAACGTACCTCTTGAAATCTGTTTCCTGCTATTCTGCCTCGCTTTCAAGTCCGCCTCGTTGCCTTCCCTCAACAGATTTTTGGACGATAGTTGTCCTTTATTACTCTGCCAGTTTGTGAATTGCTGTGCCCCTGAGCTCCATTTATCAACTCATTTTTGGTGAGCTGACCGCAAGTCCAACATTTTGGTTCAGGACCTATGCTGGTTCCCGGTAGGGGGCTCAGACTTTGGTTAATTCTTCTTCCTGCCGGGAAGTTAGAGTGATATGTGCCCGTCCAAATGCCTAACAGCTACTCTCTCATTGGTTCTCCATCTTCCCTTTCATCCTCTGCCAAATTGGCAACCTGTGCGAACCAGGATGTTAAAGGGGCTGTCTCTCCAATTTGGGAGTTTGATAGTAAAGCAGATGGAAAGTCAAACCGGAGCACCAGGAGAGGGACTGTACGTTGAGTTTTAGAAACCTTTCGTATTCACAGTGTGTCCGTTCTCTAGGTTTCCCGTACATGTTATAGCTGCAGTAATATTCCCTTCAACCTGGAGAGTTGGGACCCATGGAATGGGTGCCAGGCATTTGTGCTTTAAAGGTTCTGCATTTGCTCACCCAATCTCACCAATCCTCTCAGTCCCAAGTGTCCCTCTTTATGCCACATCCAGCTGTCATTGTAGATAGGGTCATTCCAGGTTTCATCAGAGACCCTGAAGGAATTGTAAAGAATTTCCCAGTTTTTTTGTTTTGTTTTTGAAATTCCTTTTTATAGTGGGTTTGAGCTGATTCTCGCTGCCATGTTTATGCCAGTCTAGACACACTTGATTCCCTTATGGAGACATATCAATACATAGGTTTTAAGATTCTTACTAGTCAGATATATTCCTCTGCGGGAAATATGGGGTTTTGAGTCCCTTTCACTGAGGAAGGTGTAGGTCTTGTCTATTCCATAGTTGGTTTTTGGAACGGTACCTGTGCTTATATCAAACTCTGGTTTTATGCATCACCCCACCTCTCCTTCCCCCTTAAGCAGGCATAAGAGTGTTTTCTAAATGTGAGACACTGTTCTCTTTCCTAACTCAGTTCAAGTGTAGCCATGTTAACAGGATCTTCATAAGTGATATCTTACGATAAGTTTCTTTTTCTCTGTGACTTATTTCATTTAGAATCATCGTACCTGAATCCACCCATTTTGCTGCTACTGGTCTTATGACATTGATTTCATGGCTGAGGCATATTCCATCGTACCTTAGTACCACAATTTTTTGAACCATTTTTATATTTCCTGGGATATTTAAGGCGTACCCAAGTTGATGTCCTTGTAAGCAGTGCAGCCCTAAATTTTGGGGTGGCTCTGTCTTATTGATTTTCAGTTTTCCCAAGGTGTATTCCCTAGACTGGAAGTGCCCTTCGCTCTGTAGCTCTGTTGTTTACTTGTTTTAATGAACACAATGCACTCCTCCAGAGAGGCAGTTGGCAATTTTCATCCCGCCCATCAGCATAACAAGGCTCCCTGTTCTCCAGGGCCTGTCTTGCCTTTCTGGTTTTTACACATTTTGTGGATGTCCCTTTTGACCGGTGGGAAGTGATACTTCTTTGTAGTGCAGATTTGCATTGCCCGCTTGCTTGCTTGGCCATAAAGGGCGTATGCGTTTTCTCCTGAATATATTCAGGAGAAAACGCATACGCCCTTTTTGGCCAAGTGCATCATTGTCGAAGTTGTGCCCCTCTTCCTGTGCTTTAAAGGCGATTCCAACGTACCTCTTGAAATCTGTTTCCTGCTATTCTGCCTTGCTTTCAAGTCCGCCTCGTTTCCTTCCCTCAACAGATTTTTGGACGATAGTTGTCCTTTATTACTCGGCCAGTTTGTGAATTGCTGTGCCCCTGAGCTCCATTTTTCAACTCGTTTTTGGTGAGCTGACCTCAAGTCCAAAATTTTGGTTCAGGACCTATGATGGTTCCCGGTGGGGGGTGAGACTTTGGTTAATTCTTCTTCCTGCCGGGAAGTTAGAGTGATATGTGCCCGTCCAAATGCCTAACAGCTACTCTCTCATTGGTTCTCCCTCTTCCCTTTCATCCTCTGCCAAATTGGAAAACTGTGCGAACCAGGAGGTTAAAGGGGCTGTCTCTCCAAGTTGGGAGATTGATAGTAAAGCAGATGGAAAGTCAAACCGGAGCACCAGGAGAGGGACTATTCGTTGAGTTGTAGAAACCTTTCATATACACAGTGTGTCCGTTCTCTAGGTTTCCCGTACATGTTATAGCTGTAGTAATATTCCCTTCAACCGGGAGAGTTGGGACCCATGGAATGGGTGCCATGCATTATTGCTTACAAGGGTCTGCATTTGCTCACCCAATCTCACCAATCCTCTCAGTCCCAAGTGTTCAGCCTTATGCCACATACAGCTGTCGTTTTAGATAGGGTCATTCCTGGTTTCATCAGAGACCCTGAAGGAATTGTAAAGAATTTCCCAGTTTTTTTGTTTTGTTTTTGAAATTCCTTTTTATAGTGGGTTTGAGCTGATTCTCGCTGCCATGTATATGCCAGTCTAGACACACTTGATTCCCTTACGGAGACATATCAATACATAGGTTTTAAGATTCTTACTAGTCAGATATATTCCTCTGCGGGAAATATGGGGTTTTGAGTCCCTTTCACTGAGGAAGGTGTAGGTCTTGTCTATTCCATAGTTGTTTTTTGGAACGGTACATGTGCTTATATCAAACTCTGGTTTTATGCATCACCCCACCTCTCCTTCCCCCTTAAGCAGGCATAAGAGTGTTTTCTAAATGTGAGACACTGTTCTCTTTCCTAACTCAGTTCAAGTGTAGCCATGTTTACAGGATCTTCATAAGTGATATCTTATGATAAGTTTCTTTTTCTGTGTGACTTATTTCACTTAGAATCATCGTACCTGAATCCACCCATTTTGCTGCTACTGGTCTTATGACATTGATTTCATTTCTGAGGGATATTCCATCGTACGTAAGTACCACATTTTTTGAACCTATTTTATATTTCCTGGGATATTTAAGGTGTACCCAAGTTGAGGTCCTTGTAAGCAGTGCAGCCCTAAATTTTGGGGTGGCTCTGTCTTATTGATTTTCAGTCTTCCCAAGGTATATTCCCTAGACTGGAAGTGCCCTTGGCTCTGTAGCTCTGTTCTTTACTTGTTTTAAGGAACACAATGTACTCCTCCAAGGAGGCAGTTGGCAATTTACATCCCGCCCATCAGCATAACAAGGCTCCCTGTTCTCCAGGGCCTGTCTTGCCTTTCTGGTTTTTACACATTTTGTGGATATCCCTTTTGACAGGTGGAAAGTGATACTTCTTTGTAGTGCAGATTTGCATTTCCCGCTTGTTTGCTTGTCCAAAAAGGGCGTATGCGTTTTCTCCTGAATATATTCAGGAGAAAACGCATACGCCCTTTTTGGCCAAGTGCATCATTGTCGAAGTTGTGCCCCTCTTCCTGTGCTTTAAAGGCGATTCCAACGTACCTCTTGAAATCTGTTTCCTGCTATTCTGCCTCGCTTTCAAGTCCGCCTCGTTGCCTTCCCTCAACAGATTTTTGGACGATAGTTGTCCTTTATTACTCGGCCAGTTTGTGAATTGCTGTGCCCCTGAGCTCCATTTTTCAACTCGTTTTTGGTGAGCTGAGCGCAAGTCCAACATTTTGGTTCAGGACCTATGCTATTCCCGGTGGGGTGCTGAGACTTTGGTTAATTCTTCTTCCTGCCGGGAAGTTAGAGTGATATGGGTCCGTCCAAATGCCTAACAGCTACTCTCTCATTGGTTTCCCTCTTCCCTTTCATCCTCTGCCAAATTGGCAACCTGTGCGAACCAGGAGGTTAAAGGGGCTGTCTCTCCACGTTGGGAGGTTGATAGTAAAGCAGATGGAATGTCAAACCGGCGCACCAGGAGAGGGACTATTCGTTGAGTTTTAGAAAACTTTCGTATTCACAGTGTGTCCGTTCTCTAGGTTTCCCGTACATGTTATAACTGTAGTAATATTCCCTTCAACCTGGAGAGTTGGGACCCATGGAATGGGTGCCATGTATTATAGCTTTAAAGGGTCTGCATTTGCTCACCCAATCTCACCAATCCTCTCAGTCCCAAGTGTCCAGCCTTATGCCACATCCAGCTGTCGTAGTAGATAGGGTCATTCCAGGTTTCATCAGAGGCCCTGAAGGAATTGTAAAGAATTTCCCAGTTTTTTGGTTTTGTTTTTGAAATTCCTTTTTAGAGGGGGTTTGACCTGATTCTCGCTGCCATGTTTATGCCAGTCTAGACACACTTGATTCCCTTACGGAGACATATCAATACATAGGTTTTAAGATTCTTACTAGTCAGATATACTACTCTGCGGGGAATGGGGGTGTTGAGCCCCGTTCAGTGAGGAAAGAGTAGGTCTTGTCTATTTTGTATTTGGATTATGCAACCGTACCTGTGCTAATATCAAACTCTGGTTTTATGCATCACCCCACCTCTCCTTTCCTCTTGAGCAGGCATAAGAGTGTTTTCTAAATGTGAGACTCTTCTCTTTCCTAATTCAGTTCATGTGTAGCTATGTTTACAAGACCTTCATAAGTGATATCTTATGATAAGTTTCTTTTTCTGTGTGACTTATTTCAGTTAGAATCATCGTACATGACTCCACTCATTATGCTGCTACTGGCCTTATGACATTGATTTCATGGCTGAGGGATATTCCATCGTACGTATGTACCACAATTTCTTTACTCTTTTTGTCTTTCCTGGGATATTTAAGGTGTCCCGAAGTCGAGGTTCTTGTAAGCAGTGCTGCCCTCTATTTTGCGTTGGCTGTGTCTTATTGATTTTCAATTTCCCCAAGGTATATTCCCATGACTGGAAGTGCCTTAGGTTGTGAAGCTCTGTTGTTTAATTATTTTAGGGAACACAATGCAGTCCTCCAGAGTGGCTGTTGGCAATCTGCATCCCACCCATCAGCATAACAAGGCTCCCTGTTCTCCAGAACCCCTCTTGCCTTTCTGGTTTTTACACATTTTACGGATATCTCTTTTGACTGGTTTGAATTGATACTTCTTTGTAGTGCAGATTTGCATTGTGCGGTTGCTTGGTTGGCCAAAATGGGTGTATGCGTTTTCTCCTGAATATATTCAGGAGAAAACGCATGCGCCCTTTATGGACAATTCCATAATTGTCGAAGTTGTGATGCTTTTCCTGTGTTTAAAGGCGATTCCAATGTACTTCTGGAAATCTGTTTCGTGCAAATCTCCCTCATTTTCAAGTCCGCCTCATGGCTTTTCCTCAACAGATTTTTGGAAGAGAGTAGACCTGTATAACTCTGCAAGTTTGTGAATTGCTGTGCCCCTGAGCTCCATTTTTCAACTTGTGTTTTTGTGAGCTGACTGCAAACCCACAATTTTGCTTCAGGACCTATACTAGTTATGGGGGTGTGGCAGGCTGAGAGTTTGGTTAATTCTTATTCTTGACGGGAAATTAGAGTTACATTTGGCCGTTCAAATGCCTACAGCTACTCTCTCCTTGGTTCTCCCTCTTCCCTTATATCCTCTGCACAATGGGCCAACTGTGCTAACCAGGAGGTTATAGGGGCTGACTCTCCAAGTTGGGAGATTGATATTAAAGCAGTTGGAATGTCAATCTGGAGCACATGGAGAGAAAAAAATTCGTAGAGTTTTAGAAGCCTTTCACCATCAGAGGGTGTCCATTCTCTAGGTTTCCCATACAAGTTATAACTGTAGTGATATTCCCTTCTACCTGGAGAGTTGGGAACCATGGAATCAGTTGCAGGCATTATTGCTTTAAAGCATCTGCATTTTCTCACCCAATCTCACCAATCCTCTCAGTCCCAAGTGAACAGCCTTATGCCACATCCAGCTGTTGTTGTAGATAGGGTCATTCCAAGTTTCATCAGAACCCCTGAAGGTATTGTGTAAGAATTTCACTGTTTTTTTTGTTTGTTTTGAAATTCCTTTTTATAGTGGGTTTGAGCTGATTCTCACTGCCGTGTTTTTGTCATTCTAGACACACTTGGTTCCCTTATGGAGACATATCAATACATAGGTTTTAAGATCCTTACTAGTCAGATATATTTCTCTGTGTGGAATAGGGGTGTTGAGTCCCATTCACTGAGGAAGGAGTCGGGCTTGTCTCTTCTGTATTTGGATTATGGAACGGTACCTGTGTTAATATCAAACTCTGGTTTTGTGTGTCTCCCCACCTCTCCTTCCCCCTTAAGCAAGCATAAGAGTGTTTTCTAAATCTGAGACTCTGTTCTCTTTCCTAATTCAGTTCATATGTAGCCAGGTTTACATTCCCTTCATAAGTGATATCTTATATCAGAATGCACCATGGCCCTTGTCATAATAATGCTCCATGACCCCTGTCATCACAATGCTCCATTCCCTGGTTATCTCAATGCTCCATGTCCCTTGTCATAACAATTCTCCACGTACTTGTCATCACAATGCTACATGACACTTCTCATCACAAAGTTACATGCTCGTTTCATCACAATTCTCCATGCACTTGTCATTGCAATGTTCCATGACCCCTGTCATAGCAAGCTCCAAGTGTTTGTCATCACAATGCTTCACGACTTTATCATCAAAATTCTCAATGGCACTTTTCATCACAATGTTCCGTACCCTTGTCATCACAATGCTCCATGCCCTTGTCATCACAATGCTCCATGACCCCTGTCATCACAATGCTCCCTGACACCTCTCATCACAATGCTCCATGACCCCTGTCATCACAATGCTCCCTGACACCTGTCATCACAATGCTTCATGCCCCTTGTCATTACAGTGCTCCTTGATGCTCGTCATCACAATTACCCAAGGTCTTCTCATCACAATGCTCCACGGTTTTGCCATCACAATGCTCCATGCCCTGGTCATCTCAAAGTTCAATGTCCCTTGTCCTCACAATTCTCCACGTCCTTGTCATCACAATGCTCCATGGCACTTCTCATCACAATGTTATATGCTCTTGTCATAACAATACTCCATGCACTTGTCATCGCAATGCTCCATGACCCCTGTCATAGGAAGCTCCATGCGCTTGTCATCACAATGTTTCACGACATGGACATTAAAATTATCAATGGCCCTTGTCATCTTAATGCTCCATGTGCTTGTCCTCACAATGTTTCACGACATGGACATTAAAATTATCAATGGCCCTTGTCATCTCAATGCTCCATGCGCTTGTCATCACAATGCTCCTTTACCTTTGTCACAACAATCCTCCATGACACTTGGCATCACAATGCTCCGTGCTATTGTCATCACAATGGAACATGACATATGTCATCACAATGCTCCCTGACACCTGTCTTCACAATACTCCATGACCTTGTCATCACAATGCTCCATGCCCTTGTCATCACAATGTGTCATGCCCACTGTCATCAAAATAATCCATGAAACTTGTCAGACCAAAGCTCCATGCCACCTTTCATCACAATGCTCCATGAACCCTGTCATCACAATGCACCATGCCCATCATCATAATGCTTCATGCTCTTGTCATCACAATGAAATCAAAATGCTCCATGACCTCTGTCATCACAATGCTCCAACCCTTGTGATCACAATGTTCCATAACACTTGTCATCACAATACCCCATGACGCTAGTCATCACAATTATCCATGGACTTCTCATCACAATGCCCCATGACATTTGTCATCACAATGCGCAATACACATGTCATCACAATGCTCCCTGACTCTTGCCATCAGTATGCTCCCTGAACCCTTTCATGACAAGGCTCCATGCCTTTTTCATCACAATGATCCATGCCATTTTCATCACAATGCTCCAAGACCCCTGTAATCACAATGCTCCATGTTCTTTTCATCACAAAGCTCCATGATGCATATCATCAGAATGCTCCATGGCCTTCTCATCACAATGCTCCATGCCCTTGTCATCACAATGCTCCAAGACCCCTGTAATCACAATGGTCCATGCCCCTTTTCATCACAATGCTCCATTACCCCTGTCATAACAATGCTCCATGACCCCTGCCATCACAACTTTCCACGGCCTTGTCATCACAAGGCTCCATGACCCTTGTCATCACAATGCTCCAAGACCCCTGTAATCACAGTGCTCCATGCCCTTGTCATCACAAAGCTCCATGATGCATGTCATCAGAATGCTCCATGCCCTTGCCATCACAATGCTCCATTACCCCTGTGATAACAATGCTCCATGACCCCTGCCATCACGATGTTCCATGGCCTTGTCATCACAAGGCACCATGACCCTTCTCATCACAATGCTCCAAGACCCCTGTAATCACAATGCTCCATGTCCCTTTTTATCTCAATGATCCATGAACCCTGTCATCACAATGCACCATGCCCATCATCATAATGCTTCAGGCTATTGTCATGACAATGAAATCAAAATGCTCCATGACCTCTGTCATAACACTGCTCCAAACCCTTGTGATCACAATATTCCATAACACTTGTCATCACAATGCCCCATGACGCTCGTCATCACAATTATCTATGGTCTTCTCATCACAATGCTCCATGACCTTTGTCATCACAATGCTCAATACACTTGTCATCAAAATGCTCCCAGACACTTGTTCTCTGTATGCTCCTTGAACCCTGTCATGACAAGGCTCCATGCCTTTTTCATCACAATGATCCATGCCTTTTTCATCACAATGCTCCAAGACACCTGTAATTACAATGCTCCATGCCCTTGTCATCACAAAGCTCAATGACGCATGTCATCAGACTGCTCCTTGGCCTTCTCATCACAATGCTCCATGCCCTTGTCATCACAATTTTCCAAGACACTCTAATCACAATGCTCCATGCCCCTTTTCATCAGTATGCTCCATGAGACTTGTCTCACAAGGCTCCATGGTTTTCTCATCACAATGCTCCAGCACCTTGTCATCACAATGCTTCACGACCTTGTCATGAAAATTTTCAATGGCCCTTGTCATCATAATGCTCCAAGCCCTAGTCATCACAATGCTCCATTATATTTGTCATCACAATCCTCCATTACATTTGGCATCACAATGCTCCATGCCATTGTCATCGCAATGGACCATGACATATGTCATCACAATGCTCCCTGACACCTGTCTTCACAATACTCCATGACCTTCTCATCACAATGCCCGATGCCCTTGTCATCACAATGCCCCATGCCCACTGTCATCACAATAATCTATTAAACTTGTCAGACCAATGCTCCATGCCCCTGTCATCACAATGCTCCATGCCCTTGTCATCACAATGCTCCATGACCCCTGTCATCACAATGCTCTGTGACTCCAGTCATCACAATGCTTCATAACATTTCTCATCACAGTGGTCCATGCCCACATCATCACAAGGCTCTGTGACCTTTGTAACCACAATACTCCATGAACTTTTCATCACAATGCTCCGTGACCCTTGTCATCACTATGCTCCATGCCTTTGTCAGAACAATGCTCCATGACCCTTGTCCTCACAATGTGCCACGTGATTTTCATCACAACGGTCCACAACATTGTCATCGTAATGCTCCATAAACCTTGTAATCACAATGCTCCATGCACTTCTCATCAAAATGCTCTCTCAAAAGAGATATCACAATGTTCCATCACTAGTCATCACAATACTCCCTCACCCCTGTAATCACAATGTTCCATGAACCCTGTCATCACAATGCTACATCCCCTTATCATCACAATGTTCCATGACCCCTGACATCACAATGTTCCATAACCCCTGTCATCAAAATGCTCCATGACCCTTTTCATCCCAAAGCTCCATGACCCCTGACATCACAATGTTCTATAACCCCTGTCATCAAAATGTTCCATTACACTTTTCATCAAATTGCTGCATGACCCTGTCATCAAAATGCTCCCTGCCCTTCTCATCACAATGCACCATGCCCTTGACATCAAAATGCTCCATGACTTTTGTCATCACAAAGCTCCATAACCCTTGGAATCACAATGTTCCATGAACCCTCTCATCACATTGTTCCATGCCCTTGTCATCACAAAGCTCCATTACCCCTGTCATAACAATGCTCCATGACCCCTGCCATCACAATGTTCCACACCATTGTCATCACAAGGCTCCATGACCCTTGTCATCAGAATGCTCCAAGACCCCTGTAATCACAATGCTCCATGCCCTTGTCATCACAAAGCTCAATGACGCATGTCATCAGAATGCTCCATGGCCTTCTCATCACAATGCTGCTTGCCCTTGTCATCACAATGCTCCAAGACCCCTGTAATCACAATGCTCCATGCCCCTTTTCATCTCAATGCTCCATGAACGCTGTCATCACAGTGCACCATGCCCATCACCATAATGCTTCAGGCTATTGTCATCACAATGAAATCAAAATGCTCCATGACCTCTGTCATCACAATGCTCCAAACCCTTGTGATCACAATGTTCCATAAAACTTATCATCACAACACCCCATGACGCTCATCATCACAATTATCCATGGTCTTCTCATCACAATGCTCCATGAACTTTGTCATCACAATGCTCAATACACTTGTCATCACAATGCTCCGTGACACTTGTCGTCAGTATGCTCCTAGAACCCTGTCATGACAAGGCTCCATGCCTTTTTCATAACAATGATCCATGCCATTTTCATCACAATGTTCCATGCCCTTGTCAGCACAAAGCTCCATGACGCATGTCATCAGAATGCTCCATGGCCTTCTCATCACAATGCTCCATGCCCTTGTCATCACAATGCTCCAAGACCCCTGTAATCACAATGCTCCATGCCGCTTTTCATCAGAATGTTCCATGAGAATTGTCATCACAAGGCTCCATGGACTTCCCATCACAATGCTCCAGGACCTTGTCATCACAGTGCTCAATTCCCTTCTCATTACAATGCTCCAAGACCCCTGTCATCACAATACTCCATGAACATTTTCAGCCCAACGCTTCATGACCTTCTCATCACAATGCTCCATGACCCATATCATCACAGTCCTCCATGACCACTGTCATCACAACACTCCATGACCCCTGACAACACAATGATCCGGGACTCTTGTCATCACAATGCTCCATTCCCTTGTCATCACAATGCTCCATGAACATTTTCAGCCCAATGCTCCATGACACTTGTCATCACAATGATCCATGCCCTTGTCATCCCAATGCTCCATGACCCCTGTAATCACAATGCTCCGTGACGCTTATCATCACAGTGCTCCATGACCCTTATCATCACAATTCTCCATGCCTGTGTCATCAAAATCCTACATGACCTTGTCATCACAATGCTCCATGAGCTTGTCATCACAATAATCCTTTACCATTTTCATCACAATCCTCCATGAACCTTGGGATCACATTGCTCCATGCCCTTGTCATCACAATGCTCCATGCTCCTTGAAATCAAAATGGTCCATGACCTCTGTCATCACAATGCTCCAACCCCTTGTGATCACAATGTTCCATAACACTGGTCATCACAACACTCCATGATGACTGTCATGACAATACTCCATGCACTTGTCGTCACAATGCTCCATGACCTTTGTCATCACAATTCTCAATACACTTGTCATCACAATGCTCCCTGACACTTGTCGTCAGAATACTCCTTGAACACTGTCATGAAAAGGCTCCATGCCTTTTTCATCAGAATGCTCCATGCCCTTTTCATCACAACGCTCCAGGTCATTGTCATCACAATACTCCACAAGCTTGTCATCAGAATGCTCCATGATCATTGTCTTCAGAATGCTCCATGACCCCTGTCATCACAATGCTCCATACCCCTTGTCATTACAGTGTTCCATGACGCTCGTCATCACAATTATCCATGGTCTTCTCATCACAATGCTCCACGGTCTTCCCATCACAATGCTCCATGCCTTGGTCGTCACGATGCTCCATGTCCACAGTCATCACAATGCTCCATGACCCCTGTCATCACAATGCTCCATACCCCTTGTCATTACAGTGCTCCATGACGCTCGTCATCACAATTATCCATGGTCTTCTCATCACAATGCTCCACGGTCTTGCCATCACAATGCTCCATGCCCTGGTCATCACAATGCTCCATGTCCCCTGTCATCACAATTCTCCACGTTCTTGGCATCACTATGCTCCATGATACTTCTCATCACAGTGTTACATGTTTTGTCATCACAATTCTCTATGCACTTGTCATCGTAAGGCTCCATGACCCCTGTCATAGCAAGCTCCATGTGATTGTCATCACAATGCTTCATGAACATGTCATCAAAATTCTCAATGGCCCTTGTTATCACAATGCGCCATGACCCTTGTCATCACAGTACTCCAAGCCCTTGTCATCAAAATGCTCCATTACCTTTGTCATCACAATCCTCCATGACACTTGGCATCACAATGCTACATTCCATTGTCATTGCAATAGACCATGACATATGTCATCACAATGCTCCCTGACACCCTTCTTCACAATACTCCATGACCTTCTCATCACAATGCTCCATGCCCTTGTCATCACAATGCGCCATGCCCACTGTCATCACAATAATGCATGAAACTTGTCAGAAAAATGCTCCATGACCCTGTCATCACAAGGCTCCATGCCCTTTCATCACAATGCTCTATGACCCCTGTCATCACAATGCTCCGTGACTCCAGTTATCACAGTGCTTCATGACCTTTGTCATCACAATGGTCCATGCCCTCCTCATCACAAGACTCTGTGACCTTTGTGACCACAACACTCCATGAACATTTCATCACAATGCTCGGTGACCCTTGTCATCACAATGCTCCATGCCTTTGTCAGCACATTACTCCATGACACATGGCATCAAATGTGCCATGCGCTTGTCATCACAATGCTCCACATCGTTGTCATCACAATGCTCCATAAACCTTGTCATCACAATGCTCCATGCGTTTGTCAGCACAATGATCCATGACCCATGTCATCACAATGTGCCCTGCGTTTCTCATCACAATGCTCCACAGCCTTGTCATCACAATGCTCCATGCACCTCTCATCAAAATGCTCTCTCACCACTGATATCACAATGTTCCATCACTAGTCAACACAATACTCCCTCCACCCTGTCATCCCAATGTTCCATGACCCTTGTCACAACAATGCTACATGCTCTTATCATCACAATGCTCCATGACCACTGACATCACAATGTTCCATAACCCCTGTCATCACAATGCTCCAATACCCTTTTCATCACAATGCTCCATGACCCCTAACATCACAATGTTCCATAAACACTGTCATCAAAATGTTCCATGACCCTTTTCATCCAATTGCTCCATGACCCTGTCATCACAATGCTCCCTGCCCTTCTCATCACAATGCACCACACTCTTGTCATCAAAATGCTCCATGGCCTATGTCATCACAAAGCTCCATGACCCTTGGAATCACAATGCTCCATGCCATTGTCATCACAAAGCTCCATGAAACCTCTCATCACATTGCTCCATGCTGTTGTCATCACAAAGCTCCATGACGCTTGTCATCACAATGCTCCATGCCCTTGTCATTGCAATCCTCCATGACACATGTATCACTGTGTTCCGTGCCCTTGTCATCACAATGCTCCATGCTCACTCTCATCACAATAATCCATGAAACTTTTCAGACCAATGCTCCATGCCCTTGTCATCACAATGCTCCATTACACCTGTCATAACAATGCTCCATGACCCCTGCCATCACAATGTTCTACGGCCTTGTCATCACAAGACTCCATGGCCCTTGTCAACACAATGCTCCAAGACCCCTGTAATCACAATGCTCCATGCCCATGTCATCACAAAGCTCCCTGACGCATGTCATCAGAATGCTCCATGGCCTTCTCATCACAATACTCCATGCCCTGGTCATCACAATGCTCCAAGACCCTTGTTATTACAATGATCCATGCCTCTTTGCATCTCAATGCTCCATGCCATTGTCATCACAATACTCCACAAGCATGTCATCAGAATGCTCCGTGACACTTTTCATCTCAATGATCCATGACCCCTGTCATCACAATGCTCCATGACACCTGTCATCACAATGCTCGATGCCCCTTGTCATTACAGTGCTCCATGATGCTCGTCATCACAATTATCCATGGTCTTCTCATCACAGTGCTCCACGGTCTTGCCATCACAATGCTCCATGCCCTGGTCATCACAATGCGCCATGTCCCCAGTCATCACAATGCTCCATGACCCCTGTCATCACAATGCTCCATACCGCTTGTCATTACAGTGCTCCATGACACTCGTAATCACAATTGTCCATGGTCTTCTCATCACAATGCTCCACGACCTTGTCATCAAAATGCTCCATGACCCTTGTCATCACAATGCTCCATGACCACTGTCATAACAATGCTCCATGACCCCTGTCATCACAAGGCTCCATACCACTTGTCATTACAGTGCTCCATGACGCTCCTCATCACAATTATCCATGGTCTTCTCATCACAATGCTCCACGGTCTTGCCATCACAGTGCTCCATGCCTTGGGCATCACAATGCTCCATGTCCCCGGTCATCACAATGCTCCATGACCACTGTCATCACAATGCTCTATACCCCTTGTCATTACAGTGCTCCATGACATTCGTCATCACAATTATCCATGATCTTCTCATCACAGTGCTCCACGACATTGCCATCACAAGGCTCCATGCCCTGGTCATCACAATGCTCCATGTCCCCAGTCATCACAATGCTCCATGTCCCCGGTCATCACAATGCTCCATGACCACTGTCATCACAATGCTCTATACCCCTTGTCATTACAGTGCTCCATGACGCTCGTCATCACAATTATCCATGGTCTTCTCATCACAGTGTCCCACGGTCTTGCCATCACAATGCTCCATGCCCTGGTCATCGCAATGCTCCATGTCCCCTGTCATCACAATTCTCCACGTTCTTGGCATCACTATGCTCCATGATACTTCTCATCACAGTGTTACATGTTTTGTCATCACAATTCTCTATGCACTTGTCATCGTAATGCTCCATGACCCCTGTCATAGCAAGCTCCATGTGATTGTCATCACAATGCTTCATGAACATGTCATCAAAATTCTCAATGGCCCTTGTTATCACAATGCGCCATGACCCTTGTCATCACAATGCTCCAAGCCCTTGTCATCAAAATGCTCCATTACCTTTGTCATCACAATCCTCCATGACACTTGGCATCACAATGCTACATTCCATTGTCATTGCAGTAGACCATGACATATGTCATCACAATGCTCCCTGACACCCTTCTTCACAATACTCCATGACCTTCTCATCACAATGCTCCATGCCCTTGTCATCACAATGCGCCATGCCCACTGTCATCACAATAATCCATGAAACTTGTCAGAAAAATGCTCCATGACCCTGTCATCACAATGCTCCATGCCCTTTCATCACAATGCTCTATGACCCCTGTCATCACAATGCTCCGTGACTCCAGTCATCACCATGCTTCATGACCTTTGTCATCACAATGGTCCATGACCTCGTCATCACAAGGCTCTGTGACCTTTGTGACCACAACACTCCATGAACATTTCATCACAATGCTCGGTGACCCTTGTCATCACAATGCTCCATGCCTTTGTCAGCACATTACTCCATGACACATGGCATCAAATGTGCCATGCGCTTGTCATCACAATGCTCCACATCGTAGTCATCACAATGCTCCATAAACTTTGTCATCACAATGCTCCATGCGTTTGTCAGCACAATGATCCATGACCCATGTCATCACAATGTGCCCTGCGTTTCTCATCACAATGCTCCACAGCCTTGTCATCACAATGCTCCATGCACCTCTCATCAAAATGCTCTCTCACCACTGATATCACAATGTTCCATCACTAGTCAACACAATACTCCCTCCACCCTGACATCCCAATGTTCCATGACCCTTGTCACAACAATGCTACATGCTCTTATCATCACAATGCTCCATGACCCCTGACATCACAATGTTCCATAACCCCTGTCATCACAATGTTCCATGACCCTTTTCATCACAATGCTCCATGACCCCTAACATCACAATGTTCCATAAACACTGTCATCAAAATGTTCCATGACCCTTTTCATCCAATTGCTCCATGACCCTGTCATCACAATGCTCCCTGCCCTTCTCATCACAATGCACCACGCACTTGTCTTCAAAATGCTCCATGGCCTATGTCATCACAAAGCTCCATGACCCTTGGAATCACAATGCTCCATGCCATTGTCATCACAAAGCTCCATGAAACCTCTCATCACATTGCTCCATGCTGTTGTCATCACAAAGCTCCATGACGCTTGTCATCACAATGCTCCATGCCCTTGTCATTGCAATCCTCCATGACACATGTATCACTGTGTTCCGTGCCCTTGTCATCACAATGCTCCATGCTCACTCTCATCACAATAATCCATGAAACTTTTCAGACCAATGCTCCATGCCCTTGTCATCACAATGCTCCATTACACCTGTCATAACAATGCTCCATGACCCCTGCCATCACAATGTTCTACGGCCTTGTCATCACAAGACTCCATGACCCTTGTCATCACAATGCTCCAAGACCCCTGTAATCACAATGCTCCATGCCGCTTTTCATCAGAATGTTCCATGAGAATTGTCATCACAAGGCTCCATGGACTTCCCATCACAATGCTCCAGGACCTTGTCATCACAGTGCTCAATTCCCTTCTCATTACAATGCTCCAAGACCCCTGTCATCACAATATTCCATGAACATTTTCAGCCCAATGCTTCATGACCTTCTCATCACAATGCTCCATGACCCATATCATCACAGTCCTCCATGACCACTGTCATCACAACACTCCATGACCCCTGACGACACAATGATCCGGGACTCTTGTCATCACAATGCTCCATTCCCTTGTCATCACAATGCTCCATGAACATTTTCAGCCCAATGCTCCATGACACTTGTCATCACAATGATCCATGCCCTTGTCATCCCAATGCTCCATGACCCCTGTAATCACAATGCTCCGTGACGCTTATCATCACAGTGCTCCATGACCCTTATCATCACAATTCTCCATGCCTGTGTCATCAAAATCCTACATGACCTTGTCATCACAATGCTCCATGAGCTTGTCATCACAATAATCCTTTACCATTTTCATCACAATCCTCCATGAACCTTGGGATCACATTGCTCCATGCCCTTGTCATCACAATGCTCCATGCTCCTTGAAATCAAAATGGTCCATGACCTCTGTCATCACAATGCTCCAACCCCTTGTGATCACAATGTTCCATAACACTGGTCATCACAACACTCCATGATGACTGTCATGACAATACTCCATGCACTTGTCGTCACAATGCTCCATGACCTTTGTCATCACAATTCTCAATACACTTGTCATCACAATGCTCCCTGACACTTGTCGTCAGAATACTCCTTGAACACTGTCATGAAAAGGCTCCATGCCTTTTTCATCAGAATGCTCCATGCCCTTTTCATCACAACGCTCCAGGTCATTGTCATCACAATACTCCACAAGCTTGTCATCAGAATGCTCCATGATCATTGTCTTCAGAATGCTCCATGACCCCTGTCATCACAATGCTCCATACCCCTTGTCATTACAGTGTTCCATGACGCTCGTCATCACAATTATCCATGGTCTTCTCATCACAATGCTCCACGGTCTTCCCATCACAATGCTCCATGCCTTGGTCGTCACGATGCTCCATGTCCACAGTCATCACAATGCTCCATGACCCCTGTCATCACAATGCTCCATACCCCTTGTCATTACAGTGCTCCATGACGCTCGTCATCACAATTATCCATGGTCTTCTCATCACAATGCTCCACGGTCTTGCCATCACAATGCTCCATGCCCTGGTCATCACAATGCTCCATGTCCCCTGTCATCACAATTCTCCACGTTCTTGGCATCACTATGCTCCATGATACTTCTCATCACAGTGTTACATGTTTTGTCATCACAATTCTCTATGCACTTGTCATCGTAAGGCTCCATGACCCCTGTCATAGCAAGCTCCATGTGATTGTCATCACAATGCTTCATGAACATGTCATCAAAATTCTCAATGGCCCTTGTTATCACAATGCGCCATGACCCTTGTCATCACAATGCTCCAAGCCCTTGTCATCAAAATGCTCCATTACCTTTGTCATCACAATCCTCCATGACACTTGGCATCACAATGCTACATTCCATTGTCATTGCAATAGACCATGACATATGTCATCACAATGCTCCCTGACACCCTTCTTCACAATACTCCATGACCTTCTCATCACAATGCTCCATGCCCTTGTCATTGCAATCCTCCATGACACATGTATCACTGTGTTCCGTGCCCTTGTCATCACAATGCTCCATGCTCACTCTCATCACAATAATCCATGAAACTTTTCAGACCAATGCTCCATGCCCTTGTCATCACAATGCTCCATTACACCTGTCATAACAATGCTCCATGACCCCTGCCATCACAATGTTCTACGGCCTTGTCATCACAAGACTCCATGACCCTTGTCATCACAATGCTCCAAGAACCCTGTAATCACAATGCTCCATGCCCATGTCATCACAAAGCTCCCTGACGCATGTCATCAGAATGCTCCATGGCCTTCTCATCACAATACTCCATGCCCTTGTCATCACAATGCTCCAAGACCCTTGTTATTACAATGATCCATGCCTCTTTTCATCTCAATGCTCCATGAACCCTGTCATCACAATGCACCATGCCCATCATCATAATGCTTCATGCTATTGTCATCTCAATGAAATCAAAATTCTCCATGACCTCTCTCATCACAATGCTCCAAACCCTTGTGATCACAATGTTCCATAACACTTGTCATCACAACGCCCCATGACGCTGGTCATCACAATTATCCATGGAATTCTCTTCACAATGCTCCATGACCTTTGTCATCACAATTCTCAATACACTTGTCATCACAATGCTCCCTGACACTTGTCATCAGTATGCTCATTGAACCCTGTCATGACAAGTCTCCATGCCTTTTTCATCACAATGATCCATGCCCTTTTCATCACAATGCTTCATGCCATTGTCATCACAATACTCCACAAGCTTGTCATCAGAATGCTCCGTGACCCTTGTCATCTCAATGATCCATGACCCCTGTCATCACAATGCTCCATGACACCTGTCATCACAATGCTCGATGCCCCTTGTCATTACAGTGCTCCATGATGTTCGTCATCACAATTATCCATGGTCTTCTCATCACAGTGTTCCACGGTCTTGCCATCACAATGCTCCATGCCCTGGTCATCACAATGCTCCATGTCCCCAGTCATCACAATGCTCCATGACCCCTGTCATCACAATGCTCCATACTGCTTGTCATTACAGTGCTCCATGACACTCGTAATCACAATTGTCCATGGTCTTCTCATCACAATGCTCCACGCCCTTGTCATCAAAATGCTCCATGACACTTGTCATCACAATGCTCCATGACCACTGTCATAACAATGTTCCATGACCCCTGTCATCACAAGGCTCCATACCACTTGTCATTACAGTGTTCCATGATGCTCCTCATCACAATTATCCATGGTCTTCTCATCACAATGCTCCACGGTCTTGCCATCACAGTGCTCCATGCCTTGGGCATCACAATGCTCCATGTCCCCGGTCATCACAATGCTCCATGACCACTGTCATCACAATGCTCTATACCCCTTGTCATTACAGTGCTCCATGACCCTCGTCATCACAATTATCCATGGTCTTCTCATCACAATGCTCCACGATCTTGCCATCGCAATGCTCCATGCCCTGGTCATCACAATGCTCCATGTCCCCTGTCATCACAATTGTCCACGATCTTGGCATCACTATGCTCCATGTCACTTCTCATCACAGTGTTACATGCTTTGTCATCACAATTCTCTATGCACTTGTCATCGCAATGCTCCATGACCCCGTCATAACAAGCTCCATGTGCTTGTCATCACAATACTCCATGCCCTTGTCGTCACAATTCTCCATGACCTTTGTCATCACAATGCTCCCTGACACTTGTCGTCAGAATGCTCCCTGAAAACTGTCACGAAAAGGCTCCATGTCTTTTTCATCACAATGCCCCATGCCATTTTCATCAAAATGCTCCATGTCATTGTCATCAAAATACTCCACAAGCTTGTCATCAGAATGCTCCATGAAACTTGTCATCACAATGCTCCATGACCCCTGTTATCACAATGCTCCATACCCCTTGTCATTACAGTGCTCCATGACGCTCATCATCACAATTATCCATGGTCTTCTCATCACAATGCTCCACGGTCTTGCCATCACAATACTCCATGCCCTGGTCATTACAATGCTCCATGTCCCCTGTCATCACAATTCTCCACGTTCTTGGCATCACTGTGCTCCATGATGCTTTTCATCACAGTGTTACATGCTTTGTCATCACAATTCTCTATGCACTTGACATCGCAATGCTCCATGATCCCTGTCACAGCAAGCTCCATGTGATTGTCATCACAATGCTTCATGAACATGTCATCAAAATTCTCAATGGCCCTTGTTATCACAATGCTCCATGACCCTTGTCATCACAATGCTCCAAGCGCTTGTCATCAAAATGCTCCATTACCTTTGTCATCACAATCCTCCATGACACTTGGCATCACAATGCTCCATTCCATTGTCATCGCAATGGACCACGACATATGTCATCACAATGCTCCCTGACACCCTTCTTCACAATACTCCATGACCTTCTCATCACAATGCTCCATGCCCTTGTCATCACAATGCGCCATGCCCACTGTCATCACAATAATCCCTGAAACTTGTCAAACCAATGCAACATGCCCCTGTCATCACAATGCTCCATGCCCTTTCATCACAATGCTCTATGACCCCTGTCATCACAATGCTCCGTGACTCCAGTCATCACAATGCTTCATGACCTTTGTCATCACAATGGTTCATGCCCTCATCATCACAAGGCTCTGTGACCTTTGTCACCACAGTGCTCCATGAACATTTCATCACAATGCTCGGTGACCCTTGTCATCCCAATGCTCAATGCCTTTGTTAGCACAATACTCCATGACCCATGGCATCACAATGTGCCATGCGCTTGTCATCACAATGCTCCACATCTTTGTCATCACAATGCTCCATAAACCTTGTCATCACACTGCTCCATGCACTTCTCATCAAAATGCTCTCTCACCACTGATATCACAATGTTCCATCACTAGTCAACACAATACTCCCTCACCCCTGTCATCACAATATTCCATGACCCTTGTCACAACAATGCTACATGCCTTTATCATCACAATGCTCCATTCCCCTGACATCACAATGTTCCATAACCCCTGTCATCACAATGCTCCCTGCCCTTCACAACAGAATGCACCACACACTTGTCATCAAAATGCTCCATGACCTTTGTCATCACAAAGCTCAATGACCCTTGTCATCACAATGCTGCATGCCATTGTCATCACAATGCTCCATGAACCCTCTCATCACATTGTTCCATGCCCTTGTCATCACAGGCTCCATGATGCTTTTCATCACAATGCTCGATGCCATTCTTATCACAATGCTCCATGCGCTTCTCATTACAATCCTCCATGACCCATGTATCACAGTGTTCCATGCCCTTGTCATCACAATGCTCCTTGCACCCTCTCATCACAATAATTCATGAAACTTTTCAGACCAATGCTCCATGCCCTTGTCATCACAATGCTCCATTACCCCTGTCATAACAATGCTCCATGACCCCTGCCATCACAATGTTCCACAGCCTTGTCATCACAAGGCTCCATGACCCTTGTCATCACAATGCTCCAAGACCCCTGTAATCACAATGCTCCATGCCCTTGTCATCACAAAGCTCCATGACGCATGTCAACAGAATGCTCCATGGCCTTCTCATTCACGATGTTCCATGCCTTTGTCATCACAATGCTCCAAGACTCTTGTAATCGCATTGCTCCATGACCCTTTTCATCTCAATGCTCCATGAACCCTGTCATCACAATGCACCATGCCCATCATCATAATGCTTCAGGCTATTGTCATCACAATGAAACCAAAATGCTCCATGCCCTCTGTCATCACAATGCTCCAAATCCTTGAGATCAATATGTTCCATAACACTTATCATCACAATGCCCCATGACGCTCATCATCACAATTATCCATGGTCTTCTCATCACAATGCTCCATGACCTTTGTCATCACAATACTCAATACACTTGTCATCACAATGCTCCCTGACACTTGTTGGCAGTTTGCTCCTTGAACCCTGTCATGACAAGGCTCCATGCCTTTTTCATCACAATGATCCATGCCCTTTTGATCACAGTGCTCCAAGACCGCTGTAATCACAATGCTCCATGCCCTTGTCATCACAAAGCTCCATGATGCATGTCATCAGAATGCTCCATGGCCTTCTCATCCCAATGCTCCATGCCCTTGTCATCACAATGCTCCAAGACCCCTGTAATCACAATGCTCCATGGCACTTTTCATCAGAATGCTCCATGAGACTTGTCATCACAAGGCTCCATGGTCTTCTCATCACAGTGCTCCAGTACCTTGTCATCACAATGCTCCATGACCCCTGTCATCACAGTACTCCATGGACATTTTCAGCCCAATGCTCCATGACCTTCTCATCACAATGTGCCATGAACCCTGTCATCACAATGCTCCATGACCACTGTCATCACAACGCTCCATGAACCCTGACAACACAATGATCCGGGACTCTTGTCATTAAAATGCTCCATGACCATTGTCATCAAAATGATCCATGTGCTTGTCATCCCAATGCTCCATGACCCGTGTAATCACTATGCTCTGTGATGCTTGTCATCACAGTGCTCCATGAACCTTGTCATCATAATGCTCCTTGCCTTTGTCAACAAAATGGTACATAATCTTGTCATCACAATTCTCCATGCGCTTGTCATCACAATCCTCCATGACCATTGGGATCACATTGCTTCATGCCCTTGCCATCTCTCTCTTGCCTTTCTGGTTTTTACAGATATTCGGATGTCCCTTTTGACCGGTGGTAAGTGACAATTCTTTGTAGTGTGGATTTGTATTGCGCGCTTGCTTGATTGGCCAAAAAGGGCGTATGCGTTTTCTTCTGAATATATTCAGGAGAAAAGGCATACGCCCTTTTTGGCCAAGTGCATCTCTGTCCAAGTTGGGATGCTTTTCCTGTGCTTTAAAGGCGATTCCAATTTACCTCTTGAAATATGTTTTGTGCAATTCTGCCTCATTTTCAAGTCCGCTTCATTGCCTTCCCTCAACAGATTTTTGGAAGAGAGTAGTCCTTTATAAGTCTGCAGGTTTGTGAATTGCTGTGCCCCTGAGCTCCAATTTTCAAATCCCATCTTTGTGAGCTGGCCGCAAATCCACAATTTTGCTTCAGGACCTATACTGGTTCCAAGGGTCGCTATATTGGTCCCCCGTGGGTGGTTGAGGCTTTGGTTAATTCTTCTTCCTGCCGGGAACTTAGAGTGACATGTGCCCGTCCAAATGCCTACATCGACTCTCTGATTGGTTCTCCCTCTTCCCTTTCATCCTCTGCACAATTAGCAAACTGTGCGATCCAGGATGTTATAAGGGATGACTCTCCTAAGTTGGGAGATTGATAGTAAAGCAGTTGGAATGCCAAAGTGGAGCACAAAGAGAGGAAAAAATTAGGAGAGTTTTAGAAACCTTTCGCCATCACAGGGTGTCCATTTTCTAGGTTTCCCATACATGTTATAATTGTAGTGATATACCCTTCTACCTGGAGATTTGGGACACATGGAATGGTGGCATGCATTACTACTTTAAAAGGTCTGCATTTTCTCTCCCAATCTCACCAGTCCTCTCAGGCCCAAGTGTCCAGCATTATGTCTCATCCAGCTGTCTTTGCAGATAGGGTCATTCCAGGTTTCATCAGAAACCCTGAAGGAATTGTGTAAGAATTTCGCTGTTTTTTGGGGTTTTTTTGAAATTCATTTTTATAATGGGGTTGAGCTGATTTTCACTGACGTGTTTATGCCAGTCTAGACACAATTGATTCCCTTATGGAGACATATCAATACATAGGTTTTAAGATTCTTAGTAGTCAGATATATTCCCCTGTGGGGCATAGGGGTGTTGAGTCCCGTTCACTGAGGAAGGTGTAGGTCTTGTCTATTCTGTATTTGGTTTATGGAAAGGTACCTGTGCTAATATCAAACTCTGGTTTTATGCATCACCCCACCTCTCCTTTCCCCTGAAGCAGGCATAAGAGTGTTTTCCAAATGTGAGACTGTGTTCTCTTTCCTAACTCAGTTCAAGTGTAGCCATGATTACAGGATCTTCATAAGTGATATCTTATGATAAGATTCTTTTTCCGTGTGACTTATTTCACTTAGAATCATCGTACCTGAATCCACTCATTTTGCTGCTACTGGTCTTGTGACATTGATTGTATGGCTTAGGGATATTCCATCGTATGTAAGTACCACAATTTTTTGAACCATTTTTATCTTTCCTGGGATATTTATGGTGTACCCAAGTTGAGGTTCTTGTAAGCAGTGCAGCCCTAAATATTGGGGTGGCAGTGTCTTATTGATTTTCAGTTTTCCCAAAGTATATTCCCTACACTGGAAGTGCCCTTGGCTCTGCAGCTCTGTTGTTTACTTGTTTTAGGGAACACAATTAACTCCTCCAGAGAGGCAGTTGGCAATTTACATCCCGCCGATCAGCATAACAAGGCTCCCTGTTGTCCAGGGCCTATCTTGCCTTTTGGATTTTACACATTTTGTGGATGTCCCTTTTGAATGGTCGGAAGTGATACTTCTTTGTAATGCAGATTTGCGTTGCCCGCTTGCTTGCTTGGCCAAAAAGGGCGTATGCGTTTTCTCCTAAATATATTCAGGAGAAAACGCATACGCCCTTTTTGGCCAAGTGCATCATTGTCGAAGTTGTGCCCCTCTTCCTGTGCTTTAAAGGCGATTCCAACGTACCTCTTGAAATCTTTTTCCTGCTATTCGGCCTCGCTTTCAAGTCCGCCAAGTTGCCTTCCCTCAACAGATTTTTGGATGATAGTTGTCCTTTATAACTCGGCCAATTTGTGAATTGCTGTGCCCCTGAGCTCCATTTTTCAACTCGTTTTTTGTGAGCTGACCGCAAGTCCAAAATTTTGGTTCAGGACCTATGCTGGTTCCCGGTGGGGGGCTGAGACTTTGGTTAATTTTTCTTCCTGCCGGGAAGTTAGAGTGATATGTGCCCATCCAAAGGCCTAACAGCTACTCTCTCATTGGTTCTCCCTCTTCCCTTTCATCCTCTGCCAAATTGGCAACCTGTGCGAGCCAGGAGGTTAAAGGGGCTGTCTCTCCAAGTTGGGAGGTTGATAGTAAAGCAGATGGAAAGTCAGACCCGAGCACCAGGAGAGGGACTATTCGTTGAGTTTTAGAATCCTTTCGTATTCACAGTGTGTCCGTTCTCTAGGTTTCCCGTACATGTTATAGCTGTAGTAATATTCCCTTTAACCTGGAGAGTTGGGACCCATGGAATGGGTGCCAGGCATTTGTGCTTTAAAGGGTCTGCATTTGCTCACCCAATCTCACCAATCCTTTCAGTCCCAAGTGTCCAGCCTTATGCCACATCCAGCTGTCGTTGTACATAGGGTCATTCCAGGTTTCATCAGAGACCCTGAAGGAATTGTAAAGAATTTCCCAGTTTTTTAGTTTTTTTTTTCGAAATTCCTTTTTATAGTGGGTTTGAGCTGATTCTCGCTGCCATGTTTATGCCAGTCTACACACACTTGATTCCCTTACGGAGACATATCAATACATAGGTTTTAAGATACTTACTAGTCAGATATATTCCTCTGCGGGAAATATGGGGTTTTGAGTCCCTTTCACTGAGGAAGGTGTAGGTCTTGACTATTCCATAGTTGGTTTTTGGAACGGTACCTGTGCTTATATCAAACTCTGGTTTAATGCATCACCCCACCTCTCATTCCCCCTTAAGCAGTCATAAGAGTGTTTTCCAAAGGTGAGACTCTGTTCTCTTTCCTAACTGAGTTCAAGTGTAGCCATGTTTACAGGATCTTCATAAGTGATATCTTAATATAAGTTTCTTTTTCTGTGTGACTTATTTCACTTAGAAGCATCATACCTCAATCCACTCATTTTGCTGCTACTGGTCTTATGCCATTGATTGCATGGCTGAGGGATATTCCATTGTACGGAAGTACCACAATTTTTTGAACCATTTTTATATTTCCTGGGATATTTAAGGTGTACCCAAGTTGAGGTTTTTGTAAGCAGTGCAGCCCTAAATTTTGGGGTGGCTCTGTCTTATTGATTTTCAGGTTTCCCAAGGTATATTCCCTAGACTGGAATTGCCCTTGGCTCTGTAGCTCTGTCGTTTACTTGTTTTAGGGAACACAATGAACTCCTCCAGAGAGGCAGTTGGCAATTTACATCCCGCCCATCAGCATAACAAGACTCCCTGTTCTCCAGGGCCTGTTTTGCCTTTCTGGTTTTTACACATTTTGTGAATGTCCCTTTTAGACCTGTGGAAAGTGATACTTCTCTGTAGTGCAGATTTGCATTGCCCGCTTGCTTGCTTGGCCAAAAAGGGCGTATGCGTATTCTCCTGAATATAGTCAGGAGAAAACGCATACGCCCTTTTTGGCCAAGTGCATCATTGTCGAAGTTGTGCCCCTCTTCCTGTGTTTTAAAGGCCATTCCAACGTACCTCGTCAAATCTGTTTCCTGCTATTCTGCCTCGCTTTCAAGTCCACCTCGTTGCCTTCCCTCAACAGATTTTTGGACGATAGTTGTCCTTTATTACTCTGCCAGTTTGTGAATTGCTGTGCCCCTGAGCTCCATAATTCTACTCGTTTTTTGTGACCTGAACGCAAGTACAAAATTTTGGTTCAGGGCCTATACTGGTTCCTGATGGAGGGCTGAGAATTTTGTTAATTCTTCTTCCTGCTGGGAAATTAGAGTGACATGTGCCCGTCCAAATGCCTAACAGCTACTCTCTCATTGGTTCTCCGTCTTCACTTTCATCCTCTGCCAAACTGGCATCCTGTGTGAACCAGGAGGTTAAAGGGGCTGTCTCTCCAAGTTGGGAGATTGATAGTAAAGTAGTTGGAGAGTCAAACGGAAGCACCAGGAGAGGAGCTATTCGTTGAGTTTTAGAAACCTTTCATATTCACAGTGTGTCCATTCTCTAGGTTTCCCGTACATGTTATAGCTGTAGTAATATTCCCTTCAACCTGGAGAATTGGGACCCATGGAATGGGTGCCACGCATTTTTGCTTTAAAGGGTCTGCATTTGCTCACCCAATGTCACCAATCTTCTCATTCCCAGGTGTCCAGCCTTATGCCACATCCAGCTGTCACTGTAGATAGGGACATTCCAGGTTTCATCAGAGACCTTGAAGGAATTGTGAAGAATTTCCACTTTTGTTTTCTTTTGTTTTTGTAATTCCTTTTCATAGTGTGTTTGAGCTGATTCTCGCTGCCATGTTTATGCCAGTCTAGACACACTTGATTCCCTTACGGAGACATATCAATACATAGGTTTTAAGATTCTTACTAGTCAGATGTATTCCTCTGTGGGAAATATGGGGTTTTGAGTCCCTTTCTCTGAGGAAGGTATAGGTCTTGTCTATTCCTTAGTTGGTTTTTGGAACGGTACCTGTGCTTATATCAAACTCTGGTTTTATGCATCACCCCACCTCTCCTTCCCCCTTAAGCAGGCATAAGAGTGTTTTCCAAATGTGAGACTGTGTTCTATTTTCCTAACTCAGTTCAAGTGTAGCCATGATTACAGGATCTTCATAAGTGATATCTTATGATAAGATTCTTTTTCTGTGTGACTTATTTCACTTAGAATCATCGTACCTCAATCCACTCATTTTGCTGCTACTGGTCTTGTGACATTGATTGTATGGCTTAGGGATATTCCATCGTATGTAAGTACCACAATTTTTTGAACCATTTTTATATTTCCTGGGATATTTATGGTGTACCCAAGTTGAGGTTCTTGTAAGCAGTGCAGCCCTAAATATTGGGGTGGCAGTGTCTTATTGATTTTCAGTTTTCCCAAAGTATATTCCCTACACTGGAAGTGCCCTTGGCTCTGCAGCTCTGTTGTTTACCTGTTTTAGGGAACACAATGAACTCCTCCAGAGAGGCAGTTGTCAATTTACATCCCGCCCATCAGCATAACAAGGCTCCCTGTTGTCCAGGGCCTATCTTGCCTTTTGGATTTTACACATTTTGTGGATGTCCCTTTTGAATGGTCGGAAGTGATACTTCTTTGTAATGCAGATTTGCGTTGCCCGCTTGCTTGCTTGGCCAAAAAGAGCGTATGCGTTTTCTCCTAAATATATTCAGGAGAAAACGCATATGCCCTTTTTGGCCAAGTGCATCATTGTCGAAGTTGTGCCCCTCTTCCTGTGCTTTAAAGGCGATTCCAACGTACCTCTTGAAATCTGTTTCCTGCTATTCTGCCTCGCTTTCAAGTCCGCCAAGTTGCCTTCCCTCAACAGATTTTTGGATGATAGTTGTCCTTTATAACACGGCCAATTTGTGAATTGCTGTGCCCCTGAGCTCCATTTTTCAACTCGTTTTTTGTGAGCTGACCGCAAGTCCAAAATTTTGGTTCAGGACCTATGCTGGTTCCCGGTGGGGGGCTGAGACTTTGGTTAATTCTTCTTCCTGCCGGGAAGTTAGAGTGATATGTGCCCATCCAAATGCCTAACAGCTACTCTCTCATTGGTTCTCCCTCTTCCCTTTCATCCTCTGCCAAATTGGCAACCTGTGCGAACCAGGAGGTTAAAGGGGCTGTCTCTCCAAGTTGGGAGGTTGATATTAAAGCAGATGGAAAGTCAAACCAGAGCACCAGGAGAGGGACTATTCGTTGAGTTTTAGAATCCTTTCGTATTCACAGTGTGTCCGTTCTCTAGGTTTCCCGTACATGTTATAGCTGTAGTAATATTCCCTTTAACCTGCAGAGTTGGGACCCATGGAATGGGTGCCAGGCATTTGTGCTTTAAAGGGTCTGCATTTGCTCACCCAATCTCACCAATCCTCTCAGTCCCAAGTGTCCAGCCCTATGCCACATCCAGCTGTCGTTGTACATAGGGTCATTCCAGGTTTCATCAGAGGCCCTGAAGGAATTGTAAAGAATTTCCCAGTTTTTTAGTTTTTTTTTTCGAAATTCCTTTTTATAGTGTGTTTGAGCTGATTCTCGCTGCCATGTTTATGCCAGTCTAGACACACTTGATTCCCTTACGGAGACATATCAATACATAGGTTTTAAGATTCTTACTAGTCAGATATATTCCTCTGTGGGAAATATGGGGTTTTGAGTCCCTTTCACTGAGGAAGGTGTAGGTCTTGTCTATTCCATAGTTGGTTTTTGGAACAGTACCTGTGCTTATATCAAACTCTGGTTTTATGCATCACCCCACCTCTCCTTCCCCCTTAAGCAGGCATAAGAGTGTTTTCTAAATGTGAGACCCTGTTCTCTTTCCTAACTCAGTTCAAGTGTAGCCATGTTTACAGGATCTTCATAAGTGATATCTTATGATAAGTTTCTTTTTCTGTGTGACTTATTTCACTTAGAATCATCTAACGTGAATCCACCCATTTTGCTGCTACTGGTCTTATGACATTGATTTCATGGCTGAGGGATATTCCATCGTACATAAGTACCACAATTTTTTGAACCATTTTTATATTTCCTGGGATATTTAAGGTGTACCCAAGTTGAGGTCCTTGTAATCAGTGCAGCCCTAAATTTTGGGGTGGCTCTGTCTTATCGATTTTCAGTTTTCCCAAGGTATATTCCCTAGACTGGAAGTGCCCTTGGCTCTGTAGCTCTGTTGTTTATTTGTTTTAGGGAACACAATGCACTCCTCCAGAGAGGCAGTTGGCAATTTACATCCCGCCTATCAGCATAAAAAAGCTCCCTGTTCTCCAGGGCCTGTCTTGCCTTTCTGGTTTTTACACATTTTGTGGATGTCCCTTTTGACCGGTGGGAAGTGATACTTCTCTGTAGTGCAGATTTGCATTGCCCGCTTGCTTGCTTGGCCAAAAAGGGCGTATGCGTATTCTCCTGAATATAGTCAGGAGAAAACGCATACGCCCTTTTTGGCCAAGTGCATCATTGTCGAAGTTGTGCCCCTCTTCCTGTGTTTTAAAGGCCATTCCAACGTACCTCGTCAAATCTGTTTCCTGCTATTCTGCCTCGCTTTCAAGTCCACCTCGTTGCCTTCCCTCAACAGATTTTTGGACAATAGTTGTCCTTTATTACTCTGCCAGTTTGTGAATTACTGTGCCCTTGAGCTCCATTTTTCAACTCGTTTTTTGTGAGCTGACCGCAAGTCCAAAATTTTGGTTCAGGACCTATGCTGGTACCCGGTAGGTGGCTGAGACTTTGGTTAATTCTTCTTCGTGCCGGGAAATTAGAGGGATATGTGCCCGTCCAAATGCCTAACAGCTACTCTCTCATTGGTTCTCCCTCTTCCCTTTCATCCTCTTACAAATTGGCAACCTGTGCGAACCAGGAGGTTAAAGGGGCTGTCTCTCCAAGTTGGGAGGTTGATACTAAAGCAGATGGAAAGTCAAACAGGAGGACCAGGAGAGGGACTATTCGTTGAGTTTTAGAAACCTTTCGTATTCACAGTGTGTCTGTTCTCTAGGTTTCCCGTACATGTTATAGCTGTAGTAATATTCCCTTCAACCTGGAGAGTTGGGGCCCATGGAATTGGTGCCAGACATTTCTGCTTTAAAGGGTCTGCATTTGCTCACCCAATCTCATCAATCCTCTCAGTCCCAAGTCTCCAGCCTTATGCCACATCCAGCTGTCATTGTAGAGATGGTCATTCCAGGTTTCATCACAGACCCTGAAGGAATTGTAAAGAATTTCCCAGTTCTTTTGTTTTGTTTTTGAAATTCATTTTTATAGTGGGTTTGAGCTGCTTCTCGCTGCCATGTTTATGCCAGTCTAGACACACTTGATTCCCTTACGGAGACATGTCAATACATAGGTTTTATGATTCTTACTAGTCAGATATATTCCTCTGCGGGAAATATGGGGTTTTGAGTCCCTTTCACTGAGGAAGGTGTAGGTCTTGTCTGTTCCATAGTTGGTTTTTGGAACAGTACCTGTGCTTATATCAAACTCTGGTTTTATGCATCACCCCACCTCTCCTTCCCCCTTAAGCAGCCATAAGAGTGTTTTCTAAATGTTAGTCTCTGTTCTCTTTCCTAACTCAGTTCAAGTGTAGCCATGTTTACAGGATCTTCATAAGTGATAACTTATGATCAGTTTCTTTTTCTCTGTGACTTATTTCACTTAGAATCATCATACCTGAATCCACTCATTTGGCTGCTACTGGTCTTATGACATTGATTTCATGGCTGAGGGATATTCCATCGTACGTAAGTACCACAATTTTTTGAAACATTTTTATATTTCCTGGGATATTAAAGGTGTACCCAAGTTGAGGTCCTTATAAGCAGTGCAGCCCTAAATTTTGGGGTGGCTCTGTCTTACTGATTTTCAGTTTTCCCAAGGTATATTCCCTAGACTGGAAGTGCCCTTGGCTCTGTAGCTCTGTTCTTTACTTGTTTTTGGGAACACAATGCACTCCTCCAGAGAGGCAGTTGTCAATTTCCATCCCGCCCATCAGCATAACAAGGCTCCCTGTTCTCCAGGGCCTGTCTTGCCTTTCTGGTTTTTACACATTTAGTGGATGTCCCATTTGACCGGTGGGAAGTGATACTTCTTTGTAGTGCAGATTTGCATTGCCCACTTGCTTGCTTGGCCAAAAAGGGCGTATGCGTTTTCTCCTGAATATATTCAGGAGAAAACGCATACGCCCTTTTTGGCCAAGTGCATCATTGTCGAAGTTGTGCACCTCTTCCTGTGCTTTAAAGGGGATTCCAACGTACCTCTTGAAATCTGTTTCCTGCTATTCTGCCTCGCTTTCACGTAAGCCTCGTTGCCTTCCCTTAACAGATTTTTGGACGATAGTTGTCCTTTATTACTCGGCCAGTTTGTGAATTGCTGTGCCCCTGAGCTCCATTTTTCAACTCGTTTTTTGTGAGCCGACCGCAAGGCCAAAATTTTCGTTCAGGACCTATGCTGGTTCCCGGTAGGGGCTGAGACTTTGGTTAATTCTTCTTCCTGCCGGGAAGTTAGAGTGATATGTGCCCGTCCAAATGCCTAACAGCTACTCTCTCAATGGTTCTCCCGCTTTCCTTTCATCCTCTGCCAAATTGGAATCCTGTGCGAACCAGGAGGTTAAAGGGGCTGTCTCTCCAAGTTGGGAGATTGATAGTAAAGCAGAAGGAATGTCAAACCGGAGCACCAGGAGAGGGATTATTCGTTGAGTTTTAGAAAACTTTCGTATTCACAGTGGGTCCGTTCTCTAGGTTTCCCATACATGTTAGAGCTGTAGTACTATTCCCTTCAACCTGGAGAGTCGGGACCCATGGAATGGGTGCCAGGCATTTGTGCTTTAAAGGGTCTGCATTTGCTCACCCAATCTCACCAATCGTCTCAGTCCAAAGTGTCCAGCCTTATGCCACATCCAGCTGTCGTTGTAGATAGGGTCATTCCAGGTTTTATGAGAGACCCTGAAGGAATTGTAAAGAATTTCCCAGTTTTTTTGTTTTGTTTTTGAAATTCCTTTTTATAGTGGGTTTGAGCTGATTCTCGCTGCCATGTTTATGCCAGTCTAGACACACTTGATTCCCTTACGGAGACATATCAATACATAGGTTTTAAGATTCTTATTAGTCAGATATATTCCTCTCCGGGAAATATGGGGTTTTGAGTCCCTTTCACTGAGGAAGGTGTAGGTCTTGTCTATTCCATAGTTGGTTTTTGGAACGGTACCTGTGCTTATATCAAATTCTGGTTTTATGCATCTCCCCACCTCTCCTTCCCCCTTAAGCAGGCATAAGAGTGTTTTCTAAATGTGAGACAGTGTTCTCTTTCCTAACTCAGTTCAAGTGTAGCCATGTTTACAGGATCTTCATAAGTGATATCTTATGATAAGTTTCTTTTTCTGTGTGACTTATTTCACTTAGAATCATCGTACCTGAATCCACCCATTTTGCTGCTACTGCTGTTATGACATTGATTTCATGGCTGAGGGATATTCCATTGTACGTAAATACCACAATTTTTTGAAACATTTTTATATTTCCTGGGATATTTAAGGTGTACCCAAGTTGAGGTCCTTGTAAGCAGTGCAGCCCTAAATTTTGGGGTGGCTCTGTCTTATTGATTTTCAGTTTTCCCAAGGTGTATTCCCTAGACTGGAAGTGCCCTTGGCTCTGTAGCTCTGTTGTTTACTTCTTTTAGGGAACACAATGCACTCCTCCAGAGAGGCAGTTGGCAATTTACATCCCGCCCATCAGCATAACAAGGCTCCCTGTTCTCCAGGGCCTGTCTTGCCTTTCTGGTTTTTACACATTTTATGGATGTCCCTTTTGACCGGTGGGAAGTGATACTTCTTTGTAGTGCAGATTTGCATTGCCCGCTTGCTTGCTTGGCCAAAAAGGGCGTATGCGTTTTCTCCTGAATATATTCAGGAGAAAACGCATACGCCCTTTTTGGCCAAGTGCATCATTGTCGAAGTTGTGCCCCTCTTCCTGTGCTTTAAAGGCGATTCCAACGTACCTCTTGAAATCTGTTTCCTGCTATTCTGCCTCGCTTTCAAGTCCGCCTTGTTGCCTTCCCTCGACAGATTTTTGGATGACAGTTGTCCTTTATTACTCTGCCAGTTTGTGAATTGCTGTGCCCTTGATCTCCATTTTTCAACTCGTTTTTTGTGAGGTGACCGCAAGTCCAAAATTTTGGTTCAGGACCTATGCTGGTTCCCGGTGGGGGGCTGAGACTTTGGTTAATTCTTCTTCCTGCTGGGAAGTTAGAGTGATATATGCCCGTCCAAATGCCTAACAGCTACTCTCTCATTGGTTCTTCCTCTTCCCTTTCATCCTCTGCAAATTTCGAAACCTGTTCGAACCAGGAGGTTAAAGGGGCTGTCTCTCCAAGTTGGGAGATTGATAGTAAAGCAGATGGAAAGTCAAACCGGAGATCCAGGAGAGGGACTATTCGTTGAGTTTTAGAAACCTTTCGTTTTCACAGTGGGTCCGTTCTCTAGGTTTCCCATATATGTTGTAGCTGTAGTAATATTCCCTTCAACCTGGAGAGTTGGGACCCATGGAATGGGTGCCAGGCCTTTGTGCTTTAAAGGGTCTGCATTTGCTCACCCAATCGCACCAATCCTCTCAGTCCCAAGTGTCCAGCCTTATGCCACATCCAGCTCTCATTGTAGATAGGGTCATTCCAGGTTTCATCAGAGACCCTGAAGGAATTGTAAAGAATTTCCCAGTTTTTTTTGTTTTGTTTTTGAAATTCCTTTTTATAGTGGGTTTGAGCTGATTCCCGCTGCCATGTTTATGCCAGTCTAGACAAACTTGATTCCCTTACAGAGACATATCAATACATAGGTTTTAAAATTCTTAGTAGTCAGATATATTCCTCTGCGAGAAATATGGGGTTTTGAGTCCCTTTCACTGAGGAAGGTGTAGGTCTTGTCTATTCCATAGTTGGTTTTTGGAACGGTACCTGTGCTTATATCAAACTCTGGTTTTATGCATCACCCCACCTCTCCTTCCCCCTTAAGCAGGCATAAGAGTGTTTTCTAAATGTGAGACACTGTTCTCTTTCCTAA
Organism: Hyperoodon ampullatus; assembly: GCF_949752795.1. Classification (NCBI taxonomy): domain Eukaryota; kingdom Metazoa; phylum Chordata; class Mammalia; order Artiodactyla; family Ziphiidae; genus Hyperoodon; species Hyperoodon ampullatus. The sequence continues at coordinate 264,495 of NW_027640918.1, forward strand.
CTCAGTTCAAGTGTAGCCATGTTTACAGGATCTTCATAAGTGATATGTTATGATAAGTTTCTTTTTCTGTGTGACTTATTTCACTTAGAATCATCGTACCTGAATCCACCCATTTTGCTGCTACTGGTGTTATGACATTGATTTCATGGCTGAGGGATAATCCATCGTCGAAAGTACCACAATTTTTTGAACCATTTTTATATTTCCTGGGATATTTAAGGTGTACCCAAGTTGAGGTCCTTGTAAGCAGTGCAGCCCTAAATTTTGGGGTGGCTCTGTCTTATTGATTTTCAGTTTCCCCAAGTTATATTCCCTAGACTGGAAGTGCCCTTGGCTCTGTAGCTCTGTTGTTTACTTGTTTTAGGGAACACAATGCACTCCTCCAGAGAGGCAGTTGGCAATTTACATCCCGCCCACCAGCATAACAAGGCTCCCAGTTCTCCAGGGCCTGTCTTGCTTTTCTGGTTTTTACACATTTTGTGGATGTCCCTTTTGACCGGTGGGAAGTGATACTTCTTTGTAGTGCAGATTTGCATTGCCTGCTTGCTTGCTTGGCCACAAAGGGCGTATGCGTTTTCTCCTGAATATATTCAGGTGAAAATGCATACGCCCTTTTTGGCCAACAGCATGATTGTCGAAGTTGTGCCCCTCTTCCTGTGCTTTAAAGGCGATTCCAACGTACCTCTTGAAATCTGTTTCCTGCTATTCTGCCTCGCTTTCAAGTCTGCCTAGTTGCCTTCCGTCAACAGATTTTTGGACGATAGTTGTCCTTTATTACTCTGCCAGTTTGTGAATAGCTGTGCCCCTGAGCTCCAATTTTCAACTCGTTTTTTGTGAGCTGACCGCAAGTCCAAAATTTTGGTTCAGGACCTATGCTGGTTCCCGGAGGGTGTCTGAGACTTTGGTTAATTCTTCTTCCTGCCGGGAAGTTAGAGTGATATGTGCCCGTCCAAATGCCTAACAGCTACTCTCTCATTGGTTCTCCCTCTTACCTTTCATCCTCTGCCAAATTGGATACCTGTGCGAACCAGGAGGTTAAAGGGGCTGTCTCTCCAAGTTGGGAGATTGATAGTAAAGCAGATGGAAAGTCAAACCGGAGCACCAGGAGATGGACAATTCGTTGAGTTTTAGAAACCTTTCGTATTCACAGTGTGTCCGTTCTCTAGGTTTCCCATACATGTTATAGCTGTAGTAATATTCCCTTCAACCTGGAGAGTTGGGACCTATGGAATCGGTGCCAGGCATTTGTGCTTTAAAGGGTCTGCATTTGCTTACCCAATCGCACCAATCCTCTCAGGCCCAAGTGTCCAGCCTTATGCCACATCCAGCTGTCATTGTAGATAGGGTCATTCAAGGTTTCATCAGAGACCCTGAAGGAATTGTAAAGAATTTCCCAGTTTTTTTGTTTTGTTTTTGAAATTCCTTTTTATAGTGGGTTTGAGCTGATTCTCGCTGCCATGTTTATGCCAGTCTAGACACACTTGATTCCCTACAGAGACATATCAATACATAGGTTTTAAAATTCTTACTAGTCAGATATATTCCTCTGTGGGAAATATGGGGTTTTGAGTCCCTTTCACTGAAGAAGGTGTATGTCTTGTCTATTCCAGAGTTGGTTTTTGGAACGGTACCTGTGCTTATATCAAACTCTTGTTTTATGCATCACCCCACCTCTCCTTCCCCCTTAAGCAGGCATAAGATTGTTTTCTAAATGTGAGACACTCTTCTCTTTCCTAACTCAGTTCAAGTGTAGCCATGTTTACAGGATCTTCATAAGTGATATCTTATGATAAGATTCTTTTTCTGTGTGACTTATTTCACTTAGAATAATCGTACCTGAATCCACCCATTTTGCTGCTACTGGTCTTATGACATTGATTTCATGGCTGAGGGATATTCCATCGTACGTAAGTACCACAATTTCTTGAACCATTTTTATATTTCCTGGGATATTTAAGGTGTACCCAATTTGAGGTCCTTGTAAGCAGTGCAGCCCTAAATTTTGGGGTGGCTCTGTCTTATTGATTTTCAGTTTTCCCAAGGTATATTCCCTAGACTGGAAGTGCCCTTGGCTCTGTAGCTCTGTTGTTTACTTGTTTTAGGGAACACAATGCACTCCTCCAGAGAGGCAGTTGGCAATTTACATCCCGCCCATCAGCATAACAAGGCTCCCTGTTCTCCAGGGCCTGTCTTGCCTTTCTGGTTTTTACACATTTTGTGGATGTCCCTTTTGACCGGTGGGAAGTGATACTTCTTTGTAGTGCAGATTTGCATTGCCCGCTTGCTTGCTTGGCCAAAAAGGGCGTATGCGTTTTCTCCTTAATATATTCAGGAGAAAACCCACACGCCCTTTTTGGCCAGTGCATCATTGTCGAAGTTGTGCCCCTCTTCCTGTGCTTTAAAGGCGATTCCAACGTACCTCTTGAAATCTCTTTCCTGCTATTCTGCCTCGCTTTCAAGTCTGCCTAGTTGCCTTCCCTTAACAGATTTTTGGACAAGAGTTGTCCTTTATTACTCTGCCAGTTTGTGAATAGATGTGCCCGTGAGCTCCAATTTTCAACTCGTTTTTTGTGAGCTGACCGCAAGTCCAAAATTTTGGTTCAGGACCTATGCTGGTTCCCGGAGGGTGGCTGAGACTTTGGTTAATTCTTCTTCCTGCCGGGAAGTTAGAGTGATATGTGCCCGTCCAAATGCCTAACAGCTACTCTCTCATTGGTTCTCCCTCTTCCCTTTCATCCTCTGCCAAATTGGAAACCTGTGCGAACCAGGTGGTTAAAGGGGCTGTCTCTCCTATTTGGGAGATTGATAGTAAAGCAGATGGAAAGTGAAACCGGAGCATCAGGAGAGGGACTATTTGTTGAGTTTTAGAAACCTTTCGTATTCACAGTGGGTCTGTTCTCTTGGTTTCCCATACTTGTTATAGCTGTAGTAATATTCCCTTCAACCTGGAGAGTTGGGACCCATGGAATGGGTGCCAGGCATTTGTGATTTAAAGGGTCTGCATTTGCTCACCCAATCTCACCAATCGTCTCAGTCCGAAGTGTCCCTCCTTATGCCACATCCAGCTGTCGTTGTAGATATGGTCATTCCAGGTTTCATCAGAGACTCTGAAGGAATTGTAAAGAATTTCCCAGTTTTTTTGTTTTGTTTTTGAAATTCCTTTTTATAGTGGGTTTGAGCTGATTCTCGCTGCCATGTTTATGCCAGTCTAGACACACTTGATTCCCTTACGGAGGCATATCAATACATAGGTTTTAAGATTCTTACTAGTCAGATATATTCCTCTGCGAGAAATATGGAGTTTTGAGTCCCTTTCACTGAGGAAGGTGTAGGTCTTGTCTATTCCATAGTTGGTTTTTGGAACGGTACCTGTGCTTATATCAAACTCTGGTTTTATGCATCACCCCACCTCTCCTTCCCCCTTAAGCAGGCATAAGAGTGTTTTCTAAATGTGAGACACTGTTCTCTTTCCTAACTCAGTTCAAGTGTAGCCATGTTTACAGGATCGTCATAAGTGACATTTTATGATAAGTTTCTTTTTCTGTGTGACTTATTTCACTTAGAATCATCGTACCTGAATCCACCCATTTTGCTGCTACTGGTCTTATGACATTGATTTCATGGCTGTGGTATATTCCATCGTACGTAAGTACCACAATTTTTTGAACCATTTTCATATTTCCTGGGATATTTAAGGTGTACCCAAGTTGAGGTCCTTGTAAGCAGTGCAGCCCTAAATTTTGGGGTGGCTCTGTCTTATTGATTTTCAGTTTTCCCAAGGTATATTCCCTAGACTGGAAGTGCCCTTGGCTCTGTAGCTCTGTTGTTTACTTGTTTTAGGGAACACAATGCTATCCTCCAGAGAGGCAGTTGGCAATTTACATCCCGCCCATCAGCATAACAAGGCTCCCTGTTCTCCAGGGCCTGTCTTGCCTTTCTGGTTTTTACACATTTTGTGGATGTCCCTTTTGACCGGTGGGAAGTGATACTTCTTTGTAGTGCAGATTTGCATTGCCCGCTTGCTTGCTTGGCCAAAAAGGGCGTATGTGTTTTCTCCTGAATATATTCAGGAGAAAACGCATACGCCCTTTTTGGCCAAGTGCATCATTGTCGAAGTTGTGCCCCTCTTCCTGTGCTTTAAAGGCGATTCCAACGTACCTCTTGAAATCTGTTTCCTGCTATTCTGCCTCGCTTTCAAGTCTGCCTAGTTGCCTTCCGTCAACAGATTTTTGGACGATAGTTGTCCTTTATTACTCTGCCTGTTTGTGAATAGATGTGCCCCTGAGCTCCAATTTTCAACTCGTTTTTTGTGAGCTGACCGCAAGTCCAAAATTTTGGTTCAGGACCTATGCTGGTTCCCGGAGGGTGGCTGAGACTTTGGTTAATTCTTCTTCCTGCCGGGAAGTTAGAGTGATATGTGCCCGTCCAAATGCCTAACAGCTACTCTCTCATTGGTTCTCCCTCTTACCTTTCATCCTCTGCCAAATTGGAAACCTGTGCGAACCAGGAGGTTAAAGGGGCTGTCTCTCCAAGTTGGGAGATTGATAGTAAAGCAGATGGAAAGTCAAACCGGAGCACCAGGAGATGGACTATTCGTTGAGTTTTAGAAACCTTTCGTATTCACAGTGTGTCCGTTCTCTAGGTTTCCCATACATGTTATAGCTGTAGTAATATTCCCTTCAACCTGGAGAGTTGGGACCTATGGAATCGGTGCCAGGCATTTGTCCTTTAAAGGGTCTGCATTTGCTTACCCAATCACACCAATCCTCTCAGGCCCAAGTGTCCAGCCTTATGCCACATCCAGCTGTCATTGTAGATAGGGTCATTCAAGGTTTCATCAGAGACCCTGAAGGAATTGTAAAGAATTTCCCAGTTTTTTTGTTTTGTTTTTGAAATTCCTTTTTATAGTGGGTTTGAGCTGATTCTCGCTGCCATGTTTATGCCAGTCTAGACACACTTGATTCCCTACAGAGACATATCAGTACATAGGTTTTAAAATTCTTACTAGTCAGATATATTCCTCTGTGGGAAATATGGGGTTTTGAGTCCCTTTCACTGAAGAAGGTGTAGGTCTTGTCTATTCCAGAGTTGGTTTTTGGAACGGTACCTGTGCTTATATCAAACTCTTGTTTTATGCATCACCCCACCTCTCCTTCCCCCTTAAGCAGGCATAAGAGTGTTTTCTAAATGTGAGACACTGTTCTCTTTCCTAACTCAGTTCAAGTGTAGCCATGTTTACAGGATCTTCATAAGTGATATCTTATGATAAGATTCTTTTTCTGTGTGACTTATTTCACTTAGAATCATCGTACCTGAATCCACCCATTTTGCTGCTACTGGTCTTATGACATTGATTTCATGGCTGAGGGATATTCCATCGTACGTAAGTACCACAATTTCTTGAACCATTTTTATATTTCCTGGGATATTTAAGGTGTACCCAATTTGAGGTCCTTGTAAGCAGTGCAGCACTAAATTTTGGGGTGGCTCTGTCTTATTGATTTTCAGTTTTCCCAAGGTATATTCCCTAGACTGGAAGTGCCCTTGGCTCTGTAGCTCTGTTGTTTACTTGTTTTAGGGAACACAATGCACTCCTCCAGAGAGGCAGTTGGCAATTTACATCCCGCCCATCAGCATAACAAGGCTCCCTGTTCTCCAGGGCCTGTCTTGCCTTTCTGGTTTTTACACATTTTGTGGATGTCCCTTTTGACCGGTGGGAAGTGATACTTCTTTGTAGTGCAGATTTGCATTGCCCGCTTGCTTGCTTGGCCAAAAAGGGCGTATGCGTTTTCTCCTGAATATATTCAGGAGAAAACCCACACGCCCTTTTTGGCCAGTGCATCATTGTCGAAGTTGTGCCCCTCTTCCTGTGCTTTAAAGGCGATTCCAACGTACCTCTTGAAATCTCTTTCCTGCTATTCTGCCTCGCTTTCAAGTCTGCCTAGTTGCCTTCCCTTAACAGATTTTTGGACAAGAGTTGTCCTTTATTACTCTGCCAGTTTGTGAATAGATGTGCCCGTGAGCTTCAATTTTCAACTCGTTTTTTGTGAGCTGACCGCAAGTCCAAAATTTTGGTTCAGGACCTATGCTGGTTCCTGGAGGGTGGCTGAGACTTTGGTTAATTCTTCTTCCTGCCGGGAAGTTAGAGTGATATGTGCCCGTCCAAATGCCTAACAGCTACTCTCTCATTGGTTCTCCCTCTTCCCTTTCATCGTCTGCCAAATTGGAAACCTGTGCGAACCAGGTGGTTAAAGGGGCTGTCTCTCCTATTTGGGAGATTGATAGTAAAGCAGATGGAAAGTGAAACCGGAGCATCAGGAGAGGGACTATTTTTTGAGTTTTAGAAACCTTTCGTATTCACAGTGGGTCTGTTCTCTTGGTTTCCCATACTTGTTATAGCTGTAGTAATATTCCCTTCAACCTGGAGAGTTGGGACCCATGGAATGGGTGCCAGGCATTTGTGCTTTAAAGGGTCTGCATTTGCTCACCCAATCTCACCAATCCTCTCAGGACCAAGTGTCACTCCTTATGCCACATCCAGCTGTCATTGTAGATAGGGTCATTCTAGGTTTCATCAGAGACCCTGAAGGAATTGTAAAGAATTTCCCAGTTTTTCTGTTTTGTTTTTGAAATTACTTTTTATAGTGGGTTTCAGCTGATTTTCGCTGCCATGTTTATGCCAGTCTAGACACACTTGATTCTCTTATGGAGACATATGAATACATAGGTTTTAAGATTCTTACTAGTCAGATATATTCCTCTGCGGGAAATATGGGGTTTTGAGTCCCTTTCACTGAGGAAGGTGTAGGTTTTGTCTATTCCATAGTTGGTTTTTGGAACGGTACCTGTGCTTATATCTAACTCTGGTTTTATGCATCACCGCACCTCTCCTTCCCCCTTAAGCAGGCATAAGAGTGTTTTCTAAATGTGAGACACTGTTCTCTTTCCTAACTCAGTTCAAGTGTAGCCATGTTTACAGGATCTTCATAAGTGATATCTTATGATAAGTTTCTTTTTCTGTGTGACTTATTTCACTTAGAATCATCGTACCTGAATCCACCCATTTTGCTGCTACTGGTCTTATGACATTGATATCATGGCTGAGGGTTATTCCATCGTACATAAGTACCACAATTTTTTGAACCATTTTTATATTTCCTGGGATATTTAATGTGTACCCAAGTTGAGGTCCTTGTAAGCAGTGCAGCCCTAAATTTTGGGGTGGCTCTGTCTTATTGATTTTCAGTATTCCCAAGGTACATTCCCTAGACTGGAAGTGCACTTGGCTCTGTAGCTCTGTTGTTTACTTGTTTTAGGGAACACAATGCACTCCTCCAGAGAGGCAGTTGGCAATTTACATCCCGCCCATCAGCATAACAAGGCTCCCTGTTCTCCAGGGCCTTTCTTGCTTTTCTGGTTTTTACACATTTTGTGGATGTCCCTTTTGACCTGTGGGAAGTGATACTTCTTTGTAGTGCAGATTTGCATTGCCAGCTTGCTTGCTTGGCCAAAAAGGGCGTATGCGTTTTCTCCTGAATATATTCAGGAGAAAACGCATACGCCCTTTTTGGCCAAGTGCATCATTGTCGAAGTTGTGCCCCTCTTCCTGTGCTTTAAAGGCGATTCCAACGTACCTCTTGAAATCTGTTTCCTGCTATTCTGCCTCGCTTTCAAGTCTGCCTCGTTGCCTTCCCTTAACAGATTTTTGGACGATAGTTGTCCTTTATTCCTCTTCCAGTTTGTGAATTGCTGTGCCCTTGAGCTCCATTTTTCAACTCGTTTTTTGTGAGCTGATCGCAAGTCCAAAATTTTGGTTCAGGACCTATGCTGGTTCCCGGTGGGGTGCTGAGACTTTGGTTAATTCTTCTTCCTGCTGGGAAGTTAGAGTGATATGTGCCCGTCCAAATGCCTAACAGCTACTCTCTCATTGGTTCTCCCTCTTACCTTTCATCCTCTGCCAAATTGGAAACCTGTGCGAACCAGGAGGTTAAAGGGGCTGTCTCTCCAAGTTGGGAGATTGATAGTAAAGCAGATGGAAAGTCAAACCGGAGCACCAGGAGATGGACTATTCGTTGAGTTTTAGAAACCTTTCGTATTCACAGTGTGTCCGTTCTCTAGGTTTCCCATACATGTTATAGCTGTAGTAATATTCCCTTCAACCTGGAGAGTTGGGACCTATGGAATCGGTGCCAGGCATTTGTGCTTTAAAGGGTCTGCATTTGCTTACCCAATCGCACCAATCCTCTCAGGCCCAAGTGTCCAGCCTTATGCCACATCCAGCTGTCATTGTAGATAGGGTCATTCCAGGTTTCATCAGAGACCCTGAAGGAATTGTAAAGAATTTCCCAGTTTTTTTGTTTTGTTTTTGAAATTCCTTTTTATAGTGGGTTTGAGCTGATTCTCGCTGCCATGTTTATGCCAGTCTAGACACACTTGATTCCCTTACAGAGACATATCAATACATAGGTTTTAAAATTCTTACTAGTCAGATATATTCCTCTGTGGGAAATATGGGGTTTTGAGTCCCTTTCACTGAAGAAGGTGTAGGTCTTGTCTATTCCAGAGTTGGTTTTTGGAACGGTACCTGTGCTTATATCAAACTCTTGTTTTATGCATCACCCCACCTCTCCTTCCCCCTTAAGCAGGCATAAGAGTGTTTTCTAAATGTGAGCCACTCTTCTCTTTCCTAACTCAGTTCAAGTGTAGCCATGTTTACAGGATCTTCATAAGTGATATCTTATGATAAGATTCTTTTTCTGTGTGACTTATTTCACTTAGAATCATCGTACCTGAATCCACCCATTTTGCTGCTACTCGTCTTATGACATTGATTTCATGGCTGAGGGATATTCCATCGTACGTAAGTACCACAATTTCTTGAACCATTTTTATATTTCCTGGGATATTTAAGGTGTACCCAAGTTGAGGTCCTTGTAAGCACTGCAGCCATAAATTTTGGGGTAGCTCTGTCTTATTGATTTTCAGTTTTCCCAAGGTATATTCCCTAGACTGGAAGTGCCCTTGGCTCTGTAGCTCTGTTGTTTACTTGTTTTAGGGAACACAATGCACTCCTCCAGAGAGGCAGTTGGCAATTTACATCCCGCCCATCAGCATAACAAGGCTCCCTGTTCTCCAGGGCCTGTCTTGCCTTTCTGGTTTTTACACATTTTGTGGATGTCCCTTTTGACCGGTGGGAAGTGATACTTCTTTGTAGTGCAGATTTGCATTGCCCGCTTGCTTGCTTGGCCAAAAAGGGCGTATGCGTTTTCTCCTGAATATATTCAGGAGAAAACCCACACCCCCTTTTTGGCCAAGTGCATCATTGTCGAAGTTGTGCCCCTCTTCCTGTGCTTTAAAGGCGATTCCAACGTACCTCTTGAAATCTGTTTCCTGCTATTCTGCCTCGCTTTCAAGTCTGCCTAGTTGCCTTCCCTTAACAGATTTTTGGACAAGAGTTGTCCTTTATTACTCTGCCTGTTTGTGAATAGATGTGCCCCTGAGCTCCAATTTTCAACTCGTTTTTTGTGAGCTGACCGCAAGTCCAAAATTTTGGTTCAGGACCTATGCTGGTTCCCGGAGGGTGGCTGAGACTTTGGTTAATTCTTCTTCCTGCCGGGAAGTTAGAGTGATATGTGCCCGTCCAAATGCCTAACGGCTACTCTCTCATTGGTTCTCCCTCTTCCCTTTCATCCTCTGCCAAATTGGAAACCTGTGCGAACCAGGTGGTTAAAGGGGCTGTCTCTCCTATTTGGGAGATTGATAGTAAAGCAGATGGAAAGTGAAACCGGAGCATCAGGAGAGGGACTATTTTTTGAGTTTTAGAAACCTTTCGTATTCACAGTGGGTCTGTTCTCTTGGTTTCCCATACTTGTTATAGCTGTAGTAATATTCCCTTCAACCTGGAGAGTTGGGACCCATGGAATGGGTGCCAGGCATTTGTGCTTTAAAGGGTCTGCATTTGCTCACCCAATCTCACCAATCCTCTCAGGACCAAGTGTCACTCCTTATGCCACATCCAGCTGTCATTGTAGATAGGGTCATTCTAGGTTTCATCAGAGACCCTGAAGGAATTGTAAAGAATTTCCCAGTTTTTCTGTTTTGTTTTTGAAATTACTTTTTATAGTGGGTTTCAGCTGATTTTCGCTGCCATGTTTATGCCAGTCTAGACACACTTGATTCTCTTATGGAGACATATGAATACATAGGTTTTAAGATTCTTACTAGTCAGATATATTCCTCTGCGGGAAATATGGGGTTTTGAGTCCCTTTCACTGAGGAAGGTGTAGGTTTTGTCTATTCCATAGTTGGTTTTTGGAACGGTACCTGTGCTTATATCTAACTCTGGTTTTATGCATCACCGCACCTCTCCTTCCCCCTTAAGCAGGCATAAGAGTGTTTTCTAAATGTGAGACACTGTTCTCTTTCCTAACTCAGTTCAAGTGTAGCCATGTTTACAGGATCTTCATAAGTGATATCTTATGATAAGTTTCTTTTTCTGTGTGACTTATTTCACTTAGAATCATCGTACCTGAATCCACCCATTTTGCTGCTACTGGTCTTATGACATTGATATCATGGCTGAGGGTTATTCCATCGTACATAAGTACCACAATTTTTTGAACCATTTTTATATTTCCTGGGATATTTAATGTGTACCCAAGTTGAGGTCCTTGTAAGCAGTGCAGCCCTAAATTTTGGGGTGGCTCTGTCTTATTGATTTTCAGTATTCCCAAGGTACATTCCCTAGACTGGAAGTGCACTTGGCTCTGTAGCTCTGTTGTTTACTTGTTTTAGGGAACACAATGCACTCCTCCAGAGAGGCAGTTGGCAATTTACATCCCGCCCATCAGCATAACAAGGCTCCCTGTTCTCCAGGGCCTTTCTTGCTTTTCTGGTTTTTACACATTTTGTGGATGTCCCTTTTGACCTGTGGGAAGTGATACTTCTTTGTAGTGCAGATTTGCATTGCCAGCTTGCTTGCTTGGCCAAAAAGGGCGTATGCGTTTTCTCCTGAATATATTCAGGAGAAAACGCATACGCCCTTTTTGGCCAAGTGCATCATTGTCGAAGTTGTGCCCCTCTTCCTGTGCTTTAAAGGCGATTCCAACGTACCTCTTGAAATCTGTTTCCTGCTATTCTGCCTCGCTTTCAAGTCTGCCTCGTTGCCTTCCCTTAACAGATTTTTGGACGATAGTTGTCCTTTATTCCTCTTCCAGTTTGTGAATTGCTGTGCCCTTGAGCTCCATTTTTCAACTCGTTTTTTGTGAGCTGATCGCAAGTCCAAAATTTTGGTTCAGGACCTATGCTGGTTCCCGGTGGGGTGCTGAGACTTTGGTTAATTCTTCTTCCTGCTGGGAAGTTAGAGTGATATGTGCCCGTCCAAATGCCTAACAGCTACTCTCTCATTGGTTCTCCCTCTTACCTTTCATCCTCTGCCAAATTGGAAACCTGTGCGAACCAGGAGGTTAAAGGGGCTGTCTCTCCAAGTTGGGAGATTGATAGTAAAGCAGATGGAAAGTCAAACCGGAGCACCAGGAGATGGACTATTCGTTGAGTTTTAGAAACCTTTCGTATTCACAGTGTGTCCGTTCTCTAGGTTTCCCATACATGTTATAGCTGTAGTAATATTCCCTTCAACCTGGAGAGTTGGGACCTATGGAATCGGTGCCAGGCATTTGTGCTTTAAAGGGTCTGCATTTGCTTACCCAATCGCACCAATCCTCTCAGGCCCAAGTGTCCAGCCTTATGCCACATCCAGCTGTCATTGTAGATAGGGTCATTCCAGGTTTCATCAGAGACCCTGAAGGAATTGTAAAGAATTTCCCAGTTTTTTTGTTTTGTTTTTGAAATTCCTTTTTATAGTGGGTTTGAGCTGATTCTCGCTGCCATGTTTATGCCAGTCTAGACACACTTGATTCCCTTACAGAGACATATCAATACATAGGTTTTAAAATTCTTACTAGTCAGATATATTCCTCTGTGGGAAATATGGGGTTTTGAGTCCCTTTCACTGAAGAAGGTGTAGGTCTTGTCTATTCCAGAGTTGGTTTTTGGAACGGTACCTGTGCTTATATCAAACTCTTGTTTTATGCATCACCCCACCTCTCCTTCCCCCTTAAGCAGGCATAAGAGTGTTTTCTAAATGTGAGCCACTCTTCTCTTTCCTAACTCAGTTCAAGTGTAGCCATGTTTACAGGATCTTCATAAGTGATATCTTATGATAAGATTCTTTTTCTGTGTGACTTATTTCACTTAGAATCATCGTACCTGAATCCACCCATTTTGCTGCTACTCGTCTTATGACATTGATTTCATGGCTGAGGGATATTCCATCGTACGTAAGTACCACAATTTCTTGAACCATTTTTATATTTCCTGGGATATTTAAGGTGTACCCAAGTTGAGGTCCTTGTAAGCACTGCAGCCCTAAATTTTGGGGTGGCTCTGTCTTATTGATTTTCAGTTTTCCCAAGGTATATTCCCTAGACTGGAAGTGCCCTTGGCTCTGTAGCTCTGTTGTTTACTTGTTTTAGGGAACACAATGCACTCCTCCAGAGAGGCAGTTGGCAATTTACATCCCGCCCATCAGCATAACAAGGCTCCCTGTTCTCCAGGGCCTGTCTTGCCTTTCTGGTTTTTACACATTTTGTGGATGTCCCTTTTGACCGGTGGGAAGTGATACTTCTTTGTAGTGCAGATTTGCATTGCCCGCTTGCTTGCTTGGCCAAAAAGGGCGTATGCGTTTTCTCCTGAATATATTCAGGAGAAAACCCACACCCCCTTTTTGGCCAAGTGCATCATTGTCGAAGTTGTGCCCCTCTTCCTGTGCTTTAAAGGCGATTCCAACGTACCTCTTGAAATCTGTTTCCTGCTATTCTGCCTCGCTTTCAAGTCTGCCTAGTTGCCTTCCCTTAACAGATTTTTGGACAAGAGTTGTCCTTTATTACTCTGCCTGTTTGTGAATAGATGTGCCCCTGAGCTCCAATTTTCAACTCGTTTTTTGTGAGCTGACCGCAAGTCCAAAATTTTGGTTCAGGACCTATGCTGGTTCCCGGAGGGTGGCTGAGACTTTGGTTAATTCTTCTTCCTGCCGGGAAGTTAGAGTGATATGTGCCCGTCCAAATGCCTAACGGCTACTCTCTCATTGGTTCTCCCTCTTCCCTTTCATCCTCTGCCAAATTGGAAACCTGTGCGAACCAGGTGGTTCAAGGGGCTGTCTCTCCTATTTGGGAGATTGATAGTAAAGCAGATGGAAAGTGAAACCGGAGCACCAGGAGAGGGACTATTTGTTGAGTTTTAGAAACCTTTCGTATTCACAGTGGGTCTGTTCTCTTGGTTTCCCATACTTGTTATAGCTGTAGTAATATTCCCTTCAACCTGGAGAGTTGGGACCCATGGAATGGGTGCCAGGCTTTTGTGATTTAAAGGGTCTGCATTTGCTCACCCAATCTCACCAATCATCTCAGTCCGAAGTGTCCCTCCTTATGCCACATCCAGCTGTCATTGTAGATAGGGTCATTCTAGGTTTCATCAGAGACCCTGAAGGAATTGTAAAGAATTTCCCAGTTTTTCTGTTTTGTTTTTGAAATTACTTTTTATAGTGGGTTTGAGCTGATTTTCGCTGCCATGTTTATGCCAGTCTAGACACACTTGATTCTCTTCTGGAGACATATGAATACATAGGTTTTAAGATTCTTACTAGTCAGATATATTCCTCTGCGGGAAATATGTGGTTTTGAGTCCCTTTCACTGAGGAAGGTGTAGGTGTTGTCTATTCCATAGTTGGTTTTTGGAACGGTACCTGTGCTTATATCTAACTCTGGTTTTATGCATCACCGCACCTCTCCTTCCCCCTTAAGCAGGCATAAGAGTGTTTTCTAAATGTGAGACACTGTTCTCTTTCCTAACTCAGTTCAAGTGTAGCCATGTTTACAGGATCTTCATAAGTGATATCTTATGATAAGTTTCTTTTTCTGTGTGACTTATTTCACTTAGAATCATCGTACCTGAATCCACCCATTTTGCTGCTACTGGTCTTATGACATTGATTTCATGGCTGAGGGTTATTCCATCGTACATAAATACCACAATTTTTTGAACCATTTTTATATTTCCTGGGATATTTAATGTGTACCCAAGTTGAGGTCCTTGTAAGCAGTGCAGCCCTAAATTTTGGGGTGGCTCTGTCTTATTGATTTTCAGTATTCCCAAGGTACATTCCCTAGACTGGAAGTGGCCTTGGCTCTGTAGCTCTGTTGTTTACTTGTTTTAGGGAACACAATGCACTCCTCCAGAGAGGCAGTTGGCAATTTACATCCCGCCCATCAGCATAACAAGGCTCCCTGTTCTCCAGGGCCTGTCTTGCCTTTCTGGTTTTTACATATTTTGTGGATGTCCCTTTTGACCGGTGGGAAGTGATACTTCTTTGTAGTGCCGATTTGCATTGCCCGCTTGCTTGCTTGGCCAAAAAGGGCGTATGCGTTTTCTCCTGAATATATTCAGGAGAAAACGCATACGCCCTTTTTGGCCAAGTGCATCATTGTCGAAGTTGTGCCCCTCTTCCTGTGCTTTAAAGGCGATTCCAACGTACCTCTTGAAATCTGTTTCCTGCTATTCTGCCTCGCTTTCAAGTCCGCCTCATTCGCTTCCCTCAACAGATATTTGGATGATAGTTGTCCTTTATTACTCGGCCAGTTTGTGAATTGCTGTGCCCCTGAGCTCCATTTTTCAACTCGTTTTTGGTGAGCTGACCGCAAGTCCAAAATTTTGGTTCAGGACCTATGCTGGTTCCCGGAGGGTGGCTGAGACTTTGGTTAATTCTTCTTCCTGCCGGGAAGTTAGAGTGATATGTGCCCGTCCAAATGCCTAACAGCTACTCTCTCATTGGTTCTCCCTCTTCCCTTTCATCCTCTGACAATTTGGAAACCTGTGCGAAACAGGAGGTTAAAGGGGCTGTCTCTCCAAGTTGGGAGAGTGATAGTAAAGCAGATGGAAAGTCAAACCGGAGCACCAGGAGAGGGACTATTCGTTGAATTTAGAAACCTTTGGTATTCACAGTGGGTCCGTTCTCTAGGTTTCCCATACATGTTATAGCTGTAGTAATATTCCCTTCAACCTGGAGAGTTGGGACCCATGGAATGGGTGCCAGGCATTTGTGCTTTAAAGGGTCTGCATTTGCTCACCCAATCGCACCAATCCTCTCAGTCCCAAGTGTCCAGCCTTATGCCACATCCAGCTGTCATTGTAGATACGGTCATTCCAGGTTTCATCAGAGACCCTGAAGGAATTGTAAAGAATTTCCCAGTTTTTTTGGTTTGTTTTTGAAATTCCTTTTTATAGTGGGTTTGAGCTGATTCTCGCTGCCATGTTTATGCCAGTCTAGACACACTTGATTCCCTTACAGAGACATATCAATACATAGGTTTTAAAATTATTACTAGTCAGATATATTCCTCTCCAGGAAATATGGGGTTTTGAGTCCCTTTCACTGAAGAAGGTGTAGGTCTTCTCTATTCCATAGTTGGTTTTTGGAACGGTACCTGTGCTTATATCAAACTCTGGTTTCATGCATCACCCCACCTCTCCTTCCCCCTTAAGCAGGCATAAGAGTGTTTTCTAAATGTGAGACACTGTTCTCTTTCCTAACTCAGTTCAAGTGTAGCCATGTTTACAGGATCTTCTTAAGTGATATGTTATGATAAGTTTCTTTTTCTGTGTGACTTATTTCACTTAGAATCATCGTACCTGAATCCACCCATTTTGCTGCTACTGGTCTTATGACATTGATTTCATGGCTGAGGGATAATCCATCGTACGTAAGTACCACAATTTTTTGAACCATTTTTATATTTCCTGGGATATTTAAGGTGTACCGAAGTAGAGTTCCTTTTAAGCAGTGCAGCCCTAAATTTTTGGGTGGCTCTGTCTTATTGATTTTCAGTTTTCCCAAGGTGTATTCCCTAGACTGGAAGTGCCCTTGCCTCTGTAGCTCTGTTGTTTACTTGTTTTAGGGAACACAATGTACTCCTCCAGAGAGGCAGTTGGCAATTTACATCCCGCCTATCAGCATAACAAGGGTCCATGTTCTCCAGGGCCTGTCTAGCCTTTCTGGTTTTTAGACATTTTGTGGATGTCCCTTATGACCGGTGGGAAGTGATACTTCTTTGTAGTGCAGATTTGCATTGCCCGCTTGCTTGCTTGGCCAAAAAGGGCATATGCGTTTTCTCCTGAATATATTCAGGAGAAAACGCATACGCCCTTTTTGGCCAAGTGCATCAATGTCGAAGTTGTGCCCCTCTTCCTGTGCTTTAAAGGCAATTCCAACGTACCTCTTGAAATCTGTTTCCTGCTATTCTGCCTCACTTTCAAGTCCGCCTCGTTGCCTTCCCTCAACAGATTTTTGGATGATAGTTGTCCTCTATTACTCTGCCAGTTTGTGAATTGCTGTGCCCCTGAGCTCCATTTCTTAACTCGTTTTTTGTGAGCTGACCGCAAGTCCAAAATTTTGGTTCAGGACCTATGCTGGTTCTCGGGGGGGGCTGAGACTTTGGTTAATTCTTCTTCATGCTGGGAAGTTAGAGTGATATGTGCCCGTCCAAATGCCTAACAGCTACTCTCTCATTGGTTCTCCCTCTTCCCTTTCATCCTCTGCCAAATTGGAAAGCTGTGCGAACCAGGAGGTTAAAGGGGCTGTCTCTCCAAGTTGGGAGATTGATAGTAAAGCAGATGGAAAGTCAAACCGGAGCACCAGGAGAGGGACTATTCGTTGAGTTTTAGAAACCTTTCGTATGCACAGTGGGTCCGTTCTCTAGGTTTCCCATACATGGTATAGCTGTAGTAATATTCCCTTCAACCTGGAGTGTTCGGACCCATGGAATGGGTGCCAGGCATTTGTGCTTTAAAGGGTCTGCATTTGCTCACCCAATCTCACCAATCGTCTCAGTCCCAAGTGTCCATTCTTATGCCACATCCAGCTGACGTTGTAGATAGGGTCATTCCAGGTTTCATCAAAGACCCTGAAGGAATTGTAAAGAATTTCCCAGTTTTTTTGTTTTGTTTTTGAAATTCCTTTTTATAGTGGGTTTGAGCTGATTCTCGCTGCCATGTTTATGCCAGTCTAGACACACTTGATTCCCTTACGGAGACATATCAATACATAGGTTTTAAGATTCTTACTAGTCAGATATATTCCTCTGCGGGAACTATGGGGTTTTGAGTCCCTTTCTCTGAGGAAGGTGTAGGTCTTGTCTATTCCATAGTTGGTTTTTGGAACGGTACCTGTGCTTATATCAAACTCTGGTTTTATGCATCACCCCACCTCTCCTTCCCCCTTAAGCAGGCATAAGAGTGTTTTCTAAATGTGAGACACTGTTCTCTTTCCTAACTCAGTTCAAGTGTAGCCATGTTTACAGGATCTTCATAAGTGATATCTTATGA
This sequence comes from Hyperoodon ampullatus, assembly GCF_949752795.1. NCBI lineage: Eukaryota > Metazoa > Chordata > Mammalia > Artiodactyla > Ziphiidae > Hyperoodon > Hyperoodon ampullatus. The sequence goes on from NW_027640918.1 coordinate 281,931, forward strand.
TAAGTTTCTTTTTCTCTGTGACTTATTTCACCTAGAATCATCGTACCTGAATCCACCCATTTTGCTGCTACTGGTCTTATGACATTGATTTCATGGCTGACGGATATTCCATCGTACTTAAGTACCACAATTTTTTGAACCATTTTTATATTTCCTGGGATATTTAAGGTGTACCCAAGTTGAGGTCCTTGTAAGCAGTGCAGCCCTAAATTTTGGGGTGGCTCTGTCTTATTGATTTTCAGTTTTCCCAAGGTATATTCCCTAGACTGGAAGTGGCCTTGGCTCTGTAGCTCTGTTGTTTACTTGTTTTAGGGAACACAATGCACTCCTCCAGAGAGGCAGTTGGCAATTTACATCCCGCCCATCAGCATAACAAGGCTCCCTGTTCTCCAGGGCCTGTCTTGCTTTTCTGGTTTTTACACATTTTGTGGATGTCCCTTTTGACCGGTGGGAAGTGATACTTCTTTGTAGTGCAGATTTGCATTGCCCGCTTGGTTGCTTGGCCAAAAATGTCGTATGCGTTTTCGACTGAATATATTCAGGAGAAAACGCATACGCCATTTTTGGCCAAGTGCATCATTGTCGAAGTTGTGCCCCTCTTCCTGTGCTTTAAAGGCGATTCCAACGTACCTCTTGAAATCTGTTTCCTGCTATTCTGCCTCGCTTTCAAGTCTGCCTAGTTGCCTTCCGTCAACAGATTTTTGGACGATAGTTGTCCTTTATTACTGTGCCAGTTTGTGAATAGCTGTGCCCCTGAGCTCCAATTTTCAACTCGTTTTTTGTGAGCTGACCGCAAGTCCAAAATTTTGGTTCAGGACCTATGCTGGTTCCCGGAGGGTGGCTGAGACTTTGGTTAATTCTTCTTCCTGCCGGGAAGTTAGAGTGATATGTGCCCGTCCAAATGCCTAACAGCTACTCTCTCATTGGTTCTTCCTCTTCCCTTTCATTCTCTGCCAAATTGGAAACCTGTGCGAACCAGGAGGTTAAAGGGGTTGTCTCTCCAAGTTGGAAGATTAATAGTAAAGCAGATGGAAAGTGAAACCGGAGCACCAGGAGAGGGACTATTCGTTGAATTTAGAAACCTTTGGTATTCACAGTGGGTCCGTTCTCTAGGTTTCCCATACATGTTATAGCTGTAGTAATATTCCCTTCAACCTGGAGAGTTGGGACCCATGGAATGGGTGCCAGGCATTTGTGCTTTAAAGGGTCTGCATTTGCTCACCCAATCGCACCAATCCTCTCAGTCCCAAGTGTCCAGCCTTATGCCACATCCAGCTGTCATTGTAGATACGGTCATTCCAGGTTTCATCAGAGACCCTGAAGGAATTGTAAAGAATTTCCCAGTTTTTTTGGTTTGTTTTTGAAATTCCTTTTTATAGTGGGTTTGAGCTGATTCTCGCTGCCATGTTTATGCCAGTCTAGACACACTTGATTCCCTTACAGAGACATATCAATACATAGGTTTTAAAATTATTACTAGTCAGATATATTCCTCTCCAGGAAATATGGGGTTTTGAGTCCCTTTCACTGAAGAAGGTGTAGGTCTTCTCTATTCCATAGTTGGTTTTTGGAACGGTACCTGTGCTTATATCAAACTCTGGTTTCATGCATCACCCCACCTCTCCTTCCCCCTTAAGCAGGCATAAGAGTGCTTTCTAAATGTGAGACACTGTTCTCTTTCCTAACTCAGTTCAAGTGTAGCCATGTTTACAGGATCTTTTTAAGTGATATGTTATGATAAGTTTCTTTTTCTGTGTGACTTATTTCACTTAGAATCATCGTACCTGAATCAACCCATTTTGCTGCTACTGGTCTTATGACATTGATTTCATGGCTGAGGGATAATCCATCGTACGTAAGTACCACAATTTTTTGAACCATTTTTATATTTCCTGGGATATTTAAGGTGTACCCAAGTTGAGGTCCTTGTAAGCAGTGCAGCCCTAAATTTTGGGATCGGTCTGTCTTATTGATTTTCAGTTTTCCCAAGGAATATTCCCTAGACTGGAAGTGCCCTTGGCTCTGTAGCTCTGTTGTTTACTTGTTATAGGGAACACAATGCACTCCTCCAGGGAGGCAGTTGGCAATTTACATCCCGCCCATCAGCATAACAAGGCTCCCTGTTCTCCATGGCCTGTTTTGCTTTTCTGGTTTTTACACATTTTGTGGATGTCCCTTTTGACCGGTGAGAAGTGATACTTCTTTTTAGTGCAGATTTGCATTGCCCGCTTGCTTGCTTGGCCAAAAAGGGCGTATGCGTTTTCTCCTGAATATATTCAGGAGAAAACGCATACGCCCTTTTTGGCCAAGTGCATCATTGTCGAAGTTGTGCCCCTCTTCCTGTGCTTTAAAGGCGATTCCAAAGTACCTCTTGAAATCTTTTTCCTGCTATTCTGCCTCGCCTTCAAGTCCGCCTCGCTGCCTTCCCTTAACATATTTTTGGATGATAGTTGTCCTTTATTACTCTGCCAGTTTGTGAATTTCTGTGCCCCTGAGCTCCATTTGTTAACTCGTTTTTTGTGAGCTGACCGCAAGTACAAAATTTTGGTTCAGGACCTATGCTGGTTCTCGGTGGGGGGCTGAGACATTGGATAATTCTTCTTCATGCTGGGTAGTTAGAGTGATATGTGCCCGTCCAAATGCCTAACAGCTACTCTCTGATTTGTTCTTCCTCTTCCCTTTCATCCTCTGCCAAATTGGAAACCTGTGCGAACCAGGAGTTTAAAGGTGCTGTCTCTCCAAGTTGGGAGATTGATAGTAAAGCAGATGGAAAGTCAAACCGGAGCACCAGGAGAGGGACTATTCGTTGAGTTTTAGAAACCTTTCGTATTTACAGTGGGTCCGTTCTCTAGGTTTCCCATACATGTTATAGCTGTAGTAATATTCCCTTCAACCTGGAGAGTTGGGGCCCATGGAATGGGTGCCAGGCATTTGTGCTTTAAAGGGTCTGCATTTGCTCACCAAATCTCACCAATCCTCTCAGTCCCAAGTGTCCAGCCTTATGCCACATCCAGCTGTCATTGTAGATAGGGTCATTCCAGGTTTCATCAGAGACCCTGAAGGAATTGGAAAGAAATTCCCATTTTTTTTGTTCTGTTTTTGAAATTCCTTTTTATAGTGGGTTTGAGCTGATTCTCGCTGCCATGTTTATGCCAGTCTAGACACACTTGATTCCCTTACAGAGATATATCAATACATAGGTTTTAAAATTCTTACTACTCAGATATATTCCTCTCCAGGAAATATGGGGTTTTGAGTCCCTTTCACTGAAGAAGGTGTAGGACTTGACTATTCCATAGATGGTTTTTGGAACGGTACCTGTGCTTATATCAAACTCTGGTTTTATGCATCACCCCACCTCTCCTTCCCCCTTAAGCAGGCATAAGAGTGTTTTCTAAATGTGAGACACTGTTCTCTTTCCTAACTCAGTTCAAGTGTATCCACGTTTACAGGATCTTCATAAGTGATATCTTATGATAAGTTTCTTTTTCTGTGTGACTTATTTCACTTAGAATCAGCGTACCTGAATCCACCCATTTTGCTGCTACTGGTCTTATGACATTGATTTCATGGCTGAGGGATAATCCATCGTACGTAGGTACCACAATTTTTTGAACCATTTTTATATTTCCTGGGATATTTAAGGTGTACCCAAGTTGAGGTCCTTGTAAGCAGTGCAGCCCTAAATTTTGGGGTGGCTCTGTCTTATTGATTTTCAGTTTTCCCAAGGTATATTCCCTAGACTGGAAGTGCCCTTGGCTCTGTAGCTCTGTTGTTTACTTGTTATAGGGAACACAATGCACTCCTCCAGAGAGGCAGTTGGCAATTTACATCCCGCCCATCAGCATAACAAGGCTCCCTGTTCTCCAGGGCCTGTCTTGCTTTTCTGGTTTTTACACATTTTGTGGATGTCCCTTTTGACCGGTGGGAAGTGATACTTCTTTGTAGTGCAGATTTGCATTGCCCGCTTGCTTGCTTGGCCAAAAATGTCGTATGCGTTTTCGACTGAATATATTCAGGAGAAAACGCATACGCCCTTTTTGGCCAAGTGCATCATTGTCGAAGTTGTGCCCCTCTTCCTGTGCTTTAAAGGTGATTCCAACGTACCTCTTGAAATCTGTTTCCTGCTATTCTGCCTCGCTTTCAAGTCTGCCTAGTTGCCTTCCCTCGACAGATTTTTGGACGATAGTTGTCCTTTATTACAGTGCCAGTTTGTGAATAGCTGTGCCCCTGAGCTCCAATTTTCAACTCGTTTTTTGTGAGCTGACCGCAAGTCCAAAATTTTGGTTCAGGACCTATGCTGGTTCCCGGAGGGTGGCTGAGACTTTGGTTAATTCTTCTTCCTGCCGGGAAGTTAGAGTGATATGTGCCCGTCCAAATGCCTAACGGCTACTCTCTCATTGGTTCTCCCTCTTCCCTTTCATCCTCTGCCAAATTGGAAACCTGTGCGAACCAGGTGGTTAAAGGGGCTGTCTCTCCTATTTGGGAGATTGATAGTAAAGCAGATGGAAAGTGAAACCGGAGCACCAGGAGAGGGACTATTTGTTGAGTTTTAGAAACCTTTCGTATTCACAGTGGGTCTGTTCTCTTGGTTTCCCATACTTGTTATAGCTGTAGTAATATTCCCTTCAACCTGGAGAGTTGGGACCCATGGAATGGGTGCCAGGCTTTTGTGATTTAAAGGGTCTGCATTTGCTCACCCAATCTCACCAATCATCTCAGTCCGAAGTGTCCCTCCTTATGCCACATCCAGCTGTCATTGTAGATAGGGTCATTCTAGGTTTCATCAGAGACCCTGAAGGAATTGTAAAGAATTTCCCAGTTTTTCTGTTTTGTTTTTGAAATTACTTTTTATAGTGGGTTTGAGCTGATTTTCGCTGCCATGTTTATGCCAGTCTAGACACACTTGATTCTCTTCTGGAGACATATGAATACATAGGTTTTAAGATTCTTACTAGTCAGATATATTCCTCTGTGGGAAATATGTGGTTTTGAGTCCCTTTCACTGAGGAAGGTGTAGGTTTTGTCTATTCCATAGTTGGTTTTTGGAACGGTACCTGTGCTTATATCTAACTCTGGTTTTATGCATCACCGCACCTCTCCTTCCCCCTTAAGCAGGCATAAGAGTGTTTTCTAAATGTGAGACACTGTTCTCTTTCCTAACTCAGTTCAAGTGTAGCCATGTTTACAGGATCTTCATAAGTGATATCTTATGATAAGTTTCTTTTTCTGTGTGACTTATTTCACTTAGAATCATCGTACCTGAATCCACCCATTTTGCTGCTACTGGTCTTATGACATTGATTCCATGGCTGAGGGTTATTCCATCGTACATAAATACCACAATTTTTTGAACCATTTTTATATTTCCTGGGATATTTAATGTGTACCCAAGTTGAGGTCCTTGTAAGCAGTGCAGCCCTAAATTTTGGGGTGGCTCTGTCTTATTGATTTTCAGTATTCCCAAGGTACATTCCCTAGACTGGAAGTGGCCTTGGCTCTGTAGCTCTGTTGTTTACTTGTTTTAGGGAACACAATGCACTCCTCCAGAGAGGCAGTTGGCAATTTACATCCCGCCCATCAGCATAACAAGGCTCCCTGTTCTCCAGGGCCTGTCTTGCCTTTCTGGTTTTTACATATTTTGTAGATGTCCCTTTTGACCGGTGGGAAGTGATACTTCTTTGTAGTGCCGATTTGCATTGCCCGCTTGCTTGCTTGGCCAAAAAGGGCGTATGCGTTTTCGACTGAATATATTCAGGAGAAAACGCATACGCCCTTTTTGGCCAAGTGCATCATTGTCGAAGTTGTGCCCCTCTTCCTGTGCTTTAAAGGCGATTCCAACGTACCTCTTGAAATCTGTTTCCTGCTATTCTGCCTCGCTTTCAAGTCCGTCTCATTCCCTTCCCTCAACAGATATTTGGATGATAGTTGTCCTTTATTACTCGGCCAGTTTGTGAATTGCTGTGCCCCTGAGCTCCATTTTTCAACTCGTTTTTGGTGAGCTGACCGCAAGTCCAAAATTTTGGTTCAGGACCTATGCTGGTTCCCGGTGGGGGGCTGAGACTTTGGTTAATTCTTCTTCCTGCCGGGAAGTTAGAGTGATATGTGCCCGTCCAAATGCCTAACAGCTACTCTCTCATTGGTTCTCCCTCTTCCCTTTCATCCTCTGACAATTTGGAAACCTGTGCGAACCAGGAGGTTAAAGGGGCTGTCTCTCCAAGTTGGGAGAGTGATAGTAAAGCAGATGGAAAGTCAAACCGGAGCACCAGGAGAGGGACTATTCGTTGAGTTTTAGAAACCTTTCGTATTCACAGTGGGTCCGTTCTCTAGGTTTCCCATACATGTTATAGCTGTAGTAATATTCCCTTCAACCAGGAGAGTTGGGAACCTTGGAATGGGTGCCAAACATTTGTGCTTTAAAGGGTCTGCATTTGCTCACCCAATCTCACCAATCCTTTCAGTCCCAAGTGTCGAGCCTTATGCCACATCCAGCTGTCGTTGTAGATAGGGTCATTCCAGGTTTCATCAGAGACCCTGAAGGAATTGTAAAGAATTTCCCAGTTTTTTTGTTTTGTTTTTGAAATTCCTTTTTATAGTGGGTTTGAGCTGATTCTCGCTGCCATGTTTATGCCAGTCTAGACACACTTGATTCCCTTATGGAGACATATGAATACATAAGTTTTAAGATTCTTACTAGTCAGAAAAATTCCTCTGCGGGAAATATGGGGTTTTGAGTCCGTTTCACTGAGGAAGGTGTAGGTCTTGTCTATTCCATAGTTGGTTTTTGGAACGGTACCTGTGCTTATATCAAACTCTGGTTTTATGCATCACCCCACCTCTCCTTCCCCCTTAAGCAGGCATAAGAGTGTTTTCTAAATGTGAGACACTGTTCTCTTTCCTAACTCAGTTCAAGTGTAGCCATGTTTACAGGATCTTCATAAGTGATATCTTATGATAAGTTTCTTTTTCTGTGTGACTTATTTCACTTAGAATCATCGTACCTGAATCCACCCATTTTGCTGCTCCTGGTCTTATGACATTGATTTCATGGCTGAGGGATATTCCATCGTACGTAAGTACCACAATTTTTTGAACCATTTTTATATTTCCTGGGATATTTAAGGTGTACCAAAGTAGAGTTCCTTTTAAGCAGTGCAGCCCTAAATTTTGGGGTGGCTCTGTCTTATTGATTTTCAGTTTTCCCAAGGTGTATTCCCTAGACTGGAAGTGCCCTTGGCTCTGTAGCTCTGTTGTTTACTTGTTTTAGGGAACACAATGCACTCCTCCAGAGAGGCAGTTGGCAATTTACATCCCGCCCATCAGCATAACAAGGGTCCCTGTTCTCCAGGGCCTGTCTAGCCTTTCTGGTTTTTAGACATTTTGTGGATGTCCCTTATGACCGGTGGGAAGTGATACTTCTTTGTAGTGCAGATTTGCATTGCCCGCTTGCTTGCTTGGCCAAAAAGGGCATATGCGTTTTCTCCTGAATATATTCAGGAGAAAACGCATACGCCCTTTTTGGCCAAGTGCATCAATGTCGAAGTTGTGCCCCTCTTCCTGTGCTTTAAAGGCAATTCCAACGTACCTCTTGAAATCTGTTTCCTGCTATTCTGCCTCACTTTCAAGTCCGCCTCGTTGCCTTCCCTCAACAGATTTTTGGATGATAGTTGTCCTCTATTACTCTGCCAGTTTGTGAATTGCTGTGCCCCTGAGCTCCATTTCTTAACTCGTTTTTTGTGAGCTGACCGCAAGTCCAAAATTTTGGTTCAGGACCTATGCTGGTTCTCGGTGGGGGGCTGAGACTTTGGTTAATTCTTCTTCATGCTGGGAAGTTAGAGTGATATGTGCCCGTCCAAATGCCTAACAGCTACTCTCTCATTGGTTCTCCCTCTTCCCTTTCATCCTCTGCCAAATTGGAAAGCTGTGCGAACCAGGAGGTTAAAGGGGCTGTCTCTCCAAGTTGGGAGATTGATAGTAAAGCAGATGGAAAGTCAAACCGGAGCACCAGGAGAGGGACTATTCGTTGAGTTTTAGAAACCTTTCGTATTCACAGTGGGTCCGTTCTCTAGGTTTCCCATACATGGCATAGCTGTAGTAATATTCCCTTCAACCTGGAGTGTTCGGACCCATGGAATGGGTGCCAGGCATTTGTGCTTTAAAGGGTCTGCATTTGCTCACCCAATCTCACCAATCGTCTCAGTCCCAAGTGTCCATTCTTATGCCACATCCAGCTGACGTTGTAGATAGGGTCATTCCAGGTTTCATCAAAGACCCTGAAGGAATTGTAAAGAATTTCCCAGTTTTTTTGTTTTGTTTTTGAAATTCCTTTTTATAGTGGGTTTGAGCTGATTCTCGCTGCCATGTTTATGCCAGTCTAGACACACTTGATTCCCTTACGGAGACATATCAATACATAGGTTTTAAGATTCTTACTAGTCAGATATATTCCTCTGCGGGAACTATGGGGTTTTGAGTCCCTTTCACTGAGGAAGGTGTAGGTCTTGTCTATTCCATAGTTGGTTTTTGGAACGGTACCTGTGCTTATATCAAACTCTGGTTTTATGCATCACCCCACCTCTCCTTCCCCCTTAAGCAGGCATAAGAGTGTTTTCTAAATGTGAGACACTGTTCTCTTTCCTAACTCAGTTCAAGTGTAGCCATGTTTACAGGATCTTCATAAGTGATATCTTATGATAAGTTTCTTTTTCTCTGTGACTTATTTCACCTAGAATCATCGTACCTGAATCCACCCATTTTGCTGCTACTGGTCTTATGACATTGATTTCATGGCTGATGGATATTCCATCGTACGTAAGTACCACAATTTTTTGAACCATTTTTATATTTCCTGGGATATTTAAGGTGTACCCAAGTTGAGGTCCTTGTAAGCAGTGCAGCCCTAAATTTTGGGGTGGCTCTGTCTTATTGATTTTCAGTTTTCCCAAGGTATATTCCCTAGACTGGAAGTGGCCTTGGCTCTGTAGCTCTGTTGTTTACTTGTTTTAGGGAACACAATGCACTCCTCCAGAGAGGCAGTTGGCAATTTACATCCCGCCCATCAGCATAACAAGGCTCCCTGTTCTCCAGGGCCTGTCTTGCTTTTCTGGTTTTTACACATTTTGTGGATGTCCCTTTTGACCGGTTGGAAGTGATACTTCTTTGTAGTGCAGATTTGCATTGCCCGCTTGCTTGCTTGGCCAAAAATGTCGTATGCGTTTTCGACTGAATATATTCAGGAGAAAACGCATACGCCATTTTTGGCCAAGTGCATCATTGTCGAAGTTGTGCCCCTCTTCCTGTGCTTTAAAGGCGATTCCAACGTACCTCTTGAAATCTGTTTCCTGCTATTCTGCCTCGCTTTCAAGTCTGCCTAGTTGCCTTCCGTCAACAGATTTTTGGACGATAGTTGTCCTTTATTACTGTGCCAGTTTGTGAATAGCTGTGCCCCTGAGCTCCAATTTTCAACTCGTTTTTTGTGAGCTGACCGCAAGTCCAAAATTTTGGTTCAGGACCTATGCTGGTTCCCGGAGGGTGGCTGAGACTTTGGTTAATTCTTCTTCCTGCCGGGAAGTTAGAGTGATATGTGCCCGTCCAAATGCCTAACAGCTACTCTCTCATTGGTTCTTCCTCTTCCCTTTCATTCTCTGCCAAATTGGAAACCTGTGCGAACCAGGAGGTTAAAGGGGTTGTCTCTCCAAGTTGGAAGATTAATAGTAAAGCAGATGGAAAGTGAAACCGGAGCACCAGGAGAGGGACTATTCGTTGAATTTAGAAACCTTTGGTATTCACAGTGGGTCCGTTCTCTAGGTTTCCCATACATGTTATAGCTGTAGTAATATTCCCTTCAACCTGGAGAGTTGGGACCCATGGAATGGGTGCCAGGCATTTGTGCTTTAAAGGGTCTGCATTTGCTCACCCAATCGCACCAATCCTCTCAGTCCCAAGTGTCCAGCCTTATGCCACATCCAGCTGTCATTGTAGATACGGTCATTCCAGGTTTCATCAGAGACCCTGAAGGAATTGTAAAGAATTTCCCAGTTTTTTTGGTTTGTTTTTGAAATTCCTTTTTATAGTGGGTTTGAGCTGATTCTCGCTGCCATGTTTATGCCAGTCTAGACACACTTGATTCCCTTACAGAGACATATCAATACATAGGTTTTAAAATTATTACTAGTCAGATATATTCCTCTCCAGAAAATATGGGGTTTTGAGTCCCTTTCACTGAAGAAGGTGTAGGTCTTCTCTATTCCATAGTTGGTTTTTGGAACGGTACCTGTGCTTATATCAAACTCTGGTTTCATGCATCACCCCACCTCTCCTTCCCCCTTAAGCAGGCATAAGAGTGTTTTCTAAATGTGAGACACTGTTCTCTTTCCTAACTCAGTTCAAGTGTAGCCATGTTTACAGGATCTTCTTAAGTGATATGTTATGATAAGTTTCTTTTTCTGTGTGACTTATTTCACTTAGAATCATCGTACCTGAATCCACCCATTTTGCTGCTACTGGTCTTATGACATTGATTTCATGGCTGAGGGATAATCCATCGTACGTAAGTACCACAATTTTTTGAACCATTTTTATATTTCCTGGGATATTTAAGGTGTACCGAAGTAGAGTTCCTTTTAAGCAGTGCAGCCCTAAATTTTTGGGTGGCTCTGTCTTATTGATTTTCAGTTTTCCCAAGGTGTATTCCCTAGACTGGAAGTGCCCTTGCCTCTGTAGCTCTGTTGTTTACTTGTTTTAGGGAACACAATGTACTCCTCCAGAGAGGCAGTTGGCAATTTACATCCCGCCCATCAGCATAACAAGGGTCCATGTTCTCCAGGGCCTGTCTAGCCTTTCTGGTTTTTAGACATTTTGTGGATGTCCCTTATGACCGGTGGGAAGTGATACTTCTTTGTAGTGCAGATTTGCATTGCCCGCTTGCTTGCTTGGCCAAAAAGGGCATATGCGTTTTCTCCTGAATATATTCAGGAGAAAACGCATACGCCCTTTTTGGCCAAGTGCATCAATGTCGAAGTTGTGCCCCTCTTCCTGTGCTTTAAAGGCAATTCCAACGTACCTCTTGAAATCTGTTTCCTGCTATTCTGCCTCACTTTCAAGTCCGCCTCGTTGCCTTCCCTCAACAGATTTTTGGATGATAGTTGTCCTCTATTACTCTGCCAGTTTGTGAATTGCTGTGCCCCTGAGCTCCATTTCTTAACTCGTTTTTTGTGAGCTGACCGCAAGTCCAAAATTTTGGTTCAGGACCTATGCTGGTTCTCGGTGGGGGGCTGAGACTTTGGTTAATTCTTCTTCATGCTGGGAAGTTAGAGTGATATGTGCCCGTCCAAATGCCTAACAGCTACTCTCTCATTGGTTCTCCCTCTTCCCTTTCATCCTCTGCCAAATTGGAAAGCTGTGCGAACCAGGAGGTTAAAGGGGCTGTCTCTCCAAGTTGGGAGATTGATAGTAAAGCAGATGGAAAGTCAAACCGGAGCACCAGGAGAGGGACTATTCGTTGAGTTTTAGAAACCTTTCGTATGCACAGTGGGTCCGTTCTCTAGGTTTCCCATACATGGTATAGCTGTAGTAATATTCCCTTCAACCTGGAGTGTTCGGACCCATGGAATGGGTGCCAGGCATTTGTGCTTTAAAGGGTCTGCATTTGCTCACCCAATCTCACCAATCGTCTCAGTCCCAAGTGTCCATTCTTATGCCACATCCAGCTGACGTTGTAGATAGGGTCATTCCAGGTTTCATCAAAGACCCTGAAGGAATTGTAAAGAATTTCCCAGTGTTTTTGTTTTGTTTTTGAAATTCCTTTTTATAGTGGGTTTGAGCTGATTCTCGCTGCCATGTTTATGCCAGTCTAGACACACTTGATTCCCTTACGGAGACATATCAATACATAGGTTTTAAGATTCTTACTAGTCAGATATATTCCTCTGCGGGAACTATGGGGTTTTGAGTCCCTTTCACTGAGGAAGGTGTAGGTCTTGTCTATTCCATAGTTGGTTTTTGGAACGGTACCTGTGCTTATATCAAACTCTGGTTTTATGCATCACCCCACCTCTCCTTCCCCCTTAAGCAGGCATAAGAGTGTTTTCTAAATGTGAGACACTGTTCTCTTTCCTAACTCAGTTCAAGTGTAGCCATGTTTACAGGATCTTCATAAGTGATATCTTATGATAAGTTTCTTTTTCTCTGTGACTTATTTCACCTAGAATCATCGTACCTGAATCCACCCATTTTGCTGCTACTGGTCTTATGACATTGATTTCATGGCTGACGGATATTCCATCATACGTAAGTACCACAATTTTTTGAACCATTTTTATATTTCCTGGGATATTTAAGGTGTACCCAAGTTGAGGTCCTTGTAAGCAGTGCAGCCCTAAATTTTGGGGTGGCTCTGTCTTATTGATTTTCAGTTTTCCCAAGGTATATTCCCTAGACTGGAAGTGGCCTTGGCTCTGTAGCTCTGTTGTTTACTTGTTTTAGGGAACACAATGCACTCCTCCAGAGAGGCAGTTGGCAATTTACATCCCGCCCATCAGCATAACAAGGCTCCCTGTTCTCCAGGGCCTGTCTTGCTTTTCTGGTTTTTACACATTTTGTGGATGTCCCTTTTGACCGGTGGGAAGTGATACTTCTTTGTAGTGCAGATTTGCATTGCCCGCTTGCTTGCTTGGCCAAAAATGTCGTATGCGTTTTCGACTGAATATATTCAGGAGAAAACGCATACGCCCTTTTTGGCCAAGTGCATCATTGTCGAAGTTGTGCCCCTCTTCCTGTGCTTTAAAGGCGATTCTAACGTACCTCTTGAAATCTGTTTCCTGCTATTCTGCCTCGCTTTCAAGTCTGCCTAGTTTCCTTCCCTCAACAGATTTTTGGACGATAGTTGTCCTTTATTACTGTGCCAGTTTGTGAATAGCTGTGCCCCTGAGCTCCAATTTTCAACTCGTTTTTTGTGAGCTGACCGCAAGTCCAAAATTTTGGTTCAGGACCTATGCTGGTTCCCGGAGGGTGGCTGAGACTTTGGTTAATTCTTCTTCCTGCCGGGAAGTTAGAGTGATATGTGCCCGTCCAAATGCCTAACAGCTACTCTCTCATTGGTTCTTCCTCTTCCCTTTCATTCTCTGCCAAATTGGAAACCTGTGCGAACCAGGAGGTTAAAGGGGTTGTCTCTCCAAGTTGGAAGATTAATAGTAAAGCAGATGGAAAGTGAAACCGGAGCACCAGGAGAGGGACTATTCGTTGAATTTAGAAACCTTTGGTATTCACAGTGGGTCCGTTCTCTAGGTTTCCCATACATGTTATAGCTGTAGTAATATTCCCTTCAACCTGGAGAGTTGGGACCCATGGAATGGGTGCCAGGCATTTGTGCTTTAAAGGGTCTGCATTTGCTCACCCAATCGCACCAATCCTCTCAGTCCCAAGTGTCCAGCCTTATGCCACATCCAGCTGTCATTGTAGATACGGTCATTCCAGGTTTCATCAGAGACCCTGAAGGAATTGTAAAGAATTTCCCAGTTTTTTTGGTTTGTTTTTGAAATTCCTTTTTATAGTGGGTTTGAGCTGATTCTCGCTGCCATGTTTATGCCAGTCTAGACACACTTGATTCCCTTACAGAGACATATCAATACATAGGTTTTAAAATTATTACTAGTCAGATATATTCCTCTCCAGGAAATATGGGGTTTTGAGTCCCTTTCACTGAAGAAGGTGTAGGTATTCTCTATTCCATAGTTGGTTTTTGGAACGGTACCTGTGCTTATATCAAACTCTGGTTTCATGCATCACCCCACCTCTCCTTCCCCCTTAAGCAGGCATAAGAGTGTTTTCTAAATGTGAGACACTGTTCTCTTTCCTAACTCAGTTCAAGTGTAGCCATGTTTACAGGATCTTCTTAAGTGATATGTTATGATAAGTTTCTTTTTCTGTGTGACTTATTTCACTTAGAATCATCGTACCTGAATCCACCCATTTTGCTGCTACTGGTCTTATGACATTGATTTCATGGCTGAGGGATAATCCGTCGTACGTAAGTACCACAATTTTTTGAACCATTTTTATATTTCCTGGGATATTTAAGGTGTACCGAAGTAGAGTTCCTTTTAAGCAGTGCAGCCCTAAATTTTTGGGTGGCTCTGTCTTATTGATTTTCAGTTTTCCCAAGGTGTATTCCCTAGACTGGAAGTGCCCTTGCCTCTGTAGCTCTGTTGTTTACTTGTTTTAGGGAACACAATGTACTCCTCCAGAGAGGCAGTTGGCAATTTACATCCCGCCCATCAGCATAACAAGGGTCCATGTTCTCCAGGGCCTGTCTAGCCTTTCTGGTTTTTAGACATTTTGTGGATGTCCCTTATGACCGGTGGGAAGTGATACTTCTTTGTAGTGCAGATTTGCATTGCCCGCTTGCTTGCTTGGCCAAAAAGGGCATATGCGTTTTCTCCTGAATATATTCAGGAGAAAACGCATACGCCCTTTTTGGCCAAGTGCATCAATGTCGAAGTTGTGCCCCTCTTCCTGTGCTTTAAAGGCAATTCCAACGTACCTCTTGAAATCTGTTTCCTGCTATTCTGCCTCACTTTCAAGTCCGCCTCGTTGCCTTCCCTCAACAGATTTTTGGATGATAGTTGTCCTCTATTACTCTGCCAGTTTGTGAATTGCTGTGCCCCTGAGCTCCATTTCTTAACTCGTTTTTTGTGAGCTGACCGCAAGTCAAAAATTTTGGTTCAGGACCTATGCTGGTTCTCGGTGGGGGGCTGAGACTTTGGTTAATTCTTCTTCATGCTGGGAAGTTAGAGTGATATGTGCCCGTCCAAATGCCTAACAGCTACTCTCTCATTGGTTCTCCCTCTTCCCTTTCATCCTCTGCCAAATTGGAAAGCTGTGCGAACCAGGAGGTTAAAGGGGCTGTCTCTCCAAGTTGGGAGATTGATAGTAAAGCAGATGGAAAGTCAAACCGGAGCACCAGGAGAGGGACTATTCGTTGAGTTTTAGAAACCTTTCGTATGCACAGTGGGTCCGTTCTCTAGGTTTCCCATACATGGTATAGCTGTAGTAATATTCCCTTCAACCTGGAGTGTTCGGACCCATGGAATGGGTGCCAGGCATTTGTGCTTTAAAGGGTCTGCATTTGCTCACCCAATCTCACCAATCGTCTCAGTCCCAAGTGTCCATTCTTATGCCACATCCAGCTGACGTTGTAGATAGGGTCATTCCAGGTTTCATCAAAGACCCTGAAGGAATTGTAAAGAATTTCCCAGTGTTTTTGTTTTGTTTTTGAAATTCCTTTTTATAGTGGGTTTGAGCTGATTCTCGCTGCCATGTTTATGCCAGTCTAGACACACTTGATTCCCTTACGGAGACATATCAATACATAGGTTTTAAGATTCTTACTAGTCAGATATATTCCTCTGCGGGAACTATGGGGTTTTGAGTCCCTTTCACTGAGGAAGGTGTAGGTCTTGTCTATTCCATAGTTGGTTTTTGGAACGGTACCTGTGCTTATATCTAACTCTGGTTTTATGCATCACCGCACCTCTCCTTCCCCCTTAAGCAGGCATAAGAGTGTTTTCTAAATGTGAGACACTGTTCTCTTTCCTAACTCAGTTCAAGTGTAGCCATGTTTACAGGATCTTCATAAGTGATATCTTATGATAAGTTTCTTTTTCTGTGTGACTTATTTCACTTAGAATCATCGTACCTGAATCCACCCATTTTGCTGCTACTGGTCTTATGACATTGATTTCATGGCTGAGGGTTATTCCATCGTACATAAATACCACAATTTTTTGAACCATTTTTATATTTCCTGGGATATTTAAGGTGTACCCAAGTTGAGGTCCTTGTAAGCAGTGCAGCCCTAAATTTTGGGGTGGCTCTGTCTTATTGATTTTCAGTATTCCCAAGGTACATTCCCTAGACTGGAAGTGGCCTTGGCTCTGTAGCTCTGTTGTTTACTTGTTTTAGGGAACACAATGCACTCCTCCAGAGAGGCAGTTGGCAATTTACATCCCGCCCATCAGCATAACAAGGCTCCCTGTTCTCCAGGGCCTGTCTTGCCTTTCTGGTTTTTACATATTTTGTGGATGTCCCTTTTGACCGGTGGGAAGTGATACTTCTTTGTAGTGCCGATTTGCATTGCCCGCTTGCTTGCTTGGCCAAAAAGGGCGTATGCGTTTTCTCCTGAATATATTCAGGAGAAAACGCATACGCCCTTTTTGGCCAAGTGCATCATTGTCGAAGTTGTGCCCCTCTTCCTGTGCTTTAAAGGCGATTCCAACATACCTCTTGAAATCTGTTTCCTGCTATTCTGCCTCGCTTTCAAGTCCGCCTCATTCCCTTCCCTCAACAGATATTTGGATGATAGTTGTCCTTTATTACTCGGCCAGTTTGTGAATTGCTGTGCCCCTGAGCTCCATTTTTCAACTCGTTTTCGGTGAGCTGACCGCAAGTCCAAAATTTTGGTTCAGGACCTATGCTGGTTCCCGGTGGGGGGCTGAGAATTTGGTTAATTCTTCTTCCTGCCGGGAAGTTAGAGTGATATGTGCCCGTCCAAATGCCTAACAGCTACTCTCTCATTGGTTCTCCCTCTTCCCTTTCATCCTCTGAAAATTTGGAAACCTGTGCGAACCAGGAGGTTAAAGGGGCTGTCTCTCCAAGTTGGGAGAGTGATAGTAAAGCAGATGGAAAGTCAAACCGGAGCACCAGGAGAGGGACTATTCGTTGAGTTTTAGAAACCTTTCGTATTCACAGTGGGTCCGTTCTCTAGGTTTCCCATACATGTTATAGCTGTAGTAATATTCCCTTCAACCAGGAGAGTTGGGACCCTTGGAATGGGTGCCAAACATTTGTGCTTTAAAGGGTCTGCATTTGCTCACCCAATCTCACCAATCCTTTCAGTCCCAAGTGTCGAGCCTTATGCCACATCCAGCTGTCGTTGTAGATAGGGTCATTCCAGGTTTCATCAGAGACCCTGAAGGAATTGTAAAGAATTTCCCAGTTTTTTTGTTTTGTTTTTGAAATTCCTTTTTATAGTGGGTTTGAGCTGATTCTCGCTGCCATGTTTATGCCAGTCTAGACACACTTGATTCCCTTATGGAGACATATGAATACATAAGTTTTAAGATTCTTACTAGTCAGAAAAATTCCTGTGCGGGAAATATGGGGTTTTGAGTCCGTTTCACTGAGGAAGGTGTAGGTCTTGTCTATTCCATAGTTGGTTTTTGGAACGGTACCTGTGCTTATATCAAACTCTGGTTTTATGCATCACCCCACCTCTCCTTCCCCCTTAAGCAGGCATAAGAGTGTTTTCTAAATGTGAGACACTGTTCTCTTTCCTAACTCAGTTCAAGTGTAGCCATGTTTACAGGATCTTCATAAGTGATATCTTATGATAAGTTTCTTTTTCTGTGTGACTTATTTCACTTAGAATCATCGTACCTGAATCCACCCATTTTGCTGCTCCTGGTCTTATGACATTGATTTCATGGCTGAGGGATATTCCATCGTACGTAAGTACCACAATTTTTTGAACCATTTTTATATTTCCTGGGATATTTAAGGTGTACCGAAATAGAGTTCCTTTTAAGCAGTGCAGCCCTAAATTTTGGGGTGGCTCTGTCTTATTGATTTTCAGTTTTCCCAAGGTGTATTCCCTAGACTGGAAGTGCCCTTGCCTCTGTAGCTCTGATGTTTACTTGTTTTAGGGAACACAATGTACTCCTCCAGAGAGGCAGTTGGCAATTTACATCCCGCCCATCAGCATAACAAGGGTCCCTGTTCTCCAGGGCCTGTCTAGCCTTTCTGGTTTTTAGACATTTTGTGGATGTCCCTTATGACCGGTGGGAAGTGATACTTCTTTGTAGTGCAGATTTGCATTGCCCGCTTGCTTGCTTGGCCAAAAAGGGCATATGCGTTTTCTCCTGAATATATTCAGGAGAAAACGCATATGCCCTTTTTGGCCAAGTGCATCAATGTCGAAGTTGTGCCCCTCTTCCTGTGCTTTAAAGGCAATTCCAACGTACCTCTTGAAATCTGTTTCCTGCTATTCTGCCTCACTTTCAAGTCCGCCTCGTTGCCTTCCCTCAACAGATTTTTGGATGATAGTTGTCCTCTATTACTCTGCCAGTTTGTGAATTGCTGTGCCCCTGAGCTCCATTTCTTAACTCGTTTTTTGTGAGCTGACCGCAAGTCCAAAATTTTGGTTCAGGACCTATGCTGGTTCTCGGTGGGGGGCTGAGACTTTGGTTAATTCTTCTTCATGCTGGGAAGTTAGAGTGATATGTGCCCGTCCAAATGCCTAACAGCTACTCTCTCATTGGTTCTCCCTCTTCCCTTTCATCCTCTGCCAAATTGGAAAGCTGTGCGAACCAGGAGGTTAAAGGGGCTGTCTCTCCAAGTTGGGAGATTGATAGTAAAGCAGATGGAAAGTCAAACCGGAGCACCAGGAGAGGGACTATTCGTTGAGTTTTAGAAACCTTTCGTATTCACAGTGGGTCCGTTCTCTAGGTTTCCCATACATGGCATAGCTGTAGTAATATTCCCTTCAACCTGGAGTGTTCGGACCCATGGAATGGGTGCCAGGCATTTGTGCTTTAAAGGGTCTGCATTTGCTCACCCAATCTCACCAATCGTCTCAGTCCCAAGTGTCCATTCTTATGCCACATCCAGCTGACGTTGTAGATAGGGTCATTCCAGGTTTCATCAAAGACCCTGAAGGAATTGTAAAGAATTTCCCAGTGTTTTTGTTTTGTTTTTGAAATTCCTTTTTATAGTGGGTTTGAGCTGATTCTCGCTGCCATGTTTATGCCAGTCTAGACACACTTGATTCCCTTACGGAGACATATCTATACATAGGTTTTAAGATTCTTACTAGTCAGATATATTCCTCTGCGGGAACTATGGGGTTTTGAGTCCCTTTCACTGAGGAAGGTGTAGGTCTTGTCTATTCCATAGTTGGTTTTTGGAACGGTACCTGTGCTTATATCAAACTCTGGTTTTATGCATCACCCCACCTCTCCTTCCCCCTTAAGCAGGCATAAGAGTGTTTTCTAAATGTGAGACACTGTTCTCTTTCCTAACTCAGTTCAAGTGTAGCCATGTTTACAGGATCTTCATAAGTGATATCTTATGATAAGTTTCTTTTTCTCTGTGACTTATTTCACCTAGAATCATCGTACCTGAATCCACCCATTTTGCTGCTACTGGTCTTATGACATTGATTTCATGGCTGACGGATATTCCATCGTACGTAAGTACCACAATTTTTTGAACCATTTTTATATTTCCTGGGATATTTAAGGTGTACCCAAGTTGAGGTCCTTGTAAGCAGTGCAGCCCTAAATTTTGGGGTGGCTCTGTCTTATTGATTTTCAGTTTTCCCAAGGTATATTCCCTAGACTGGAAGTGGCCTTGGCTCTGTAGCTCTGTTGTTTACTTGTTTTAGGGAACACAATGCACTCCTCCAGAGAGGCAGTTGGCAATTTACATCCCGCCCATCAGCATAACAAGGCTCCCTGTTCTCCAGGGCCTGTCTTGCTTTTCTGGTTTTTACACATTTTGTGGATGTCCCTTTTGACCGGTTGGAAGTGATACTTCTTTGTAGTGCAGATTTGCATTGCCCGCTTGCTTGCTTGGCCAAAAATGTCGTATGCGTTTTCGACTGAATATATTCAGGAGAAAACGCATACGCCCTTTTTGGCCAAGTGCATCATTGTCGAAGTTGTGCCCCTCTTCCTGTGCTTTAAAGGCGATTCCAACGTACCTCTTGAAATCTGTTTCCTGCTATTCTGCCTCGCTTTCAAGTCTGCCTAGTTGCCTTCCGTCAACAGATTTTTGGACGATAGTTGTCCTTTATTACTCTGCCAGTTTGTGAATAGCTGTGCCCCTGAGCTCCAATTTTCAACTCGTTTTTTGTGAGCTGACCGCAAGTCCAAAATTTTGGTTCAGGACCTATGCTGGTTCCCGGAGGGTGGCTGAGACTTTGGTTAATTCTTCTTCCTGCCGGGAAGTTAGAGTGATATGTGCCCGTCCAAATGCCTAACAGCTACTCTCTCATTGGTTCTTCCTCTTCCCTTTCATTCTCTGCCAAATTGGAAACCTGTGCGAACCAGGAGGTTAAAGGGGTTGTCTCTCCAAGTTGGAAGATTAATAGTAAAGCAGATGGAAAGTGAAACCGGAGCACCAGGAGAGGGACTATTCGTTGAATTTAGAAACCTTTGGTATTCACAGTGGGTCCGTTCTCTAGGTTTCCCATACATGTTATAGCTGTAGTAATATTCCCTTCAACCTGGAGAGTTGGGACCCATGGAATGGGTGCCAGGCATTTGTGCTTTAAAGGGTCTGCATTTGCTCACCCAATCGCACCAATCCTCTCAGTCCCAAGTGTCCAGCCTTATGCCACATCCAGCTGTCATTGTAGATACGGTCATTCCAGGTTTCATCAGAGACCCTGAAGGAATTGTAAAGAATTTCCCAGTTTTTTTGGTTTGTTTTTGAAATTCCTTTTTATAGTGGGTTTGAGCTGATTCTCGCTGCCATGTTTATGCCAGTCTAGACACACTTGATTCCCTTACAGAGACATATCAATACATAGGTTTTAAAATTATTACTAGTCAGATATATTCCTCTCCAGAAAATATGGGGTTTTGAGTCCCTTTCACTGAAGAAGGTGTAGGTCTTCTCTATTCCATAGTTGGTTTTTGGAACGGTACCTGTGCTTATATCAAACTCTGGTTTCATGCATCACCCCACCTCTCCTTCCCCCTTAAGCAGGCATAAGAGTGTTTTCTAAATGTGAGACACTGTTCTCTTTCCTAACTCAGTTCAAGTGTAGCCATGTTTACAGGATCTTCTTAAGTGATATGTTATGATAAGTTTCTTTTTCTGTGTGACTTATTTCACTTAGAATCATCGTACCTGAATCCACCCATTTTGCTGCTACTGGTCTTATGACATTGATTTCATGGCTGAGGGATAATCCATCGTACGTAAGTACCACAATTTTTTGAACCATTTTTATATTTCCTGGGATATTTAAGGTGTACCGAAGTAGAGTTCCTTTTAAGCAGTGCAGCCCTAAATTTTTGGGTGGCTCTGTCTTATTGATTTTCAGTTTTCCCAAGGTGTATTCCCTAGACTGGAAGTGCCCTTGCCTCTGTAGCTCTGTTGTTTACTTGTTTTAGGGAACACAATGTACTCCTCCAGAGAGGCAGTTGGCAATTTACATCCCGCCCATCAGCATAACAAGGGTCCATGTTCTCCAGGGCCTGTCTAGCCTTTCTGGTTTTTAGACATTTTGTGGATGTCCCTTATGACCGGTGGGAAGTGATACTTCTTTGTAGTGCAGATTTGCATTGCCCGCTTGCTTGCTTGGCCAAAAAGGGCATATGCGTTTTCTCCTGAATATATTCAGGAGAAAACGCATACGCCCTTTTTGGCCAAGTGCATCAATGTCGAAGTTGTGCCCCTCTTCCTGTGCTTTAAAGGCAATTCCAACGTACCTCTTGAAATCTGTTTCCTGCTATTCTGCCTCACTTACAAGTCCGCCTCGTTGCCTTCCCTCAACAGATTTTTGGATGATAGTTGTCCTCTATTACTCTGCCAGTTTGTGTATTGCTGTGCCCCTGAGCTCCATTTCTTAACTCGTTTTTTGTGAGCTGACCGCAAGTCCAAAATTTTGGTTCAGGACCTATGCTGGTTCTCGGTGGGGGGCTGAGACTTTGGTTAATTCTTCTTCATGCTGGGAAGTTAGAGTGATATGTGCCCGTCCAAATGCCTAACAGCTACTCTCTCATTGGTTCTCCCTCTTCCCTTTCATCCTCTGCCAAATTGGAAAGCTGTGCGAACCAGGAGGTTAAAGGGGCTGTCTCTCCAAGTTGGGAGATTGATAGTAAAGCAGATGGAAAGTCAAACCGGAGCACCAGGAGAGGGACTATTCGTTGAGTTTTAGAAACCTTTCGTATGCACAGTGGGTCCGTTCTCTAGGTTTCCCATACATGGTATAGCTGTAGTAATATTCCCTTCAACCTGGAGTGTTCGGACCCATGGAATGGGTGCCAGGCATTTGTGCTTTAAAGGGTCTGCATTTGCTCACCCAATCTCACCAATCGTCTCAGTCCCAAGTGTCCATTCTTATGCCACATCCAGCTGACGTTGTAGATAGGGTCATTCCAGGTTTCATCAAAGACCCTGAAGGAATTGTAAAGAATTTCCCAGTGTTTTTGTTTTGTTTTTGAAATTCCTTTTTATAGTGGGTTTGAGCTGATTCTCGCTGCCATGTTTATGCCAGTCTAGACACACTTGATTCCCTTACGGAGACATATCAATACATAGGTTTTAAGATTCTTACTAGTCAGATATATTCCTCTGCGGGAACTATGGGGTTTTGAGTCCCTTTCACTGAGGAAGGTGTACGTCTTGTCTATTCCATAGTTGGTTTTTGGAACGGTACCTGTGCTTATATCAAACTCTGGTTTTATGCATCACCCCACCTCTCCTTCCCCCTTAAGCAGGCATAAGAGTGTTTTCTAAATGTGAGACACTGTTCTCTTTCCTAACTCAGTTCAAGTGTAGCCATGTTTACAGGATCTTCATAAGTGATATCTTATGATAAGTTTCTTTTTCTCTGTGACTTATTTCACCTAGAATCATCGTACCTGAATCCACCCATTTTGCTGCTACTGGTCTTATGACATTGATTTCATGGCTGACGGATATTCCATCGTACGTAAGTACCACAATTTTTTGAACCATTTTTATATTTCCTGGGATATTTAAGGTGTACCCAAGTTGAGGTCCTTGTAAGCAGTGCAGCCCTAAATTTTGGGGTGGCTCTGTCTTATTGATTTTCAGTTTTCCCAAGGTATATTCCCTAGACTGGAAGTGGCCTTGGCTCTGTAGCTCTGTTGTTTACTTGTTTTAGGGAACACAATGCACTCCTCCAGAGAGGCAGTTGGCAATTTACATCCCGCCCATCAGCATAACAAGGCTCCCTGTTCTCCAGGGCCTGTCTTGCTTTTCTGGTTTTTACACATTTTGTGGATGTCCCTTTTGACCGGTGGGAAGTGATACTTCTTTGTAGTGCAGATTTGCATTGCCCGCTTGCTTGCTTGGCCAAAAATGTCGTATGCGTTTTCGACTGAATATATTCAGGAGAAAACGCATACGCCCTTTTTGGCCAAGTGCATCATTGTCGAAGTTGTGCCCCTCTTCCTGTGCTTTAAAGGCGATTCCAACGTACCTCTTGAAATCTGTTTCCTGCTATTCTGCCTCGCTTTCAAGTCTGCCTAGTTGCCTTCCGTCAACAGATTTTTGGACGATAGTTGTCCTTTATTACTGTGCCAGTTTGTGAATAGCTGTGCCCCTGAGCTCCAATTTTCAACTCGTTTTTTGTGAGCTGACCGCAAGTCCAAAATTTTGGTTCAGGACCTATGCTGGTTCCCGGAGGGTGGCTGAGACTTTGGTTAATTCTTCTTCCTGCCGGGAAGTTAGAGTGATATGTGCCCGTCCAAATGCCTAACAGCTACTCTCTCATTGGTTCTTCCTCTTCCCTTTCATTCTCTGCCAAATTGGAAACCTGTGCGAACCAGGAGGTTAAAGGGGTTGTCTCTCCAAGTTGGAAGATTAATAGTAAAGCAGATGGAAAGTGAAACCGGAGCACCAGGAGAGGGACTATTCGTTGAATTTAGAAACCTTTGGTATTCACAGTGGGTCCGTTCTCTAGGTTTCCCATACATGTTATAGCTGTAGTAATATTCCCTTCAACCTGGAGAGTTGGGACCCATGGAATGGGTGCCAGACATTTGTGCTTTAAAGGGTCTGCATTTGCTCACCCAATCGCACCAATCCTCTCAGTCCCAAGTGTCCAGCCTTATGCCACATCCAGCTGTCATTGTAGATACGGTCATTCCAGGTTTCATCAGAGACCCTGAAGGAATTGTAAAGAATTTCCCAGTTTTTTTGGTTTGATTTTGAAATTCCTTTTTATAGTGGGTTTGAGCTGATTCTCGCTGCCATGTTTATGCCAGTCTAGACACACTTGATTCCCTTACAGAGACATATCAATACATAGGTTTTAAAATTATTACTAGTCAGATATATTCCTCTCCAGGAAATATGGGGTTTTGAGTCCCTTTCACTGAAGAAGGTGTAGGTCTTCTCTATTCCATAGTTGGTTTTTGGAACGGTACCTGTGCTTATATCAAACTCTGGTTTCATGCATCACCCCACCTCTCCTTCCCCCTTAAGCAGGCATAAGAGTGCTTTCTAAATGTGAGACACTGTTCTCTTTCCTAACTCAGTTCAAGTGTAGCCATGTTTACAGGATCTTTTTAAGTGATATGTTATGATAAGTTTCTTTTTCTGTGTGACTTATTTCACTTAGAATCATCGTACCTGAATCCACCCATTTTGCTGCTACTGGTCTTATGACATTGATTTCATGGCTGAGGGATAATCCATCGTACGTAAGTACCACAATTTTTTGAACCATTTTTATATTTCCTGGGATATTTAAGGTGTACCCAAGTTGAGGTCCTTGTAAGCAGTGCAGCCCTAAATTTTGGGATCGGTCTGTCTTATTGATTTTCAGTTTTCCCAAGGTATATTCCCTAGACTGGAAGTGCCCTTGGCTCTGTAGCTCTGTTGTTTACTTGTTATAGGGAACACAATGCACTCCTCCAGGGAGGCAGTTGGCAATTTACATCCCGCCCATCAGCATAACAAGGCTCCCTGTTCTCCATGGCCTGTTTTGCTTTTCTGGTTTTTACACATTTTGTGGATGTCCCTTTTGACCGGTGAGAAGTGATACTTCTTTTTAGTGCAGATTTGCATTGCCCGCTTGCTTGCTTGGCCAAAAAGGGCGTATGCGTTTTCTCCTGAATATATTCAGGAGAAAACGCATACGCCCTTTTTGGCCAAGTGCATCATTGTCGAAGTTGTGCCCCTCTTCCTGTGCTTTAAAGGCGATTCCAAAGTACCTCTTGAAATCTTTTTCCTGCTATTCTGCCTCGCCTTCAAGTCCGCCTCGCTGCCTTCCCTTAACATATTTTTGGATGATAGTTGTCCTTTATTACTCTGCCAGTTTGTGAATTTCTGTGCCCCTGAGCTCCATTTGTTAACTCGTTTTTTGTGAGCTGACCGCAAGTACAAAATTTTGGTTCAGGACCTATGCTGGTTCTCGGTGGGGGGCTGAGACATTGGATAATTCTTCTTCATGCTGGGTAGTTAGAGTGATATGTGCCCGTCCAAATGCCTAACAGCTACTCTCTGATTTGTTCTTCCTCTTCCCTTTCATCCTCTGCCAAATTGGAAACCTGTGCGAACCAGGAGTTTAAAGGGGCTGTCTCTTCAAGTTGGGAGATTGATAGTAAAGCAGATGGAAAGTCAAACCGGAGCACCAGGAGAGGGACTATTCGTTGAGTTTTAGAAACATTTCGTATTCACAGTGGGTCCGTTCTCTAGGTTTCCCATACATGTTATAGCTGTAGTAATATTCCCTTCAACCTGGAGAGTTGGGGCCCATGGAATGGGTGCCAGGCATTTGTGCTTTAAAGGGTCTGCATTTGCTCACCAAATCTCACCAATCCTCTCAGTCCCAAGTGTCCAGCCTTATGCCACATCCAGCTGTCATTGTAGATAGGGTCATTCCAGGTTTCATCAGAGACCCTGAAGGAATTGGAAAGAAATTCCCATTTTTTTTGTTCTGTTTTTGAAATTCCTTTTTATAGTGGGTTTGAGCTGATTCTCGCTGCCATGTTTATGCCAGTCTAGACACACTTGATTCCCTTACAGAGATATATCAATACATAGGTTTTAAAATTCTTACTACTCAGATATATTCCTCTCCAGGAAATATGGGGTTTTGAGTCCCTTTCACTGAAGAAGGTGTAGGTCTTGACTATTCCATAGATGGTTTTTGGAACGGTACCTGTGCTTATATCAAACTCTGGTTTTATGCATCACCCCACCTCTCCTTCCCCCTTAAGCAGGCATAAGAGTGTTTTCTAAATGTGAGACACTGTTCTCTTTCCTAACTCAGTTCAAGTGTATCCACGTTTACAGGATCTTCATAAGTGATATCTTATGATAAGTTTCTTTTTCTGTGTGACTTATTTCACTTAGAATCAGCGTACCTGAATCCACCCATTTTGCTGCTACTGGTCTTATGACATTGATTTCATGGCTGAGGGATAATCCATCGTACGTAGGTACCACAATTTTTTGAACCATTTTTATATTTCCTGGGATATTTAAGGTGTACCCAAGTTGAGGTCCTTGTAAGCAGTGCAGCCCTAAATTTTGGGGTGGCTCTGTCTTATTGATTTTCAGTTTTCCCAAGGTATATTCCCTAGACTGGAAGTGCCCTTGGCTCTGTAGCTCTGTTGTTTACTTGTTATAGGGAACACAATGCACTCCTCCAGAGAGGCAGTTGGCAATTTACATCCCGCCCATCAGCATAACAAGGCTCCCTGTTCTCCAGGGCCTGTCTTGCTTTTCTGGTTTTTACACATTTTGTGGATGTCCCTTTTGACCGGTGGGAAGTGATACTTCTTTGTAGTGCAGATTTGCATTGCCCGCTTGCTTGCTTGGCCAAAAATGTCGTATGCGTTTTCGACTGAATATATTCAGGAGAAAACGCATACGCCCTTTTTGGCCAAGTGCATCATTGTCGAAGTTGTGCCCCTCTTCCTGTGCTTTAAAGGTGATTCCAACGTACCTCTTGAAATCTGTTTCCTGCTATTCTGCCTCGCTTTCAAGTCTGCCTAGTTGCCTTCCCTCGACAGATTTTTGGACGATAGTTGTCCTTTATTACAGTGCCAGTTTGTGAATAGCTGTGCCCCTGAGCTCCAATTTTCAACTCGTTTTTTGTGAGCTGACCGCAAGTCCAAAATTTTGGTTCAGGACCTATGCTGGTTCCCGGAGGGTGGCTGAGACTTTGGTTAATTCTTCTTCCTGCCGGGAAGTTAGAGTGATATGTGCCCGTCCAAATGCCTAACAGCTACTCTCTCATTGGTTCTTCCTCTTCCCTTCCATCCTCTGCCAAATTGGAAACCTGTGCGAACCAGGAGGTTAAAGGGGCTGTCTCTCCAAGTTGGGAGATTGATAGTAAAGCAGATGGAAAGTCAAACCGGAGCACCAGGAGAGGGACTATTCGTTGAGTTTTAGAAACCTTTCGTATTCACAGTGGGTCCGTTCTCTAGGTTTCCCATACATGTTATAGCTGTAGTAATATTCCCTTCAACCAGGAGAGTTGGGACCCTTGGAATGGGTGCCAAACATTTGTGCTTTAAAGGGTCTGCATTTGCTCACCCAATCTCACCAATCCTTTCAGTCCCAAGTGTCGAGCCTTATGCCACATCCAGCTGTCGTTGTAGATAGGGTCATTCCAGGTTTCATCAGAGACCCTGAAGGAATTGTAAAGAATTTCCCAGTTTTTTTGTTTTGTTTTTGAAATTCCTTTTTATAGTGGGTTTGAGCTGATTCTCGCTGTCATGTTTATGCCAGTCTAGACACACTTGATTCCCTTATGGAGACATATGAATACATAAGTTTTAAGATTCTTACTAGTCAGAAAAATTCCTCTGCGGGAAATATGGGGTTTTGAGTCCGTTTCACTGAGGAAGGTGTAGGTCTTGTCTATTCCATAGTTGGTTTTTGGAACGGTACCTGTGCTTATATCAAACTCTGGTTTTATGCATCACCCCACCTCTCCTTCCCCCTTAAGCAGGCATAAGAGTGTTTTCTAAATGTGAGACACTGTTCTCTTTCCTAACTCAGTTCAAGTGTAGCCATGTTTACAGGATCTTCATAAGTGATATCTTATGATAAGTTTCTTTTTCTGTGTGACTTATTTCACTTAGAATCATCGTACTTGAATCCACCCATTTTGCTGCTCCTGGTCTTATGACATTGATTTCATGGCTGAGGGATATTCCATCGTACGTAAGTACCACAATTTTTTGAACCATTTTTATATTTCCTGGGATATTTAAGGTGTACCGAAGTAGAGTTCCTTTTAAGCAGTGCAGCCCTAAATTTTGGGGTGGCTCTGTCTTATTGATTTTCAGTTTTCCCAAGGTGTATTCCCTAGACTGGAAGTGCCCTTGCCTCTGTAGCTCTGTTGTTTACTTGTTTTAGGGAACACAATGTACTCCTCCAGAGAGGCAGTTGGCAATTTACATCCCGCCCATCAGCATAACAAGGGTCCCTGTTCTCCAGGGCCTGTCTAGCCTTTCTGGTTTTTAGACATTTTGTGGATGTCCCTTATGACCGGTGGGAAGTGATACTTCTTTGTAGTGCAGATTTGCATTGCCCGCTTGCTTGCTTGGCCAAAAAGGGCATATGCGTTTTCTCCTGAATATATTCAGGAGAAAACGCATACGCCCTTTTTGGCCAAGTGCATCAATGTCGAAGTTGTGCCCCTCTTCCTGTGCTTTAAAGGCAATTCCAACGTACCTCTTGAAATCTGTTTCCTGCTATTCTGCCTCACTTTCAAGTCCGCCTCGTTGCCTTCCCTCAACAGATTTTTGGATGATAGTTGTCCTCTATTACTCTGCCAGTTTGTGAATTGCTGTGCCCCTGAGCTCCATTTCTTAACTCGTTTTTTGTGAGCTGACCGCAAGTCCAAAATTTTGGTTCAGGACCTATGCTGGTTCTCGGTGGGGGGCTGAGACTTTGGTTAATTCTTCTTCATGCTGGGAAGTTAGAGTGATATGTGCCCGTCCAAATGCCTAACAGCTACTCTCTCATTGGTTCTCCCTCTTCCCTTTCATCCTCTGCCAAATTGGAAAGCTGTGCGAACCAGGAGGTTAAAGGGGCTGTCTCTCCAAGTTGGGAGATTGATAGTAAAGCAGATGGAAAGTCAAACCGGAGCACCAGGAGAGGGACTATTCGTTGAGTTTTAGAAACCTTTCGTATTCACAGTGGGTCCGTTCTCTAGGTTTCCCATACATGGTATAGCTGTAGTAATATTCCCTTCAACCTGGAGTGTTCGGACCCATGGAATGGGTGCCAGGCATTTGTGCTTTAAAGGGTCTGCATTTGCTCACCCAATCTCACCAATCGTCTCAGTCCCAAGTGTCCATTCTTATGCCACATCCAGCTGACGTTGTAGATAGGGTCATTCCAGGTTTCATCAAAGACCCTGAAGGAATTGTAAAGAATTTCCCAGTTTTTTTGTTTTGTTTTTGAAATTCCTTTTTATAGTGGGTTTGAGCTGATTCTCGCTGCCATGTTTATGCCAGTCTAGACACACTTGATTCCCTTACGGAGACATATCAATACATAGGTTTTAAGATTCTTACTAGTCAGATATATTCCTCTGCGGGAACTATGGGGTTTTGAGTCCCTTTCACTGAGGAAGGTGTAGGTCTTGTCTATTCCATAGTTGGTTTTTGGAACGGTACCTGTGCTTATATCAAACTCTGGTTTTATGCATCACCCCACCTCTCCTTCCCCCTTAAGCAGGCATAAGAGTGTTTTCTAAATGTGAGACACTGTTCTCTTTCCTAACTCAGTTCAAGTGTAGCCATGTTTACAGGATCTTCATAAGTGATATCTTATGATAAGTTTCTTTTTCTCTGTGACTTATTTCACCTAGAATCATCGTACCTGAATCCACCCATTTTGCTGCTACTGGTCTTATGACATTGATTTCATGGCTGACGGATATTCCATCGTACGTAAGTACCACAATTTTTTGAACCATTTTTATATTTCCTGGGATATTTAAGGTGTACCCAAGTTGAGGTCCTTGTAAGCAGTGCAGCCCTAAATTTTGGGGTGGCTCTGTCTTATTGATTTTCAGTTTTCCCAAGGTATATTCCCTAGACTGGAAGTGGCCTTGGCTCTGTAGCTCTGTTGTTTACTTGTTTTAGGGAACACAATGCACTCCTCCAGAGAGGCAGTTGGCAATTTACATCCCGCCCATCAGCATAACAAGGCTCCCTGTTCTCCAGGGCCTGTCTTGCTTTTCTGGTTTTTACACATTTTGTGGATGTCCCTTTTGACCGGTGGGAAGTGATACTTCTTTGTAGTGCAGATTTGCATTGCCCGCTTGCTTGCTTGGCCAAAAATGTCGTATGCGTTTTCGACTGAATATATTCAGGAGAAAACGCATACGCCCTTTTTGGCCAAGTGCATCATTGTCGAAGTTGTGCCCCTCTTCCTGTGCTTTAAAGGCGATTCCAACGTACCTCTTGAAATCTGTTTCCTGCTATTCTGCCTCGCTTTCAAGTCCGCCTCATTCCCTTCCCTCAACAGATATTTGGATGATAGTTGTCCTTCATTACTCGGCCAGTTTGTGAATTGCTGTGCCCCTGAGCTCCATTTTTCAACTCGTTTTTGGTGAGCTGACCGCAAGTCCAAAATTTTGGTTCAGGACCTATGCTGGTTCCCGGTGGGGGGCTGAGACTTTGGTTAATTCTTCTTCCTGCCGGGAAGTTAGAGTGATATGTGCCCGTCCAAATGCCTAACAGCTACTCTCTCATTGGTTCTCCCTCTTCCCTTCCATCCTCTGACAATTTGGAAACCTGTGCGAACCAGGAGGTTAAAGGGGCTGTCTCTCCAAGTTGGGAGAGTGATAGTAAAGCAGATGGAAAGTCAAACCGGAGCACCAGGAGAGGGACTATTCGTTGAGTTTTAGAAACCTTTCGTATTCACAGTGGGTCCGTTCTCTAGGTTTCCCATACATGTTATAGCTGTAGTAATATTCCCTTCAACCAGGAGAGTTGGGACCCTTGGAATGGGTGCCAAACATTTGTGCTTTAAAGGGTCTGCATTTGCTCACCCAATCTCACCAATCCTTTCAGTCCCAAGTGTCGAGCCTTATGCCACATCCAGCTGTCGTTGTAGATAGGGTCATTCCAGGTTTCATCAGAGACCCTGAAGGAATTGTAAAGAATTTCCCAGTTTTTTTGTTTTGTTTTTGAAATTCCTTTTTATAGTGGGTTTGAGCTGATTCTCGCTGCCATGTTTATGCCAGTCTAGACACACTTGATTCCCTTATGGAGACATATGAATACATAAGTTTTAAGATTCTTACTAGTCAGAAAAATTCCTCTGCGGGAAATATGGGGTTTTGAGTCCGTTTCACTGAGGAAGGTGTAGGTCTTGTCTATTCCATAGTTGGTTTTTGGAACGGTACCTGTGCTTATATCAAACTCTGGTTTTATGCATCACCCCACCTCTCCTGCCCCCTTAAGCAGGCATAAGAGTGTTTTCTAAATGTGAGACACTGTTCTCTTTCCTAACTCAGTTCAAGTGTAGCCATGTTTACAGGATCTTCATAAGTGATATCTTATGATAAGTTTCTTTTTCTGTGTGACTTATTTCACTTAGAATCATCGTACTTGAATCCACCCATTTTGCTGCTCCTGGTCTTATGACATTGATTTCATGGCTGAGGGATATTCCATCGTACGTAAGTACCACAATTTTTTGAACCATTTTTATATTTCCTGGGATATTTAAGGTGTACCGAATTAGAGTTCCTTTTAAGCAGTGCAGCCCTAAATTTTGGGGTGGCTCTGTCTTATTGATTTTCAGTTTTCCCAAGGTGTATTCCCTAGACTGGAAGTGCCCTTGCCTCTGTAGCTCTGTTGTTTACTTGTTTTAGGGAACACAATGTACTCCTCCAGAGAGGCAGTTGGCAATTTACATCCCGCCCATCAGCATAACAAGGGTCCCTGTTCTCCAGGGCCTGTCTAGCCTTTCTGGTTTTTAGACATTTTGTGGATGTCCCTTATGACCGGTGGGAAGTGATACTTCTTTGTAGTGCAGATTTGCATTGCCCGCTTGCTTGCTTGGCCAAAAAGGGCATATGCGTTTTCTCCTGAATATATTCAGGAGAAAACGCATACGCCCTTTTTGGCCAAGTGCATCAATGTCGAAGTTGTGCCCCTCTTCCTGTGCTTTAAAGGCAATTCCAACGTACCTCTTGAAATCTGTTTCCTGCTATTCTGCCTCACTTTCAAGTCCGCCTCGTTGCCTTCCCTCAACAGATTTTTGGATGATAGTTGTCCTCTATTACTCTGCCAGTTTGTGAATTGCTGTGCCCCTGAGCTCCATTTCTTAACTCGTTTTTTGTGAGCTGACCGCAAGTCCAAAATTTTGGTTCAGGACCTATGCTGGTTCTCGGTGGGGGGCTGAGACTTTGGTTAATTCTTCTTCATGCTGGGAAGTTAGAGTGATATGTGCCCGTCCAAATGCCTAACAGCTACTCTCTCATTGGTTCTCCCTCTTCCCTTTCATCCTCTGCCAAATTGGAAAGCTGTGCGAACCAGGAGGTTAAAGGGGCTGTCTCTCCAAGTTGGGAGATTGATAGTAAAGCAGATGGAAAGTCAAACCGGAGCACCAGGAGAGGGACTATTCGTTGAGTTTTAGAAACCTTTCGTATTCACAGTGGGTCCGTTCTCTAGGTTTCCCATACATGGTATAGCTGTAGTAATATTCCCTTCAACCTGGAGTGTTCGGACCCATGGAATGGGTGCCAGGCATTTGTGCTTTAAAGGGTCTGCATTTGCTCACCCAATCTCACCAATCGTCTCAGTCCCAAGTGTCCATTCTTATGCCACATCCAGCTGACGTTGTAGATAGGGTCATTCCAGGTTTCATCAAAGACCCTGAAGGAATTGTAAAGAATTTCCCAGTTTTTTTGTTTTGTTTTTGAAATTCCTTTTTATAGTGGGTTTGAGCTGATTCTCGCTGCCATGTTTATGCCAGTCTAGACACACTTGATTCCCTTACGGAGACATATCAATACATAGGTTTTAAGATTCTTACTAGTCAGATATATTCCTCTGCGGGAACTATGGGGTTTTGAGTCCCTTTCACTGAGGAAGGTGTAGGTCTTGTCTATTCCATAGTTGGTTTTTGGAACGGTACCTGTGCTTATATCAAACTCTGGTTTTATGCATCACCCCACCTCTCCTTCCCCCTTAAGCAGGCATAAGAGTGTTTTCTAAATGTGAGACACTGTTCTCTTTCCTAACTCAGTTCAAGTGTAGCCATGTTTACAGGATCTTCATAAGTGATATCTTATGATAAGTTTCTTTTTCTCTGTGACTTATTTCACCTAGAATCATCGTACCTGAATCCACCCATTTTGCTGCTACTGGTCTTATGACATTGATTTCATGGCTGAGGGATATTCCATCGTACGTAAGTACCACAATTTTTTGAACCATTTTTATATTTCCTGGGATATTTAAGGTGTACCCAAGTTGAGGTCCTTGTAAGCAGTGCAGCCCTAAATTTTGGGGTGGCTCTGTCTTATTGATTTTCAGTTTTCCCAAGGTATATTCCCTAGACTGGAAGTGGCCTTGGCTCTGTAGCTCTGTTGTTTACTTGTTTTAGGGAACACAATGCACTCCTCCAGAGAGGCAGTTGGCAATTTACATCCCGCCCATCAGCATAACAAGGCTCCCTGTTCTCCAGGGCCTGTCTTGCTTTTCTGGTTTTTACACATTTTGTGGATGTCCCTTTTGACCGGTGGGAAGTGATACTTCTTTGTAGTGCAGATTTGCATTGCCCGCTTGCTTGCTTGGCCAAAAATGTCGTATGCGTTTTCGACTGAATATATTCAGGAGAAAACGCATACGCCCTTTTTGGCCAAGTGCATCATTGTCGAAGTTGTGCCCCTCTTCCTGTGCTTTAAAGGCGATTCCAACGTACCTCTTGAAATCTGTTTCCTGCTATTCTGCCTCGCGTTCAAGTCTGCCTAGTTGCCTTCCGTCAACAGATTTTTGGACGATAGTTGTCCTTTATTACTGTGCCAGTTTGTGAATAGCTGTGCCCCTGAGCTCCAATTTTCAACTCGTTTTTTGTGAGCTGACCGCAAGTCCAAAATTTTGGTTCAGGACCTATGCTGGTTCCCGGAGGGTGGCTGAGACTTTGGTTAATTCTTCTTCCTGCCGGGAAGTTAGAGTGATATGTGCCCGTCCAAATGCCTAACAGCTACTCTCTCATTGGTTCTTCCTCTTCCCTTTCATTCTCTGCCAAATTGGAAACCTGTGCGAACCAGGAGGTTAAAGGGGTTGTCTCTCCAAGTTGGAAGATTAATAGTAAAGCAGATGGAAAGTGAAACCGGAGCACCAGGAGAGGGACTATTCGTTGAATTTAGAAACCTTTGGTATTCACAGTGGGTCCGTTCTCTAGGTTTCCCATACATGTTATAGCTGTAGTAATATTCCCTTCAACCTGGAGAGTTGGGACCCATGGAATGGGTGCCAGGCATTTGTGCTTTAAAGGGTCTGCATTTGCTCACCCAATCGCACCAATCCTCTCAGTCCCAAGTGTCCAGCCTTATGCCACATCCAGCTGTCATTGTAGATACGGTCATTCCAGGTTTCATCAGAGACCCTGAAGGAATTGTAAAGAATTTCCCAGTTTTTTTGTTTTGTTTTTGAAATTCCTTTTTATAGTGGGTTTGAGCTGATTCTCGCTGCCATGTTTATGCCAGTCTAGACACACTTGATTCCCTTACAGAGACATATCAATACATAGGTTTTAAAATTATTACTAGTCAGATATATTCCTCTCCAGGAAATATGGGGTTTTGAGTCCCTTTCACTGAAGAAGGTGTAGGTCTTGTCTATTCCATAGTTGGTTTTTGGAACGGTACCTGTGCTTATATCAAACTCTGGTTTCATGCATCACCCCACCTCTCCTTCCCCCTTAAGCAGGCATAAGAGTGTTTTCTAAATGTGAGACACTGTTCTCTTTCCTAACTCAGTTCAAGTGTAGCCATGTTTACAGGATCTTTTTAAGTGATATGTTATGATAAGTTTCTTTTTCTGTGTGACTTATTTCACTTAGAATCATCGTACCTGAATCCACCCATTTTGCTGCTACTGGTCTTATGACATTGATTTCATGGCTGAGGGATAATCCATCGTACGTAAGTAACACAATTTTTTGAACCATTTTTATATTTCCTGGGATATTTAAGGTGTACCCAAGTTGAGGTCCTTGTAAGCAGTGCAGCCCTAAATTTTGGGATCGGTCTGTCTTATTGATTTTCAGTTTTCCCAAGGTATATTCCCTAGACTGGAAGTGCCCTTGGCTCTGTAGCTCTGTTGTTTACTTGTTATAGGGAACACAATGCACTCCTCCAGGGAGGCAGTTGGCAATTTACATCCCGCCCATCAGCATAACAAGGCTCCCTGTTCTCCATGGCCTGTTTTGCTTTTCTGGTTTTTACACATTTTGTGGATGTCCCTTTTGACCGGTGAGAAGTGATGCTTCTTTTTAGTGCAGATTTGCATTGCCCGCTTGCTTGCTTGGCCAAAAAGGGCGTATGCGTTTTCTCCTGAATATATTCAGGAGAAAACGCATACGCCCTTTTTGGCCAAGTGCATCATTGTCGAAGTTGTGCCCCTCTTCCTGTGCTTTAAAGGCGATTCCAAAGTACCTCTTGAAATCTTTTTCCTGCTATTCTGCCTCGCCTTCAAGTCCGCCTCGCTGCCTTCCCTTAACATATTTTTGGATGATAGTTGTCCTTTATTACTCTGCCAGTTTGTGAATTTCTGTGCCCCTGAGCTCCATTTGTTAACTCGTTTTTTGTGAGCTGACCGCAAGTACAAAATTTTGGTTCAGGACCTATGCTGGTTCTCGGTGGGGGGCTGAGACTTTGGATAATTCTTCTTCATGCTGGGTAGTTAGAGTGATATGTGCCCGTCCAAATGCCTAACAGCTACTCTCTGATTTGTTCTTCCTCTTCCCTTTCATCCTCTGCCAAATTGGAAACCTGTGCGAACCAGGAGTTTAAAGGGGCTGTCTCTCCAAGTTGGGAGATTGATAGTAAAGCAGATGGAAAGTCAAACCGGAGCACCAGGAGAGGGACTATTCGTTGAGTTTTAGAATCCTTTCGTATTCACAGTGGGTCCGTTCTCTAGGTTTCCCATACATGTTATAGCTGTAGTAATATTCCCTTCAACCTGGAGAGTTGGGGCCCATGGAATGGGTGCCAGGCATTTGTGCTTTAAAGGGTCTGCATATGCTCACCAAATCTCACCAATCCTCTCAGTCCCAAGTGTCCAGCCTTATGCCACATCCAGCTGTCATTGTAGATAGGGTCATTCCAGGTTTCATCAGAGACCCTGAAGGAATTGTAAAGAAATTCCCATTTTTTTTTGTTCTGTTTTTGAAATTCATTTTTATAGTGGGTTTGAGCTGATTCTCGCTGCCATGTTTATGCCAGTCTAGACACACTTGATTCCCTTACAGAGATATATAAATACATAGGTTTTAAAATTCTTACTACTCAGATATATTCCTCTCCAGGAAATATGGGGTTTTGAGTCCCTTTCACTGAAGAAGGTGTAGGTCTTGTCTATTCCATAGATGGTTTTTGGAACGGTACCTGTGCTTATATCAAACTCTGGTTTTATGCATCACCCCACCTCTCCTTCCCCCTTAAGCAGGCATAAGAGTGTTTTCTAAATGTGAGACACTGTTCTCTTTCCTAACTCAGTTCAAGTGTATCCACGTTTACAGGATCTTCATAAGTGATATCTTATGATAAGTTTCTTTTTCTGTGTGACTTATTTCACTTAGAATCAGCGTACCTGAATCCACCCATTTTGCTGCTACTGGTCTTATGACATTGATTTCATGGCTGAGGGATAATCCATCGAAAGTAGGTACCACAATTTTTTGAACCATTTTTATATTTCCTGGGATATTTAAGGTGTACCCAAGTTGAGGTCCTTGTAAGCAGTGCAGCCCTAAATTTTGGGGTGGCTCTGTCTTATTGATTTTCAGTTTTCCCAAGGTATATTCCCTAGACTGGAAGTGCCCTTGGCTCTGTAGCTCTGTTGTTTACTTGTTATAGGGAACACAATGCACTCCTCCAGAGAGGCAGTTGGCAATTTACATCCCGCCCATCAGCATAACAAGGCTCCCTGTTCTCCAGGGCCTGTCTTGCTTTTCTGGTTTTTACACATTTTGTGGATGTCCCTTTTGACCGGTGGGAAGTGATACTTCTTTGTAGTGCAGATTTGCATTGCCCGCTTGCTTGCTTGGCCAGAAATGTCGTATGCGTTTTCGACTGAATATATTCAGGAGAAAACGCATACGCCCTTTTTGGCCAAGTGCATCATTGTCGAAGTTGTGCCCCTCTTCCTGTGACTTAAAGGTGATTCCAATGTACCTCTTAAAATCTGTTTCCTGCTATTCTGCCTCGCTTTCAAGTCTGCCTAGTTGCCTTCCCTCGACAGATTTTTGGACGATAGTTGTCCTTTATTACTGTGCCAGTTTGTGAATAGCTGTGCCCGTGAGCTCCAATTTTCAACTCGTTTTTTGTGAGCTGACCGCAAGTCCAAAATTTTGGTTCAGGACCTATGCTGGTTCCCGGAGGGTGGCTGAGACTTTGGTTAATTCTTCTTCCTGCCGGGAAGTTAGAGTGATATGGGCCCGTCCAAATGCCTAACAGCTACTCTCTCATTGGTTCTTCCTCTTCCCTTCCATCCTCTGCAAAATTGGAAACCTGTGCGAACCAGGAGGTTAAAGGGGCTGTCTCTCCAAATTGGGAGATTGATAGTAAAGCAGATGGAAAGTCAAACCGGAGCACCAGGAGAGGGACTATTCGTTGAGTTTTAAAAACCTTTGGTATTCACAGTGGGTCCGTTCTCTAGGTTTCCCATACATGGTATAGCTGTAGTAATATTCCCTTCAACCTGGAGAGCTCGGACCCATGGAATGGGTGCCAGGCATTTGTGTTTTAAAGGGTCTGCATTTGCTCACCCAATCTCACCAATCCTCTCAGTCCCAAGTGTCCAGCCTTATGCCACATCCAGCTGTCGTTGTACATAGGGTCATTCCAGGTTTCATCAAAGACCCTGAAGGAATTGTAAAGAATTTCCCAGTTTTTTTGTTTTGTTTTTGAAATTCCTTTTTATAGTGGGTTTGAGCTGATTCTCGCTGCCATGTTTATGCCAGTCTAGACACACTTGATTCCCTTACGAAGACATATCAATACATAGGTTTTAAGATTCTTAGTAGTCAGATATATTCCTCTGCGGGAAATATGGGGTTTTGTGTCCCTTTCACTGAGGAAGGTGTAGGTCTTGTCTATTCCATAGATGGTTTTTGGAACGGTACCTGTGCTTATATCAAACTCTGGTTTTATGCATCACCCCACCTCTCCTTCCCCCTTAAGCAGACATAAGAGTGTTTTCTAAATGTGAGACACTCTTCTCTTTCCTAACTCAGTTCAAGTGTAGCCATGTTTACAGGATCTTCATAAGTGATATCTTATGATAAGTTTCTTTTTCTGTGTGACTAATTTCACTTAGAATCATCGTACCTGAATCCACCCATTTTGCTGCTCCTGGTCTTATGACATTGATTTCATGGCTGAGGGATATTCCATCGTACGTAAGTACCACAATTTTTTGAACCATTTTTATATTTCCTGAGATATTTAAGGTGCACCGAAGTTGAGGTCCTTTTAAGCAGTGCAGCCCTAAATTTTGGGGTGGCTCTGTCTTATTGATTTTCAGTTTTCCCAAGGTGTATTCCCTAGACTGGAAGTGCCCTTGCCTCTGTAGCTCTGTTGTTTACTTGTTTTAGGGAACACAATGTACTCCTCCAGAGAGGCAGTTGGCAATTTACATCCCGCCCATCAGCATAACAAGGCTCCCTGTTCTCCAGGGCCTGTCTAGCCTTTCTGGTTTTTAGACATTTTGTGGATGTCCCTTATGACCGGTGGGAAGTGATACTTCTTTGTAGTGCAGATTTGCATTGCCCGCTTGCTTGCTTGGCCAAAAAGGGCGTATGCGTTTTCTCCTGAATATATTCAGGAGAAAACGCATACGCCCTTTTTGGCCAAGTGCATCAATGTCGAAGTTGTGCCCCTCTTCCTGTGCTTTAAAGGCAATTCCAACGT
Source organism: Hyperoodon ampullatus (assembly GCF_949752795.1). NCBI lineage: Eukaryota > Metazoa > Chordata > Mammalia > Artiodactyla > Ziphiidae > Hyperoodon > Hyperoodon ampullatus. The sequence goes on from NW_027640918.1 coordinate 320,812, forward strand.
ACCTCTTGAAATCTGTTTCCTGCTATTCCGCCTCACTTTCAAGTCCGCCTCGTTGCCTTCCCTTAACATATTTTTGGATGATAGTTGTCCTCTATTACTCTGCCAGTTTGTGAATTGCTGTGCCCCTGAGCTCCATTTCTTAACTCGTTTTTTGTGAGCTGACCGCAAGTCCAAAATTTTGGTTCAGGACCTATGCTGGTTCTCTGTGGGGGGCTGAGACTTTGGTTAATTCTTCTTCATGCTGGGAAGTTAGAGTGATATGTGCCCGTCCAAATGCCTAACAGCTACTCTCTCATTGGTTCTCCCTCTTCCCTTTCATCCTCTGCCAAATTGGAAACCTGTGCGAACCAGGAGGTTAAAGGGGCTGTCTCTCCAAGTTGGGAGATTGATAGTAAAGCAGATGGAAAGTCAAACCGGAGCACCAGGAGAGGGACTATTCGTTGAGTTTTAGAAACCTTTCGTATTCACAGTGGGTCCGTTCTCTAGGTTTCCCATACATGGTATAGCTGTAGTAATATTCCCTTCAACGTGGAGTGTTCGGACCCATGGAATGGGTGCCAGGCATTTGTGCTTTAAAGGGTCTGCATTTGCTCACCCAATCTCACCAATCGTCTCAGTCCCAAGTGTCCAGCCTTATGCCACATCCAGCTGTCGTTGTAGATAGGGTCATTCCAGGTTTCATCAAAGACCCTGAAGGAATTGTAAAGAATTTCCCAGTTTTTTTGTTTTGTTTTTGAAATTCCTTTTTATAGTGGGTTTGAGCTGATTCTCGCTGCCATGTTTATGCCAGTCTAGACACACTTGATTCCCTTATGGAGACATATCAATACATAGGTTTTAAGATTCTTACTAGTCAGATATATTCCTCTGCGGGAACTATGGGGTTTTGAGTCCCTTTCACTGAGGAAGGTGTAGGTCTTGTCTATTCCATAGTTGGTTTTTGGAACGGTACCTGTGCTTATATCAAACTCTGGTTTTATGCATCACCCCACCTCTCCTTCCCCCTTAAGCAGGCATAAGAGTGTTTTCTAAATGTGAGACACTGTTCTCTTTCCTAACTCAGTTCAAGTGTAGCCATGTTTACAGGATCTTCATAAGTGATATCTTATGATAAGTTTCTTTTTCTCTGTGACTTATTTCACCTAGAATCATCGTACCTGAATCCACCCATTTTGCTGCTACTGGTCTTATGACATTGATTTCATGGCTGACGGATATTCCATCGTACGTAAGTACCACAATTTTTTGAACCATTTTTATATTTCCTGGGATATTTAAGGTGTACCCAAGTTGAGGTCCTTGTAAGCAGTGCAGCCCTAAATTTTGGGGTGGCTCTGTCTTATTGATTTTCAGTTTTCCCAAGGTATATTACCTAGACTGGAAGTGGCCTTGGCTCTGTAGCTCTTTTGTTTACTTGTTTTAGGGAACACAATGCACTCCTCCAGAGAGGCAGTTGGCAATTTACATCCCGCCCATCAGCATAACAAGGCTCCCTGTTCTCCAGGGCCTGTCTTGCTTTTCTGGTTTTTACACATTTTGTGGATGTCCCTTTTGACCGGTGGGAAATGATACTTCTTTGTAGTGCAGATTTGCATTGCCCGCTTGCTTGCTTGGCCAAAAATGTCGTATGCGTTTTCGACTGAATATATTCAGGAGAAAACGCATACGCCCTTTTTGGCCAAGTGCATCATTGTCGAAGTTGTGCCCCTCTTCCTGTGCTTTAAAGGCGATTCCAACGTACCTCTTGAAATCTGTTTCCTGCTATTCTGCCTCGCTTTCAAGTCTGCCTAGTTGCCTTCCGTCAACAGATTTTTGGACGATAGTTGTCCTTTATTACTGTGCCAGTTTGTGAATAGCTGTGCCCCTGAGCTCCAATTTTCAACTCGTTTTTTGTGAGCTGACCGCAAGTCCAAAATTTTGGTTCAGGACCTATGCTGGTTCCCGGAGGGTGGCTGAGACTTTGGTTAATTCTTCTTCCTGCCGGGAAGTTAGAGTGATATGTGCCCGTCCAAATGCCTAACAGCTACTCTCTCATTGGTTCTTCCTCTTCCCTTTCATTCTCTGCCAAATTGGAAACCTGTGCGAACCAGGAGGTTAAAGGGGTTGTCTCTCCAAGTTGGAAGATTAATAGTAAAGCAGATGGAAAGTGAAACCGGAGCACCAGGAGAGGGACTATTCGTTGAATTTAGAAACCTTTGGTATTCACAGTGGGTCCGTTCTCTAGGTTTCCCATACATGTTATAGCTGTAGTAATATTCCCTTCAACCTGGAGAGTTGGGACCCATGGAATGTGTGCCAGGCATTTGTGCTTTAAAGGGTCTGCATTTGCTCACCCAATCGCACCAATCCTCTCAGTCCCAAGTGTCCAGCCTTATGCCACATCCAGCTGTCATTGTAGATACGGTCATTCCAGGTTTCATCAGAGACCCTGAAGGAATTGTAAAGAATTTCCCAGTTTTGTTGGTTTGTTTTTGAAATTCCTTTTTATAGTGGGTTTGAGCTGATTCTCGCTGCCATGTTTATGCCAGTCTAGACACACTTGATTCCCTTACAGAGACATATCAATACATAGGTTTTAAAATTATTACTAGTCAGATATATTCCTCTCCAGGAAATATGGGGTTTTGAGTCCCTTTCACTGAAGAAGGTGTAGGTCTTGTCTATTCCATAGTTGGTTTTTGGAACGGTACCTGTGCTTATATCAAACTCTGGTTTCATGCATCACCCCACCTCTCCTTCCCCCTTAAGCAGGCATAAGAGTGCTTTCTAAATGTGAGACACTGTTCTCTTTCCTAACTCAGTTCAAGTGTAGCCATTTTTACAGGATCTTCTTAAGTGATATGTTATGATAAGTTTCTTTTCTGTGTGACTTATTTCACTTAGAATCATCGTACCTGAATCCACCCATTTTGCTGCTACTGGTCTTATGACATTGATTTCATGGCTGAGGGATAATCCATCGTACGTAAGTACCACAATTTTTTGAACCATTTTTATATTTCCTGGGATATTTAAGGTGTACCCAAGTTGAGGTCCTTGTAAGCAGTGCAGCCCTAAATTTTGGGATCGGTCTGTCTTATTGATTTTCAGTTTTCCCAATGTATATTCCCTAGACTGGAAGTGCCCTTGGCTCTGAAGCTCTGTTGTTTACTTGTTATAGGGAACACAATGCACTCCTCCAGAGAGGCAGTTGGCAATTTACATCCCGCCCATCAGCATAACAAGGCTCCCTGTTCTCCATGGCCTGTTTTGCTTTTCTGGTTTTTACACATTTTGTGGATGTCCCTTTTGACCGGTGGGAAGTGATACTTCTTTTTAGTGCAGATTTGCATTGCCCGCTTGCTTGCTTGGCCAAAAAGGGCGTATGCGTTTTCTCCTGAATATATTCAGGAGAAAACGCATACGCCCTTTTTGGCCAAGTGCATCATTGTCGAAGTTGTGCCCCTCTTCCTGTGCTTTAAAGGCGATTCCAAAGTACCTCTTGAAATCTTTTTCCTGCTATTCTGCCTCGCTTTCAAGTCCGCCTCGCTGCCTTCCCTTAACATATTTTTGGATGATAGTTGTCCTTTATTACTCTGCCAGTTTGTGAATTTCTGTGCCCCTGAGCTCCATTTGTTAACTCGTTTTTTGTGAGCTGACCGCAAGTACAAAATTTTGGTTCAGGACTTATGCTGGTTCTCGGTTGGGGGCTGAGACTTTGGATAATTCTTTTCATGCTGGGTAGTTAGAGTGATATGTGCCCGTCCAAATGCCTAACAGCTACTCTCTGATTTGTTCTTCCTCTTCCCTTTCATCCTCTGCCATATTGGAATCCTGTGCGAACCAGGAGTTTAAAGGGGCTGTCTCTCCAAGTTCGGAGATTGATAGTAAAGCAGATGGAAAGTCAAACCGGAGCACCAGGAGAGGGACTATTCGTTGAGTTTTAGAAACCTTTCGTATTCACAGTGGGTCCGTTCTCTAGGTTTCCCATACATGTTATAGCTGTAGTAATATTCCCTTCAACCTGGAGAGTTGGGGCCCATGGAAAGGGTGCCAGGCATTTGTGCTTTAAAGGGTCTGCATTTGCTCACCAAATCTCACCAATCCTCTCAGTCCCAAGTGTCCAGCCTTATGCCACATCCAGCTGTCATTGTAGATAGGGTCATTCCAGGTTTCATCAGAGACCCTGAAGGAATTGTAAAGAAATTCCCATTTTTTTTTGTTCTGTTTTAGAAATTCCTTTTTATAGTGGGTTTGAGCTGATTCTCGCTGCCATGTTTATGCCAGTCTAGACACACTTGATTCCCTTACAGAGATATATCAATACATAGGTTTTAAAATTCTTACTAGTCAGATATATTCCTCTCCAGGAAATATGGGGTTTTGAGTCCCTTTCACTGAAGAAGGTGTAGGTCTTGTCTATTCCATAGATGGTTTTTGGAACGGTACCTGTGCTTATATCAAACTCTGGTTTTATGCATCACCCCACCTCTCCTTCCCCCTTAAGCAGGCATAAGAGTGTTTTCTAAATGTGAGACACTGTTCTCTTTCCTAACTCAGTTCAAGTGTATCCACGTTTACAGGATCTTCATAAGTGATATCTTATGATAAGTTTCTTTTTCTGTGTGACTTATTTCACTTAGAATCATCGTACCTGAATCCACCCATTTTGCTGCTACTGGTCTTATGACATTGATTTCATGGCTGAGGGATAATCCATCGTACGTAAGTACCACAGTTTTTTGAACCATTTTTATATTTCCTGGGATATTTAAGGTGTACCCAAGTTGAGGTCCTTGTAAGCAGTGCAGCCCTAAATTTTGGGGTGGCTCTGTCTTATTGATTTTCAGTTTTCCCAAGGTATATTCCCTAGACTGGAAGTGCCCTTGGCTCTGTAGCTCTGTTGTTTACTTGTTATAGGGAACACAATGCACTCCTCCAGAGAGGCAGTTGGCAATTTACATCCCGCCCATCAGCATAACAAGGCTCCCTGTTCTCCAGGGCCTGTCTTGCTTTTCTGGTTTTTACACATTTTGTGGATGTCCCTTTTGACCGGTGGGAAGTGATACTTCTTTGTAGTGCAGATTTGCATTGCCCGCTTGCTTGCTTGGCCAAAAATGTCGTATGCGTTTTCGACTGAATATATTCAGGAGAAAACGCATACGCCCTTTTTGGCCAAGTGCATCATTGTCGAAGTTGTGCCCCTCTTCCTGTGCTTTAAAGGCGATTCCAACGTACCTCTTGAAATCTGTTTCCTGCTATTCTGCCTCGCTTTCAAGTCTGCCTAGTTGCCTTCCGTCAACAGATTTTTGGACGATAGTTGTCCTTTATTACTGTGCCAGTTTGTGAATAGCTGTGCCCCTGAGCTCCAATTTTCAACTCGTTTTTGGTGAGCTGACCGCAAGTCCAAAATTTTGGTTCAGGACCTATGCTGGTTCCCGGAGGGTGGCTGAGACTTTGGTTAATTCTTCTTCCTGCCGGGAAGTTAGAGTGATATGTGCCCGTCCAAATGCCTAACAGCTACTCTCTCATTGGTTCTTCCTCTTCCCTTTCATCCTCTGCCAAATTGGAAACCTGTGCGAACCAGGAGGTTAAAGGTGCTGTCTCTCCAAGTTGGAAGATTAATAGTAAAGCAGGTGGAAAGTGAAATCGGAGCACCAGGAGAGGGACTATTCGTTGAATTTAGAAACCTTTGGTATTCACAGTGGGTCCGTTCTCTAGGTTTCCCATACATGTTATAGCTGTAGTAATATTCCCTTCAACCTGGAGAGTTGGGACCCATGGAATGGGTGCCAGGCATTTGTGCTTTAAAGGGTCTGCATTTGCTCACCCAATCGCACCAATCCTCTCAGTCCCAAGTGTCCAGCCTTATGCCACATCCAGCTGTCATTGTAGATACGGTCATTCCAGGTTTCATCAGAGACCCTGAAGGAATTGTAAAGAATTTCCCAGTTTTTTTGTTTTGTTTTTGAAATTCCTTTTTATAGTGGGTTTGAGCTGATTCTCGCTGCCATGTTTATGCCAGTCTAGACACACTTGATTCCCTTACAGAGACATATCAATACATAGGTTTTAAAATTCTTACTAATCAGATATATTCCTCTCCAGGAAATATGGGGTTTTGAGTCCCTTTCACTGAAGAAGGTGTAGGTCTTGTCTATTCCATAGTTGGTTTTTGGAACGGTACCTGTGCTTATATCAAACTCTGGTTTTATGCATCACCCCACCTCTCTTTCCCCCTTAAGCAGGCATAAGAGTGTTTTCTAAATGTGAGACACTGTTCTCTTTCCTAACTCAGTTCAAGTATAGCCATGTTTATATGATCTTCATAAGTGATATCTTATGATAAGTTTATTTTTCTGTGTGACTTATTTCACTTAGAATCATCGTACCTTAATCCACCCATTTTGCTGCTACTGGTCTTATGACATTGATTTCATGGCTGAGGGATATTCCATCGTACGTAAGTACCACAATTTTTTGAACCATTTTTATATTTCCTGGGATATTTAAGGTGTACCCAAGTTGAGGTACTTGTAAGCAGTGCAGCCCTAAATTTTGGGGTGGCTCTGTCTTATTGATTTTCAGTTTTCCCAAGGTATATTCCCTAGACTGGAAGTGTCCTTGGCTCTGTAGCTCTGTTGTTTACTTGTTTTAGGGAACACAATGCACTCCTCCAGAGAGGCAGTTGGCAATTTAAGTCCCGCCCATCAGCGTAACAAGGCTCCCTGTTCTCCAGGGCCTGTCTTGCCTTTCTGGTTTTTACACATTTTGTGGATGTCCCTTTTGACCGGTGGGAAGTGATACTTCTTTGTAGAGCAGATTTGCATTGCACGTTTGCTTGCTTGGCCAAAAAGGACGTATGTGTTTTCTCCTGAATATATTCAGGAGAAAACGCATACGCCCTTTTTGGCCAAGTGCATCATTGTCGAAGTTGTGCCCCTCTTCCTGTGCTTTAAAGGCGATTCCAACGTACCTCTTGAAATTTGTTTCCTGCTATTCTGTCTCGCTTTCAAGTCCGCCTCGTTGCCTTCCCTCAACAGATTTTTGGACGATAGTTGTCCTTTATTACTCGGCCAGTTTTTGAATTGCTGTGCCCCTGAGCTCCATTTTTCAACTCGTTTTTGGTGAGCTGACCGCAAGTCCAAAATTTTGGTTCAGGACCTATACTTGTTCCCGGTGGGTGGCTGAGACTTTGGTTAATTCTTCTTCCTGCCGGGAAATTACAGTGATATGAGCCCGTCCAAATGCCTAACAGCTGCTGTCTCATTGGTTCTCCCTTTTCCCATTCATCCTCTGCCAAATTGGTAACCTGTGTGAACCAGGAGGTTAAAGGGGCTGTCTCTCCAAGTTGGGAGGTTGATAGTAAAGCTGATGGAAAGTCAAACCGGAGCACCAGGAGAGGGACTATTCTTTTAGTTTTAGAAACCATTCGTATTCAGAGTCTGTCCGTTCTCTAGGTTTCCCGTACATGTTATAGCTGTAGTAATATTCCCTTCAACCTGGTGAGTTGGGACCCATGGGATGGGTGCCAGGCTTTTGTGCTTTAAAGGGTCTGCATTTGCTAACCCAACCTCACCAATCGTCTAAGTCCCAAGTGTCCCTCCTTATGCCACATTCAGCTGTCATTGTAGATAGGGTCATTCCAGGTTTCATCAGAGACCTTGAAGGAATTGTAAAGAATTTCCCAGTTTTTTTGTTTTGTTTTTGAAATTCCTTTTTATAGTGGGTTTGAGCTGATTCTCGCTGCCATGTTTATGCCATTCTAGACACACTTGATTCCCTTACGGAGACATATCAATACATAGGTTTTAAGATTCTTACTAGTCAGATATATTCCTCTGCGGGAAATATGGGGTTTTGAGTCCCTTTCACTGAGGAAGGTGTAGGTCTTGTCTATTCCATAGTTGGTTTTTGGAATGGTACCTGTGCTTATATCAAACTCTGGTTTTATGCATCACCCCACCTCTCCTTCCCCCTTAAGCAGGCAAAAGAGTCTTCTCTAAATGTGAGACACTGTTCTCTTTCCTAACTCAGTTCAATTGTAGCCATGTTTACAGGATCTTCATAAGTGATATCTTATGATAAGTTTCTTTTTCTCTGTGACTTATTTCACTTAGAATCATCGTACCTGAATCCACCCATTTTGCTGCTGCTGGTCTTATGAAATTGATTTCATGGCTGAGGGATATTCCATCGTACGTAAGTACCACAATTTTTTGAACTATTTTTATATTTCCTGGGATATTTAAGGTGTACCCAAGTTGAGGTCCTTGTAAGCAGTGCAGCCCTAAATTTTGGGGTGGCTCTGTCTTATTGATTTTCAGTTTTCCCAAGGTATATTCCCTAGACAGGAAGTGCCCTTGGCTCTGTAGCTCTGTTCTTTACTTGTTTTAGGGAACACAATGCACTCGTCTAGAGAGGCAGATGACAATTTACATCCTGCCCATCAGCATAACAAGGCTCCCTGTTCTCCAGGGCCTGTCTTGCCTTTCTGGTTTTTACACATTTTGTGGATGTCCCTTTTGACCGGTGGGAAGTGATACTTCTTTGTAGAGCAGATTTGCATTGCCCACTTGCTTGCTTGGCCAAAAAGGGCATATGCGTTTTCTCCTGAATATATTCAGGAGAAAACGCATACGCCCTTTTTGGCCAAGTGCATCATTGTCGAAGTTGTGCCCCTCTTCCTGTGCTTTAAAGGTGATTCCAACGTACCTCTTGAAATCTGTTTCCTGCTATTCTGCCTCTCTTTCAAGTCCGCCTCGTTGCCTTTCCTCAACAGATTTTTGGACGATAGTTGTCCTTTATTACTCGGCCAGTTTGTGAATTGCTGTGCCCCTGAGCTCCATTTTTCAACTCGTTTTTGGTGAGCTGACCACAAGTCCAAAATTTTGGTTCAAGACCTATACTGGTTCCCGGTGGGTGGCTGAGACTTTGGTTAATTCTTCTTCCTGCGGGGAAGTTAGAGTGATATGTGCCCGTCCAAATGCCTAACAGCTACGCTCTCATTGGTTCTCCCTCTTCCCTTTCATCCTCTGCCAATTTGGCAACCTGTGTGAACCAGGAGGTTAAAGGGGCTGTCTCTCCAAGTTGGGAGATAGATAGTAAAGCAGATGGAAAGTCAAACCGGAGCACCAGGGGAAGGTATATTCGTTGAGTTTTAGAAACCTTTTGTATCCACAGTGTGTCCGTTCTCTAGGTTTCCCGTACATGTTATAACTGTAGTAATATTCCCTTCAACCTGGAGAGTTGGGACCCATGGAATGGGTGCCATGAATTATTGCTTTAAAGGGTCTGCATTTGCTCACCCAATCTCACCAATCCTCTCAGTCCCAAGTGTCCAGCCTTATGCCACATCCAGCTGTCGTTGTAGATAGGGTAATTCCAGGTTTCAGCAGAGACCCTGAAGGAATTGTAAAGAATTTCCCAGTTTTTTGGTTTTGTTTTTGAAATTCCTTTTTAGAGGGGGTTTGACCTGATTCTCGCTGCCATGTTTATGCCAGTCTAGACACACTTGATTCCCTTACGGAGACATATCAATACATAGGTTTTAAGATTCTTACTTGTCAGATATATTCCTCTGCGGGAAATATGGGGTTTTGAGTCCCTTTCACTGAGGAAGGTGTAGGTCTTGTCTATTCCATAGTTGGTTTTTGGAACGGTACCTGTGCTTATATCAAACTCTGGTTTTATGCATCACCCCACCTCTCCTTCCCCCTTAAGCAGGCATAAGAGTGTTTTCTAAATGTGAGACACTGTTCTCTTTCCTAACTCAGTTCAAGTGTAGCCATGTTTACAGGATCTTCATAAGTGATATCTTATGATAAGTTTCTTTTTCTGTGTGACTTATTTCACTTAGAATCATCGTACCTGAATCCACCCATTTTGCTGCTACTGGTCTTATGACATTGATTTCATGGCTGAGGGATAATCCATCATACGTAAGTACCACAGTTTTTTGAACCATTTTTATATTTCCTGGGATATTTAAGGTGTACCCAAGTTGAGGTCCTTGTAAGCAGTGCAGCCCTAAATTTTGGGGTGGCTCTGTCTTATTGATTTTCAGTTTTCCCAAGGTATATTCCCTAGACTGGAAGTGCCCTTGGCTCTGTAGCTCTGTTGTTTACTTGTTATAGGGAACACAATGCACTCCTCCAGAGAGGCAGTTGGCAATTTACATCCCGCCCATCAGCATAACAAGGCTCCCTGTTCTCCAGGGCCTGTCTTGCTTTTCTGGTTTTTACACATTTTGTGGATGTCCCTTTTGACCGGTGGGAAGTGATACTTCTTTGTAGTGCAGATTTGCATTGCCCGCTTGCTTGCTTGGCCAAAAATGTCGTATGCGTTTTCGACTGAATATATTCAGGAGAAAACGCATACGCCCTTTTTGGCCAAGTGCATCATTGTCGAAGTTGTGCCCCTCTTCCTGTGCTTTAAAGGCGATTCCAACGTACCTCTTGAAATCTGTTTCCTGCTATTCTGCCTCGCTTTCAAGTCTGCCTAGTTGTCTTCCGTCAACAGATTTTTGGACGATAGTTGTCCTTTATTACTGTGCCAGTTTGTGAATAGCTGTGCCCCTGAGCTCCAATTTTCAAATCGTTTTTGGTGAGCTGACCGCAAGTCCAAAATTTTGGTTCAGGACCTATGCTGGTTCCCGGAGGGTGGCTGAGACTTTGGTTAATTCTTCTTCCTGCCGGGAAGTTAGAGTGATATGTGCCCGTCCAAATGCCTAACAGCTACTCTCTCATTGGTTCTTCCTCTTCCCTTTCATCCTCTGCCAAATTGGCAACCTGTGCGAACCAGGAGGTTAAAGGTGCTGTCTCTCCAAGTTGGAAGATTAATAGTAAAGCAGGTGGAAAGTGAAATCGGAGCACCAGGAGAGGGACTATTCGTTGAATTTAGAAACCTTTGGTATTCACAGTGGGTCCGTTCTCTAGGTTTCCCATACATGTTATAGCTGTAGTAATATTCCCTTCAACCTGGAGAGTTGGGACCCATGGAATGGGTGCCAGGCATTTGTGCTTTAAAGGGTCTGCATTTGCTCACCCAATCGCAACAATCCTCTCAGTCCCAAGTGTCCAGCCTTATGCCACATCCAGCTGTCATTGTAGATACGGTCATTCCAGGTTTCATCAGAGACCCTGAAGGAATTGTAAAGAATTTCCCAGTTTTTTTGTTTTGGTTTTGAAATTCCTTTTTATAGTGGGTTTGAGCTGATTCTCGCTGCCATGTTTATGCCAGTCTAGACACACTTGATTCCCTTACAGAGACATATCAATACATAGGTTTTAAAATTCTTACTAATCAGATATATTCCTCTCCAGGAAATATGGGGTTTTGAGTCCCTTTCACTGAAGAAGGTGTAGGTCTTGTCTATTCCATAGTTGGTTTTTGGAACGGTACCTGTGCTTATATCAAACTCTGGTTTTATGCATCACCCCACCTCTCTTTCCCCCTTAAGCAGGCATAAGAGTGTTTTCTAAATGTGAGACACTGTTCTCTTTCCTAACTCAGTTCAAGTATAGCCATGTTTATATGATCTTCATAAGTGATATCTTATGATAAGTTTATTTTTCTGTGTGACTTATTTCACTTAGAATCATCGTACCTTAATCCACCCATTTTGCTGCTACTGGTCTTATGACATTGATTTCATGGCTGAGGGATATTCCATCGTACGTAAGTACCACAATTTTTTGAACCATTTTTATATTTCCTGGGATATTTAAGGTGTACCCAAGTTGAGGTACTTGTAAGCAGTGCAGCCCTAAATTTTGCGGTGGCTCTGTCTTATTGATTTTCAGTTTTCCCAAGGTATATTCCCTAGACTGGAAGTGTCCTTGGCTCTGTAGCTCTGTTGTTTACTTGTTTTAGGGAACACAATGCACTCCTCCAGAGAGGCAGTTGGCAATTTAAGTCCCGCCCATCAGCGTAACAAGGCTCCCTGTTCTCCAGGGCCTGTCTTGCCTTTCTGGTTTTTACACATTTTGTGGATGTCCCTTTTGACCGGTGGGAAGTGATACTTCTTTGTAGAGCAGATTTGCATTGCACGTTTGCTTGCTTGGCCAAAAAGGACGTATGTGTTTTCTCCTGAATATATTCAGGAGAAAACGCATACGCCCTTTTTGGCCAAGTGCATCATTGTCGAAGTTGTGCCCCTCTTCCTGTGCTTTAAAGGCGATTCCAACGTACCTCTTGAAATCTGTTTCCTGCTATTCTGTCTCGCTTTCAAGTCCGCCTCGTTGCCTTCCCTCAACAGATTTTTGGACGATAGTTGTCCTTTATTACTCGGCCAGTTTTTGAATTGCTGTGCCCCTGAGCTCCATTTTTCAACTCGTTTTTGGTGAGCTGACCGCAAGTCCAAAATTTTGGTTCAGGACCTATACTTGTTCCCGGTGGGTGGCTGAGACTTTGGTTAATTCTTCTTCCTGCCGGGAAATTACAGTGATATGAGCCCGTCCAAATGCCTAACAGGTGCTGTCTCATTGGTTCTCCCTTTTCCCATTCATCCTCTGCCAAATTGGTAACCTGTGTGAACCAGGAGGTTAAAGGGGCTGTCTCTCCAAGTTGGGAGGTTGATAGTAAAGCTGATGGAAAGTCAAACCGGAGCACCAGGAGAGGGACTATTCTTTGAGTTTTAGAAACCATTCGTATTCAGAGTGTGTCCGTTCTCTAGGTTTCCCGTACATGTTATAGCTGTAGTAATATTCCCTTCAACCTGGTGAGTTGGGACCCATGGGATGGGTGCCAGGCTTTTGTGCTTTAAAGGGTCTGCATTTGCTAACCCAACCTCACCAATCGTCTAAGTCCCAAGTGTCCAGCCTTATGCCACGTTCAGCTGTCATTGTAGATAGGGTCATTCCAGGTTTCATCAGAGACCTTGAAGGAATTGTAAAGAATTTCCCAGTTTTTTTGTTTTGTTTTTGAAATTCCTTTTTATAGTGGGTTTGAGCTGATTCTCGCTGCCATGTTTATGCCAGTCTAGACACACTTGATTCCCTTACGGAGACATATCAATACATAGGTTTTAAGATTCTTACTAGTCAGATATATTCCTCTGCGGGAAATATGGGGTTTTGAGTCCCTTTCACTGAGGAAGGTGTAGGTCTTGTCTATTCCATAGTTGGTTTTTGGAATGGTACCTGTGCTTATATCAAACTCTGGTTTTATGCATCACCCCACCTCTCCTTCCCCCTTAAGCAGGCAAAAGAGTCTTCTCTAAATGTGAGACACTGTTCTCTTTCCTAACTCAGTTCAATTGTAGCCATGTTTACAGGATCTTCATAAGTGATATCTTATGATAAGTTTCTTTTTCTCTGTGACTTATTTCACTTAGAATCATCGTACCTGAATCCACCCATTTTGCTGCTGCTGGTCTTATGAAATTGATTTCATGGCTGAGGGATATTCCATCGTACGTAAGTACCACAATTTTTTGAACTATTTTTATATTTCCTGGGATATTTAAGGTGTACCCAAGTTGAGGTCCTTGTAAGCAGTGCAGCCCTAAATTTTGGGGTGGCTCTGTCTTATTGATTTTCAGTTTTCCCAAGGTATATTCCGTAGACAGGAAGTGCCCTTGGCTCTGTAGCTCTGTTCTTTACTTGTTTTAGGGAACACAATGCACTCGTCTAGAGAGGCAGATGACAATTTACATCCCGCCCATCAGCATAACAAGGCTCCCTGTTCTCCAGGGCCTGTCTTGCCTTTCTGGTTTTTACACATTTTGTGGATGTCCCTTTTGACCGGTGGGAAGTGATACTTCTTTGTAGTGCAGATTTGCATTGCCCACTTGGTTGCTTGGCCAAAAAGGGCGTATGCGTTTTCTCCTGAATATATTCAGGAGAAAACGCATACGCCCTTTTTGGCCAAGTGCATCATTGTCGAAGTTGTGCCCCTCATCCTGTGCTTTAAAGGCGATTCCAACGTACCTCTTGAAATCTGTTTCCTGCTATTCTGCCTCGCTTTCAAGTGCGCCTCGTTGCCTTCCCTCAACAGATTTTTGGACGATAGTTGTCCTTTATTACTCGGCCAGTTTGTGAAATGCTGTGCCCCTGAGCTCCATTTTTCAACTCGCTTTTGGTGAGCTGACTGCAAGTCCAAAATTTTGGTTCAGGACCTATACTGGTTCCCGGTGGGTGGCTGAGACTTTGGTCAATTCTTCTTCCTGCCGGGAAATTACAGTGATATGTGCCCGTCCAGATGCCTAACAGCTACTCTCTCATTGGTTCTCCCTTTTCCCATTCATCCTCTGCCAAATTGGTAACCTGTGTGAACCAGGAGGTTAAAGGGGCTGTCTCTCCAAGTTGGGAGGTTGATAGTAAAGCAGATGGAAAGTCAAACCGGAGCACCAGGAGAGGGACTATTCTTTGAGTTTTAGAAACCTTTCGTATTCACAGTGTGTCCGTTCTCTAGGTTTCCCGTACATGTTATAGCTGTAGTAATATTCCCTTCAACATGGTGAGTTGGGACCCATGGAATGGGTGCCAGGCATTTGTGCTTTAAAGGGTCTGCATTTGCTCACCCAATCTCACCAATCGTCTCAGTCCCAGGTGTCCCTCCTTATGCCACATCCAGCTGTTATTGTAGATAGGGTCATTCCAGGTTTCATCAGAGACCCTGAAGGAATTGTAAAGAATTTCCCAGTTTTTTTGTTTTGTTTTTGAAATTCCTTTTTATAGTGGGTTTGAGCTGATTCTCACTGCCATGTTTATGCCAGTCTAGACACACTTGATTCCCTTACGGAGACATATCAATACATAGGTTTTAAGATTCTTACTAGTCAGATATATTCTTCTGCGGGAAATATGGGGTTCTGAGTCCCTTTCACTGAGGAAGGTGTAGGTCTTGTCTATTCCATAGTTGGTTTTTGGAACGGTACCTGTGCTTATATCAAACTCTGGTTTTATGCATCACCCCACCTCTCCTTCCCCCTTAAGCAGGCATAAGAGTGTTTTCTAAATGTGAGACACTGTTCTCTTTCCTAACTCACTTCAAGTGTAGCCATGTTTACAGGATCTTCATAAGTGATATCTTATGATAAGTTTCTTTTTCTCTGTGACTTATTTCACTAGGAATCATCGTACCTCAATCCACCCATTTTGCTGCTACTGGTCTTATGACATTGATTTCATGGCTGAGGGATATTCCATCGTACGTAAGTACCACAATTTTTTGAACCATTTTTATATTTCCTGGGATATTTAAGGTGTACCCAAGTTGAGGTCCTTGTAAGCAGTGCAGCCCTAAATTTTGGGGTGGCTGTGTCTTATTGATTTTCAGTTTTCCCAAGGTATATTCCCTAGACTGGAAGTGCCCTTGGCTCTGTAGCTCTGTTCTTTACTTGTTTTAAGGAACACAATGCACTCCTCCAGAGAGGCAGTTGGCAATTTACCTCCCGCCCATCAGCGTAACAAGGCTCCCTGTTGTCCAGGGCCTGTCTTGCCTTTCTGGTTTTCACACATTTTGTGGATGTCCCTTTTGACCGGTGGGAAGTGATACTCCTTTGTAGTGCAGATTTGCATTGACCCTTTGCTTGCTTGGCCAAAAAGGGCGTATGCGTTTTCTCCTGAATATATTCAGGAGAAAACGCATACGCCCTTTTTGGCCAAGTGCATCATTGTCGAAGTTGTGCCCCTCTTCCTGTGCTTTAAAGGTGATTCCAACGTACCTCTTGAAATCTGTTTCCTGCTATTCTGCCTCTCTTTCAAGTCCGCCTCGTTGCCTTTCCTCAACAGATTTTTGGACGATAGTTGTCCTTTATTACTCGGCCAGTTTGTGAATTGCTGTGCCCCTGAGCTCCATTTTTCAACTCGTTTTTGGTGAGCTGACCGCAAGTCCAAAATTTTGGTTCAAGACCTATACTGGTTCCCGGTGGGTGGCTGAGACTTTGGTTAATTCTTCTTCCTGCGGGGAAGTTAGAGTGATATGTGCCCTTCCAAATGCCTAACAGCTACGCTCTCATTGGTTCTCCCTCTTCCCTTTCATCCTCTGCCAATTTGGCAACCTGTGTGAACCAGGAGGTTAAAGGGGCTGTCTCTCCAAGTTGGGAGATAGATAGTAAAGCAGATGGAAAGTCAAACCGGAGCACCAGGGGAAGGTCTATTCGTTGAGTTTTAGAAACCTTTCGTATCCACAGTGTGTCCGTTCTCTAGGTTTCCCGTACATGTTATAACTGTAGTAATATTCCCTTCAACCTGGAGAGTTGGGACCCATGGAATGGGTGCCATGAATTATTGCTTTAAAGGGTCTGCATTTGCTAACCCAATCTCACCAATCCTCTCAGTCCCAAGTGTCCAGCCTTATGCCACATCCAGCTGTCGTTGTAGATAGGGTAATTCCAGGTTTCAGCAGAGACCCTGAAGGAATTGTAAAGAATTTCCCAGTTTTTTGGTTTTGTTTTTGAAATTCCTTTTTAGAGGGGGTTTGACCTGATTTTCGCTGCCATGTTTATGCCAGTCTAGACACACTTGATTCCCTTACGGAGACATATCAATACATAGGTTTTAAGATTCTTACTTGTCAGATATATTCCTCTGCGGGAAATATGGGGTTTTGAGTCCCTTTCACTGAGGAAGGTGTAGGTCTTGTCTATTCCATAGTTGGTTTTTGGAACGGTACCTGTGCTTATATCAAACTCTGGTTTTATGCATCACCCCACCTCTCCTTCCCCCTTAAGCAGGCATAAGAGTGTTTTCTAAATGTGAGACACTGTTCTCTTTCCTAACTCAGTTCAAGTGTAGCCATGTTTACAGGATCTTCATAAGTGATAGCTTATGATAAGTTTCTTTTTCTGTGTGACTTATTTCACTTAGAATCATCGTACCTGAATCCACCCATTTTGCTGCTACTGGTCTTATGACATTGATTTCATGGCTGAGGGATATTCTATCATACGTAAGTACCACAATTTTTTGAACCATTTTCATATTTCCTGGGATATTTAAGGTGTACCCAAGTTGAGGTCCTTGTAAGCAGTGCAGACCTAAATTTTGGGGTGGCTCTGTCTCATTGATTTTCAGTTTTCCCAAGGTATATTCCCTAGACAGGAAGTGCCCTTGGCTCTGTAGCTCTGTTGTTTACTTGTTTTACGGAACACAATGCACTCCTCCAGAGAGGCAGTTGGCAATTTACATCCCGCCCATCAGCATAACAAGGCTCCCTGTTCTCCAGGGCCTGTCTTGCCTTTCTGGTTTTTACACATTTTGTGGATGTCCCTTTTGACCGGTGGGAAGTGATACTTCTTTGTAGTGCAGATTTGCATTGCCCGTTTGCTTGCTTGGCCAAAAAGGGCGTATGCGTTTTCTCCTGAATATATTCAGGAGAAAACGCATACGCCCTTTTTGGCCAAGTGCATCATTGTCGAAGTTGTGCCCCTCTTCCTGTGCTTTAAAGGAGATTCCAACGTACGTCTTGAAATCTGTTTCCTGCTATTCTGCCTCGCTTTCAAGTCCGCCTCGTTGCCTTCCCTCAACAGATTTTTGGACGATAGTTGTCCTTTATTACTCGGCCACTTTGTGAATTGCTGTGCCCCTGAGCTCCATTTTTCAACTCGATTTTGGTGAGCTGACCGCAAGTCCAAAATTTTGGTTCAGGACCTATACTGGTTCCCGGTGGGTGGCTGAGACTTTGGTTAATTCTTCTTCCTGCCGGGAAATTACAGTGATATGTGCCGTCCAAATGCCTAATAGCTACTCTCTCATTGGTTCTCCCTCTTCCCTTTCATCCTCTGCCAAATTGGCAACCTGAGCGAACCAGGAGGTTAAAGGGGCTGTCTCTCCAGGTTGGGAGGTTGATAGTAAAGCAGATGGAAAGTCAAACCAGAGCACCAGGAGAGGGGCTATTCGTTGAGTTTTAAAAACCTTTCGTATTCACAGTGTGTCCGTTCCCTAGATTTCCCGTATGTTATATCTGTAGTAATATTCCCTTCAACCTAGAGAGTTGGGATCCATGGAATGTGTGCCAGGCATTTGTGCTTTAAAAGGTCTGCATTTGCTCACCCAATCTCACCAATCGTCTCAGTCCCAAGTGTCCCTCCTTATGCCACATCCAGCTGTCGTTGTAGATAGGGTCATTCCAGGTTTCAGCAGAGACCCTGAAGGAATTGTAAAGAATTTCCCAGTTTTTTTGTTTTGTTTTTGAAATTCCTTTTTATAGTGGGTTTGAGCTGATTCTCGCTGCCATGTTTATGCCAGTCTAGACACACTTGATTCCCTTACGGAGACATATCAATACATAGGTTTTAAGATTCTTACTAGTCAGATATATTCTTCTGCGGGAAATATGGGGTTCTGAGTCCCTTTCACTGAGGAAGGTGTAGGTCTTGTCTATTCCATAGTTGGTTTTTGGAACGGTACCTGTGCTTATATCAAACTCTGGTTTTATGCATCACCCCACCTCTCCTTCCCCCTTAAGCAGGCATAAGAGTGTTTTCTAAATGTGAGACACTGTTCTCTTTCCTAACTCAGTTCAAGTGTAGCCATGTTTACAGGATCTTCATAAGTGATATCTTATGATAAGTTTCTTTTTCTCTGTGACTTATTTCACTAGGAATCATCGTACCTCAATCCACCCATTTTGCTGCTACTGGTCTTATGACATTGATTTCATGGCTGAGGGATATTCCATCGTACGTAAGTACCACAATTTTTTGAACCATTTTTATATTTCCTGGGATATTTAAGGTGTACCCAAGTTGAGGTCCTTGTAAGCAGTGCAGCCCTAAATTTTGGGGTGGCTCTGTCTTATTGATTTTCAGTTTTCCCAAGGTATATTCCCTAGACTGGAAGTGCCCTTGGCTCTGTAGCTCTGTTCTTTACTTGTTTTAAGGAACACAATGCACTCCTCCAGAGAGGCAGTTGGAAATTTACCTCCCTCCCATCAGCATAACAAGGCTCCCTGTTGTCCAGGGCCTGTCTTGCCTTTCTGGTTTTTACACATTTTGGGGATGTCCCTTTTGACCGGTGGGAAGTGATACTCCTTTGTAGTGCAGATTTGCATTGACCCTTTGCTTGCTTGGCCAAAAAGGGCTTATGCGTTTTCTCCTGAATATATTCAGGAGAAAACGCATACGCCCTTTTTGGCCAAGTGCATCATTGTCGAAGTTGTGCCCCTCTTCCTTTGCTTTAAAGGTGATTCCAACGTACCTCTTGAAATCTGTTTCCTGCTATTCTGCCTCTCTTTCAAGTCCGCCTCGTTGCCTTTCCTCAACAGATTTTTGGACGATAGTTGCCCTTTATTACTCGGCCAGTTTGTGAATTGCTGTGCCCCTGAGCTCCATTTTTCAACTCGTTTTTGGTGAGCTGACCGCAAGTCCAAAATTTTGGTTCAGGACCTATACTGGTTCCCGGTGGGTGGCTGAGACTTTGGTTAATTCTTCTTCCTGCGGGGAAGTTAGAGTGATATGTGCCCGTCCAAATGCCTAACAGCTACTCTCTCATTGGTTCTCCCTCTTCCCTTTCATCCTCTGCCAATTTGGCAACCTGTGTGAACCAGGAGGTTAAAGGGGCTGTCTCTCCAAGTTGGGAGATAGATAGTAAAGCAGATGGAAAGTCAAACCGGAGCACCAGGGGAAGGTCTATTCGTTGAGTTTTAGAAACCTTTCGTATTCACAGTGTGTCCATTCTCTAGGTTTCCCGTACATGTTATAACTGTAGTAATATTCCCTCCAACCTGGAGAGTTGGGACCCATGGAATGGGTGCCATGAATTATTGCTTTAAAGGGTCTGCATTTGCTCACCCAATCTCACCAATCCTCTCAGTCCCAAGTGTCCAGCCTTATGACACATCCAACTGTCGTTGTAGATAGGGTAATTCCAGGTTTCAGCAGAGACCCTGAAGGAATTGTAAAGAATTTCCCAGTTTTTTTGTTTTGTTTTTGAAATTCCTTTTTAGAGTGGGTTTGACCTGATTCTCGCTGCCATGTTTATGCCAGTCTAGACACACTTGATTCCCTTACGGAGACATATCAATACATAGGTTTTAAGATTCTTACTTGTCAGATATATTCCTCTGCGGGAAATATGGGGTTTTGAGTCCCTTTCACTGAGGAAGGTGTAGGTCTTGTCTATTCCATAGTTGGTTTTTGGAACGGTACCTGTGCTTATATCAAACTCTGGTTTTATGCATCACCCCACCTCTCCTTCCCCCTTAAGCAGGCATAAGAGTGTTTTCTAAATGTGAGACACTGTTCTCTTTCCTAACTCAGTTCAAGTGTAGCCATGTTTACAGGATCTTCATAAGTGATATCTTATGATAAGTTTCTTTTTCTGTGTGACTTATTTCACTTAGAATCATCGTACCTGAATCCACCCATTTTGCTGCTACTGGTCTTATGACATTGATTTCATGGCTGAGGGATATTCTATCATACGTAAGTACCACAATTTTTTGAACCATTTTCATATTTCCTGGGATATTTAAGGTGTACCCAAGTTGAGGTCCTTGTAAGCAGTGCAGCCCTAAATTTTGGGGTGGCTCTGTCTCATTGATTTTCAGTTTTCCCAAGGTATATTCCCTAGACAGGAAGTGCCCTTGGCTCTGTAGCTCTGTTGTTTACTTGTTTTACAGAACACAATGCACTCCTCCAGAGAGGCAGTTGGCAATTTACATCCCGCCCATCAGCATAACAAGGCTCCCTGTTCTCCAGGGCCTGTCTTGCCTTTCTGGTTTTTACACATTTTGTGGATGTCCCTTTTGACCGGTGGGAAGTGATACTTCTTTGTAGTGCAGATTTGCATTGCCCGTTTGCTTGCTTGGCCAAAAAGGGCGTATGCGTTTTCTCCTGAATATATTCAGGAGAAAACGCATACGCCCTTTTTGGCCAAGTGCATCATTGTCGAAGTTGTGCCCCTCTTCCTGTGCTTTAAAGGCGATTCCAACGTACGTCTTGAAATCTGTTTCCTGCTATTCTGCCTCGCTTTCAAGTCCGCCTCGTTGCCTTCCCTCAACAGATTTTTGGACGATAGTTGTCCTTTATTACTCGGCCACTTTGTGAATTGCTGTGCCCCTGAGCTCCATTTTTCAACTCGATTTTGGTGAGCTGACCGCAAGTCCAAAATTTTGGTTCAGGACCTATACTGGTTCCCGGTGGGTGGCTGAGACTTTGGTTAATTCTTCTTCCTGCCGGGAAATTACAGTGATATGTGCCGTCCAAATGCCTAATAGCTACTCTCTCATTGGTTCTCCCTCTTCCCTTTCATCCTCTGCCAAATTGGCAACCTGAGCGAACCAGGAGGTTAAAGGGGCTGTCTCTCCAGGTTGGGAGGTTGATAGTAAAGCAGATGGAAAGTCAAACCAGAGCACCAGGAGAGGGGCTATTCGTTGAGTTTTAAAAACCTTTCGTATTCACAGTGTGTCCGTTCCCTAGGTTTCCCGTATGTTATATCTGTAGTAATATTCCCTTCAACCTAGAGAGTTGGGATCCATGGAATGTGTGCCAGGCATTTGTGCTTTAAAAGGTCTGCATTTGCTCACCCAATCTCACCAATCGTCTCAGTCCCAAGTGTCCCTCCTTATGCCACATCCAGCTGTCGTTGTAGATAGGGTCATTCCAGGTTTCATCAGAGACCCTGAAGGAATTGTAAAGAATTTCCCAGTTTTTTTGTTTTGTTTTTGAAATTCCTTTTTATAGTGGGTTTGAGCTGATTCTCGCTGCCAGGTTTATGCCAGTCGAGACACACTTGATTCCCTTACGGAGACATATCAATACATAGGTTTTAAGATTCTTACTAGTCAGATATATTCTTCTGCGGGAAATATGGGGTTCTGAGTCCCTTTCACTGAGGAAGGTGTAGGTCTTGTCTATTCCATAGTTGGTTTTTGGAACGGTACCTGTGCTTATATCAAACTCTGGTTTTATGCATCACCCCACCTCTCCTTCCCCCTTAAGCAGGCATAAGAGTGTTTTCTAAATGTGAGACACTGTTCTCTTTCCTAACTCAGTTCAAGTGTAGCCATGTTTACAGGATCTTCATAAGTGATATCTTATGATAAGTTTCTTTTTCTCTGTGACTTATTTCACTTAGGATCATCGTACCTGAATCCACCCATTTTGCTGCTACTGGTCTTATGACATTGATTTCATGGCTGAGGGATATTCCATCGTACGTAAGTACCACAATTTTTTGAACCATTTTTATATTTCCTGGGATATTTAAGGTGTACCCAAGTTGAGGTCCTTGTAAGCAGTGCAGCCCTAAATTTTGGGGTGGCTCTGTCTTATTGATTTTCAGTTTTCCCAAGGTATATTCCCTAGACTGGAAGTGCCCTTGGCTCTGTAGCTCTGTTCTTTACTTGTTTTAAGGAACACAATGCACTCCTCCAGAGAGGCAGTTGGCAATTTACCTCCCGCCCATCAGCATAACAAGGCT
Source organism: Hyperoodon ampullatus (assembly GCF_949752795.1). NCBI lineage: Eukaryota > Metazoa > Chordata > Mammalia > Artiodactyla > Ziphiidae > Hyperoodon > Hyperoodon ampullatus. The sequence continues at coordinate 343,161 of NW_027640918.1, forward strand.
CCCTGTTGTCCAGGGCCTGTCTTGCCTTTCTGGTTTTTACACATTTTGTGGATGTCCCTTTTGACCGGTGGGAAGTGATACTCCTTTGTAGTGCAGATTTGCATTGACCCTTTGCTTGCTTGGCCAAAAAGGGCGTATGCGTTTTCTCCTGAATATATTCAGGAGAAAACGCATACGCCCTTTTTGGCCAAGTGCATCATTGTCGAAGTTGTGCCCCTCTTCCTGTGATTTAAAGGTGATTCCAACGTACCTCTTGAAATCTGTTTCCTGCTATTCTGCCTCTCTTTCAAGTCCGCCTCGTTGCCTTTCCTCAACAGATTTTTGGACGATAGTTGTCCTTTATTACTCGGCCAGTTTGTGAATTGCTGTGCCCCTGAGCTCCATTTTTCAACTCGTTTTTGGTGAGCTGACCGCAAGTCCAAAATTTTGGTTCAGGACCTATACTGGTTCCCGGTGGGTGGCTGAGACTTTGGTTAATTCTTCTTCCTGCGGGGAATTTAGAGTGATATGTGCCGTCCAAATGCCTAACAGCTACGCTCTCATTGGTTCTCCCTCTTCCCTTTCATCCTCTGCCAATTTGGCAACCTGTGTGAACCAGGAGGTTAAAGGGGCTGTCTCTCCAAGTTGGGAGATAGATAGTAAAGCAGATGGAAAGTCAAACCGGAGCACCAGGGGAAGGTCTATTCGTTGAGATTTAGAAACCTTTCGTATTCACAGTGTGTCCGTTCCCTAGGTTTCCCGTACATGTTATATCTGTAGTAATATTCCCTTCAACCTAGAGAGTTGGGATCCATGGAATGTGTGCCAGGCATTTGTGCTTTAAAAGGTCTGCATTTGCTCACCCTATCTCACCAATCGTCTCAGTCCCAAGTGTCCCTCCTTATGCCACATCCAGCTGTCGTTGTAGATAGGGTCATTCCAGGTTTCATCAGAGACCCTGAAGGAATTGTAAAGAATTTCCCAGTTTTTTTGTTTTGTTTTTGAAATTCCTTTTTATAGTGGGTTTGAGCTGATTCTCGCTGCCATGTTTATGCCAGTCTAGACACACTTGATTCCCTTACGGAAACATATCAATACATAGGTTTTAAGATTCTTACTAGTCAGATATATTCTTCTGCGGGAAATATGGGGTTCTGAGTCCCTTTCACTGAGGAAGGTGTAGGTCTTGTCTATTCCATAGTTGGTTTTTGGAACGGTACCTGTGCTTATATCAAACTCTGGTTTTATGCATCACCCCACCTCTCCTTCCCCCTTAAGCAGGCATAAGAGTGTTTTCTAAATGTGAGACACTGTTCTCTTTCCTAACTCAGTTCAAGTGTAGCCATGTTTACAGGATCTTCATAAGTGATATCTTATGATAAGTTTCTTTTTCTCTGTGACTTATTTCACTTAGAATCATCGTACCTCAATCCACCCATTTTGCTGCTACTGGTCTTATGACATTGATTTCATGGCTGAGGGATATTCCATCGTACGTAAGTACCACAATTTTTTGAAACATTTTTATATTTCCTGGGATATTTAAGGTGTACCCAAGTTGAGGTCCTTGTAAGCAGTGCAGCCCTAAATTTTGGGGTGGCTCTGTCTTATTGATTTTCAGTTTTCCCAAGGTATATTCCCTAGACTGGTAGTGCCCTTGGCTCTGTAGCTCTGTTCTTTACTTGTTTTAAGGAACACAATGCACTCCTCCAGAGAGGCAGTTGGCAATTTACCTCCCGCCCATCAGCATAACAAGGCTCCCTGTTGTCCAGGGCCTGTCTTGCCTTTCTGGTTTTTACACATTTTGTGGATGTCCCTTTTGACCGGTGGGAAGTGATACTCCTTTGTAGTGCAGATTTGCATTGACCCTTTGCTTGCTTGGCCAAAAAGGGCGTATGCGTTTTCTCCTGAATATATTCAGGAGAAAACGCATACGCCCTTTTTGGCCAAGTGCATCATTGTCGAAGTTGTGCCCCTCTTCCTGTGCTTTAAAGGTGATTCCAATGTACATCTTGAAATCTGTTTCCTGCTATTCTGCCTCTTTTTCAAGTCCGCCTCGTTGCCTTTCCTCAACAGATTTTTGGACGATAGTTGTCCTTTATTACTCGGCCACTTTGTGAATTGCTGTGCCCCTGAGCTCCATTTTTCAACTCGTTTTTGGTGAGCTGACCGCAAGTCCAAAATTTTGGTTCAGGACCTATACTGGTTCCCGGTGGGTGGCTGAGACTTTGGTTAATTCTTCTTCCTGCGGGGAAGTTAGAGTGATATGTGCCCGTCCAAATGCCTAACAGCTACGCTCTCATTGGTTCTCCCTCTTCCCTTTCATCCTCTGCCAATTTGGCAACCTGTGTGAACCAGGAGGTTAAAGGGGCTGTCTCTCCAAGTTGGGAGATAGATAGTAAAGCAGATGGAAAGTCAAACCGGAGCACCAGGGGAAGGTCTATTCGTTGAGTTTTAGAAACCTTTCGTATTCACAGTGTGTCCGTTCTCTAGGTTTCCCGTACATGTTATAACTGTAGTAATATTCCCTTCAACCTGGAGAGTTGGGACCCATGGAATGGGTGCCATGAATTATTGCTTTAAAGGGTTTGCATTTGCTCACCCAATCTCACCAATCCTCTCAGTCCCAAGTGTCCAGCCTTATGACACATCCAACTGTCGTTGTAGATAGGGTAATTCCAGGTTTCAGCAGAGACCCTGAAGGAATTGTAAAGAATTTCCCAGTTTTTTTGTTTTGTTTTTGAAATTCCTTTTTAGAGTGGGTTTGACCTGATTCTCGCTGCCATGTTTATGCCAGTCTAGACACACTTGATTCCCTTACGGAGACATATCAATACATAGGTTTTAAGATTCTTACTTGTCAGATATATTCCTCTGCGGGAAATATGGGGTTTTGAGTCCCTTTCACTGAGGAAGGTGTAGGTCTTGTCTATTCCATAGTTGGTTTTTGGAACGGTACCTGTGCTTATATCAAACTCTGGTTTTATGCATCACCCCACCTCTCCTTCCCCCTTAAGCAGGCATAAGAGTGTTTTCTAAATGTGAGACACTGTTCTCTCTCCTAACTCAGTTCAAGTGTAGCCATGTTTACAGGATCTTCATAAGTGATATCTTATGATAAGTTTCTTTTTCTGTGTGACTTATTTCACTTAGAATCATCGTACCTGAATCCACCCATTTTGCTGCTACTGGTCTTATGACATTGATTTCATGGCTGAGGGATATTCTATCATACGTAAGTACCACAATTTTTTGAACCATTTTCATATTTCCTGGGATATTTAAGGTGTACCCAAGTTGAGGTCCTTGTAAGCAGTGCAGCCCTAAATTTTGGGGTGGCTCTGTCTCATTGATTTTCAGTTTTCCCAAGGTATATTCCCTAGACAGGAAGTGCCCTTGGCTCTGTAGCTCTGTTGTTTACTTGTTTTAAGGAACACAATGCACTCCTCCAGAGAGGCAGTTGGCAATTTACCTCCTGCCCATCAGCATAACAAGGCTCCCTGTTGTCCAGGGCCTGTCTTGCCTTTCTGGTTTTTACACATTTTGTGGATGTCCCTTTTGACCGGTGGGAAGTGATACTTCTTTGTAGTGCAGATTTGCATTGCCCGTTTGCTTGCTTGGCCAAAAAGGGCGTATGCGTTTCCTCCTGAATATATTCAGGAGAAAACGCATACGCCCTTTTTGGCCAAGTGCATCATTGTCGAAGTTGTGCCCCTCTTCCTGTGCTTTAAAGGCGATTCCAACGTACGTCTTGAAATCTGTTTCCTGCTATTCTGCCTCGCTTTCAAGTCCGCCTCGTTGCCTTCCCTCAACAGATTTTTGGACGATAGTTGTCCTTTATTACTCGGCCACTTTGTGAATTGCTGTGCCCCTGAGCTCCATTTTTCAACTCGATTTTGGTGAGCTGACCGCAAGTCCAAAATTTTGGTTCAGGACCTATACTGGTTCCCGGTGGGTGGCTGAGACTTTGGTTAATTCTTCTTCCTGCCGGGAAATTACAGTGATATGTGCCGTCCAAATGCCTAATAGCCACTCTCTCATTGGTTCTCCCTCTTCCCTTTCATCCTCTGCCAAATTGGCAACCTGAGCGAACCAGGAGGTTAAAGGGGCTGTCTCTCCAAGTTGGGAGGTTGATAGTAAAGCAGATGGAAAGTCAAACCAGAGCACCAGGAGACGGGCTATTCGTTGAGTTTTAAAAACCTTTTGTATTCACAGTGTGTCCGTTCCCTAGGTTTCCCGTATGTTATATCTGTAGTAATATTCCCTTCAACCTAGAGAGTTGGGATCCATGGAATGTGTGCCAGGCATTTGTGCTTTAAAAGGTCTGCATTTGCTCACCCAATCTCACCAATCGTCTCAGTCCCAAGTGTCCCTCCTTATGCCACATCCAGCTGTCGTTGTAGATAGGGTCATTCCAGGTTTCATCAGAGACCCTGAAGGAATTGTAAAGAATTTCCCAGTTTTTTTGTTTTGTTTTTGAAATTCCTTTTTAGAGTGGGTTTGAGCTGATTCTCGCTGCCAGGTTTATGCCAGTCGAGACACACTTGATTCCCTTACGGAGACATATCAATACATAGGTTTTAAGATTCTTACTAGTCAGATATATTCTTCTGCGGGAAATATGGGGTTCTGAGTCCCTTTCACTGAGGAAGGTGTAGGTCTTGTCTATTCCATAGTTGGTTTTTGGAACGGTACCTGTGCTTATATCAAACTCTGGTTTTATGCATCACCCCACCTCTCCTTCCCCCTTAAGCAGGCATAAGAGTGTTTTCTAAATGTGAGACACTGTTCTCTTTCCTAACTCACTTCAAGTGTAGCCATGTTTACAGGATCTTCATAAGTGATATCTTATGATAAGTTTCTTTTTCTCTGTGACTTATTTCCCTTAGAATCATCGTACCTGAATCCACCCATTTTGCTGCTACTGGTCTTATGACATTGATTTCATGGCTGAGGGATATTCTATCATACGTAAGTACCACAATTTTTTGAACCATTTTCATATTTCCTGGGATATTTAAGGTGTACCCAAGTTGAGGTCCTTGTAAGCAGTGCAGCCCTAAATTTTGGGGTGGCTCTGTCTTATTGATTTTCAGTTTTCCCAAGGTATATTCCCTAGACTGGAAGTGCCCTTGGCTCTGTAGCTCTGTTCTTTACTTGTTTTAAGGAACACAATGCACTCCTCCAGAGAGGCAGTTTGCAATTTACCTCCCGCCCATCAGCATAACAAGGCTCCCTGTTTTCCAGGGCCTGTCTTGCCTTTCTGGTTTTTACACATTTTGTGGATGTCCCTTTTGACCGGTGGGAAGTGATACTCCTTTGTAGTGCAGATTTGCATTGACCCTTTGCTTGCTTGGCCAAAAAGGGCTTATGCGTTTTCTCCTGAATATATTCAGGAGAAAACGCATACGCCCTTTTTGGCCAAGTGCATCATTGTCGAAGTTGTGCCCCTCTTCCTGTGCTTTAAAGGTGATTCCAACGTACCTCTTGAAATCTGTTTCCTGCTATTCTGCCTCTCTTTCAAGTCCGCCTCGTTGCCTTTCCTCAACAGATTTTTGGACGATAGTTGTCCTTTATTACTCGGCCAGTTTGTGAATTGCTGTGCCCCTGAGCTCCATTTTTCAACTCGTTTTTGGTGAGCTGACCGCAAGTCCAAAATTTTGGTTCAGGACCTATACTGGTTCCCGGTGGGTGGCTGAGACTTTGGTTAATTCTTCTTCCTGCGGGGAAGTTAGAGTGATATGTGCCCGTCCAAATGCCTAACAGCTACGCTCTCATTGGTTCTCCCTCTTCCCTTTCATCCTCTGCCAATTTGGCAACCTGTGTGAACCAGGAGGTTAAAGGGGCTGTCTCTCCAAGTTGGGAGATAGATAGTAAAGCAGATGGAAAGTCAAACCGGAGCACCAGGGGAAGGTCTATTCGTTGAGTTTTAGAAACCTTTCGTATTCACAGTGTGTCCGTTCTCTAGGTTTCCCGTACATGTTATAGCTGTAGTAATATTCCCTTCAACCTGGAGAGTTGGGACCCATGGAATGGGTGCCATGAATTATTGCTTTAAAGGGTCTGCATTTACTCACCCAATCTCACCAATCCTCTCAGTCCCAAGTGTCCAGCCTTATGACACATCCAACTGTCGTTGTAGATAGGGTAATTCCAGGTTTCAGCAGAGACCCTGAAGGAATTGTAAAGAATTTCCCAGTTTTTTTGTTTTGTTTTTGAAATTCCTTTTTAGAGTGGGTTTGACCTGATTCTCGCTGCCATGTTTATGCCAGTCTAGACACACTTGATTCCCTTACGGAGACATATCAATACATAGGTTTTAAGATTCTTACTTGTCAGATATATTCCTCTGCGGGAAATATGGGGTTTTGAGTCCCTTTCACTGAGGAAGGTGTAGGTCTTGTCTATTCCATAGTTGGTTTTTGGAACGGTACCTGTGCTTATATCAAACTCTGGTTTTATGCATCACCCCACCTCTCCTTCCCCCTTAAGCAGGCATAAGAGTGTTTTCTAAATGTGAGACACTGTTCTCTTTCCTAACTCAGTTCAAGTGTAGCCATGTTTACAGGATCTTCATAAGTGATATCTTATGATAAGTTTCTTTTTCTTTGTGACTTATTTCACTTAGAATCATCGTACCTGAATCCACCCATTTTGCTGCTACTGGTCTTATGACATTGATTTCATGGCTGAGGGATATTCTATCATACGTAAGTATCACAATTTTTTGAACCATTTTCATATTTCCTGGGATATTTAAGGTGTACCCAAGTTGAGGTCCTTGTAAGCAGTGCAGCCCTAAATTTTGGGGTGGCTCTGTCTCATTGATTTTCAGTTTTCCCAAGGTATATTCCCTAGACAGGAAGTGCCCTTGGCTCTGTAGCTCTGTTGTTTACTTGTTTTACGGAACACAATGCACTCCTCCAGAGAGGCAGTTGGCAATTTACCTCCCGCCCATCAGCATAACAAGGCTCCCTGTTGTCCAGGGCCTGTCTTGCCTTTCTGGTTTTTACACATTTTGTGGATGTCCCTTTTGACCGGTGGGAAGTGATACTTCTTTGTAGTGCAGATTTGCATTGCCCGTTTGCTTGCTTGGCCAAAAAGGGCGTATGCGTTTCCTCCTGAATATATTCAGGAGAAAACGCATACGCCCTTTTTGGCCAAGTGCATCATTGTCGAAGTTGTGCCCCTCTTCCTGTGCTTTAAAGGCGATTCCAACGTACGTCTTGAAATCTGTTTCCTGCTATTCTGCCTCGTTTTCAAGTCCGCCTCGTTGCCTTCCCTCAACAGATTTTTGGACGATAGTTGTCCTTTATTACTCGGCCACTTTGTGAATTGCTGTGCCCCTGAGCTCCATTTTTCAACTCGATTTTGGTGAGCTGACCGCAAGTCCAAAATTTTGGTTCAGGACCTATACTGGTTCCCGGTGGGTGGCTGAGACTTTGGTTAATTCTTCTTCCTGCCGGGAAATTACAGTGATATGTGCCGTCCAAATGCCTAATAGCTACTCTCTCATTGGTTCTCCCTCTTCCCTTTCATCCTCTGCCAAATTGGCAACCTGAGCGAACCAGGAGGTTAAAGGGGCTGTCTCTCCAGGTTGGGAGGTTGATAGTAAAGCAGATGGAAAGTCAAACCAGAGCACCAGGAGAGGGGCTATTCGTTGAGTTTTAAAAACCTTTTGTATTCACAGTGTGTCCGTTCCCTAGGTTTCCCGTATGTTATATCTGTAGTAATATTCCCTTCAACCTAGAGAGTTGGGATCCATGGAATGTGTGCCAGGCATTTGTGCTTTAAAAGGTCTGCATTTGCTCACCCAATCTCACCAATCGTCTCAGTCCCAAGTGTCCCTCCTTATGCCACATCCAGCTGTCGTTGTAGATAGGGTCATTCCAGGTTTCATCAGAGACCCTGAAGGAATTGTAAAGAATTTCCCAGTTTTTTTGTTTTGTTTTTGAAATTCCTTTTTATAGTGGGTTTGAGCTGATTCTCGCTGCCATGTTTATGCCAGTCTAGACACACTTGATTCCCTTACGGAGACATATCAATACATAGGTTTTAAGATTCTTACTAGTCAGATATATTCTTCTGCGGGAAATATGGGGTTCTGAGTCCCTTTCACTGAGGAAGGTGTAGGTCTTGTCTATTCCATAGTTGGTTTTTGGAACGGTACCTGTGCTTATATCAAACTCTGGTTTTATGCATCACCCCACCTCTCCTTCCCCCTTAAGCAGGCATAAGAGTGTTTTCTAAATGTGAGACACTGTTCTCTTTCCTAACTCACTTCAAGTGTAGCCATGTTTACAGGATCTTCATAAGTGATATCTTATGATAAGTTTCTTTTTCTCTGTGACTTATTTCCCTTAGAATCATCGTACCTGAATCCACCCATTTTGCTGCTACTGGTCTTATGACATTGATTTCATGGCTGAGGGATATTCTATTATACGTAAGTACCACAATTTTTTGAACCATTTTCATATTTCCTGGGATATTTAAGGTGTACCCAAGTTGAGGTCCTTGTAAGCAGTGCAGCCCTAAATTTTGGGGTGGCTCTGTCTTATTGATTTTCAGTTTTCCCAAGGTATATTCCCTAGACTGGAAGTGCCCTTGGCTCTGTAGCTCTGTTCTTTACTTGTTTTAAGGAACACAATGCACTCCTCCAGAGAGGCAGTTGGCAATTTACCTCCCGCCCATCAGCATAACAAGGCTCCCTGTTGTCCAGGGCCTGTCTTGCCTTTCTGGTTTTTACACATTTTGTGGATGTCCCTTTTGACCGGTGGGAAGTGATACTCCTTTGTAGTGCAGATTTGCATTGACCCTTTGCTTGCTTGGCCAAAAAGGGCTTATGCGTTTTCTCCTGAATATATTCAGGAGAAAACGCATACGCCCTTTTTGGCCAAGTGCATCATTGTCGAAGTTGTGCCCCTCTTCCTGTGCTTTAAAGGTGATTCCAACGTACCTCTTGAAATCTGTTTCCTGCTATTCTGCCTCTCTTTCAAGTCCGCCTCGTTGCCTTTCCTCAACAGATTTTTGGACGATAGTTGTCCTTTATTACTCGGCCAGTTTGTGAATTGCTGTGCCCCTGAGCTCCATTTTTCAACTTGTTTTTGGTGAGCTGACCGCAAGTCCAAAATTTTGGTTCAGGACCTATACTGGTTCCCGGTGGGTGGCTGAGACTTTGGTTAATTCTTCTTCCTGCGGGGAAGTTAGAGTGATATGTGCCCGTCCAAATGCCTAACAGCTATGCTCTCATTGGTTCTCCCTCTTCCCTTTCATCCTCTGCCAATTTGGCAACCTGTGTGAACCAGGAGGTTAAAGGGGCTGTCTCTCCAAGTTGGGAGATAGATAGTAAAGCAGATGGAAAGTCAAACAGGAGCACCAGGGGAAGGTCTATTCGTTGAGTTTTAGAAACCTTTCGTATCCACAGTGTGTCCGTTCTCTAGGTTTCCCGTACATGTTATAACTGTAGTAATATTCACTTCAACCTGGAGAGTTGGGACCCATGGAATGGGTGCCATGAATTATTGCTTTAAAGGGTCTGCATTTGCTCACCCAATCTCACCAATCCTCTCAGTCCCAAGTGTCCAGCCTTATGACACATCCAACTGTCGTTGTAGATAGGGTAATTCCAGGTTTCAGCAGAGACCCTGAAGGAATTGTAAAGAATTTCCCAGTTTTTTTGTTTTGTTTTTGAAATTCCTTTTTAGAGTGGGTTTGAGCTGATTCTCGCTGCCATGTTTATGCCAGTCTAGACACACTTGATTCCCTTACGGAGACATATCAATACATAGGTTTTAAGATTCTTACTTGTCAGATATATTCCTCTGCGGGAAATATGGGGTTTTGAGTCCCTTTCACTGAGGAAGGTGTAGGTCTTGTCTATTCCATAGTTGGTTTTTGGAACGGTACCTGTGCTTATATCAAACTCTGGTTTTATGCATCACCCCACCTCTCCTTCCCCCTTAAGCAGGCATAAGAGTGTTTTCTAAATGTGAGACACTGTTCTCTTTCCTAACTCAGTTCAAGTGTAGCCATGTTTACAGGATCTTCATAAGTGATATCTTATGATAAGTTTCTTTTTCTGTGTGACTTATTTCACTTAGAATCATCGTACCTGAATCCACCCATTTTGCTGCTACTGGTCTTATGACATTGATTTCATGGCTGAGGGATATTCTATCATACGTAAGTACCACAATTTTTTGAACCATTTTCATATTTCCTGGGATATTTAAGGTGTACCCAAGTTGAGGTCCTTGTAAGCAGTGCAGCCCTAAATTTTGGGGTGGCTCTGTCTCATTGATTTTCAGTTTTCCCAAGGTATATTCCCTAGACAGGAAGTGCCCTTGGCTCTGTAGCTCTGTTGTTTACTTGTTTTAAGGAACACAATGCACTCCTCCAGAGAGGCAGTTGGCAATTTACCTCCCGCCCATCAGCATAACAAGGCTCCCTGTTGTCCAGGGCCTGTCTTGCCTTTCTGGTTTTTACACATTTTGTGGATGTCCCTTTTGACCGGTGGGAAGTGATACTTCTTTGTAGTGCAGATTTGCATTGCCCGTTTGCTTGCTTGGCCAAAAAGGGCGTATGCGTTTCCTCCTGAATATATTCAGGAGAAAACGCATACGCCCTTTTTGGCCAAGTGCATCATTGTCGAAGTTGTGCCCCTCTTCCTGTGCTTTAAAGGCGATTCCAACGTACGTCTTGAAATCTGTTTCCTGCTATTCTGCCTCGTTTTCAAGTCCGCCTCGTTGCCTTCCCTCAACAGATTTTTGGACGATAGTTGTCCTTTATTACTCGGCCACTTTGTGAATTGCTGTGCCCCTGAGCTCCATTTTTCAACTCGATTTTGGTGAGCTGACCGCAAGTCCAAAATTTTGGTTCAGGACCTATACTGGTTCCCGGTGGGTGGCTGAGACTTTGGTTAATTCTTCTTCCTGCCGGGAAATTACAGTGATATGTGCCGTCCAAATGCCTAATAGCTACTCTCTCATTGGTTCTCCCTCTTCCCTTTCATCCTCTGCCAAATTGGCAACCTGAGCGAACCAGGAGGTTAAAGGGGCTGTCTCTCCAGGTTGGGAGGTTGATAGTAAAGCAGATGGAAAGTCAAACCAGAGCACCAGGAGAGGGGCTATTCGTTGAGTTTTAAAAACCTTTTGTATTCACAGTGTGTCCGTTCCCTAGGTTTCCCGTATGTTATATCTGTAGTAATATTCCCTTCAACCTAGAGAGTTGGGATCCATGGAATGTGTGCCAGGCATTTGTGCTTTAAAAGGTCTGCATTTGCTCACCCAATCTCACCAATCGTCTCAGTCCCAAGTGTCCCTCCTTATGCCACATCCAGCTGTCGTTGTAGATAGGGTCATTCCAGGTTTCATCAGAGACCCTGAAGGAATTGTAAAGAATTTCCCAGTTTTTTTGTTTTGTTTTTGAAATTCCTTTTTATAGTGGGTTTGAGCTGATTCTCGCTGCCATGTTTATGCCAGTCTAGACACACTTGATTCCCTTACGGAGACATATCAATACATAGGTTTTAAGATTCTTACTAGTCAGATATATTCTTCTGCGGGAAATATGGGGTTCTGAGTCCCTTTCACTGAGGAAGGTGTAGGTCTTGTCTATTCCATAGTTGGTTTTTGGAACGGTACCTGTGCTTATATCAAACTCTGGTTTTATGCATCACCCCACCTCTCCTTCCCCCTTAAGCAGGCATAAGAGTGTTTTCTAAATGTGAGACACTGTTCTCTTTCCTAACTCACTTCAAGTGTAGCCATGTTTACAGGATCTTCATAAGTGATATCTTATGATAAGTTTCTTTTTCTCTGTGACTTATTTCCCTTAGAATCATCGTACCTGAATCCACCCATTTTGCTGCTACTGGTCTTATGACATTGATTTCATGGCTGAGGGATATTCTATTATACGTAAGTACCACAATTTTTTGAACCATTTTCATATTTCCTGGGATATTTAAGGTGTACCCAAGTTGAGGTCCTTGTAAGCAGTGCAGCCCTAAATTTTGGGGTGGCTCTGTCTTATTGATTTTCAGTTTTCCCAAGGTATATTCCCTAGACTGGAAGTGCCCTTGGCTCTGTAGCTCTGTTCTTTACTTGTTTTAAGGAACACAATGCACTCCTCCAGAGAGGCAGTTGGCAATTTACCTCCCGCCCATCAGCATAACAAGGCTCCCTGTTGTCCAGGGCCTGTCTTGCCTTTCTGGTTTTTACACATTTTGTGGATGTCCCTTTTGACCGGTGGGAAGTGATACTCCTTTGTAGTGCAGATTTGCATTGACCCTTTGCTTGCTTGGCCAAAAAGGGCTTATGCGTTTTCTCCTGAATATATTCAGGAGAAAACGCATACGCCCTTTTTGGCCAAGTGCATCATTGTCGAAGTTGTGCCCCTCTTCCTGTGCTTTAAAGGTGATTCCAACGTACCTCTTGAAATCTGTTTCCTGCTATTCTGCCTCTCTTTCAAGTCCGCCTCGTTGCCTTTCCTCAACAGATTTTTGGACGATAGTTGTCCTTTATTACTCGGCCAGTTTGTGAATTGCTGTGCCCCTGAGCTCCATTTTTCAACTTGTTTTTGGTGAGCTGACCGCAAGTCCAAAATTTTGGTTCAGGAACTATACTGGTTCCCGGTGGGTGGCTGAGACTTTGGTTAATTCTTCTTCCTGCGGGGAAGTTAGAGTGATATGTGCCCGTCCAAATGCCTAACAGCTATGCTCTCATTGGTTCTCCCTCTTCCCTTTCATCCTCTGCCAATTTGGCAACCTGTGTGAACCAGGAGGTTAAAGGGGCTGTCTCTCCAAGTTGGGAGATAGATAGTAAAGCAGATGGAAAGTCAAACAGGAGCACCAGGGGAAGGTCTATTCGTTGAGTTTTAGAAACCTTTCGTATCCACAGTGTGTCCGTTCTCTAGGTTTCCCGTACATGTTATAACTGTAGTAATATTCACTTCAACCTGGAGAGTTGGGACCCATGGAATGGGTGCCATGAATTATTGCTTTAAAGGGTCTGCATTTGCTCACCCAATCTCACCAATCCTCTCAGTCCCAAGTGTCCAGCCTTATGACACATCCAACTGTCGTTGTAGATAGGGTAATTCCAGGTTTCAGCAGAGACCCTGAAGGAATTGTAAAGAATTTCCCAGTTTTTTTGTTTTGTTTTTGAAATTCCTTTTTAGAGTGGGTTTGAGCTGATTCTCGCTGCCATGTTTATGCCAGTCTAGACACACTTGATTCCCTTACGGAGACATATCAATACATAGGTTTTAAGATTCTTACTTGTCAGATATATTCCTCTGCGGGAAATATGGGGTTTTGAGTCCCTTTCACTGAGGAAGGTGTAGGTCTTGTCTATTCCATAGTTGGTTTTTGGAACGGTACCTGTGCTTATATCAAACTCTGGTTTTATGCATCACCCCACCTCTCCTTCCCCCTTAAGCAGGCATAAGAGTGTTTTCTAAATGTGAGACACTGTTCTCTTTCCTAACTCAGTTCAAGTGTAGCCATGTTTACAGGATCTTCATAAGTGATATCTTATGATAAGTTTCTTTTTCTGTGTGACTTATTTCACTTAGAATCATCGTACCTGAATCCACCCATTTTGCTGCTACTGGTCTTATGACATTGATTTCATGGCTGAGGGATATTCTATCATACGTAAGTACCACAATTTTTTGAACCATTTTCATATTTCCTGGGATATTTAAGGTGTACCCAAGTTGAGGTCCTTGTAAGCAGTGCAGCCCTAAATTTTGGGGTGGCTCTGTCTCATTGATTTTCAGTTTTCCCAAGGTATATTCCCTAGACAGGAAGTGCCCTTGGCTCTGTAGCTCTGTTGTTTACTTGTTTTAAGGAACACAATGCACTCCTCCAGAGAGGCAGTTGGCAATTTACCTCCCGCCCATCAGCATAACAAGGCTCCCTGTTGTCCAGGGCCTGTCTTGCCTTTCTGGTTTTTACACATTTTGTGGATGTCCCTTTTGACCGGTGGGAAGTGATACTTCTTTGTAGTGCAGATTTGCATTGCCCGTTTGCTTGCTTGGCCAAAAAGGGCGTATGCGTTTCCTCCTGAATATATTCAGGAGAAAACGCATACGCCCTTTTTGGCCAAGTGCATCATTGTCGAAGTTGTGCCCCTCTTCCTGTGCTTTAAAGGCGATTCCAACGTACGTCTTGAAATCTGTTTCCTGCTATTCTGCCTCGTTTTCAAGTCCGCCTCGTTGCCTTCCCTCAACAGATTTTTGGACGATAGTTGTCCTTTATTACTCGGCCACTTTGTGAATTGCTGTGCCCCTGAGCTCCATTTTTCAACTCGATTTTGGTGAGCTGACCGCAAGTCCAAAATTTTGGTTCAGGACCTATACTGGTTCCCGGTGGGTGGCTGAGACTTTGGTTAATTCTTCTTCCTGCCGGGAAATTACAGTGATATGTGCCGTCCAAATGCCTAATAGCTACTCTCTCATTGGTTCTCCCTCTTCCCTTTCATCCTCTGCCAAATTGGCAACCTGAGCGAACCAGGAGGTTAAAGGGGCTGTCTCTCCAGGTTGGGAGGTTGATAGTAAAGCAGATGGAAAGTCAAACCAGAGTACCAGGAGAGGGGCTATTCGTTGAGTTTTAAAAACCTTTTGTATTCACAGTGTGTCCGTTCCCTAGGTTTCCCGTATGTTATATCTGTAGTAATATTCCCTTCAACCTAGAGAGTTGGGATCCATGGAATGTGTGCCAGGCATTTGTGCTTTAAAAGGTCTGCATTTGCTCACCCAATCTCACCAATCGTCTCAGTCCCAAGTGTCCCTCCTTATGCCACATCCAGCTGTCGTTGTAGATAGGGTCATTCCAGGTTTCATCAGAGACCCTGAAGGAATTGTAAAGAATTTCCCAGTTTTTTTGTTTTGTTTTTGAAATTCCTTTTTATAGTGGGTTTGAGCTGATTCTCGCTGCCATGTTTATGCCAGTCTAGACACACTTGATTCCCTTACGGAGACATATCAATACATAGGTTTTAAGATTCTTACTAGTCAGATATATTCTTCTGCGGGAAATATGGGGTTCTGAGTCCCTTTCACTGAGGAAGGTGTAGGTCTTGTCTATTCCATAGTTGGTTTTTGGAACGGTACCTGTGCTTATATCAAACTCTGGTTTTATGCATCACCCCACCTCTCCTTCCCCCTTAAGCAGGCATAAGAGTGTTTTCTAAATGTGAGACACTGTTCTCTTTCCTAACTCAGTTCAAGTGTAGCCATGTTTACAGGATCTTCATAAGTGATATCTTATGATAAGTTTCTTTTTCTCTGTGACTTATTTCACTTAGAATCATCGTACCTCAATCCACCCATTTTGCTGCTACTGGTCTTATGACATTGATTTCATGGCTGAGGGATATTCCATCGTACGTAAGTACCACAATTTTTTGAACCATTTTTATATTTCCTGGGATATTTAAGGTGTACCCAAGTTGAGGTCCTTGTAAGCAGTGCAGCCCTAAATTTTGGGGTGGCTCTGTCTTATTGATTTTCAGTTTTCCCAAGGTATATTCCCTAGACTGGAAGTGCCCTTGGCTCTGTAGCTCTGTTCTTTACTTGTTTTAAGGAACACAATGCACTCCTCCAGAGAGGCAGTTGGCAATTTACCTCCCGCCCATCAGCATAACAAGGCTCCCTGTTGTCCAGGGCCTGTCTTGCCTTTCTGGTTTTTACACATTTTGGGGATGTCCCTTTTGACCGGTGGGAAGTGATACTCCTTTGTAGTGCAGATTTGCATTGACCCTTTGCTTGCTTGGCCAAAAAGGGCGTATGCGTTTTCTCCTGAATATATTCAGGAGAAAACGCATACGCCCTTTTTGGCCAAGTGCATCATTGTCGAAGTTGTGCCCCTCTTCCTGTGCTTTAAAGGTGATTCCAACGTACCTCTTGAAATCTGTTTCCTGCTATTCTGCCTCTCTTTCAAGTCCGCCTCGTTGCCTTTCCTCAACAGATTTTTGGACGATAGTTGTCCTTTATTACTCGGCCAGTTTGTGAATTGCTGTGCCCCTGAGCTCCATTTTTCAACTCGTTTTTGGTGAGCTGACCGCAAGTCCAAAATTTTGGTTCAGGACCTATACTGGTTCCCGGTGGGTGGCTGAGACTTTGGTTAATTCTTCTTCCTGCGGGGAAGTTAGAGTGATATGTGCCCGTCCAAATGCCTAACAGCTACGCTCTCATTGGTTCTCCCTCTTCCCTTTCATCCTCTGCCAATTTGGCAACCTGTGTGAACCAGGAGGTTAAAGGGGCTGTCTCTCCAAGTTGGGAGATAGATAGTAAAGCAGATGGAAAGTCAAACAGGAGCACCAGGGGAAGGTCTATTCGTTGAGTTTTAGAAACCTTTCGTATCCACAGTGTGTCCGTTCTCTAGGTTTCCCGTACATGTTATAACTGTAGTAATATTCCCTTCAACCTGGAGAGTTGGGACCCATGGAATGGGTGCCATGAATTATTGCTTTAAAGGGTCTGCATTTGCTCACCCAATCTCACCAATCCTCTCAGTCCCAAGTGTCCAGCCTTTGACACATCCAACTGTCGTTGTAGATAGGGTAATTCCAGGTTTCAGCAGAGACCCTGAAGGAATTGTAAAGAATTTCCCAGTTTTTTTGTTTTGTTTTTGAAATTCCTTTTTAGAGTGGGTTTGACCTGATTCTCGCTGCCATGTTTATGCCAGTCTAGACACACTTGATTCCCTTACGGAGACATATCAATACATAGGTTTTAAGATTCTTACTTGTCAGATATATTCCTCTGCGGGAAATATGGGGTTTTGAGTCCCTTTCACTGAGGAAGGTGTAGGTCTTGTCTATTCCATAGTTGGTTTTTGGAACGGTACCTGTGCTTATATCAAACTCTGGTTTTATGCATCACCCCACCTCTCCTTCCCCCTTAAGCAGGCATAAGAGTGTTTTCTAAATGTGAGACACTGTTCTCTTTCCTAACTCAGTTCAAGTGTAGCCATGTTTACAGGATCTTCATAAGTGATATCTTATGATAAGTTTCTTTTTCTGTGTGACTTATTTCACTTAGAATCATCGTACCTGAATCCACCCATTTTGCTGCTACTGGTCTTATGACATTGATTTCATGGCTGAGGGATATTCTATCATACGTAAGTACCACAATTTTTTGAACCATTTTCATATTTCCTGGGATATTTAAGGTGTACCCAAGTTGAGGTCCTTGAAAGCAGTGCAGCCCTAAATTTTGGGGTGGCTCTGTCTCATTGATTTTCAGTTTTCCCAAGGTATATTCCCTAGACAGGAAGTGCCCTTGGCTCTGTAGCTCTGTTGTTTACTTGTTTTACGGAACACAATGCACTCCTCCAGAGAGGCAGTTGGCAATTTACATCCCGCCCATCAGCATAACAAGGCTCCCTGTTGTCCAGGGCCTGTCTTGCCTTTCTTGTTCTTACATATTTTGTGGATGTCCCTTTTGACCGGTGGGAAGTGATACTTCTTTGTAGTGCAGATTTGCATTGCCCGTTTGCTTGCTTGGCCAAAAAGGGCGTATGCGTTTTCTCCTGAATATATTCAGGAGAAAACGCATACGCCCTTTTTGGCCAAGTGCATCATTGTCGAAGTTGTGCCCCTCTTCCTGTGCTTTAAAGGCGATTCCAACGTACGTCTTGAAATCTGTTCCTGCTATTCTGCCTCGCTTTCAAGTCCGCCTCGTTGCCTTCCCTCAACAGATTTTTGGACGATAGTTGTCCTTTATTACTCGGCCACTTTGTGAATTGCTGTGCCCCTGAGCTCCATTTTTCAACTCGATTTTGGTGAGCTGACCGCAAGTCCAAAATTTTGGTTCAGGACCTATACTGGTTCCCGGTGGGTGGCTGAGACTTTGGTTAATTCTTCTTCCTGCCGGGAAATTACAGTGATATGTGCCGTCCAAATGCCTAATAGCTACTCTCTCATTGGTTCTCCCTCTTCCCTTTCATCCTCTGCCAAATTGGCAACCTGAGCGAACCAGGAGGTTAAAGGGGCTGTCTCTCCAGGTTGGGAGGTTGATAGTAAAGCAGATGGAAAGTCAAACCAGAGCACCAGGAGAGGGGCTATTCGTTGAGTTTTAAAAACCTTTCGTATTCACAGTGTGTCCGTTCCCTAGGTTTCCCGTATGTTATATCTGTAGTAATATTCCCTTCAACCTAGAGAGTTGGGATCCATGGAATGTGTGCCAGGCATTTGTGCTTTAAAAGGTCTGCATTTGCTCACCCAATCTCACCAATCGTCTCAGTCCCAAGTGTCCCTCCTTATGCCACATCCAGCTGTCGTTGTAGATAGGGTCATTCCAGGTTTCATCAGAGACCCTGAAGGAATTGTAAAGAATTTCCCAGTTTTTTTGTTTTGTTTTTGAAATTCCTTTTTATAGTGGGTTTGAGCTGATTCTCGCTGCCATGTTTATGCCAGTCTAGACACACTTGATTCCCTTACGGAGACATATCAATACATAGGTTTTAAGATTCTTACTAGTCAGATATATTCTTCTGCGGGAAATATGGGGTTCTGAGTCCCTTTCACTGAGGAAGGTGTAGGTCTTGTCTATTCCATAGTTGGTTTTTGGAACGGTACCTGTGCTTATATCAAACTCTGGTTTTATGCATCACCCCACCTCTCCTTCCCCCTTAAGCAGGCATAAGAGTGTTTTCTAAATGTGAGACACTGTTCTCTTTCCTAACTCAGTTCAAGTGTAGCCATGTTTACAGGATCTTCATAAGTGATATCTTATGATAAGTTTCTTTTTCTCTGTGACTTATTTCACTTAGGATCATCGTACCTGAATCCACCATTTTGCTGCTACTGGTCTTATGACATTGATTTCATGGCTGAGGGATATTCCATCGTACGTAAGTACCACAATTTTTTGAACCATTTTTATATTTCCTGGGATATTTAAGGTGTACCCAAGTTGAGGTCCTTGTAAGCAGTGCAGCCCTAAATTTTGGGGTGGCTCTGTCTTATTGATTTTCAGTTTTCCCAAGGTATATTCCCTAGACTGGAAGTGCCCTTGGCTCTGTAGCTCTGTTCTTTACTTGTTTTAAGGAACACAATGCACTCCTCCAGAGAGGCAGTTGGCAATTTACCTCCCGCCCATCAGCATAACAAGGCTCCCTGTTGTCCAGGGCCTGTCTTTCCTTTCTGGTTTTTACACATTTTGTGGATGTCCCTTTTGACCGGTGGGAAGTGATACTCCTTTGTAGTGCAGATTTGCATTGACCCTTTGCTTGCTTGGCCAAAAAGGGCGTATGCGTTTTCTCCTGAATATATTCAGGAGAAAACGCATACGCCCTTTTTGGCCAAGTGCATCATTGTCGAAGTTGTGCCCCTCTTCCTGTGCTTTAAAGGTGATTCCAACGTACCTCTTGAAATCTGTTTCCTGCTATTCTGCCTCTCTTTCAAGTCCGCCTCGTTGCCTTTCCTCAACAGATTTTTGGACGATAGTTGTCCTTTATTACTCGGCCAGTTTGTGAATTGCTGTGCCCCTGAGCTCCATTTTTCAACTCGTTTTTGGTGAGCTGACCGCAAGTCCAAAATTTTGGTTCAGGACCTATACTGGTTCCCGGTGGGTGGCTGAGACTTTGGTTAATTCTTCTTCCTGCGGGGAATTTAGAGTGATATGTGCCGTCCAAATGCCTAACAGCTACGCTCTCATTGGTTCTCCCTCTTCCCTTTCATCCTCTGCCAATTTGGCAACCTGTGTGAACCAGGAGGTTAAAGGGGCTGTCTCTCCAAGTTGGGAGATAGATAGTAAAGCAGATGGTAAGTCAAACCGGAGCACCAGGGGAAGGTCTATACGTTGAGATTTAGAAACCTTTCGTATTCACAGTGTGTCCGTTCCCTAGGTTTCCCGTACATGTTATATCTGTAGTAATATTCCCTTCAACCTAGAGAGTTGGGATCCATGGAATGTGTGCCAGGCATTTGTGCTTTAAAAGGTCTGCATTTGCTCACCCAATCTCACCAATCGTCTCAGTCCCAAGTGTCCCTCCTTATGCCACATCCAGCTGTCGTTGTAGATAGGGTCATTCCAGGTTTCATCAGAGACCCTGAAGGAATTGTAAAGAATTTCCCAGTTTTTTTGTTTTGTTTTTGAAATTCCTTTTTATAGTGGGTTTGAGCTGATTCTCGCTGCCATGTTTATGCCAGTCTAGACACACTTGATTCCCTTACGGAAACATATCAATACATAGGTTTTAAGATTCTTACTAGTCAGATATATTCTTCTGCGGGAAATATGGGGTTCTGAGTCCCTTTCACTGAGGAAGGTGTAGGTCTTGTCTATTCCATAGTTGGTTTTTGGAACGGTACCTGTGCTTATATCAAACTCTGGTTTTATGCATCACCCCACCTCTCCTTCCCCCTTAAGCAGGCATAAGAGTGTTTTCTAAATGTGAGACACTGTTCTCTTTCCTAACTCAGTTCAAGTGTAGCCATGTTTACAGGATCTTCATAAGTGATATCTTATGATAAGTTTCTTTTTCTCTGTGACTTATTTCACTTAGAATCATCGTACCTCAATCCACCCATTTTGCTGCTACTGGTCTTATGACATTGATTTCATGGCTGAGGGATATTCCATCGTACGTAAGTACCACAATTTTTTGAAACATTTTTATATTTCCTGGGATATTTAAGGTGTACCCAAGTTGAGGTCCTTGTAAGCAGTGCAGCCCTAAATTTTGGGGTGGCTCTGTCTTATTGATTTTCAGGTTTCCCAAGGTATATTCCCTAGACAGGAAGTGCCCTTGGCTCTGTAGCTCTGTTCTTTACTTGTTTTAAGGAACACAATGCACTCCTCCAGAGAGGCAGTTGGCAATTTACCTCCCGCCCATCAGCATAACAAGGCTCCCTGTTGTCCAGGGCCTGTCTTGCCTTTCTGGTTTTTACACATTTTGTGGATGTCCCTTTTGACCGGTGGGAAGTGATACTCCTTTGTAGTGCAGATTTGCATTGACCCTTTGCTTGCTTGGCCAAAAAGGGCGTATGCGTTTTCTCCTGAATATATTCAGGAGAAAACGCATACGCCCTTTTTGGCCAAGTGCATCATTGTCGAAGTTGTACCCCTCTTCCTGTGCTTTAAAGGTGATTCCAACATACCTCTTGAAATCTGTTTCCTGCTATTCTGCCTCTCTTTCAAGTCCGCCTCGTTGCCTTTCCTCAACAGATTTTTGGACGATAGTTGTCCTTTATTACTCGGCCAGTTTGTGAATTGCTGTGCCCCTGAGCTCCATTTTTCAACTCGTTTTTGGTGAGCTGACCGCAAGTCCAAAATTTTGGTTCAGGACCTATACTGGTTCCCGGTGGGTGGCTGAGACTTTGGTTAATTCTTCTTCCTGCGGGGAATTTAGAGTGATATGTGCCGTCCAAATGCCTAACAGCTACGCTCTCATTGGTTCTCCCTCTTCCCTTTCATCCTCTGCCAATTTGGCAACCTGTGTGAACCAGGAGGTTAAAGGGGCTGTCTCTCCAAGTTGGGAGATAGATAGTAAAGCAGATGGTAAGTCAAACCGGAGCACCAGGGGAAGGTCTATTCGTTGAGATTTAGAAACCTTTCGTATTCACAGTGTGTCCGTTCCCTAGGTTTCCCGTACATGTTATATCTGTAGTAATATTCCCTTCAACCTAGAGAGTTGGGATCCATGGAATGTGTGCCAGGCATTTGTGCTTTAAAAGGTCTGCATTTGCTCACCCAATCTCACCAATCGTCTCAGTCCCAAGTGTCCCTCCTTATGCCACATCCAGCTGTCGTTGTAGATAGGGTCATTCCAGGTTTCATCAGAGACCCTGAAGGAATTGTAAAGAATTTCCCAGTTTTTTTGTTTTGTTTTTGAAATTCCTTTTTATAGTGGGTTTGAGCTGATTCTCGCTGCCATGTTTATGCCAGTCTAGACACACTTGATTCCCTTACGGAAACATATCAATACATAGGTTTTAAGATTCTTACTAGTCAGATATATTCTTCTGCGGGAAATATGGGGTTCTGAGTCCCTTTCACTGAGGAAGGTGTAGGTCTTGTCTATTCCATAGTTGGTTTTTGGAACGGTACCTGTGCTTATATCAAACTCTGGTTTTATGCATCACCCCACCTCTCCTTCCCCCTTAAGCAGGCATAAGAGTGTTTTCTAAATGTGAGACACTGTTCTCTTTCCTAACTCAGTTCAAGTGTAGCCATGTTTACAGGATCTTCATAAGTGATATCTTATGATAAGTTTCTTTTTCTCTGTGACTTATTTCACTTAGAATCATCGTACCTCAATCCACCCATTTTGCTGCTACTGGTCTTATGACATTGATTTCATGGCTGAGGGATATTCCATCGTACGTAAGTACCACAATTTTTTGAAACATTTTTATATTTCCTGGGATATTTAAGGTGTACCCAAGTTGAGGTCCTTGTAAGCAGTGCAGCCCTAAATTTTGGGGTGGCTCTGTCTTATTGATTTTCAGGTTTCCCAAGGTATATTCCCTAGACTGGTAGTGCCCTTGGCTCTGTAGCTCTGTTCTTTACTTGTTTTAAGGAACACAATGCACTCCTCCAGAGAGGCAGTTGGCAATTTACCTCCCGCCCATCAGCATAACAAGGCTCCCTGTTGTCCAGGGCCTGTCTTGCCTTTCTGGTTTTTACACATTTTGTGGATGTCCCTTTTGACCGGTGGGAAGTGATACTCCTTTGTAGTGCAGATTTGCATTGACCCTTTGCTTGCTTGGCCAAAAAGGGCGTATGTGTTTTCTCCTGAATATATTCAGGAGAAAACGCATACGCCCTTTTTGGCCAAGTGCATCATTGTCGAAGTTGTGCCCCTCTTCCTGTGCTTTAAAGGTGATTCCAATGTACATCTTGAAATCTGTTTCCTGCTATTCTGCCTCTTTTTCAAGTCCGCCTCGTTGCCTTTCCTCAACAGATTTTTGGACGATAGTTGTCCTTTATTACTCGGCCAGTTTGTGAATTGCTGTGCCCCTGAGCTCCATTTTTCAACTCGTTTTTGGTGAGCTGACCGCAAGTCCAAAATTTTGGTTCAGGACCTATACTGGTTCCCGGTGGGTGGCTGAGACTTTGGTTAATTCTTCTTCCTGCGGGGAAGTTAGAGTGATATGTGCCCGTCCAAATGCCTAACAGCTACGCTCTCATTGGTTCTCCCTCTTCCCTTTCATCCTCTGCCAATTTGGCAACCTGTGTGAACCAGGAGGTTAAAGGGGCTGTCTCTCCAAGTTGGGAGATAGATAGTAAAGCAGATGGAAAGTCAAACCGGAGCACCAGGGGAAGGTCTATTCGTTGAGTTTTAGAAACCTTTCGTATTCACAGTGTGTCCGTTCTCTAGGTTTCCCGTACATGTTATAACTGTAGTAATATTCCCTTCAACCTGGAGAGTTGGGACCCATGGAATGGGTGCCATGAATTATTGCTTTAAAGGGTCTGCATTTGCTCACCCAATCTCACCAATCCTCTCAGTCCCAAGTGTCCAGCCTTATGACACATCCAACTGTCGTTGTAGATAGGGTAATTCCAGGTTTCAGCAGAGACCCTGAAGGAATTGTAAAGAATTTCCCAGTTTTTTTGTTTTGTTTTTGAAATTCCTTTTTAGAGTGGGTTTGACCTGATTCTCGCTGCCATGTTTATGCCAGTCTAGACACACTTGATTCCCTTACGGAGACATATCAATACATAGGTTTTAAGATTCTTACTTGTCAGATATATTCCTCTGCGGGAAATATGGGGTTTTGAGTCCCTTTCACTGAGGAAGGTGTAGGTCTTGTCTATTCCATAGTTGGTTTTTGGAACGGTACCTGTGCTTATATCAAACTCTGGTTTTATGCATCACCCCACCTCTCCTTCCCCCTTAAGCAGGCATAAGAGTGTTTTCTAAATGTGAGACACTGTTCTCTTTCCTAACTCAGTTCAAGTGTAGCCATGTTTACAGGATCTTCATAAGTGATATCTTATGATAAGTTTCTTTTTCTGTGTGACTTATTTCACTTAGAATCATCGTACCTGAATCCACCCATTTTGCTGCTACTGGTCTTATGACATTGATTTCATGGCTGAGGGATATTCTATCATACGTAAGTACCACAATTTTTTGAACCATTTTCATATTTCCTGGGATATTTAAGGTGTACCCAAGTTGAGGTCCTTGTAAGCAGTGCAGCCCTAAATTTTGGGGTGGCTCTGTCTCATTGATTTTCAGTTTTCCCAAGGTATATTCCCTAGACAGGAAGTGCCCTTGGCTCTGTAGCTCTGTTGTTTACTTGTTTTAAGGAACACAATGCACTCCTCCAGAGAGGCAGTTGGCAATTTACCTCCCGCCCATCAGCATAACAAGGCTCCCTGTTGTCCAGGGCCTGTCTTGCCTTTCTGGTTTTTACACATTTTGTGGATGTCCCTTTTGACCGGTGGGAAGTGATACTTCTTTGTAGTGCAGATTTGCATTGCCCGTTTGCTTGCTTGGCCAAAAAGGGCGTATGCGTTTCCTCCTGAATATATTCAGGAGAAAACGCATACGCCCTTTTTGGCCAAGTGCATCATTGTCGAAGTTGTGCCCCTCTTCCTGTGCTTTAAAGGCGATTCCAACGTACGTCTTGAAATCTGTTTCCTGCTATTCTGCCTCGCTTTCAAGTCCGCCTCGTTGCCTTCCCTCAACAGATTTTTGGACGATAGTTGTCCTTTATTACTCGGCCAGTTTGTGAATTGCTGTGCCCCTGAGCTCCATTTTTCAACTCGATTTTGGTGAGCTGACCGCAAGTCCAAAATTTTGGTTCAGGACCTATACTGGTTCCCGGTGGGTGGCTGAGACTTTGGTTAATTCTTCTTCCTGCCGGGAAATTACAGTGATATGTGCCGTCCAAATGCCTAATAGCCACTCTCTCATTGGTTCTCCCTCTTCCCTTTCATCCTCTGCCAAATTGGCAACCTGAGCGAACCAGGAGGTTAAAGGGGCTGTCTCTCCAAGTTGGGAGGTTGATAGTAAAGCAGATGGAAAGTCAAACCAGAGCACCAGGAGACGGGCTATTCGTTGAGTTTTAAAAACCTTTTGTATTCACAGTGTGTCCGTTCCCTAGGTTTCCCGTATGTTATATCTGTAGTAATATTCCCTTCAACCTAGAGAGTTGGGATCCATGGAATGTGTGCCAGGCATTTGTGCTTTAAAAGGTCTGCATTTGCTCACCCAATCTCACCAATCGTCTCAGTCCCAAGTGTCCCTCCTTATGCCACATCCAGCTGTCGTTGTAGATAGGGTCATTCCAGGTTTCATCAGAGACCCTGAAGGAATTGTAAAGAATTTCCCAGTTTTTTTGTTTTGTTTTTGAAATTCCTTTTTATAGTGGGTTTGAGCTGATTCTCGCTGCCAGGTTTATGCCAGTCGAGACACACTTGATTCCCTTACGGAGACATATCAATACATAGGTTTTAAGATTTTTACTAGTCAGATATATTCTTCTGCGGGAAATATGGGGTTCTGAGTCCCTTTCACTGAGGAAGGTGTAGGTCTTGTCTATTCCATAGTTGGTTTTTGGAACGGTACCTGTGCTTATATCAAACTCTGGTTTTATGCATCACCCCACCTCTCCTTCCCCCTTAAGCAGGCATAAGAGTGTTTTCTAAATGTGAGACACTGTTCTCTTTCCTAACTCACTTCAAGTGTAGCCATGTTTACAGGATCTTCATAAGTGATATCTTATGATAAGTTTCTTTTTCTCTGTGACTTATTTCCCTTAGAATCATCGTACCAGAATCCACCCATTTTGCTGCTACTGGTCTTATGACATTGATTTCATGGCTGAGGGATATTCTATCATACGTAAGTACCACAATTTTTTGAACCATTTTCATATTTCCTGGGATATTTAAGGTGTACCCAAGTTGAGGTCCTTGTAAGCAGTGCAGCCCTAAATTTTGGGGTGGCTCTGTCTTATTGATTTTCAGTTTTCCCAAGGTATATTCCCTAGACTGGAAGTGCCCTTGGCTCTGTAGCTCTGTTCTTTACTTATTTTAAGGAACACAATGCACTCCTCCAGAGAGGCAGTTGGCAATTTACCTCCCGCCCATCAGCATAACAAGGCTCCCTGTTGTCCAGGGCCTGTCTTGCCTTTCTGGTTTTTACACATTTTGTGGATGTCCCTTTTGACCGGTGGGAAGTGATACTCCTTTGTAGTGCAGATTTGCATTGACCCTTTGCTTGCTTGGCCAAAAAGGGCTTATGCGTTTTCTCCTGAATATATTCAGGAGAAAACGCATACGCCCTTTTTGGCCAAGTGCATCATTGTCGAAGTTGTGCCCCTCTTCCTGTGCTTTAAAGGTGATTCCAACGTACCTCTTGAAATCTGTTTCCTGCTATTCTGCCTCTCTTTCAAGTCCGCCTCGTTGCCTTTCCTCAACAGATTTTTGGACGATAGTTGTCCTTTATTACTCGGCCAGTTTGTGAATTGCTGTGCCCCTGAGCTCCATTTTTCAACTCGTTTTTGGTGAGCTGACCGCAAGTCCAAAATTTTGGTTCAGGACCTATACTGGTTCCCGGTGGGTGGCTGAGACTTTGGTTAATTCTTCTTCCTGCCGGGAAATTACAGTGATATGTGCCGTCCAAATGCCTAATAGCTACTCTCTCATTGGTTCTCCCTCTTCCCTTTCATCCTCTGCCAAATTGGCAACCTGAGCGAACCAGGAGGTTAAAGGGGCTGTCTCTCCAGGTTGGGAGGTTGATAGTAAAGCAGATGGAAAGTCAAACCAGAGCACCAGGAGAGGGGCTATTCGTTGAGTTTTAAAAACCTTTTGTATTCACAGTGTGTCCGTTCCCTAGGTTTCCCGTATGTTATATCTGTAGTAATATTCCCTTCAACCTAGAGAGTTGGGATCCATGGAATGTGTGCCAGGCATTTGTGCTTTAAAAGGTCTGCATTTGCTCACCCAATCTCACCAATCGTCTCAGTCCCAAGTGTCCCTCCTTATGCCACATCCAGCTGTCGTTGTAGATAGGGTCATTCCAGGTTTCATCAGAGACCCTGAAGGAATTGTAAAGAATTTCCCAGTTTTTTTGGTTTGTTTTTGAAATTCCTTTTTATAGTGGGTTTGAGCTGATTCTCGCTGCCATGTTTATGCCAGTCTAGACACACTTGATTCCCTTACGGAGACATATCAATACATAGGTTTTAAGATTCTTACTAGTCAGATATATTCTTCTGCGGGAAATATGGGGTTCTGAGTCCCTTTCACTGAGGAAGGTGTAGGTCTTGTCTATTCCATAGTTGGTTTTTGGAACGGTACCTGTGCTTATATCAAACTCTGGTTTTATGCATCACCCCACCTCTCCTTCCCCCTTAAGCAGGCATAAGAGTGTTTTCTAAATGTGAGACACTGTTCTCTTTCCTAACTCAGTTCAAGTGTAGCCATGTTTACAGGATCTTCATAAGTGATATCTTATGATAAGTTTCTTTTTCTCTGTGACTTATTTCACTTAGAATCATCGTACCTCAATCCACCCATTTTGCTGCTACTGGTCTTATGACATTGATTTCATGGCTGAGGGATATTCCATCGTACGTAAGTACCACAATTTTTTGAACCATTTTTATATTTCCTGGGATATTTAAGGTGTACCCAAGTTGAGGTCCTTGTAAGCAGTGCAGCCCTAAATTTTGGGGTGGCTCTGTCTTATTGATTTTCAGTTTTCCCAAGGTATATTCCCTAGACTGGAAGTGCCCTTGGCTCTGTAGCTCTGTTCTTTACTTGTTTTAAGGAACACAATGCACTCCTCCAGAGAGGCAGTTGGCAATTTACCTCCCGCCCATCAGCATAACAAGGCTCCCTGTTGTCCAGGGCCTGTCTTGCCTTTCTGGTTTTTACACATTTTGGGGATGTCCCTTTTGACCGGTGGGAAGTGATACTCCTTTGTAGTGCAGATTTGCATTGACCCTTTGCTTGCTTGGCCAAAAAGGGCGTATGCGTTTTCTCCTGAATATATTCAGGAGAAAACGCATACGCCCTTTTTGGCCAAGTGCATCATTGTCGAAGTTGTGCCCCTCTTCCTGTGCTTTAAAGGTGATTCCAACGTACCTCTTGAAATCTGTTTCCTGCTATTCTGCCTCTCTTTCAAGTCCGCCTCGTTGCCTTTCCTCAACAGATTTTTGGACGATAGTTGTCCTTTATTACTCGGCCAGTTTGTGAATTGCTGTGCCCCTGAGCTCCATTTTTCAACTCGTTTTTGGTGAGCTGACCGCAAGTCCAAAATTTTGGTTCAGGACCTATACTGGTTCCCGGTGGGTGGCTGAGACTTTGGTTAATTCTTCTTCCTGCGGGGAAGTTAGAGTGATATGTGCCCGTCCAAATGCCTAACAGCTACGCTCTCATTGGTTCTCCCTCTTCCCTTTCATCCTCTGCCAATTTGGCAACCTGTGTGAACCAGGAGGTTAAAGGGGCTGTCTCTAAAAGTTGGGAGATAGATAGTAAAGCAGATGGAAAGTCAAACCGGAGCACCAGGGGAAGGTCTATTCGTTGAGATTTAGAAACCTTTCGTATTCACAGTGTGTCCGTTCTCTAGGTTTCCCGTACATGTTATATCTGTAGTAATATTCCCTTCAACCTAGATAGTTGGGATCCATGGAATGTGTGCCAGGCATTTGTGCTTTAAAAGGTCTGCATTTGCTCACCCAATCTCACCAATCGTCTCAGTCCCAAGTGTCCCTCCTTATGCCACATCCAGCTGTCATTGTAGATAGGGTAATTCCAGGTTTCATCAGAGACCCTGAAGGAATTGTAAAGAATTTCCCAGTTTTTTTGTTTTGTTTTTGAAATTCCTTTTTATAGTGGGTTTGAGCTGATTCTCGCTGCCATGTTTATGCCAGTCTAGACACACTTGATTCCCTTACGGAGACATATCAATACATAGGTTTTAAGATTCTTACTAGTCAGATATATTCTTCTGCGGGAAATATGGGGTTCTGAGTCCCTTTCACTGAGGAAGGTGTAGGTCTTGTCTATTCCATAGTTGGTTTTTGGAACGGTACCTGTGCTTATATCAAACTCTGGTTTTATGCATCACCCCACCTCTCCTTCCCCATTAAGCAGGCATAAGAGTGTTTTCTAAATGTGAGACACTGTTCTCTTTCCTAACTCAGTTCAAGTGTAGCCATGTTTACAGGATCTTCATAAGTGATATCTTATGATAAGTTTCTTTTTCTCTGTGACTTATTTCACTTAGAATCATCGTACCTCAATCCACCCATTTTGCTGCTACTGGTCTTATGACATTGATTTCATGGCTGAGGGATATTCCATCGTACGTAAGTACCACAATTTTTTGAACCATTTTTATATTTCCTGGGATATTTAAGGTGTACCCAAGTTGAGGTCCTTGTAAGCAGTGCAGCCCTAAATTTTGGGGTGACTCTGTCTTATTGATTTTCAGTTTTCCCAAGGTATATTCCCTAGACTGGAAGTGCCCTTGGCTCTGTAGCTCTGTTCTTTACTTGTTTTAAGGAACACAATGCACTCCTCCAGAGAGGCAGTTGGCAATTTACCTCCCGCCCATCAGCATAACAAGGCTCCCTGTTGTCCAGGGCCTGTCTTGCCTTTCTGGTTTTTACACATTTTGGGGATGTCCCTTTTGACCGGTGGGAAGTGATACTCCTTTGTAGTGCAGATTTGCATTGACCCTTTGCTTGCTTGGCCAAAAAGGGCTTATGCGTTTTCTCCTGAATATATTCAGGAGAAAACGCATACGCCCTTTTTGGCCAAGTGCATCATTGTCGAAGTTGTGCCCCTCTTCCTGTGCTTTAAAGGTGATTCCAACGTACCTCTTGAAATCTGTTTCCTGCTATTCTGCCTCTCTTTCAAGTCCGCCTCGTTGCCTTTCCTCAACAGATTTTTGGACGATAGTTGTCCTTTATTACTCGGCCAGTTTGTGAATTGCTGTGCCCCTGAGCTCCATTTTTCAACTCGTTTTTGGTGAGCTGACCGCAAGTCCAAAATTTTGGTTCAGGACCTATACTGGTTCCCGGTGGGTGGCTGAGACTTTGGTTAATTCTTCTTCCTGCGGGGAAGTTAGAGTGATATGTGCCCGTCCAAATGCCTAACAGCTACGCTCTCATTGGTTCTCCCTCTTCCCTTTCATCCTCTGCCAATTTGGCAACCTGTGTGAACCAGGAGGTTAAAGGGGCTGTCTCTCCAAGTTGGGAGATAGATAGTAAAGCAGATGGAAAGTCAAACAGGAGCACCAGGGGAAGGTCTATTCGTTGAGTTTTAGAAACCTTTCGTATCCACAGTGTGTCCGTTCTCTAGGTTTCCCGTACATGTTATAACTGTAGTAATATTCCCTTCAACCTGGAGAGTTGGGACCCATGGAATGGGTGCCATGAATTATTGCTTTAAAGGGTCTGCATTTGCTCACCCAATCTCACCAATCCTCTCAGTCCCAAGTGTCCAGCCTTATGACACATCCAACTGTCGTTGTAGATAGGGTAATTCCAGGTTTCAG
Organism: Hyperoodon ampullatus; assembly: GCF_949752795.1. NCBI lineage: Eukaryota > Metazoa > Chordata > Mammalia > Artiodactyla > Ziphiidae > Hyperoodon > Hyperoodon ampullatus. The sequence goes on from NW_027640918.1 coordinate 373,627, forward strand.
CAGAGACCCTGAAGGAATTGTAAAGAATTTCCCAGTTTTTTTGTTTTGTTTTTGAAATTCCTTTTTAGAGTGGGTTTGACCTGATTCTCGCTGCCATGTTTATGCCAGTCTAGACACACTTGATTCCCTTACAGAGACATATCAATACATAGGTTTTAAGATTCTTACTTGTCAGATATATTCCTCTGCGGGAAATATGGGGTTTTGAGTCCCTTTCACTGAGGAAGGTGTAGGTCTTGTCTATTCCATAGTTGGTTTTTGGAACGGTACCTGTGCTTATATCAAACTCTGGTTTTATGCATCACCCCACCTCTCCTTCCCCCTTAAGCAGGCATAAGAGTGTTTTCTAAATGTGAGACACTGTTCTCTTTCCTAACTCAGTTCAAGTGTAGCCATGTTTACAGGATCTTCATAAGTGATATCTTATGATAAGTTTCTTTTTCTGTGTGACTTATTTCACTTAGAATCATCGTACCTGAATCCACCCATTTTGCTGCTACTGGCCTTATGACATTGATTTCATGGCTGAGGGATATTCTATCATACGTAAATACCACAATTTTTTGAACCATTTTCATATTTCCTGGGATATTTAAGGTGTACCCAAGTTGAGGTCCTTGTAAGCAGTGCAGCCCTAAATTTTGGGGTGGCTCTGTCTCATTGATTTTCAGTTTTCCCAAGGTATATTCCCTAGACAGGAAGTGCCCTTGTCTCTGTAGCTCTGTTGTTTACTTCTTTTACGGAACACAATGCACTCTTCCAGAGAGGCAGTTGGCAGTTTACCTCCCGCCCATCAGCATAACAAGGCTCCCTGTTCTCCAGGGCCTGTCTTGCCTTTCTGGTTTTTACACATTTTGTGGATGTCCCTTTTGACCGGTGGGAAGTGATACTTCTTTGTAGTGCAGATTTGCATTGCCCGTTTGCTTGCTTGGCCAAAAAGGGCGTATGCGTTTTCTCCTGAATATATTCAGGAGAAAACGCATACGCCCTTTTTGGCCAAGTGCATCATTGTCGAAGTTGTGCCCCTCTTCCTGTGCTTTAAAGGCGATTCCAACGTACGTCTTGAAATCTGTTTCCTGGTATTCTGCCTCGCTTTCAAGTCCGCCTTGTTGCCTTCCCTCAACAGATTTTTGGACGGTAGTTGTCCTTTATTACTCGGCCACTTTGTGAATTGCTGTGCCCCTGAGCTCCATTTTTCAACTCGATTTTGGTGAGCTGACCGCAAGTCCAAAATTTTGGTTCAGGACCTATACTGGTTCCCGGTGGGTGGCTGAGACTTTGGTTAATTCTTCTTCCTGCCGGGAAATTACAGTGATATGTGCCGTCCAAATGCCTAATAGCTACTCTCTCATTGGTTCTCCCTCTTCCCTTTCATCCTCTGCCAAATTGGCAACCTGAGCGAACCAGGAGGTTAAAGGGGCTGTCTCTCCAGGTTGGGAGGTTGATAGTAAAGCAGATGGAAAGTCAAACCAGAGCACCAGGAGAGGGGCTATTCGTTGAGTTTTAAAAACCTTTCGTATTCACAGTGTGTCCGTTCCCTAGGTTTCCCGTATGTTATATCTGTAGTAATATTCCCTTCAACCTAGAGAGTTGGGATCCATGGAATGTGTGCCAGGCATTTGTGCTTTAAAAGGTCTGCATTTGCTCACCCAATCTCACCAATCGTCTCAGTCCCAAGTGTCCCTCCTTATGCCACATCCAGCTGTCGTTGTAGATAGGGTCATTCCAGGTTTCATCAGAGACCCTGAAGGAATTGTAAAGAATTTCCCAGTTTTTTTGTTTTGTTTTTGAAATTCCTTTTTATAGTGGGTTTGAGCTGATTCTCGCTGCCATGTTTATGCCAGTCTAGACACACTTGATTCCCTTACGGAGACATATCAATACATAGGTTTTAAGATTCTTACTAGTCAGATATATTCTTCTGCGGGAAATATGGGGTTCTGAGTCCCTTTCACTGAGGAAGGTGTAGGTCTTGTCTATTCCATAGTTGGTTTTTGGAACGGTACCTGTGCTTATATCAAACTCTGGTTTTATGCATCACCCCACCTCTCCTTCCCCCTTAAGCAGGCATAAGAGTGTTTTCTAAATGTGAGACACTGTTCTCTTTCCTAACTCAGTTCAAGTGTAGCCATGTTTACAGGATCTTCATAAGTGATATCTTATGATAAGTTTCTTTTTCTCTGTGACTTATTTCACTTAGAATCATCGTACCTCAATCCACCCATTTTGCTGCTACTGGTCTTATGACATTGATTTCATGGCTGAGGGATATTCCATCGTACGTAAGTACCACAATTTTTTGAACCATTTTTATATTTCCTGGGATATTTAAGGTGTACCCAAGTTGAGGTCCTTGTAAGCAGTGCAGCCCTAAATTTTGGGGTGGCTCTGTCTTATTGATTTTCAGTTTTCCCAAGGTATATTCCCTAGACTGGAAGTGCCCTTGGCTCTGTAGCTGTGTTGTTTACTTGTTTTAGGGAACACAATGCACTCCTCCAGAGAGGCAGTTGGCAATTTACCTCCCGCCCATCAGCATAACAAGGCTCCCTGTTGTCCAGGGCCTGTCTTGCCCTTCTGGTTTTTACACATTTTGTGGATGTCCCTTTTGACCGGTGGGAAGTGATACTCCTTTGTAGTGCAGATTTGCATTGACCCTTTGCTTGCTTGGGCAAAAAGGGCTTATGCGTTTTCTCCTGAATATATTCAGGAGAAAACGCATACGCCCTTTCTGGCCAAGTGCATCATTGTCGAAGTTGTGCCCCTCTTCCTGTGCTTTAAAGGTGATTCCAACGTACCTCTTGAAATCTGTTTCCTGCTATTCTGCCTCTCTTTCAAGTCCGCCTCATTGCCTTTCCTCAACAGATTTTTGGACGATAGTTGTCCTTTATTACTCGGCCAGTTTGTGAATTGCTGTGCCCCTGAGCTCCATTTTTCAACTCGTTTTTGGTGAGCCGACCGCAAGTCCAAAATTTTGGTTCAGGACCTATACTGGTTCCCGGTGGGTGGCTGAGACTTTGGTTAATTCTTCTTCCTGCGGGGAAGTTAGAGTGATATGTGCCCGTCCAAATGCCTAACAGCTACGCTCTCATTGGTTCTCCCTCTTCCCTTTCATCCTCTGCCAATTTGGCAACCTGTGTGAACCAGGAGGTTAAAGGGGCTGTCTCTCCTAGTTGGGAGATAGATAGTAAAGCAGATGGAAAGTCAAACCGGAGCACCAGGGGAAGGTCTATTCGTTGAGTTTTAGAAACCTTTCGTATTCACAGTGTGTCCGTTCTCTAGGTTTCCCGTACATGTTATAACTGTAGTAATATTCCCTTCAACCTGGAGAGTTGGGACCCATGGAATGGGTGCCATGAATTATTGCTTTAAAGGGTCTGCATTTGCTCACCCAATCTCACCAATCCTCTCAGTCCCAAGTGTCCAGCCTTATGACACATCCAATTGTCGTTGTAGATAGGGTCATTCCAGGTTTCAGCAGAGACCCTGAAGGAATTGTAAAGAATTTCCCAGTTTTTTTGTTTTGTTTTTGAAATTCCTTTTTAGAGTGGGTTTGACCTGATTCTCGCTGCCATGTTTATGCCAGTCTAGACACACTTGATTCCCTTACGGAGACATATCAATACATAGGTTTTAAGATTCTTACTTGTCAGATATATTCCTCTGCGGGAAATATGGGGTTTTGAGTCCCTTTCTCTGAGGAAGGTGTAGGTCTTGTCTATTCCATAGTTGGTTTTTGGAACGGTACCTGTGCTTATATCAAACTCTGGTTTTATGCATCACCCCACCTCTCCTTCCCCCTTAAGCAGGCATAAGAGTGTTTTCTAAATGTGAGACACTGTTCTCTTTCCTAACTCAGTTCAAGTGTAGCCATGTTTACAGGATCTTCATAAGTGATATCTTATGATAAGTTTCTTTTTCTGTGTGACTTATTTCACTTAGAATCATCGTACCTGAATCCACCCATTTTGCTGCTACTGGTCTTATGACATTGATTTCATGGCTGAGGGATATTCCATCATACGTAAGTACCACAATTTTTTGAACCATTTTTATATTTCCTGGGATATTTAAGGTGGACCCAAGTTGAGGTCCTTGTAAGCAGTGCAGCCCTAAATTTTGGGGTGGCTCTGTCTTATTGATTTTCAGTTTTCCCAAGGTATATTCCCTAGACTGGAAGTGCCCTTGGCTCTGTAGCTCTGTTGTTTAGTTGTTTTAGGGAACACAGTGCACTCCTCCAGAGAGGCAGTTGGCAATTTACATCCCGCCCATCAGCATAACAAGGCTCCCTGTTCTCCAGGGCCTGTCTTGCCTTTCTGGTTTTTACACATTTTGTGGATGTCCCTTTTAGACCGGTGGGAAGTGATACTTCTTTGTAGTGCAGATTTGCATTGCCCGCTTGCTTGCTTGGCCAAAAAGGGCGTATGCATTTTCTCCTGAATATATTCAGGAGAAAACGCATACGCCCTTTTTGGCCAAGTGCATCATTGTCGAAGTTGTGCCCCTCTTCCTGTGCTTTAAAGGCGATTCCAACGTACCTCTTGAAATCTGTTTCCTGCTATTCTGCCTCGCTTTCAAGTCCGCCGCGTTGCCTTCCCTCAACAGATTTTTGGACGATAGTTGTCCTTTATTAATCTGCCAGTTTGTGAATTGATGTGCCCCTGAGCTCCATTTTTCAACTCGTTTTTGGTGAGCTGACCGCAAGTCCAAAATTTTGGTTCAGGGCCTATCCTGGTTCCCGGTGGGTGGCTGAGACTTTGGTTAATTCTTCTTCCTGCCAGGAAATTACAGTGATATATGCCCGTCCGAATGCCTAACAGCTACTCTCTCATTGGTTCTCCCTCTTCCTTTTCATCCTCTGCCAAGTTAGCAACCTGTGCGAACCATGAGGTTAAAGGGGCTGTCTCTCCAGGTTGGGAGGTTGATAGTAAAGCAGATGGAAAGTCAAATCCGAGCACCAGGAGAGGGACTATTCGTTGAGTTTTAGAAAGCTTTCGTATTCACAGTGTGTCCGTTCTCTAGGTTTCCCGTACATGTTATAACTGTAGTAATATTCCCTTCAACCTGGAGAGTTGGGACCCATGGAATGGGTGCCATGCATTATTGCTTTAAAGGGTCTGCATTTGCTCAACCAATCTCACCAATCGTCTCAGTCCCAAATGTCCAGCATTATGCCACATCCAGCTGTCGTTGTAGATATGGTCATTCCAGGTTTCATCAGAGACCCTGAAGGAATTGTAAAGAATTTCCCAGTTTTTTTGTTTTGTTTTTGAAATTCCTTTTTATAGTGGGTTTGAGCTGATTCTCGCTGCCATGTTTATGCCAGTCTAGACATACTTGATTCCCTTACGGAGACATATCAATACATAGGTTTTAAGATTCTTACTAGTCAGATATATTCCTCTCCTGGAAATATGGGGTTTTGAGTCCCTTTCACTGAGGAAGGTGTAGGTCTTGTCTATTCCATTGTTGGTTTTTGGAAGGGTACCTGTGCTTATATCAAACTCTGGTTTTATGCATCACCCCACCTCTCCTTCCCCCTTAAGCAGGCATAAGAGTGTTTTCTAAATGTGAGACACTGTTCTCTTTCCTAACTCAGTTCAAGTGTAGCCATGTTTACAGGATCTTCATAAGTGATATCTTATGATAAGTTTCTTTTTCTGTGTGACTTATTTCACTAGGAATCATCGTACCTTAATCCACCCATTTTGCTGCTACTGGTCTTATGACATTGATTTCATGGCTGAGGGATATTCCATCGTACGTAAGTACAACAATTTTTTGAACCATTTTTATATTTCCTGGGATATTTAAGGTGTACCCAAGTTGAGGTCCTTGTAAGCTGTGCAGCCCTAAATTTTGGGGTGGCTCTGTCTTATTGATTTGCAGTTTTCCCAAGGAATATTCCCTAGACTTGAAGTGCCCTTGGCTTTGTAGCTCTGTTGTTTACTTGTTTTAGGGAACACAATGCACTCCTCCAGAGAGGCAGTTGGCAATTTACATCCCGCCCATCAGCATAACAAGGCTCCATTTTCTCCAGAGCCTGTCTTGCCTTTCTGGTTTTTACACATTTTGTGGATGTCTCTTTTGACCGCTGGGAAGTGATACTTCTTTGTAGTGCAGATTTGCATTGCCCGCTTGCTTGCTTGGCCAAAAAGGGCATATGCGTTTTCTCCTGAATATATTCAGGAGAAAACGCATACGCCCTTTTTGGCCAAGTGCATCATTGTCAAAGTTGTGCCCCTCTTCCTGTGCTTTAAAGGCGATTCCAACGTACGTCTTGAAATCTGTTTCCTGCTCTTCTGCCTCGCTTTCAAGTCCGCCTCATTGCCTTCCATCAACAGATTTTTGGACGATAGTTGTCCTTTATTACTCGGCCAGTTTGTGAATTGCTGTGCCCCTGAGCTCCATTTTTCAACTCGTTTTTGGTGAGCTGACCGCAAGTCCAAAATTTTGGTTCAGGACCTATACTGGTTCCCAGTGGGTGGCAGAGACTTTGGTTAGTTCTTCTTCCTGCCGGGAAATTAAAGTGATATGTGCCCGTCCAAATGCCAAACAGCTAATCTCTCATTGGTTGTCCCTCTTCCCTTTCAACCTCTGCCAAATTGGCAACTTATGCGAACCAGGAGTTTAAAGGGGCTGTCTCTCCAAGGTGGGAGGCTGATAGTAAAGCAGACGGAAAGTCAAAGCGGAGCACCAGGAGAGGGACTATTCGTTGAGTTTAGAAACCTTTTGATTTCACAGTGTGTCCGTTCTCTAGGTTTCCCATACATGTTATAGCTGTAGTAATATTCCCTTCAACCTGGAGAGTTGGGACCCATGGAATGGGTGCCATGCATTATTGCTTTAAAGGGTCTGCATTTGCTCAACCAATCTCACCAAACCTCTCAGTCACAAGTGTCCAGCCTTATGCCACATCCAGCTGACGTTGTAGATAGGGTCATTCCAGGTTTCATCAGAGACGCTGAAGGAATTGTAAAGAATTTCCCAGTTTTTTTGTTTTGTTTTTGAAATTCCTTTTTATAGTGGGTTTGAGCTGATTCTCGCTGCCATGTTTATGCCAGTCTAGACACACTTGTTTCCCTTATGGAGACATATCAATACATAGGTTTTAAGATTCTTACTAGTCAGATATATTCCTCTGTGGGAAATATGGGGTTTTGAGTCCCTTTCACTGAGGAAGGTGTAGGTCTTGTCTATTCCATAGTTGGTTTTTGGAACGGTACCTGTGCTTATATCAAACTCTGGTTTTATGCATCACCCCACCTCTCCTTCCCCCTTAAGGAGGCATAAGAGTGTTTTCTAAATGTGAGACACTGTTCTCTTTCCTAACTCAGTTCAAGTGTAGCCATGTTTACAGGATCTTCATAAGTGATATCTTATGATAAGTTTCTTTTTCTCTGTGACTTATTTCACTTAGAATCATCGTACCTGAATCCACCCATTTTGCTGCTACTGGTCTTATGACATTGATTTCATGGCTGAGGGATATTCCATCGTACCTAAGTACCACAATTTTTTGAACCATTTTTATATTTCCTGGGATATTTAAGGCGAACCAAAGTTGAGGTCCTTGTAAGCAGTGCAGCCCTAATTTTGGGGTGGCTCTGTCTTATTGATTTTCAGTTGTCCCAAGGTATATTCCCTAGACTGGAAGTGCCCTTGGCTCTGTAGCTCTGTTCTTTTCTTGTTTTAGGGAACACAATGCACTCCTCCAGAGAGGGTGTTGGCAGTTTACATCCCGCCCATCAACATAACAAGGCTCCCTGTTCTCCAGGGCCTGTCTTGCCTTTCTGGTTTTTACACATTTTGTGGATGTCCCTTTTGACCGGTGGGAAGTGATACTTCTTTGTAGTGCAGATTTGCATTGCCCGCTTGCTTGCTTGGCCAAAAAGGGCGTATGCGTTTTCTCCCGAATATATTCAGGAGAAAACGCATACGCCCATTTTGGCCAAGTGCATCATTGTCGAAGTTGTGCCCCTCTTCCTGTGCTTTAAAGGCGATTCCAACGTACCTCTTGAAATCTGTTTCCTACTCTTCTGCCTCGCTTTCAGGTCTGCCTCATTGCCTTCCCTCAACAGATTTTTGGATGATAGTTGTCCTTTATTACTCGGCCAGTTTGTGAATTGCTGTGCCCCTGAGCTCCATTATTCAACTCGTTTTTGGTGAGCTGACCGCAAGTCCAAAATTTTGGTTCAGGACCTATACTGGTTCCCGGTGGGTGGCTGAGACTTTGGTTAATTCTTCTTCCTGCCGGGAAATTACAGTGATATGTGCCCGTCCAAATGCCTAACAGCTACTCTCTCATTGGTTCTCCCACTTCCCTTTCATCCTCTGCCAAATTGGCAACCTGTGCGAACCAGGAGGTTAAAGGGGCTGTCTCTCCAAGTTGGGGGGTTGATAGTAAAGCAGATGGAAAGTCAAACCGGAGCACCAGGAGAGGGACTATTCGTTGAGTTTTAGAAACCTTTCGTATTCACAGTGTGTCCGTTCTCTAGGTTTCCCGAACATGTTATAACTATAGTAATATTCCCTTCAACCTGGAGAGTTGGGACCCATGGAATGGGTGCCATGCATTATTGCTTTAAAGGGTCTGCATTTGCTCACCCAATCTCACCAATCCTCTCAGTCCCAAGTGTCCAGCCTTATGCCACATCCAGCTGTCGTTGTAGATAGGGTCATTCCAGGATTCATCAGAGACCCTGAAGGAATTGTAAAGAATTTCCTAGTTTTTTTGTTTTGTTTTTGAAATTCCTTTTTATAGGTGGTTTGAGCTGATTCTCGCTGCCATGTTTATGCCAGTCTAGACACACTTGATTCCCTTACGGAGACATATCAAAACATAGGTTTTAAGATTCTTACTAGTCAGATATATTCCTCTGCGGGGAATATGGGGTTTTGAGTCCCTTTCACTGAGGAAGGTGTAGGTCTTGTCTATTCCATAGTTGGTTTTTGGAACGGTACATGTGCTTATATCAAACTCTGGTTTTATGCATCACCCCACCTCTCCTTCCCCCTTAAGCAGGCATAGGAGTGTTTTCTAAATGTGAGACACTGTTCTCTTTCCTAACTCAGTTCAAGTGTAGCCATGTTTACAGGATCTTCATAAGTGATATCTTATGATAAGTTTCTTTTTCTGTGTGACTTATTTCACTTAGAATCATCGTACCTGAATCCACCCATTTTGCTGCTAATGGTCTTATGACATTGACGTCATGGCTGAGGCATATTCCATCGTACGTGAGTACCACAATTTTTTGAACCATTTTTATATTTCCTGGGATATTTAAGGTGTACCCAAGTTGAGGTCCTTGTAAGCAGTGCAGCCCTAAATTTTGGGGTGGCTCTGTCTTATTGATTTTCAGTTTTCCCAAGGTATATTCCCTAGACTGGAAGTGCCCTTGGCTCTGTAGCTCTGTTCTTTACTTATTTTAGGGAACACAATGCACTCCTCCATAGAGGGAGCTGGCAATTTACATCCCGCCCATCAGCATAACAAGGCTCCCTGTTCTCCAGGGCCTGTCTTGCCTTTCTGGTTTTTACATATTTTGTGGATGTCCCTTTTGACCGGTGGGAAGTGATACTTCTTTGTAGTGCAGATTTGCATTGCCCTCTTGCTTGCTTGGCCAAAAAGGGCGTATGCGTTTTCTCCTGAATATATTCAGGAGAAAACGCATACGCCCTTTTTGGCCAAGTGCATCATTGTCGAAGTTGTGCCCCTCTTCCTGTGCTTTAAAGGCTATTCCAACGTACCTCTTGAAATCTGTTTCCTGCTATTCTGCCTCGCTTTCAAGTCCGCCTCGTTGCCTTCCCTCAACAGATTTTTGGACGATAGTTGTCCTTTATTACTCGGCCAGTTTGTGAATTGCTGTGCCCCTGAGCTCCATTTTTCAACTCGTTTTTGGTGAGCTGACCGCAAGTCCAAAATTTTGGTTCAGGGCCTATACTGGTTCCCGGTGGGTGGCTGAGACTTTGGTTAATTCTTCTTCCTGCCAGGAAATTACAGTGATATATGCCCGTCCAAATGCCTAACAGCTACTCTCTCATTGGTTCTCCCTCTTCCTTTTCATCCTCTGCCAAATTGGCAACCTGTGCGAACCAGGAGGTTTAAGGGGCTGTCTCTCCAATTTGGGAGGTTGATAGTAAAGCAGATGGAAAGTCAAATCCGAGCACCAGGAGAGGGACTATTCGTTGAGTTTTAGAAGCCTTTCGTATTCACAGTGTGTCCGTTCTCTAGGTTTCCCGTACATGTTATAACTGTAGAAATATTCCCTTCAACCTGGAGAGTTGGGACCCCTGGAATGGGTGCCATGCATTATTGATTTAAAGGGTCTGCATTTACTCAACCAATCTCACCAATCGTCTCAGTCCCAAATGTCCAGCATTATGCCACATCCAGCTGTCGTTGTAGATAGGGTCATTCCAGGTTTCATCAGAGACCCTGAAGGAATTGTAAAGAATTTCCCAGTTTTTTTGTTTTGTTTTTGAAATTCCTTTTTATAGTGGGTTTGAGCTGATTCTCGCTGCAATGTATATGCCAGTCTAGACACAATTGATTCCCTTACGGAGACATATCAATACATAGGTTTTAAGATTCTTACTAGTCAGATATATTCCTCTGCGGGAAATATGGAGTTTTGAGTCCCTTTCACTGAGGAAGGTGTAGGTCTTGTCTATTCCATAGTTGGTTTTTGGAAGGGTACCTGTGCTTATATTAAACTCTGGTTTTATGCATCACCCCACCTCTCCTTCCCCCTTAAGCAGGCATAAGAGTGTTTTCTAAATGTGAGACCCTGTTCTCTTTCCTAACTCAGTTCAAGTGTAGCCATGTTTACAGGATCTTCATAAGTGATATCTTATGATAAGTTTCTTTTTCTGTGTGACTTATTTCACTAGGAATCATCGTACCTTAATCCACCCATTTTGCTGCTACTGGTCTTATGACATTGATTTCATGGCTGAGTGATATTCCATCGTACGTAAGTACAACAATTTTTTGAACCATTTTTATATTTCCTGGGATATTTAAGGTGTACCCAAGTTGAGGTCCTTGTAAGCAGTGCAGCCCTAAATTTTGGGGTGGCTCTGTCTTATTGATTTGCAGTTTTCCCAAGGAATATCCCCTAGACTTGTAGTGCCCTTGGCTTTGTAGCTCTGTTGTTTACTTGTTTTAGGGAACACAATGCACTCCTCCAGAGAGGCAGTTGGCAATTTACATCCCGCCCATCAGCATAACAAGGCTCCATTTTCTCCAGAGCCTGTCTTGCCTTTCTGGTTTTTACATATTTTGTGGATGTCCCTTTTGACCGGTGGGAAGTGATACTTCTTTGTAGTGCAGATTTGCATTGCCCGCTTGCTTGCTTGGCCAAAAAGGGCGTATGCGTTTTCTCCTGAATATATTCAGGAGAAAACGCATACGCCCTTTTTGGCCAAGTGCATCATTTTCGAAGTTGTGCCCCTCTTCCTGTGCTTTAAAGGCGATTCCAACGTACCTCTTGAAATCTGTTTCCTGCTATTCTGCCTCGCTTTCAAGTCCGCCTCATTGCCTTCCCTCAACAGATTTTTGGACGATAGTTGTCCTTTATTACTCGGCCAGTTTGTGAATTGCTGGGCCCCTGAGCTCCATTTTTCAACTCGTTTTTGGTGAGCTGACCGCAAGTCCAAAATTTTGGTTCAGGACCTATACTGGTTCCCAGTGGGTGGCAGAGACTTTTGTTAGTTCTTCTTCCTACCGGGAAATTAAAGTGATATATGCCGGTCCAAATGCCTAACAGCTTCTCTCTCATTGGTTGTCCCTCTTCCCTTTCAACCTCTGCCAAATTGGCAACCTGTGCGAACCAGGAGGTTAAAGGTGCTGTCTCTCCAAGGTGGGAGGCTGATAGTAAAGCAGATGGAAAGTCAAACCGGAGCACCAGGAGAGGGACTATTCGTTGAGTTTTAGAAACCTTTCGATTTCACAGTGTGTCCGTTCTCTAGGTTTCCCATACATGTTATAGCTGTAGTAATATTCCCTTCAACCTGGAGAGTTGGGACCCATGGAATGGGTGCCATGCATTATTGCTTTAAAGGGTCTGCATTTGCTCAACCAATCTCACCAAACCTCTCAGTCACAAGTGTCCAGCCTTATGCCACATCCAGCTGTCGTTGTAGATAGGTCATTCCAGGTTTCATCAGAGACCCTGAAGGAATTGTAAAGAATTTCCCAGTTTTTTTGTTTTGTTTTTGAAATTCCTTTTTATAGTGGGTTTGAGCTGATTCTCGCTGCCATGTTTATGCCAGTCTAGACACACTTGATTCCCTTATGGAGACATATCAATACATAGGTTTTAAGATTCTTACTAGTCAGATATATTCCTCTGTGGGAAATATGGGGTTTTGAGTCCCTTTCACTGAGGAAGGTGTAGGTCTTGTCTATTCCATAGTTGGTTTGTGGAACGGTACCTGTGCTTATATCAAACTCTGGTTTTATGCATCACCCCACCTCTCCTTCCCCCTTATGCAGGCATAAGAGTGTTTTCTAAATGTGAGACACTGTTCTCTTTCCTAACTCAGTTCAAGTGTAGCCATGTTTACAGGATCTTCATAAGTGATATCTTATGATAAGTTTCTTTTTCTCTGTGACTTATTTCACTTAGAATCATCGTACCTGAATCCACCCATTTTGCTGCTACTGGTCTTATGACATTGATTTCATGGCTGAGGGATATTCCATCGCACCTAAGTACCACAATTTTTTGAACCATTTTTATATTTCCTGGGATATTTAAGGTGAACCAAAGTTGAGGTCCTTGTAAGCAGTGCAGCCCTAATTTTGGGGTGGCTCTGTCTTATTGATTTTCAGTTGTCCCAATGTATATTCCCTAGACTGGAAGTGCCCTTGGCTCTGTAGCTCTGTTCTTTTCTTGTTTTAGGGAACACAATGCACTCCTCCAGAGAGGGAGTTGGCAGTTTACTTCCCGCCCATCAGCCTAACAAGGCTCCCTGTTCTCCAGGGCCTGTCTTGCCTTTCTGGTTTTTACACATTTTGTGGATGTCCCTTTTGACCGGTGGGAAGTGATACTTCTTTGTAGTGCAGATTTGCATTTCCCGCTTGATTGCTTGGCCAAAAAGGGCGTATGCGTTTTCTCCTGAATATATTCAGGAGAAAATGCATACGCCCATTTTGGCCAAGTGCATCATTGTCGAAGTTGTGCCCCTCTTCCTGTGCTTTAAAGGCGATTCCAACGTACCTCTTGAAATCTGTTTCCTGCTCTTCTGCCTCGCTTTCAGGCCCGCCTCATTGCCTTCCCTCAACAGATTTTTGGATGATAGTTGTCCTTTATTACTCGGCCAGTTTGTGAATTGCTGTGCCCCTGAGCTCCATTATTCAACTCGTTTTTGGTGAGCTGACCGCAAGTCCAAAATTTTGGTTCAGGACCTATACTGGTTCCCGGTGGGTGGCTGAGACTTTGGTTAATTCTTCTTCCTGCCGGGAAATTACAGTGATATGTGCCCGTCCAAATGCCTAACAGCTACTCTCTCATTGGTTCTCCCACTTCCCTTTCATCCTCTGCCAAATTGGCAACCTGTGCGAACCAGGAGGTTAAAGGGGCTGTCTCTCCAAGTTGGGAGGTTGATAGTAAAGCAGATGGAAAGTCAAACCGGAGCACCAGGAGAGGGACTATTCGTTGAGTTTTAGAAACCTTTCGTATTCACAGTGTGTCCGTTCTCTAGGTTTCCCGTACATGTTATAACTGTAGTAATATTCCCTTCAACCTGGAGAGTTGGGACCCATGGAATGGGTGCCATGCATTATTGCTTTAAAGGGTCTGCATTGGCTCACCCAATCTCACCAATCCTCTCAGTCCCAAGTGTCCAGCCTTATGCCACATCCAGCTGTCGTTGTAGATAGGGTCATTCCAGGATTCATCAGAGACCCTGAAGGAATTGTAAAGAATTTCCTAGTTTTTTTGTTTTGTTTTTGAAATTCCTTTTTATACTGGGTTTGAGCTGATTCTCGCTGCCATGTTTATGCCAGTCTAGACACACTTGATTCCCTTACGGAGACATATCAATACATAGGTTTTAAGATTCTTACTAGTCAGATATATTCCTCAAAGGGGAATATGGGGTTTTGAGTCCCTTTCACTGAGGAAGGTGTAGGTCTTGTCTATTCCATAGTTGGTTTTTGGAACGGTACCTGTGCTTATATCAAACTCTGGTTTTATGCATCACCCCACCTCTCTTTCCCCCTTAAGCAGGCATAAGAGTGTTTTCTAAATATGAGACACTGTTCTCTTTCCTAACTCAGTTCAAGTGTAGCCATGTTTACAGGATCTTCATAAGTGATATCTTATGATAAGTTTCTTTTTCTGTGTGACTTATTTCACTTAGAATCATCGTACCTGAATCCACCTATTTTGCTGCTACTGGTCTTATGACATTGATTTCATGGCTGAGGGATATTCCATCATACGTAAGTACCACAATTTTTTGAACCATTTTTATATTTCCTGGGATATTTAAGGTGTACCCAAGTTGAGGTCTTTGTAAGCAGTGCAGCCTTGAATTTTGGGGTGGCTCTGTCTTATTGATTTTCAGTTTTCCCAAGGAATATTCCCTAGACAGGAAGTGCCCTTGGCTCTGTAGCTCTGTTCTTTACTTGTTTTAGGGAACACAATGCACTCCCCCAGAGAGGCAGTTGGCAATTTACATCCCGCCCATCAGCATAACAAGGCTCCCTGTTCTCCAGGGCCTGTCTTGCGTTTCTGGTTTTTACACATTTTGTGGATGTCCCTTTTGACCGGTGGAAAGTGTTACTCCTTTGTAGTGCAGATTTGCATTGCCCGCTTGCTTGCTTGGCCAAAAACGGCGTATGCGTTTTCTCCTGAATATATTCAGGAGAAAACGCATACGCCCTTTTTGGCCAAGTGCATCATTGTCGAAGTTGTGCCCCTCTTCCTGTGCTTGTAAGGCGATTCCAACGTACCTCTTGAAATCTGTTTCCTGCTATTCTGCCTCGCTTTCAAGTCCGCCTCGTTGACTTCCCTCAACAGATTTTTGGATGATAGTTGTCCTTTATTACTCGGCCAGTTTGTGAATTGCTGTGCCCCTGAGCTCCATTTTTCAACTCGTTTTTGGTGAGCTGACCGCAAGTCCAACATTTTGGTTCAGGAACTATGCTGTTCCCGGTGGGGTGCTGAGACTTTGGTTAATTCTTCTTCCTGCCGCGAAGTTAGGGTGATATGTGCCCGTCCAAATGCCTAACAGCTACTCTCTCATTGGTTCTCCCTATTTCCTTTCATCCTCTGCCAAATTGGAAACCTGTGCAAACCAGGAGGTTAAAGGGGCTGTCTCTCCAAGTTGGGAGGTTGATAGTAAAGCAGATGGAAAATCAAACCGGAGCACCAGGAGAGGGACTATTCGTTGAGTTTTGGAAACCTTTCGTTTTCACAGTGTGTCCGTTCTCTAGGTTTCCCGTACATGTTATAGCTGTAGTAATATTCCTTTAAACCTGGAGAGTTGGGACACATGGAATGGGTGCCAGGCATTTGTGCTTTAAAGGGTCTGCATTTGCTCACACAGTCTCTCCAATCGTCTCAGTCCCAAGTGTCCCTCCTTATGCCACATCCAGCTGTCGTTGTAGATAGGGTCATTCCAGGTTTCATCAGAGACCCTGAAGGAATTGTAAAGAATTTCCCAGTTTTTTTGTTTTGTTTTTGAAATTCCTTTTTATGGTGGGTTTGAGCTGATTCTTGCTGCCATGTTTATGCCAGTCTAGACACACTTGATTCCCTTACGGAGACATATCAATACATAGGTTTTAAGATTCTTACTAGTCAGATATATTCCTCTGCGGGAAATATGGGGTTTTGAGTCCCTTTCACTGAGGAAGGTGTAGGTCTTGTCTATTCCATAGTTGGTTTTTGGAACGGTACCTGTGCTTATATCAAACTCTGGTTTTATGCATCACCCCACCTCTGCTTCCCCCTTAAGCAGGCATAAGAGTGTTTTCTAAATGTGAGACACTGTTCGCTTTCCTAACTCAGTTCAAGTATAGCCATGTTTACAGGATCTTCATAAGTGATATCTTATGATAAGTTTCTTTTTCTGTGTGACTTATTTCACTTAGAATCATCGTACCTGAATCCACCCATTTTGCTGCTACTGGTCTTATGACATTGATTTCATGGCTGAGGGATATTCCATCGTACGTACGTACCACAATTTTTTGAACCATTTTTATATTTCCTGGGATATTTAAGTTGTACCCAAGTTGAGGTCCTTGTAAGCAGTGCAGCCCTAAATTTTGGGGTGGCTCTGTCTTATTGATTTTCAGTTTTCCCAAGGAATATTCCCTAGACTGGAAGTGCCCTTGGCTCTGTAGCTCTGTTGTTTACTTGTTTTAGGGTACACAGTGCACTCCTCCAGAGAGGCAGTTGGCAATTTACATCCCGCCCATCAGCATAACAAGGCTCCCTGTTCTCCAGGGCCTGTCTTGCCTTTCTGGTTTTTAAACATTTTGTGGATGTCCCTTTTGACCGGTGGGAAGTGATACTTCTTTGTAGTGCAGATTTGCATTGCCCACTTGCTTGCTTGGCCAAAAAGGGCATATGCGTTTTCTCCTGAATATATTCAGGAGAAAACGCATACGCCCTTTTTGGCCAAGTGCATCATTGTCGATGTTGTGCCCCTCTTCCTGTGCTTTAAAGGCGATTCCAACGTACCTCTTGAAATCTGTTTCCTGCTATTCTGCCTCGCTTTCAAGTCCGCCTCGTTGCCTTCCCTCAACAGATTTTTGGACGATAGTTGTCCTTTATTACTCGGCCAGTTTGTGAATTGCTGTGCCCCTGAGCTCCATTTTTCAACTCGTTTTTGGTGAGCTGACCGCAAGTCCAAAATTTTGGTTCAGGACCTATACTGGTTCCCGGTGGGTGGCTGAGACTTTGGTTAATTCTTCTTCGTGCCAGGAAATTACAGTGATATGTGCCCTTCCAAATGCCTAACAGCTACTCTCTCATTGGTTCTCCCTCTTCCCTTTCATCCTCTGCCAAATTGGCAACCTGTGCGAACCAGGAGGTTAAATGGGCTGTCTCTCCAAGTTGTGAGGTTGATAGTAAAGCAGATGGAAAGTCAAACCGGAGCACCAGGAGAGGGAATATTCGTTGAGTTTTAGAAACCTTTCGTATTCACAGTGTGTCCGTTCTCTAGGTTTCCCGTTCATGTTATAGCAGTAGTAATATTCCCTTCAACCTGGAGAGTTGGGACCCATGGAATGGGGTCCAGGCATTTGTGCTTTAAAGGGTCTGCATTTGCTCACCCAATCTCACCAATCGTCTCAGTCCCAAGTGTCCCTCGTTATGCCACATCCAGCTGTCATTGTAGATAGGGTCATTCCAGGTTTCATCAGAGACCCTGAAGGAATTGTAAAGAATTTCCCAGTTTTTTGTTTTGTTTTTGAATCTCCTTTTTATAGTGGGTTTGAGCTGATTCTCGCTGCCATGTTTATGCCAGTCTAGACACACTTGATTCCCTTACGGAAACATATCAATACATAGGTTTTAAGATTCTTACTAGTCAGATATATTCCTCTGTGGGAAATATGGGGTTTTGAGTCCCTTTCACTGAGGAAGGTGTAGGTCTTGTCTATTCCATAGTTGGTTTTTGGAACAGTACCTGTGCTTATATTAAACTCTGGTTTTATGCAGCACCCCACCTCTCCTTCCCCCTGAAGCAGGCATAAGTGTGTTTTCTAAATGTGAGACCCTGTTCTCTTTCCTAACTCAGTTCAAGTGTAGCCATGTTTACAGGATCTTCATAAGTGATATCTTATGATAAGTTTCTTTTTCTGTGTGACTTATTTCACATAGGATCATCGTACCGGAATCCACCCATTTTGCTGCTAATGGTCTTATGACATTGACGTCATGGCTGAGGCATATTCCATTGTACGTGAGTACCACAATTTTTTGAACCATTTTTATATTTCCTGGGATATTTAAGGTGTACCCAAGTTGAGGTCCTTGTAAGCAGTGCAGCCCTAAATTTTGGGGTGGCTCTGTCTTATTGATTTTCAGTTTTCCCAAGGTATATTCCCTAGACTGGAAGTGCCCTTGGCTCTGTAACTCTGTTCTTTACTTATTTTAGGGAACACAATGCACTCCTCCATAGAGGGAGCTGGCAATTTACATCCCGCCCATCAGCATAACAAGGCTCCCTGTTCTCCAGGGCCTGTCTTGCCTTTCTGGTTTTTACATATTTTGTGGATGTCCCTTTTGACCGGTGGGAAGTGATACTTCTTTGTAGTGCAGATTTGCATTGCCCTCTTGCTTGCTTGGCCAAAAAGGGCGTATGCGTTTTCTCCTGAATATATTCAGGAGAAAACGCATACGCCCTTTTTGGCCAAGTGCATCATTGTCGAAGTTGTGCCCCTCTTCCTGTGCTTTAAAGGCTATTCCAACGTACCTCTTGAAATCTGTTTCCTGCTATTCTGCCTCGCTTTCAAGTCCGCCTCGTTGCCTTCCCTCAACAGATTTTTGGACGATAGTTGTCCTTTATTACTCGGCCAGTTTGTGAATTGCTGTGCCCCTGAGCTCCATTTTTCAACTCGTTTTTGGTGAGCTGACCGCAAGTCCAAAATTTTGGTTCAGGGCCTATACTGGTTCCCGGTGGGTGGCTGAGACTTTGGTTAATTCTTCTTCCTGCCAGGAAATTACAGTGATATATGCCCGTCCAAATGCCTAACAGCTACTCTCTCATTGGTTCTCCCTCTTCCTTTTCATCCTCCGCCAAATTGGCAACCTGTGCGAACCAGGAGGTTAAAGGTGCTGTCTCTCCAATTTGGGAGGTTGATAGTAAAGCAGATGGAAAGTCAAATCCGAGCACCAGGAGAGGGACTATTCGTTGAGTTTTAGAAACCTTTCGTATTCACAGTGTGTCCGTTCTCTAGGTTTCCCGTACATGTTATAACTGTAGAAATATTCCCTTCAACCTGGAGAGTTGGGACCCCTGGAATGGGTGCCATGCATTATTGATTTAAAGGGTCTGCATTTACTCAACCAATCTCACCAATCGTCTCAGTCCCAAATGTCCAGCATTATGCCACATCCAGCTGTCGTTGTAGATAGGGTCATTCCAGGTTTCATCAGAGACCCTGAAGGAATTGTAAAGAATTTCCCAGTTTTTTTTGTTTTGTTTTTGAAATTCCTTTTTATAGTGGGTTTGAGCTGATTCTCGCTGCAATGTATATGCCAGTCTAGACACAATTGATTCCCTTACGGAGACATATCAATACATAGGTTTTAAGATTCTTACTAGTCAGATATATTCCTCTGCGGGAAATATGGAGTTTTGAGTCCCTTTCACTGAGGAAGGTGTAGGTCTTGTCTATTCCATAGTTGGTTTTTGGAAGGGTACCTGTGCTTATATCAAACTCTGGTTTTATGCATCACCCCACCTCTCCTTCCCCCTTAAGCAGGCATAAGAGTGTTTTCTAAATGTGAGACCCTGTTCTCTTTCCTAACTCAGTTCAAGTGTAGCCATGTTTACAGGATCTTCATAAGTGATATCTTATGATAAGTTTCTTTTTCTGTGTGACTTATTTCACTAGGAATCATCGTACCTTAATCCACCCATTTTGCTGCTACTGGTCTTATGACATTGATTTCATGGCTGAGTGATATTCCATCGTACGTAAGTACAACAATTTTTTGAACCATTTTTATATTTCCTGGGATATTTAAGGTGTACCCAAGTTGAGGTCCTTGTAAGCAGTGCAGCACTAAATTTTGGGGTGGCTCTGTCTTATTGATTTGCAGTTTTCCCAAGGAATATCCCCTAGACTTGTAGTGCCCTTGGCTTTGTAGCTCTGTTGTTTACTTGTTTTAGGGAACACAATGCACTCCTCCAGAGAGGCAGTTGGCAATTTACATCCCGCCCATCAGCATAACAAGGCTCCATTTTCTCCAGAGCCTGTCTTGCCTTTCTGGTTTTTACATATTTTGTGGATGTCCCTTTTGACCGGTGGGAAGTGATACTTCTTTGTAGTGCAGATTTGCATTGCCCGCTTGCTTGCTTGGCCAAAAAGGGCGTATGCGTTTTCTCCTGAATATATTCAGGAGAAAACGCATACGCCCTTTTTGGCCAAGTGCATCATTTTCGAAGTTGTGCCCCTCTTCCTGTGCTTTAAAGGCGATTCCAACGTACCTCTTGAAATCTGTTTCCTGCTATTCTGCCTCGCTTTCAAGTCCGCCTCATTGCCTTCCCTCAACAGATTTTTGGACGATAGTTGTCCTTTATTACTCGGCCAGTTTGTGAATTGCTGGGCCCCTGAGCTCCATTTTTCAACTCGTTTTTGGTGAGCTGACCGCAAGTCCAAAATTTTGGTTCAGGACCTATACTGGTTCCCAGTGGGTGGCAGAGACTTTTGTTAGTTCTTCTTCCTACCGGGAAATTAAAGTGATATGTGCCGGTCCAAATGCCTAACAGCTTCTCTCTCATTGGTTGTCCCTCTTCCCTTTCAACCTCTGCCAAATTGGCAACCTGTGCGAACCAGGAGGTTAAAGGTGCTGTCTCTCCAAGGTGGGAGGCTGATAGTAAAGCAGATGGAAAGTCAAACCGGAGCACCAGGAGAGGGACTATTCGTTGAGTTTTAGAAACCTTTCGATTTCACAGTGTGTCCGTTCTCTAGGTTTCCCATACATGTTATAGCTGTAGTAATATTCCCTTCAACCTGGAGAGTTGGGACCCATGGAATGGGTGCCATGCATTATTGCTTTAAAGGGTCTGCATTTGCTCAACCAATCTCACCAAACCTCTCAGTCACAAGTGTCCAGCCTTATGCCACATCCAGCTGTCGTTGTAGATAGGTCATTCCAGGTTTCATCAGAGACCCTGAAGGAATTGTAAAGAATTTCCCAGTTTTTTTGTTTTGTTTTTGAAATTCCTTTTTACAGTGGGTTTGAGCTGATTCTCGCTGCCATGTTTATGCCAGTCTAGACACACTTGATTCCCTTATGGAGACATATCAATACATAGGTTTTAAGATTCTTACTAGTCAGATATATTCCTCTGTGGGAAATATGGGGTTTTGAGTCCCTTTCACTGAGGAAGGTGTAGGTCTTGTCTATTCCATAGTTGGTTTGTGGAACGGTACCTGTGCTTATATCAAACTCTGGTTTTATGCATCACCCCACCTCTCCTTCCCCCTTATGCAGGCATAAGAGTGTTTTCTAAATGTGAGACACTGTTCTCTTTCCTAACTCAGTTCAAGTGTAGCCATGTTTACAGGATCTTCATAAGTGATATCTTATGATAAGTTTCTTTTTCTCTGTGACTTATTTCACTTAGAATCATCGTACCTGAATCCACCCATTTTGCTGCTACTGGTCTTATGACATTGATTTCATGGCTGAGGGATATTCCATCGCACCTAAGTACCACAATTTTTTGAACCATTTTTATATTTCCTGGGATATTTAAGGTGAACCAAAGTTGAGGTCCTTGTAAGCAGTGCAGCCCTAATTTTGTGGTGGCTCTGTCTTATTGATTTTCAGTTGTCCCAATGTATATTCCCTAGACTGGAAGTGCCCTTGGCTCTGTAGCTCTGTTCTTTTCTTGTTTTAGGGAACACAATGCACTCCTCCAGAGAGGGAGTTGGCAGTTTACTTCCCGCCCATCAGCATAACAAGGCTCCCTGTTCTCCAGGGCCTGTCTTGCCTTTCTGGTTTTTACACATTTTGTGGATGTCCCTTTTGACCGGTGGGAAGTGATACTTCTTTGTAGTGCAGATTTGCATTTCCCGCTTGATTGCTTGGCCAAAAAGGGCGTATGCGTTTTCTCCTGAATATATTCAGGAGAAAATGCATACGCCCATTTTGGCCAAGTGCATCATTGTCGAAGTTGTGCCCCTCTTCCTGTGCTTTAAAGGCGATTCCAACGTACCTCTTGAAATCTGTTTCCTGCTCTTCTGCCTCGCTTTCAGGTCCGCCTCATTGCCTTCCCTCAACAGATTTTTGGATGATAGTTGTCCTTTATTACTCGGCCAGTTTGTGAATTGCTGTGCCCCTGAGCTCCATTATTCAACTCGTTTTTGGTGAGCTGACCGCAAGTCCAAAATTTTGGTTCAGGACCTATACTGGTTCCCGGTGGGTGGCTGAGACTTTGGTTAATTCTTCTTCCTGCCGGGAAATTACAGTGATATGTGCCCGTCCAAATGCCTAACAGCTACTCTCTCATTGGTTCTCCCACTTCCCTTTCATCCTCTGCCAAATTGGCAACCTGTGCGAACCAGGAGGTTAAAGGGGCTGTCTCTCCAAGTTGGGAGGTTGATAGTAAAGCAGATGGAAAGTCAAACCGGAGCACCAGGAGAGGGACTATTCGTTGAGTTTTAGAAACCTTTCGTATTCACAGTGTGTCCGTTCTCTAGGTTTCCCGTACATGTTATAACTGTAGTAATATTCCCTTCAACCTGGAGAGTTGGGACCCATGGAATGGGTGCCATGCATTATTGCTTTAAAGGGTCTGCATTGGCTCACCCAATCTCACCAATCCTCTCAGTCCCAAGTGTCCAGCCTTATGCCACATCCAGCTGTCGTTGTAGATAGGGTCATTCCAGGATTCATCAGAGACCCTGAAGGAATTGTAAAGAATTTCCTAGTTTTTTTGTTTTGTTTTTGAAATTCCTTTTTATACTGGGTTTGAGCTGATTCTCGCTGCCATGTTTATGCCAGTCTAGACACACTTGATTCCCTTACGGAGACATATCAATACATAGGTTTTAAGATTCTTACTAGTCAGATATATTCCTCAAAGGGGAATATGGGGTTTTGAGTCCCTTTCACTGAGGAAGGTGTAGGTCTTGTCTATTCCATAGTTGGTTTTTGGAACGGTACCTGTGCTTATATCAAACTCTGGTTTTATGCATCACCCCACCTCTCTTTCCCCCTTAAGCAGGCATAAGAGTGTTTTCTAAATATGAGACACTGTTCTCTTTCCTAACTCAGTTCAAGTGTAGCCATGTTTACAGGATCTTCATAAGTGATATCTTATGATAAGTTTCTTTTTCTGTGTGACTTATTTCACTTAGAATCATCGTACCTGAATCCACCCATTTTGCTGCTACTGGTCTTATGACATTGATTTCATGGCTGAGGGATATTCCATCATACGTAAGTACCACAATTTTTTGAACCATTTTTATATTTCCTGGGATATTTAAGGTGTACCCAAGTTGAGGTCTTTGTAAGCAGTGCAGCCTTGAATTTTGGGGTGGCTCTGTCTTATTGATTTTCAGTTTTCCCAAGGAATATTCCCTAGACAGGAAGTGCCCTTGGCTCTGTAGCTCTGTTCTTTACTTGTTTTAGGGAACACAATGCACTCCCCCAGAGAGGCAGTTGGCAATTTACATCCCGCCCATCAGCATAACAAGGCTCCCTGTTCTCCAGGGCCTGTCTTGCGTTTCTGGTTTTTACACATTTTGTGGATGTCCCTTTTGACCGGTGGAAAGTGTTACTCCTTTGTAGTGCAGATTTGCATTGCCCGCTTGCTTGCTTGGCCAAAAACGGCGTATGCGTTTTCTCCTGAATATATTCAGGAGAAAACGCATACGCCCTTTTTGGCCAAGTGCATCATTGTCGAAGTTGTGCCCCTCTTCCTGTGCTTGTAAGGCGATTCCAACGTACCTCTTGAAATCTGTTTCCTGCTATTCTGCCTCGCTTTCAAGTCCGCCTCGTTGACTTCCCTCAACAGATTTTTGGATGATAGTTGTCCTTTATTACTCGGCCAGTTTGTGAATTGCTGTGCCCCTGAGCTCCATTTTTCAACTCGTTTTTGGTGAGCTGACCGCAGGTCCAACATTTTGGTTCAGGAACTATGCTATTCCCGGTGTGGTGCTGAGACTTTGGTTAATTCTTCTTCCTGCCGTGAAGTTAGGGTGATATGTGCCCGTCCAAATGCCTAACAGCTACTCTCTCATTGGTTCTCCCTATTTCCTTTCATCCTCTGCCAAATTGGAAACCTGTGCGAACCAGGAGGTTAAAGGGGCTGTCTCTCCAAGTTGGGAGGTTGATAGTAAAGCAGATGGAAAATCAAACCGGAGCACCAGGAGAGGGACTATTCGTTGAGTTTTGGAAACCTTTCGTTTTCACAGTGTGTCCGTTCTCTAGGTTTCCCGTACATGTTATAGCTGTAGTAATATTCCTTTAAACCTGGAGAGTTGGGACCCATGGAATGGGTGCCAGGCATTTGTGCTTTAAAGGGTCTGCATTTGCTCACACAGTCTCTCCAATCGTCTCAGTCCCAAGAGTCCCTCCTTATGCCACATCCAGCTGTCGTTGTAGATAGGGTCATTCCAGGTTTCATCAGAGACCCTGAAGGAATTGTAAAGAATTTCCCAGTTTTTTTGTTTTGTTTTTGAAATTCCTTTTTATGGTGGGTTTGAGCTGATTCTTGCTGCCATGTTTATGCCAGTCTAGACACACTTGATTCCCTTACGGAGACATATCAATACATAGGTTTTAAGATTCTTACTAGTCAGATATATTCCTCTGCGGGAAATATGGGGTTTTGAGTCCCTTTCACTGAGGAAGGTGTAGGTCTTGTCTATTCCATAGTTGGTTTTTGGAATGGTACCGGTGCTTATATCAAACTCTGGTTTTATGCATCACCCCACCTCTGCTTCCCCCTTAAGCAGGCATAAGAGTGTTTTCTAAATGTGAGACACTGTTCGCTTTCCTAACTCAGTTCAAGTATAGCCATGTTTACAGGATCTTCATAAGTGATATCTTATGATAAGTTTCTTTTTCTGTGTGACTTATTTCACTTAGAATCATCGTACCTGAATCCACCCATTTTGCTGCTACTGGTCTTATGACATTGATTTCATGGCTGAGGGATATTCCATCGTACGTACGTACCACAATTTTTTGAACCATTTTTATATTTCCTGGGATATTTAAGTTGTACCCAAGTTGAGGTCCTTGTAAGCAGTGCACCCTAAATTTTGGGGTGGCTCTGTCTTATTGATTTTCAGTTTTCCCAAGGAATATTCCCTAGACTGGAAGTGCCCTTGGCTCTGTAGCTCTGTTGTTTACTTGTTTTAGGGTACACAGTGCACTCCTCCAGAGAGGCAGTTGGCAATTTACCTCCCGCCCATCAGCATAACAAGGCTCCCTGTTCTCCAGGGCCTGTCTTGCCTTTCTGGTTTTTAAACATTTTGTGGATGTCCCTTTTGACCGGTGGGAAGTGATACTTCTTTGTAGTGCAGATTTGCATTGCCCGCTTGCTTGCTTGGCCAAAAAGGGCGTATGCGTTTTCTCCTGAATATATTCAGGAGAAAACGCATACGCCCTTTTTGGCCAAGTGCATCATTGTCGAAGTTGTGCCCCTCTTCCTGTGCTTTAAAGGCGATTCCAACGTACCTCTTGAAATCTGTTTCCTGCTATTCTGCCTCGCTTTCAAGTCCGCCTCGTTGCCTTCCCTCAACAGATTTTTGGACGATAGTTGTCCTTTATTACTCGGCCAGTTTGTGAATTGCTGTGCCCCTGAGCTCCATTTTTCAACTCGTTTTTGAGAGCTGACCGCAAGTCCAAAATTTTGGTTCAGGACCTATACTGGTTCCCAGTGGGGGGCTGAGACTTTGGTTAATTCTTCTTCGTGCCAGGAAATTACAGTGATATGTGCCCTTCCAAATGCCTAACAGCTACTCTCTCATTGGTTCTCCCTCTTCCCTTTCATCCTCTGCCAAATTGGCAACCTGTGCGAACCAGGAGGTTAAATGGGCTGTCTCTCCAAGTTGTGAGGTTGATAGTAAAGCAGATGGAAAGTCAAACCGGAGCACCAGGAGAGGGAATATTCGTTGAGTTTTAGAAACCTTTCGTATTCACAGTGTGTCCGTTCTCTAGGTTTCCCGTTCATGTTATAGCAGTAGTAATATTCCCTTCAACCTGGAGAGTTGGGACCCATGGAATGGGGGCCAGGCATTTGTGCTTTAAAGGGTCTGCATTTGCTCACCCAATCTCACCAATCGTCTCAGTCCCAAGTGTCCCTCGTTATGCCACATCCAGCTGTCATTGTAGATAGGGTCATTCCAGGTTTCATCAGAGACCCTGAAGGAATTGTAAAGAATTTCCCAGTTTTTTGTTTTGTTTTTGAATCTCCTTTTTATAGTGGGTTTGAGCTGATTCTCGCTGCCATGTTTATGCCAGTCTAGACACACTTGATTCCCTTACGGAAACATATCAATACATAGGTTTTAAGATTCTTACTAGTCAGATATATTCCTCTGTGGGAAATATGGGGTTTTGAGTCCCTTTCACTGAGGAAGGTGTAGGTCTTGTCTATTCCATAGTTGGTTTTTGGAACAGTACCTGTGCTTATATTAAACTCTGGTTTTATGCAGCACCCCACCTCTCCTTCCCCCTGAAGCAGGCATAAGAGTGTTTTCTAAATGTGAGACCCTGTTCTCTTTCCTAACTCAGTTCAAGTGTAGCCATGTTTACAGGATCTTCATAAGTGATATCTTATGATAAGTTTCTTTTTCTGTGTGACTTATTTCACTTAGGATCATCGTACCGGAATCCACCCATTTTGCTGCTACTGGTCTTATGACATTGATTTCATGGCTGAGGGATATTCCATCGTACGTAAGTACCACAATTTTCTGAACCATTTTTATATTTCCTGGGATATTTAAGGTGTACCCAAGTTGAGGTCCTTGTAAGCAGTGCAGCCCTAAATTTTGGGGTGGCTCTGTCTTATTGATTTTCAGTTTTCCCAAGGTATATTCCCTAGACTGGAAGTGCCCTTGGCTCTGTAGCTCTGTTCTTTACTTGTTTTAGGTTACACAATTCACTCCTCCAGAGAGGCAGTTGGCAATTTACATCCCGCCCATCAGCATAACAAGGCTCCCTGTTCTCCAGGGCCTGTCTTGCCTTTCAGGTTTTTACACATTTTGTGGATGTCCCTTTTGACCGGTGAGAAGTGATACTTCTTTGTAGTCCAGATTTGCATTGCCCGCTTGTTTGCTTGGCCAAAAAGGGCGTATGCGTTTTCTCCTGAATATATTCAGGAGAAAACGCATACGCCCTTTTTGGCCAAGTGCATCATTGTCGAAGTTGTGCCCCTCTTCCTGTGCTTTAAAGGCGTTTCCAACGTACCTCTTGAAATCTGTTTCCTGCTATTCTTCCTCGCATTCAAGTCCGCCTCGTTGCCTTCCCTCAACAGATTTTTTGACGATAGTTGTCTTTTATTACTCGGCCAGTTTGTGAATTGCTGTGCCCCTGAGCTCCATTTTTCAACTCTTTTTTGGTGAGCTGACCGCAAGTCCAAAACTTTGGTTCAGGACCTATACTGGTTCCCGGTGGGTGGCTGAGACTTTGGTTAATTCTTCTTCCTGCCGGGAAATTACAGTGATATGTGCCCGTCCAAATGCCTAACAGCTAATCTCTCATTGGTTCTCCCTCTTCCCTTTCATCCTCTGCCAAATTGGCAACCTGTGCGAAACAGGATGTTAAAGGGGCTGTCTCTCCAACCTGGGAGGTTGATAGTAAAGCAGATGGAATGTCAAACCGGAGCACCAGGAGAGGGACTGTTCGTTGAGTTTTAGAAACCTTTCGTATTCACTGTGTGTCCGTACTCTAGGTTTCCCGTACATGTTATAGCTGTAGAAATATTCCCCTCAACCTGGAGAGTTGGGACCCATGGAATGGGTGCCAGGCATTTGTGCTTTAAAGGGTCTGCATTTGCTCACCCAATCTCACCAATCCTCTCAGTCCCAAGTGTCCCTCCTTATGCCACATCCAGCTGTCATTGTAGATAAGGTCATTCCAGGTTTCATCAGAGACCCTGAAGGAATTGTAAAGAATTTCCTAGTTTTCTTGTTTTGTTTTTGAAATTCCTTTTTATAGTGGGTTTCAGCTGATTCTCGCTGCCATGTTTATGCCAGTCTAGACACAATTGATTCCCTTACGGAGACATATCAATACATAGGTTTTAAGATTCTTACTAGTCAGATATATTCCTCTGCGGGAAATATGGGGTTTTGAGTCCCTTTCACTGAGGAAGGTGTAGGTCTTGTCTATTCCATAGTTGGTTTTTGGAACGGTACCTGTGCTTATATCAAACTCTGGTTTTATGCATCACCCCACCTCTCCTTCCCCCTTAAGCAGGCATAAGAGTGTTTTCTAAATGTGAGACACTGTTCTCTTTCCTAACTCAGTTCAAGTGTAGCCATGTTTACAGGATCTTCATAAGTGATATCTTATGCTAAGTTTCTTTTTCTGTGTGACTTATTTCACTTAGAATCATCGTACCTGAATCCACCCATTTTGCTGCTACTGGTCTTATGACATTGACTTCATGGCTGAGGGATATTCCATCGTACGTAAGTACCACAATTTTTTGAACCATTTTTATATTTCCTGGGATATTTAAGGTGTACCCAAGTTGAGGTCCTTGTAAGCAGTGCAGCCCTAAATTTTGGTGTGGCTCTGCCTTATTTATTTTCAGTTTTCCCAAGGTATATTCCCTACTGGAAGTGCCCTTGGCTCTGTAGCTCTGTTCTTTACTTGTTTTAGGGAACACAATGCACTCCTCCAGAGAGGCAGTTGGCAATTTACATCCCGCCCAACAGCATAACAAGGCTCCCTGTTCTCCGGGGCCTGTCTTCCCTTTCTTGTTTTTACACATTTTGTGGATGTCCCTTTTGACCGTTGGGAAGTGATACTTCTTTGTAGTACAGATTTGCATTGCCCGCTTGCTTGCTTGGGCAAAAAGGGCGTATGCGTTTTCTCCTGAATATATTCAGGAGGAAACACATATGCCCTTTTTGGCCAAGTGCATCATTGTCGAAGTTGTGCCCCTCTTCCTGTGCTTTAAAGGTGATTCCAACGTACCTCTTGAAATCTGTTTCCTGCGATTCGGCCTCGCTTTCAAGTCCGCCTCGTTGCCTTCCCTCAACAGATTTTTGGACGATATTTGTCCTTTATTACTCGGCCAGTTTGTGAATTGCTGTGCCCCTGAGCTTCAATTTTCAACTCGTTTTTGGTGAGCTGACCGCAAGTCCGAAATTTTGGTTCAGGACCTATGCTGGTTCCCGTTGGGGGGCTTAGACTTTGGTTAAATCTTCTTCCTGCCTGGAAATTACAGTGATATGTGCCCGTTCAAATGCCTAACAGCTACTCTCTCATTGGTTCTCCCTCTTCCCTTTCATCCTCTGCCAAATTGGCAACCTGTGTGAACCAGGAGGTTAAAGGGGCTGTCTCTCCAAGTTGGGAGGATGATAGTAAAGCAGGTGTAAAGTCAAACCGGAGCACCAGGAGACGGACTATTCGTTGAGTTTTAGAAAACTTTCGTATTCACAGTGTGTCCGTTCTCTAGGTTTCCCGTACATGTTATAGCTGTAGTAATATTCCCTTCAACATGGAGAGTTGGGACCCATAGAATGGGTGCCATGCATTATTGCTTTAAAGGGTCTGCATTTGCTCACCCAATCTCACCAATCCTCTCAGTCCCAAGTGTCCAACCTAATGCCACATCCAGCTGTCGTTGTAGATATGGTTATTCCAGGTTTCATCAGAGACCCTTAAGGAATTGTAAAGAATTTCCCAGTTTTTTTGGTTTTGTTTTTGAAATTCCTTTTTATAGGTGGTTTGAGCTGATTCTCGCTGCCATGTTTATGCCAGTCTAGACACACTTGATTCCCTTACGCAGACATATCAATACATAGGTTTTAAGATTCTTACTAGTCAGATATATTCCTGTGCGGGAAATATGGGGTTTTGAGTCCCTCTCACTGAGGAAGGTGTAGGTCTTGTCTATTCCATAGTTGGTTTTTGGAACGGTACCTGTGCTTATATCAAACTCTGCTTTTATGCATCACCCCACCTCTCCTTCCCCCTTAAGCAGGCATAAGAGTGTTTTCTAAATGTGAGACACTGTTCTCTTTCCTAACTCAGTTCAAGTGTAGCCATGTTTACAGGATCTTCATAAGTGATATCTTATGATAAGTTTCTTTTTCTGTGTGACTTATTTCACTTAGAATCATCGTACCTGAATCCACCCATTTTGCTGCTACTGCTCTTATGACATTGATTTCATGGCTGAGGGATATTCCATCGTACGTAAGTACCACAATTTTTTGAACCATTTTTATATTTCCTGGGATATTTAAGGTGTACCCAATTTGAGGTCCTTGTAAGCACTGCAGCCCTAAATTTTGGGGTGGCTCTGTCTTATTGATTTTCAGTTTTCCCAAGGTATATTCCCTAGACTGGAAGTGCCCTTGGCTCTGTAGCTCTGTTCTTTACTTGTTTTAGGAAACACAATGCACTCCTCCAGAAAGGCAGTTGGCAATTTACATGCCGCCCATCAGCATAACAAGGCTGCCTGTTCTTCAGGGCCTGTCTTGCCTTTCTGGTTTTTACACATTTTGTGGATGTCCCTTTTGACCGGTGGGAAGTGATACTACTTTGTAGTGCAGATTTGCATTGCCCGCTTGCTTGCTTGGCCAAAAAGGGCGTATGCGTTTTCTCCTGAATATATTCAGGAGAAAACGCATACGCCCTTTTTGGCCAAGTGCATCATTGTCGAAGTTGTGCCCCTGTTCCTGTGCTTTAAAGGCGATTCCAACGTACCTCTTGAAATCTGTTTCCTGCTATTCTGCCACGCTTTCAAGTCCGCCTCATGGCGTTCCCTCAACAGATTTTTGGGCGATAGTTGTCCTTTATTACTCGGCCAGTTTGTGAATTGCTGTGCCCCTGAGCTCCATTTCTCAACTCGTTTTTTGTGAGGTGACCGCAAGTCCAAAATTTTGGTTCAGGACCTATGCTGGTTTCTGGTGTGGGGCTGAGACTTTGGTTAATTCTACTTCCTGCCGGTAAGTTAGAGTGATATGTGCCCGTCCAAATGCCTAACAGCTACTCTCTCATTGGTTCTCCCTCTTCCCTTTAATCCTCTGCCAAATTGGAAACCTGTGCCAACCAGGAGGTTAAAGGGGCTGTCTCTCCAAGTTGGGAGGTTGATAGTCAAGCAGATGGAAATGAAACCGGAGCACCAGGAGAGGGACTATTCGTTGAGTTTTAGAAACCTTTCGTATTCACAGTGTGTCCGTTCTCTAGGTTTCCCGTACATGTTATAGCTGTAGTAATATTCCCTTCAACCTGGAGAGTTGGGACCCATTGAATGGGTGCCAGGCATTTGTGCTTTAAAGGGTCTGCATTTGCTCACCCAATCTCACACATCGTCTCAGTCCCAAGTGTCCCTCGTTATGCCACATCCAGCTGTCGTTGTAGATATGGTCATTCCAGGTTTCATCAGAGACCCTGAAGGAATTGTAAAGAATTTCCCAGTTTTTTTGTTTTGTTTTTGAAATTCCTTTTTATAGTGGGTTTGAGCTGATTCTCGCTGCCATGTTTATGCCAGTCTAGACACACTTGATTCCCTTACGGAGACATATCAATACATAGGTTTTAAGATTCTTACTAGTCAGATATATTCCTGTGTGGGAAATATGGGTTTTTGAGTCCCTTTCACTGAGGAAGGTGTAGGTCTTGTCTATTCCAT
The DNA here is from genome assembly GCF_949752795.1 of Hyperoodon ampullatus. NCBI lineage: Eukaryota > Metazoa > Chordata > Mammalia > Artiodactyla > Ziphiidae > Hyperoodon > Hyperoodon ampullatus. Next base: position 405,163 of record NW_027640918.1, read on the forward strand.
AGTTGGTTTTTGTAACGGTACTTCTGCTTATATCAAACTCTGATTTTATGCATCACCCCACCTCTCCTTCCCCCTTAAGCAGGCATAAGAGTGTTTTCTAAATGTGAGACACTGTTCTCTTTCCTAACTCAGTTCAAGTGTAGCCATGTTACAGGATCTTCATAAGTGATATCTTATGATAAGTTTCTTTTTCTGTGTGACTTATTTCACTTAGAATCATCGTACCTGAATCCACCCATTTTGCTGCTACTGGTCTTATGACATTGATTTCATGGCTGAGGGATATTCCATCGTACGTTAGTACCACAATTTTTTGAACCAATTTTATTTTTCCTGGGATATTTAAGGTGTACCCAAGTTGAGGTCCTTGTAAGCAGTGCAGCCCTAAATTTTGGGGTGGCTGTGTCTTATTGATTTTCAGTTTTCCCAAGGTATATTCCCTAGACTGGAAGTGCCCTTGGCTCTGTAGCTCTGTTCTTTACTTGTTTTAGGGAACACAATGCACTCCTCCAGAGAGGCACTTGGCAATTTACATCACGCCCATCAGCATAACAAGGCTCCCTGTTCTCCAGGGCCTGTCTTGCCTTTCTGGTTTTTACACATTTTGTGGATGTCCCTTTTGACCGGTGGGAAGTGATACTTCTTTGTAGTGCAGATTTGCATTGCCCGCTTGCTTGCTTGCCCAAAAAGGGCGTATGCCTTTTCTCCTGAATATATTCAAGGGAAACAGCATAGGCCCTTTTTGGCCAAGTGCATCATTGTCGAAGTTGTGCCCCTCTTCCTGTGCTTTAAAGGCGATTCCAACGTACCTCTTGGAATCTGTTTCCCGCTATTCTGCCTCGCTTTCAAGTCCGCCTCGTTGCCTTCCCTCAACAGAATTTTGGACGATAGTTGTCATTTTTTACTCGGCCAGTTTGTGAATTGCTGTGCCCCTGAGCTGCATTTTTTAACTCGTTTTTTGGTGAGCTGACCGCAAGTCCAAAATTTTGGTTCAGGACCTATACTGGTTCCCGGTGGGTGGCTGAGACTTTGGTTAATTCTTCTTCCTGCTGGGAAGTTAGAGTGATATGTGCCCATCCAAATGCCTAACAGCTACTCTCTCATTGGTTCTCCCTCTTCCCATTCATCCTCTGCCAAATTGGAAACCTGTGTGAACCAGGAGGTTAAAGGGGCTGTCTCTCCAATTTGGGAGATTGATAGTAAAGCAGATGGAAAGTCAAACCGGAGCACCAGGAGAGGGACTATTCGTTGAGTTTTAGAAACCTTTCGTATTCACAGTGTTTCCGTTCTCTAGGTTTCCCGTACATGTTATAACTGTAGTAATATTCCCTTGAACCTGGAGAGTTGGGACCAATGGAATGGGTGCCATGCATTATTGCTTTAAAGGGTCCGCATTTGCTCACCCAATCTCACCAATCCTCTCAGTCCCAAGTGTCCCTCCTTATGCCACATCCAGCTGTCATTGTAGATAGGGTCATTCCAGGTTTCATCAGAGACCCTGAAGGAATTGTAAAGAATTTCCCAGTTTTTTTGTTTTGTTTTTGAAATTCCTTTTTATAGTGGGTTTGAGCTGATTCAGGCTGCCATGTTTATGCCAGTCTAGACACACTTGATTCCCTTACGGAGACATATCAATACATAGGTTTTAGGATTCTTACTAGTCAGATATATCCCTCTGCGGAAAATATGGGGTTTTGAGTCCCTTTCACTTAGGAAGGTGTAGGTTTTGTCTATTCCATAGTTGGTTTTTGGAACGGTACCTGTGCTTGTATCAAGCTCTGGTTTTATGCATCACCCCACCTCTCCTTCCCCCTTAAGCAGGCATAAGAGTGTTTTCTAAATGTGAGACACTGTTCTCTTTCCTAACTCAGTTCAAGTGTAACCATGTTTACAGGATCTTCATAAGTGATATCTTATGATAAGTTTCTTTTTCTGTGTGACTTATTTCACTTAGAATCATCGTACCTGAATCCACCCATTTTGCTGCTACTGGTCTTATGACATTGATTTCATGGCTGAGGGATATTCCATCGTACGTAAGTACCACAATTTTTTGAACCATTTTTATATTTCCTGGGATATTTAAGGTGTACCCAAGTTGAGGTCCTTGTAAGCAGTGCAGCCCTAAATTTTGGGGCGGCTCTGTCTTATTGATTTTCAGTTTTCCCAAGGTATATTCCCTAGACTGTCAGTGCCCTTGGCTCTGTAGCTCTGTTCTTTACTTGTTTTAGGGAACACAATGCACTCCCCCAGAGAGGCAGTTGGCAATTTCTATCCCGCCCATCAGCATAACAAGGCTCCCTGTTCTCCAGGGCCTGTCTTGCCTTTCTGGTTTTTACACATTTTGTGGATGTCCCTTTTGACCGGTGGGAAGTGATACTTCTTTGTAGTGCAGATTTGCATTGCCCGCTTGCTTGCTTGGCCAAGAAGGGCGTATGCGTTTTCTCCTGAATATATTCAGGAGAAAACGCATACGCCCTTCTTGGCCAAGTGCATCATTGTCGAAGTTGGGCTCCTCTTCCTGTGCTTTAAAGGCGATTCCAACGTACCTCTTGAAATCTGTTTCCTGCTATTCTGCCTCGCTTTCAAGTCCGCCTCGTTGACTTCCCTCAACAGATTTTTGGACGATAGTTGTCCTTTATTACTCGGCCAGTTTGTGAATTGCTGTGCCCCTGAGCTCCATTTTTCAACTCGTTTTGGTGAGCTGATCGCAAGTCCAAAATTTTGGTTCAGGACCTATGCTGGTTCCCGATGGGGGGCTGAGACCTTGGTTAATTCTTCTTCCTGCTGGGAAGTTAGAGTAATATGTGCCCGTCCAAATGCCTAACAGCTACTCTCTCATTGGTTCTCCCTCTTCCCTTTCATCCTCTGCCAAATTGGCAACCTGGGCGAACAAGGAGGTTAAAGGGGCTGTCTCTCCAAGTTGGGAGGTTGATAGTAAAGCAGATGGAAAGTAAAACTGGAGCACCAGGAGAGGGATTATTCGTTGAGTTTTAGAAACATTTCGTATTCACAGTGTGTCCGTTCTCTAGGTTTCCCGTACATGTTATAGCTTTAGTAATATTCCCTTCAACCTGGAGAGTTGGGACCCATGGAATGGGTGCCAGGCATTTGTGCTTTAAAGGGTCTGCATTTTCTCACCCAGTCTAACCAATCCTCTCAGTCCCAAGTGTCCCTCCTTATGCCACATCCAGCTGTCGTTGTAGATAGGGTCATTCCAGCTTTCATCAGAGACCCTGAAGGAATTGTAAAGAATTTCCCAGTTTTTTTGTTTTGTTTTTGAAATTCCTTTTTATAGTGGGTTGGAGCTGATTCTCGCTTCCATGTTTATGCCAGTCTAGACACACTTGATTCCCTTATGGAGACATATCAATACATAGGTTTTAAGATTCTTACTAGTCAGATACATTCCTCTGCCGGAAATATGGGGTTTTGAGTCCCTTTCACTGAGGAAGGTGTAGGTCTTGTCTATTCCATAGTTGGTTTTTGGAACGGTACCCGTGCTTATATCAAACTCTGGTTTTATGCATCACCCCACCTCTCCTTCCCCCTTAAGCAGGCATAAGAGTGTTTTCTAAATGTGAGACACTGTTCTCTTTCCTAACTCAGTTCAAGTGTAGCCATGTTTACAGGATCTTCATAAGTGATATCTTATGATAAGTTTCTTTTTCTCTGTGACTTATTTCACTTAGAATCATCGTACCTGAATATACCCGTTTTGCTGCTACTGGTCTTATGACATTGATTTCATGGCTGAGGGATATTCCATCGTACGTAAGTACCACAATTTTTTGAACCATTTTTATATTTCCTGGGATATTTAAGGTGTACCCAAGTTGAGGTCCTTGTAAGCAGTGCAGCCCTAAATTTTGGTGTGGCTCTGTCTTATTGATTTTCAGTTTTCCCAAGGTATATTCCCTAGACTGGAAGTGCCCTTGGCTCTGTAGCTCTGTTGTTTACTTGTTTTAGGGAACACAGTGCACTCCTCCAGAGAGGCAGTTGGCAATTTACATCCCGCCCATCAGCATAACAAGGCTCCCTGTTCTCCAGGGCCTGTCTTGCCTTTCTGGTTTTTACACATTTTGTGGATGTCCCTTTTGACAGGTGGGAAGTGATACTTCTTTGTAGTGCAGATTTGCATTGCCCGCTTGCTTGCTTGGCCAAAACGGGCGTATGCGTTTTCTCCTGAATATATTCAGGAGAAAACGCATACACCCTTTTTGGCCAAGGGCATCATTGTCGAAGTTGTGCCCCTCTTCCTGTGCTTTAAAGGCGATTCCAACGTACCTCTTGAAATCTGTTTCCTGCTATTCTGCCTCGCTTTAACGTCCGCTTCGTTGCCTTCCCTTAACAGATTTTTGGACGATACTTGTCCTTTATTACTCGGCCAGTTTGTGAATTGCTGTGCCCCTGAGCTCCATTTTTCAACTCGTTTTTGGTGAGCTGACCGCAAGTCCAAAATTTTGGTTCAGGACCTATGCTGGTTCCCGGTGGGTGGCTGAGACTTTGGTTAATTCTTCGTCCTGCAGGGAAATTAGAGTGATATGTGCCCGTCCAAATGCCTAACAGCTACTCTCTCATTGGTTCTCCCTCTTCCCTTTCATCCTCTGCCAAATTGGCAACCTGTGCGAACCAGTAGGTTAAAGGGGTTGTCTCTCCAAGCTGGGAGGTTGATAGTAAAGCAGATGGAAAGTCAAACTGGAGTACCAGGAGAGGGACTATTCGTTGAGTTTTAGAAACCTTTCATATTCACATTGTGTCCGTTCTCTTGGTTTCCCGTACATGTTATAGCTGTAGTAATATTCCCTACAACCTGGAGAGTAGGGACCCATGGAGTGGGTGCCATGCATTATTGCTTTATAGGGTCTGCATTTGCTCACCCAATCTCACCAATCGTCTCAGTCCCAAGTGTCCCTCCTTATGCCACATCCAGCTGTCATTGTAGATAGGGTCATTCCAGGTTTCATCAGAGACCCTGAAGGAATTGTAAAGAATTTCCCAGTTTTTTTGTTTTGTTTTTGAAATTCCTTTTTATAGTGGGTTTGAGCTGATTCTCGCTGCCATGTTTATGCCAGTCTAGACACACTTGATTCCCTTACGGAGACATATCAATACATAGGTTTTAAGATTCTTACTAGTCAGATATATTCCTCTGCGGGAAATATGGGGTTTTGAGTCCCTTTCACTTTGGAAGGTGTAGGTCTTGTCTATTCCACAGTTGGTTTTTGGAACGGTACCTGTGCTTATATCAAACTCTGGTTTTATGCATCACCCCACCTCTCCTTACCCCTTAAGCAGGCATAAGAGTGTTTTCTAAATATGAGACACTGTTCTCTTTCCTAAATCAGTTCAAGTGTAGTCATGTTTATAGGATCTTCATAAGTGATATCTTATGATAAGTTTCTTTTTCTGTGTGACTTATTTCACTTAGAATCATCGTACCTGAATCCACCCATTTTGCTGCTACTGGTCTTATGACATTGATTTCATGGCTGAGGGATATTCCATCGTACGTAAGTACCACAATTTTTTGAACCATTTTTATATTTCCTGGGATACTTAAGGTGTATCAAAGTTGAGGTCCTTGTAAGCAGTGCAGCCCTAAATTTTGGGGTGGCTCTGTCTTATTGATTTTCAGTTTTCCCAAGGTATATTCCCTAGACTGGAAGTGCCCTTGGCTCTGTAGCTCTGTTCTTTACTTGTTTTAGGGAAAACAATGTACTCCTCCAGAGAGGCAGGTGGCAATGTACATCCCGCCAATCAGCATAACAAGGCTCCCTGTTCTCCAGGGCCTGTCTTGCCTTTCTGGTTTTTACACATTTTGTGGATGTCCCTTTTGACCGGTGGGAAGTGATACTTCTTTGTAGTGCAGATTTGCATTGCCCGCTTGCTTGCTTGGCCAAAACGGGCGTATGCGTTTTCTCCTGAATATATTCAGGAGAAAACGCATACGCCCTTTTTGGCCAAGGGCATCATTGTCGAAGTTGTGCCCCTCTTCCTGTGCTCTAAAGGCGATTCCAACGTACCTCTTGAAATCTGTTTCCTGCTATTCTGCCTCGCTTTCAAGTCCGCCTCGTTGCCTTCCCTCAACAGATTTTTGGACGATAGTTGTCCTTTATTACTCGGCCAGTTTGTGAATTGCTGTGCCCCTGAGCTCCATTTTTCAACTCGTTTTTGGTGAGCTGACCGCAAGTCCAAAATTTTGGTTCAGGACGTATGCTCGTTCCTGGTGGGTGGCTGAGACTTTGGTTAATTCTTCTTCCTGCCGGGAAATTACAGTGATATATGCCCGTCCAAATGCCTAACCGCTACTCTCTCATTGGTTCTCCCTATTCCCTTTCATCCTCTGCCAAATTGGTAACCTGTGCGAACCAGGAGGTTAAAGGGTCTGTCTCTCCAAGTTGGCAGGTTGATAGTAACGCAGATGGAAAGTCAAACCGGAGCACCAGGAGAGGGACTATTCGTTGAGTTTTAGAAACCTTTCGTATTCACAGTGTGTCCGTTGTCTAGGTTTCCCGTACATGTTATAGCTGTAGTAATATTCCCTACAACCTGGAGAGTTGGGACCCATGGAATGGGTGCCATGCATTATTGCTTTAATGGGTCAGCATTTGCTCACCCAATCTCACCAATCGTCTCAGTCCCAAGGGTCCCTCCTTATGCCACATCCAGCTGTCATTGTAGATAGGGTCATTCCAGGTTTCATCAGAGACCCTGAAGGAATTGTAAAGTATTTCCCAGTTTTTTTGTTTTGTTTTTGAAATTCCTTTTTATAGTGGGTTTGAGCTGATTCTCGCTGCCATGTTTATGTCAGTCTAGATACACTTGATTCCCTTACGGAGACTTATCAATACATAGGTTTTAAGATTCTTACTAGTCAGATATATTCCTCTGCGGGAAATATGGTGTTTTGAGTCCCTTTCACTGAGGAAGGTGTTGGTCTTGTCTATTCCATAGTTGGTTTTTGGAACGGTACCTGTGCTTATATCAAACTCTGGTTTTATGCATCACCCCACCTCTCCTTCCCCCTTAAGCAGGCATAAGTGTGTTTTCTAAATGTGAGACACTGTTCTCTTTCCTAACTCAGTTCAAGTGTAGCCATGTTTACAGGATCTTCATAAGTGATATCTTATGATAAGTTTCTTTTTCTCTGTGACTTATTTCACTTAGAATCATCGTACCTGAATCCACCCATTTTGCTGCTAATGGTCTTATGACATTGATTTCATGGCTGAGGGATATTCCATCGTACGTAAGTACCACAATTTCTTCAACCATTTTTATATTTCCTGGGATATTTAAGGTGTACCCAAGTTGAGGTCCTTGTAAGCAGTGCAGCCCTAAATTTTGGGGTGGCTCTCTCTTATTGATTTTCAGTTTTCCCAAGGTATATTCCCTAGACTGGAAGTGCCCTTGGCTCTGTAGCTCTGTTCTTTACTTGTTTTAGGGAACACAATTCATTTCTCCAGAGAGGCAGTTGGCAATTTACATCCCGCCCATCAGCATAGCAAGGCTCCCTGTTCTACAGGGCCTGTCTTGCCATTCTGGTTTTTACAGATTTTGTGGATGTCCCTTCTGACCGGTGGAAAGTGATACTTCTTTGTAGTGCAGATTTGCATTGCCCGCTTGCTTGCTTGGCCAAAAAGGGCGTATGCGTTTTCTCTTGAATATATTCAGGAGAAAACACATACGCCCTTTTTGGCCAAGTGCATCATTGTCGAAGTTGTGCCCCTCTTCCTGTCCTTTAAAGGCGATTCCAATGTACCTCTTGAAATCTGTTTCCTGCTATATGGCCTCGCTTTCAAGTCCGCCTCGTTGCCTTCCCTCAACAGATTTTTGGACGATAGTTGTCCTTTATTACTCGGCCAGTTTGTGAATTGCTGTGCCCCTGAGCTCCATTTTTCAACTCTTTTTTGATGAGCTGACCGCAAGTCCAAAATTTTGGTTCAGGACCTATACTGGTTCCCGGTGGGTGGCTGAGACTTTGGTTAATTCTTCTTCCTGCCGGGAAATTACAGTGATATGTGCCCATCCAAATGCCTAACAGCTACTCTCTCATTGGTTCTCCCTCTTCCCATTCATCCTCTGCCAAATTGGCAACATGTGCGAACCAGGAGTTTAAAGGGGCTGTCTCTCCAAGTAGGGAGGTTGATAGAAAAGCAGATGGAAAGTGAAACCGGAGAACCAGGATAGGGACTATTCGTTGAGTTTTAGAAACCTTTCGTATTCACACTGTGTCCGTGCTCTAGGTTTCCCGTACATGTTATAGCTGTAGTAATATTCCCTTCAACCTGGAGAGTTGGGACTCATGGAATGGGTGCTAAGCATTTGTGCTTAAAAGGTTCTGCATTTGCTCACCCAATCTCACCAATCCTCTCAGTCCCAAGTGTCCCTCCTTATGCCACATCCAGCTGTCGTTGTACATAGGGTCATTCCAGGTTTCATCAGAGACCCTGAAGGAATTGTAAAGAATTTCCCAGTTTTTTTGTTTTGTTTTTTAAATTCCTTTTTATAGTGGGTTTGAGCTGATTCTGACTGCCATGTTTATGCCAGTCTAGACACACTTGATTCCCTTACGCAGACATATCAATACATAGGTTTTAAGATTCTTAATAGTCAGATATATTCCTCTGTGGGAAATATGGTGTTTTGAGTCCCTTTCACTGAGGAAGGTGTAGGTCTTGTCTATTCCATAGTTGGTTTTTGGAACGGTACGTGTGCTTATATCAAACTCTGGTTTTATGCATCACCCCACCTCTCCTTCCCCCTTAAGCAGGCATAAGAGTGTTTTCTAAATGTGAGACACTGTTCTCTTTCCTAACTCAGTTCAAGTGTAGCCATGTTTACAGGATCTTCATAAGTGATATCTTATGATAAGTTTCGTTTTCTGTGTGACTTAATTCACTTAGAATTACCGAACCTGAATCCACCCATTTTGCTGCTACTGGTCTTATGACATTGATTTCATCGCTGTGGGATATTCCATCGTACATAATTACCACAATTTTTTGAACCATTTTTATATTTCCTGGGATATTTAAGGTGTACCCAAGTTGAGGTCCTTGTAAGCAGTGCAGCCCTAAATTTTGGGGTGGCACTGTATTATTGATTTTCAGTTTTCCCAAGGTATATTCCCTAGACTGGAAGTGCCCTTGGCTCTGTAGCTTTGTTCTTTACTTGTTTTAGGGAACACAATGCACTCCTCCAGAGAGGCAGTTGGCAATTTACATCCCGCCCATCAGCATAACAAGGCTCCCTGTTCTCCAGGGCCTGTCTTGCCTTTCTGGTTTTTACACATTTTGTGGATGTCCCTTTTGAGCGATGGGAATTGATACTTCTTTGTAGTGCAGATTTGCATTGCCCTCTTGCTTGCTTGGCCAAAAAGGGCGTAGGCGTTTTCTCCTGAATATATTCAGGAGAAAATGATTACGCCCTTTTTGGCCAAGTGCATCATTGTCGAAGTTGTGCCCCTCTTCCTGTGCTTTAAAGGCGATTCCAACGTACCTCTTGAAATCTGTTTCCTGCTATTCTGCCTCGCTTTCAAGTCCGCCTCGTTGCCTTCCCTCAACAGATTTTTGGACGATAGTTGTCCTTTATTACTCGGCCAGTTTGTGAATTGCTGTGCCCCTGAACTCCATTTTTCAACTCGTTTTTTGTGAGCTGACCGCAAGTCCAAAATTTTGGTTCAGGACCTATACTGGTTCCCGGTGGGTGGCTGAGACTTTGGTTAATTCTTCTTCCTGCCAGGAAATTATAGTGATATGTACCCGTCCAAATGCCTAACAGCTACTCTCTCATTGGTACTCCCTCTTCCCTTTCATCCTCTGCCAAATTGGCAACCTGTGCGAACCAGGAGGTTAAAGGGGCTGTCTCTCCAAGTTGGGAGGTTGATAGTAAAGCAGATGGAAAGTCAAACCGGAGCACCAGGAGAGGGACTATTCGTTGAGTTTTAGAAACCTTTCGTATTCACAGTGTGTCCATTCTCTAGGTTTCCCGTACATGTTATAACTGTAGTAATATACCCTTCAACATGGAGATTTGGGACCCATGGAATGGGTGCCATGCATTATTGCTTTAAAGGGTCTGCATTTGCTCACCCAATCTCACCAATTCTCTCAGTCCCAAGTGTCCAGCCTTATGCCACATCCAGCTGTCGTTGTAGATAGGGTCATTCCAGGTTTCATCAGAGACCCTGAAGGAATTGTAAAGAATTTCCCAGTTTTTTTGTTTTGTTTTTGAAATTCCGTTTTACAGTGGGTTGTAGCTGATTCTCGCTGCCATGTTTATGCCAGTCTAGACACACTTGTTTCCCTTACGGAGACATATCAATACATAGGTTTTAATATTCTTACTAGTCAGATATATTCCTCTGCGGGAAATATGGTGTTTTGAGTCCCTTTCACTGAGGAAGGTGTAGGTCTTGTCTATTCCATAGTTGGTTTTTGGAACGGTACCTGTGCTTATATCAAACTCTGGTTTTATGCATCACCCCACCTCTCCTTCCCCCTTAAGCAGGCATAAGAATGTTTTCTAAATGTGAGACACTGTTCTCTTTCCTAACTCAGTTCAAGTGTAGCCATGTTTATAGGATCATCATAAGTGATATCATATGATAAGTTTCTTTTTCTGTGTGACTTATTTCACTTAGAATCATCGTACCTGAATCCACCCATTTTGCTGCTACTGGTCTTATGACATTGATTTCATGGCTGAGGGATATTCCATCGTACGTAAGTACCACAATTTTTTGAACCATTTTTATATTTCCTGGGATATTTAAGGTGTACCCAAGTTGAGGTCCTTGTAAGCAGTGCAGCCCTAAATTTTGGGGTGGCTCTGTATTATTGATTTTCAGTTTTCCCAAGGTATATTCCCTAGACTGGAAGTGCCCTTGGCTCTGTAGCTCTGTTCTTTACTTGTTTTAGGGAACACAATGCACTCCTCCAGAGAGGCAGTTGGCAATTTACATCCCACCCATCAGCATAACAACGCTCCCTGTTCTCCAGGGCCTGTCTTGCCTTTCTGGTTTTTACACATTTTGTGGATGTCCCTTTTGACCGGTGGGAAGTGATACTTCTTTGTAGTGCAGATTTGCATTGCCCGCTTGCTTGCTTGGCCAAATAGGGCGTATGCGTTTTCTCCTGAATATATTCAGGAGAAAACGCATACGCCCTTTTCGGCCAAGTGCCTCATTGTCGAAGTTGTGCCCCTCTTCCTGTGCTTTAAAGGCGATTCCAACGTACCTCTTGAAATCTGTTTCCTGCTCTTCTGCCTCGCTTTGAAGTCCGCCTCATTGCCTTCCCTCAACAGATTTTTGGACGATAGTTGTCCTTTATTACTCGGCCTGTTTGTGAATTGCTGTGCCACTGAGCTCCATTTTTCAACTCGTTTTTGGTGAGCTGACCGCAAGTCCAAAATTTTGGTTCAGGACCTATACTGGTTCACGGTGGGTGGCTGAGACTTTGGTTAATTCTTCATCCTTCAGGGAAGTTAGAGTGATATGTGCCCGTCGAAATGCCTAACAGCTACTCTCTCATTGCTTCTCCCTCTTCCCTTTCATCCTCTGCCAAATTGGCAACCTGTGCGAACCAGGAGGTTAAAGGGGCTGTCTCTCCAAGTTGGGAGGTTGATAGTAAAGCAGATTCAAAGTCAAACCGGAGCACCAGGAGAGGGACTATTCGTAGAGTCTTAGAAACCTTTCGTATTCACAGTGTGTCCGTTCTCTAGGTTTCCCGTACATGTTATAGCTGTAGTAATATTCCCTTCAACGCTGATAGTTGGGACCCATGGAATGTGTGCCAGGCATTTGTGCATAAAAGGGTCTGCATTTGCTCACCCAATCTCACCAATCGTCTCAGTCCCAAGTGTCCCTCCTTATGCCACATCCAGCTGTCGTTGTAGATAGGGTCATTCCAGGTTTCCTTAGAGACCCTGAAGGAATTGTAAAGAATTTTCCAGTTTTTGTTGTTTTGTTTTTGAAATTCCTTTTTATAGTGGGTTTGAGCTGATTCTCGCTGCCATGTTTATGCCAGTCTAGACACACTTGATTCCCTTACGGAGACATATCAATACATAGGTTTTAAGATTCTTACTAGTCAGATATATTCCTCTGTGGGAAATATGGGGTTTTGAGTCCCGTTCACAGAGGAAGTAGTAGGTCTTGTCTGTTCTGTATTTGGATTATGGAACCGTACCTGTGCTAATATCAAACTCTTGTTTTATTCATCACCCCACCTCTGCTTTCCCCTTTAGCATGCATAAGAGTGTTTTCTAAATATGAGACTCTGTTCCCTTTCCTAATTCCTTCCATGTGTAGCCATGTTTATATACCCTTCATAAGTGATATCTTATGATAAGTTTATTTTTCTGTGTGTTTTTTTCAGTTAGAGTCATCGTACATGAATCCCGTCATTATGTTGCTACTGGCCTTATTACATTGACTTCATGGCTGAGGGATATTCCATCATACGTATTTACCACAATTTCTTTACCATTTTTGTCTTTCCTGGGATATATAAGGTGTCCCGAAGTCGAGGTTCTTGTAAGCAGTGCTGCCATAAATTTTGGGGTGGCTGTGTCTTATTGATTTTCAATTTTCCCAAGGTATATTCCCATGACTGGAAGTGCCTTAGGTTGTGAAGCACTGTTGTTTACTGCTTTTTGGGAACACAATGCACTCCTCCAGAGTGGCTGTTGGCAAATTACAACCCACCCATCCGCATAACAATGCTCCCTCTTCTCCAGATCCTGTCTTGCCTTTCTTGTTTTTACACATTTTACGGATATCCCTTTTGACCGGTTGGAAGTGATACTTCTTTGTAGTGCAGATTTGCATTGTGCGGTTGCTTGGTTGGCCAAAAAGGGCGTATGCGTTTTCTCCTGAATATATTCAGGAGAAAATGCATGCGCCCTTTATGGACAATTCGATAATTGTCGAAGTTGTGATGCTTTTCCTGTGTTTAAAGGCGATTCCAATGTACTTCTGGAAATCTGTTTCGTGCACTTCTGCCTCATTTTCAAGTCCGCCTCATGGCTTTCTCTCAACAGATTTTTGGAAGAGAGTAGTCCTTTATAACTCTGCAAGTTAGTGAATTGCTGTGCCCCTGAGCTCCATTTTTCAACTCGCGTTTTTGTGAGCTGACTACCAATCCACAATTTTGCTTCAGGAACTATACTGGTTCCATTGGGGGGGCTGGCTCTGAGTTTGTTAATTCTTCTTCGTGACGGGAATTTAGAGTGACATATGGCCATCCAAATGCCTACAGCTACTCTCTAATTGTTTCTCCCTCTTCCCTTATATCCTCTACACAACGTGCCAACTGTGCGAACCAGGAGGTTATAGGTGCTGACTCTCCAACTTGGGAGATTAATACTAAAGCAGTTGGAATGTCAAACTGGTGCACAAGGAGAGAAAAAAAATTAGTAGAGTTTTAGAAACCTTTCACCATCTGATGGTGTCCATTCTCTAGGTTTCCCATACATGTTATAACTGTAGTGATATTCCCTTCTACCTGGAGAGTTGGGACCCATGGAATGGGTGCCAGGTATTATTGCTTTAAACGGTCTGCATTTTCTCACCCAATCTCACCAATCCTCTCAGTCCCAAGTGACCAGCCTTATGCCACATCCAGCTGTCGTTGTAGATAGGGTCATTCTAAGTTTCATCAGAACCCCTGAAGGTATTGTGTAAGAATTTCACTGTTTATTTGTTTTGTTTTGAAATTCATTTTTATAGTGGGTTTGAGCTGATTCTCTCTGCCGTGTTTATGTCATTCTAGACACACTTGGTTCCCTTATGGAGACATATCAATACATAGGTTTTAAGATTCTTACTAGTCAGATATACTACTCTGCGGGGAATAGGGGTGTTGAGGCCCGTTCAGTGAGGAAAGTGTAGGTCTTGTCTATTTTGTATTTGGTATATGCAACCGTACCTGTTCTAATATCAAACTCTGGTTTTATGCATAACCCCACCTCTCCTTTCCTCTTGAGCAGGCATAAGAGTGTTTTCTAAATGTGAGACTCTTCTCTTTCCTAATTCAGTTCATGTGTATCCATGTTTACAAGACCTTCATAAGTGATATCTTATGATAAGTTTCTTTTTCTGTGTGACTTATTTCAGTTAGAATCATCGTACATGAATTCACTCATTATGCTGCTACTGGTCTTATGACATTGATTTCCTGGCTGAGGGATATTCCATCGTACATATGTACCACAATTTCTTTACTGTTTTTGTCTTTACTGGGATATTTAATGTGTCCCGAAGTCGAGGTTCTTGTAAGCAGTGCTGCCATAAATTTTGGGGTGGCTGTGTCTTATTGATTTTCAATTTCCCCAAGGTATATTCCCTTGACTGGAAGTGCCTTAGGTTGTGAAGCTCTGTTGTTTAATTCTTTTAGGGAACACAATGCACTCCTCCAGAGTGGCTGTTGGCAATCTGCATCCCACCCATCAGCATAACAAGGCTCCCTGTTCTCTAGAGCCCCTCTTGCCTTTCTGGTTTTTACACATTTTACGGATATCCCTTTTGACTGGTGGGAAGTGATACTTCTTTGTAGTGCAGATTTGCATTGTGCGGTTGCTTGGTTGGCCAAAATGGGTGTATGCGTTTTCTCCTGAATATATTCAGGAGAAAACGCATGCGCCCTTTATGGACAATTCCATAATTGTCGAAGTTGTGATGCTTTTCCTGTGTTTAAAGGTGATTCCAATGTACTTCTGGAAATCTGTTTCATGCAAATCTCCCTCATTTTCAAGTCCGCCTCATGGCTTTTCCTCAACAGATTTTTGGAAGAGAGTAGTCCTGTATAACTCTGCAAGTTAGTGAATTGCTGTGCCCCTGAGCTCCATTTTTCAACTTGTGTTTTTGTGAGCTGACCGCAAACCCACAATTTTGCTTCAGGACCTATACTAGTTATGGGGGTGGGGCAGGCTGAGAGTTTGGTTAATTCTTCTTCGTGACGGGAAATTAGAGTGACATGTGGCCGTCCAAATGCCTACAGCTACTCTCTCATTGGTTCTCCCTCTTCCCTTATATCCTCTGCACAATGTGCCAACTGTGCGAACCAGGAGGTTATAGGGGCTGACTCTCCAAGTTGGAAGATTGATATTAAAGCAGTTGGAATGTCAAGCTGCAGCACATGGAGGGAAAAAAATTAGTAGAGTTTTAGAAACCTTTCACCATCAGAGGGTGTCCATTCTCTAGGTTTCCCATACATGTTATAACTGTAGTGATATTCCCTTCTACCTGGAGAGTTGGGAACCATGGAATCAGTGGCAGGCATTATTGCTTTAAAGCGTCTGCATTTTCTCACCCAATCTCACCAATCCTCTCAGTCCCAGGTGAACAGCCTTATGCCACATCCAGCTGTTGTTGTAGATAGGGTCATTCCAAGTTTCATCAGAACCCCTGAAGGTGTTGTGTAAGAATTTCACTGTTTCTTTGTTTTGTTTTAAAATTCCATTTTATAGTGGGTTTGAGCTGATTCTCACTGCCGTGTTTATGTCATTCTAGACACACTTGGTTCCCTTATGGAGACATATCAATACATAGGTTTTAAGATCCTTACTAGTCAGATATATTTCTCTGTGGGGAATAGGGGTGGTGAGTCCCATTCACTGAGGAAGGAGTTGGGCTTGTCTCTTCTGTATTTGGATTATGGAACGGTACCTGTGTTAATAACAAACTCTGGTTTTGTGTGTCTCCCCACCTCTCCTTCCCCCTTAAGCAAGCATAAGAGTGTTTTCTAAATCTGAGACTCTGTTCTCTTTCCTAATTCAGTTCATATGTAGCCAGGTTTACATTCCCTTCATAAGTGATATCTTATATCAGAATGTACCATGGCCCTTGTCATAATAATGCTCCATGACCCCTGTCATCACAATGCTCCATTCCCTGGTTATCACAAAGCTCCATGTCCCTTGTCATAACAATTCTCCATGTACTTGTCATCACAATGCTACATGACACTTCTCATCACAAAGTTACATGCTCGTTTCATCACAATTCCCCATGCACTTGTCATTGCAATGTTCCATGACCCCTGTCATAGCAAGCTCCAAGTGTTTGTCATCACAATGCTTCACGACTTTATCATCTAAATTCTCAATGGCACTTTTCATCACAATGTTCCGTACCCTTGTCATCACAATGCTCCATGCCCTTGTCATCACAATGCTCCATGACCCCTGTCATCACAATGCTCCCTGACACCTGTCATCACAATGCTTCATGCCCCTTGTCATTACAGTGCTCCATGATGCTCGTCATCACAATTACCCATGGTCTTCTCATCACAATGCTCCACGGTTTTGCCATCACAATGCTCCATGCCCTGGTCATCTCAAAGCTCAATGTCCCTTGTCCTCACAATTCTCCACGTCCTTGTCATCACAATGCTCCATGGCACTTCTCATCACAATGTTATATGCTCTTGTCATAACAATACTCCATGCACTTGTCATCTCAATGCTCCATGACCCCTGTCATAGGAAGCTCCATGCGCTTGTCATCACAATGTTTCAGGACATGGACATTAAAATTATCAATGGCCCTTGTCATCTCAATGCTCCATGCGCTTATCATCACAATGCTCCTTTACCTTTGTCACAACAATCATCCATGACACTTGGCATCACAATGCTCCGTGCTATTGTCATCACAATGGAACATGACATATGTCATCACAATGCTCCCTGACACCTGTCTTCACAATACTCCATGCCCTTGTCATCACAATGTGCCATGCCCAATGTCATCAAAATAATCCATGAAACTTGTCAGACCAAAGCTCCATGCCACCTTTCATCACAATGCTCCATGAACCCTGTCATCACAATGCACCATGCCCATCATCATAATGCTTCATGCTCTTGTCATCACAACGAAATCAAAATGCTCTATGACCTCTGTCATCACAATGCTCCAAACCCTTGTGATCACAATGTTCCATAACACTTGTCATCACAATACCCCATGACGCTAGTCATCACAATTATCCATGGACTTCTCATCACAATGCCCCATGACATTTGTCATCACAATGCGCAATACACATGTCATCACAATGCTCCCTGACTCTTGCCATCAGTATGCTCCCTGAACCCTTTCATGACAAGGCTCCATGCCTTTTTCATCACAATGATCCATGCCATTTTCAGCCCAATGCTCCATGACACTTGTCATCACAATGACGCATGCACTTGTCATCCCAATGCTCCATGACCCCTGTAATCACAATGCTCCATGACGCTTGTCATCACAGTGCTCCATGACACCTGTCATCACAATGCTCCATGCCTTTGTCAGCAAAATGCTACATGACCTTGTCATTACCATGTTCTATGCACTTGTCATCACAATACTCCATTACTATTGCCATCAAAATCCTCCATGAACCTTGGGATCACATTGCTCCATGCCCTTGTCATCACAATGCTCCATGCTCCTTGAAATCAAAATGATCCATGACCTCTGTCATCACAATGCTCCAAACCCTTGTGATCACAATGTTCCATAACACTTGTCATCACAATGCTCCATGATGCCTGTCATCACAATACTCCATGCCCTTTTCATCACAATGCTCCATGACCTTTGTCATCACAATTCTCGATACACTTGTCATCACAATGCTCCCTGACACTTGTCATCAGAATGCTCCTTGAACCCTGTCACAAAAAGGTGCCATGCCTTTTTCATCAAAATGCACCATGCCGTTTTCATCCCAATGCTCCATGCCATTGTCATCAAAATACTCCACAAGCTTGTCATCAGAATGCTCCATGTCCCTTGTCATCACAATTTTCCATGCACTTGTCAGCACAATGCTCCCTGACCCTTGTCATCACAATGCTCCAAGCCACTGTCATCACAATGCTCCATTACCTTTGTCATCAGAATCCTCCACGACCCTTGGCATCACAATGCTCCATGGCATTGTCATCACAATGGGCCATTACATATGTCATCGCAATGTTCCCTGACACCTGTCTTCACAATAATGAATGACCTGGTCATCACAATGCTCCATGCCCTTGTCATCACAATGCGCCATTCCAACTGTCATCGCAATAAGCCATGAAACTTATTAGACCAATGCTCCATGCCCTTGTCATCACAATGCCCCATGCTCTTGTTATCACAATGCTCCATGACCCCTGTCATCACAATGCTCCGTGACTCCAGTCATCACAAGGCTTCATGACCTTTGTCATCACAGTGGTCCATGCCCTTGTCATCAACAGTCTCTGTGACCTTTTTAACCACAATGCTTCATGAACTTTTCATCACAATGCTCTTTGACCCTTGTCATCACAATGCTCTATGCCTTTCTCAGCACAATGCTCCATGACCCTTGTCATCACAATGCTCCATGCGCTTGTCAGCACAATGCTCCATGACCCATGTCATCACAATGCACCATGCGCTTGTCGTCACAGTGCTCCACAATCTTGTCATCACAATGCTCCATAAACCTTGTCATCACAATGCTCCATGCACTTCAAATCAAAATGCTCTCTCACCACTGATAACACAATGTTACATCACTATTCATCACAATACTCCCTCAACCCTGTCATCACTATGTTCCATGACTCCTGTCATCACAATGCTACATGCACTTATCATCACAATGTTCGATGATCCCTGACATCACAATGTTCCATAACCCCTGTCATCAAAATGCTCCATGACCCTTTTCATCAAAATGCTCCATGACCCCTAACATCACAATGTTACATAACGCCTCTCATCAAAATGTTCCATGACCCTTTTCATCAAATTGGTCCATGACAATGTCATCACAATGCTCCCTGCCCTTCTCATCACAATGCACCACGCCCTTGTCATCAAAATGCTCCATGACCTTTGTCATCACAAAGCTCCATGACCCTTGGCATCACAATGCTCCATGCCATTGTCATCACAATACCCCATGAAACCTCTCATCACATTGTTCCATGCAATTGTCATCAAAAAGCTCCATGGTGCTTGTCATCACACTGCTCGATGCCCTTCTCATCACAATGCTCCATGCCCTTGTCATTACAATCCTCCATGACCCATGTATCACTGTGTTCCGTGCCCTTGTCATCACAATGCTCCATGCCCACTCTCATCACAATAATCCATGAAACTTTTCAGACAAATGTTCCATGCCCTTGTCATCACAATGCTCCATTACCCCTGTCATAACAATGCTCCATGACCCCTGCCATCACAACGTTCCACGGCCTTGTCATCACAAGGCTCCATGACCCTTGTCACCACAATGCTCCAAGACCCCTGTAATCACAGTGCTACATGCCCTTGTCATCACAAAGCTCCATGATGCATGTCATCAGAATGCTCCATGCCCTTGCCATCACAATGCTCCATTACCCCTGTGATAACAATGCCCCATGACCCCTGCCATCACGATGTTCCATGGCCTTGTCATCACAAGGCTCCATGACCCTTCTCATCACAATGCTCCAAGACACCTGTAATCACAATGCTCCATGTCCCTTTTTATCTCAATGATCCATGAACCCTGTCATCACAATGCACCATGCCCATCATCATAATGCTTCAGGCTATTGTCATCACAATGAAATCAAAATGCTCCATGACCTCTGTCATAACACTGCTCCAAACCCTTGTGATCACAATATTCCATAACACCTGTCATCACAATGCCCCATGACGCTCGTCATCACAATTATCTATGGTCTTCTCATCACAATGCTCCATGACCTTTGTCATCACAATGCTCAATACACTTGTCATCAAAATGCACCCAGACACTTGTTCTCTGTATGCTCCTTGAACCCTGTCATGACAAGGCTTCATGCCTTTTTCATCACAATGATCCATGCGTTTTTCATCACAATGCTCCAAGACACCTGTAATTACAATGCTCCATGCCCTTGTCATCACAAAGCTCAACGACGCATGTCATCAGACTGCTCCTTGGCCTTCTCATCACAATGCTCCAGCACCTTGTCATCACAATTTTCCAAGACACTCTAATCACAATGCTCCATGCCCCTTTTCATCAGTATGCTCCATGACACTTGTCTCACAAGGCTCCATGGTTTTCTCATCACAATGCTCCAGCACCTTGTCATCACAATGCTTCACGACCTTGTCATGAAAATTTTCAATGGCCCTTGTCATCATAATGCTCCAAGCCCTAGTCATCACAATGCTCCATTATATTTGTCATCACAATCCTCCATTACATTTGGCATCACAATGCTCCATGCCATTTTCATCGCAATGGACCATGACATATGTCATCACAATGCTCCCTGACACCTGTCTTCACAATACTCCATGACCTTCTCATCACAATGCCCCATGCCCTTGTCATCACAATGCCCCATGCCCACTGTCATCACAATAATCTATTAAACTTGTCAGACCAATGCTCCATGCCCCTGTCATCACAATGCTCCATGCCCTTGTCATCACAATGCTCCATGACCCCTGTCATCACAATGCTCTGTGACTCCAGTCATCACAATGCTTCATAACATTTGTCATCACAGTGGTCCATGCCCACATCATCACAAACCTCTGTGACCTTTGTAACCACAATACTCCATGAACTTTTCATCACAATGCTCCGTGACCCTTGTCATCACAATGCTCCATGCCTTTGTCAGAACAATGCTCCATGACCCTTGTCATCACAATGTGCCACATGATTTTCATCACAACGGTCCACAACATTGTCATCGTAATGCTCCATAAACCTTGTAATCACAATGCTCCATGCACTTCTCATCAAAATGCTCTCTCAACAGAGATATCACAATGTTCCATCACTAGTCATCACAATACTCCCTCACCCCTGTAATCACAATGTTCCATGACCCCTGTCATCACAATGCTACATCCCCTTATCATCACAATGTTCCATGACCCCTGACATCACAATGTTCCATAACCCCTGTCATCAAAATGCTCCATGACCCTTTTCATCCCAAAGCTCCATGACCCCTGACATCACAATGTTCTATAACCCCTGTCATCAAAATGTTCCATTTCACTTTTCATCAAATTGCTGCATGACCCTGTCATCAAAATGCTCCCTGCCCTTCTCAACACAATGCACCATGCCCTTGACATCAAAATGCTCCATGACTTTTGTCATCACAAAGCTCCATAACCCTTGGAATCACAATGTTCCATGAACCCTCTCATCACATTGTTCCATGCCCTTGTCATCACAAAGCTCCATGACGCTTGTCAAAACAATGTTCGATGCCCTTCTCATCACAATGCTCCATGCCCTTGTCATTACAATCCTCCATGGCCCATGGATCACAGTGTTCCGTGACCTTGTCATCACAATGCTCCATGCCCACTCTCATCACAATAATCCATGAAACTTTTCAGACCAATGCTCCATGCCCTTCTCATCACA
The DNA here is from genome assembly GCF_949752795.1 of Hyperoodon ampullatus. NCBI lineage: Eukaryota > Metazoa > Chordata > Mammalia > Artiodactyla > Ziphiidae > Hyperoodon > Hyperoodon ampullatus. The sequence continues at coordinate 426,582 of NW_027640918.1, forward strand.
ATGCTCCATTACCCCTGTCATAACAATGCTGCATGACACCTGCCATCACAATGTTCCTCACAATTGTCATCACAAGGCTCCATGACCCTTGTCATCACAATGCTCCAAGACCCCTGTAATCACAATGCTCCATGCCCTTGTCATCACAAAGCTCAATGACGCATGTCATCAGAATGCTCCATGGCCTTCTCATCACAATGCTCCTTGCCCTTGTCATCACAATGCTCCAAGACCCCTGTAATCACAATGCTCCATGCCCCTTTTCATCTCAATGCTCCATGAACGCTGTCATCACAATGCACCATGCCCATCACCATAATGCTTCAGGCTATTGTCATCACAATGAAATCAAAATGCTCCATGACCTCTCTCATCACAATGCTCCAAACCCTTGTGATCACAATGTTCCCTAAAACTTATCATCACAACACCCCATGACGCTCATCATCACAATTATCCATGGTCTTCTCATCACAATGCTCCATGAACTTTGTCATCACAATGCTCAATACACTTGTCATCACAATGCTCCGTGACACTTGTCGTCAGTATGCTCCTAGAACCCTGTCATGACAAGGCTCCATGCCTTTTTCATAACAATGATCCATGCCATTTTCATCACAATGCTCCATGCCCTTGTCAGCACAAAGCTCCATGACACATGTCATCAGAATGCTCCATGGCCTTCTCATCACAATGCTCCATGCCCTTGTCATCACAATGCTCCAAGACCCCTGTAATCACCATGCTCCATGCCCCTTTTCATCAGAATGTTCCATGAGAATTGTCATCACAAGGCTCCATGGACTTCCCATCACAATGCTCCAGGACCTTGTCATCACAGTGCTCAATTCCCTTCTCATTACAATGCTCCATGACCCCTGTCATCACAATACTCCATGAACATTTTCAGCCCAATGCTTCATGACCTTCTCATCACAATGCTCCATGACCCATATCATCACAGTCCTCCATGACCACTGTCATCACAACACTCCATGACCCCTGACAACACAATGATCCGGGACTCTTGTCATCACAATGCTCCATTCCCTTGTCATCAAAATGCTCCATGAACATTTTCAGCCCAATGTTCCATGACAATTGTCATCACAATGATCCATGCCCTTGTCATCCCAACGCTCCATGACCCCTGTAATCACAATGCTCCGTGACGCTTAACATCACAGTGCTCCATGACCCTTATCATCACAATTCTCCATGCCTGTGTCATCAAAATCCTACATGCCCTTGTCATCACAATGCTCCATGCTCCTTGAAATCAAAATGGTCCATGACCTCTGTCATCACAATGCTCCAACCCCTTGTGATCACAATGTTCCATAACACTTGTCATCACAACACTGCATGATGACTGTCATGACAATACTCCATGCACTTGTCGTCACAATGCTCCATGACCTTTGTCATCACAATTCTCAATACACTTGTCATCACAATGCTCCCTGACACTTGTCGTCAGAATACTCCTTGAACACTGTCATGAAAAGGCTCCATGCCTTTTTCATCAGAATGCTCCATGCCCTTTTCATCACAACGCTCCACGTCATTGTCATCACAATACTCCACAAGCTTGTCATCAGAATGCTCCATGATCATTGTCTTCAGAATGCTCCATGACCCCTGTCATCACAATGCTCCATACCCCTTGTCATTACAGTGTTCCATGACGCTCGTCATCACAATTATCCATGGTCTTCTCATCACAATGCCCCACGGTCTTGCCATCACAATGCTCTATGCCCTGGTCATCACAATGCTCCATGTCCCGTGTCATCACAATTCTCCACGTTCTTGGCATCACAATGCTCCATGATACTTCTCATCACAGTGTTACATGTTTTGTCATCACAATTCTCTATGCACTTGTCATCATAATGCTCCATGACCCCTGTCATAGCAAGCTCCATGTGATTGTCATCACAATGCTTCATGAACATGTCATCAAAATTCTCAATGGCCCTTGTTATCACAATGCGCCATGACCCTTGTCATCACAATGCTCCAAGCCCTTGTCATCAAAATGCTCCATTACCTTTGTCATCACAATCCTCCATGACACTTGGCATCACAATGCTACATTCCATTGTCATTGCCATAGACCATGACATATGTTTTCATAATGCTCCCTGACACCCTTCTTCACAATACTCCATGACCTTCTCATCACAATGCTCCATGCCCTTGTCATCACAATGCGCCATGCCCACTGTCATCACAATAATCCATGAAGCTTGTCAGAAAAATGCTCCATGACCCTGTCATCACAATGCTCCATTCCCTTTCATCACAATGCTCTATGACCCCTGTCATCACAATGCTCCGTGACTCCAGTCATCACAATGCTTCATGACCTTTGTCATCACAATGGTCCAAGCCCTCATCATCACAAGGCTCTGTGACCTTTGTGACCACAACACTCCATGAACATTTCATCACAATGCTCGGTGACCCTTGTCATCACAATGCTCCATGCCTTTGTCAGCACATTACTCCATGACACATGGCATCAAATGTGCAATGCGCTTGTCATCACAATGCTCCACATCGTTGTCATCACAATGCTCCATAAACCTTGTCATCACAATGCTCCATGCGTTTGTCAGCACAATGTTCCATGACCCATGTCATCACAATGTGCCCTGCGTTTCTCATCACAATGCTCCACAGCCTTGTCATCACAATGCTCCATGCACCTCTCATCAAAATGCTCTCTCACCACTGATATCACAATGTTCCATCACTAGTCAACACAATACTCCCTCCACCCTGTCATCCCAATGTTCCATGACCCTTGTCACAACAATGCTACATGCTCTTATCATCACAATGCTCCATGACCCCTGACATCTCAATGTTCCATAACCCCTGTCATCACAATGCTCCATGACCCTTTTCATCACAATGTTCCATGACCCCTAACATCACAATGATCCATAAACACTGTCATCAAAATGTTCCATGACCCTTTTCATCCAATTGCTCCATGACCCTGTCATCACAATGCTCCCTGCCCTTCTCATCACAATGCACCACGCCCTTGTCATAAAAATGCTCCATGGCCTATGTCATCACAAAGCTCCATGACCCTTGGAATCACAATGCTCCATGCCATTGTCATCACAAAGCTCCATGAAACCTCTCATCACATTGCTCCATGCCGTTGTCATCACAAAGCTCCATGACGCTTGTCATCACAATGCTCCATGCCCTTGTCATTGCAATCCTCCATGACACATGTATCACTGTGTTCCGTGCCCTTGTCATCACAATGCTCCATGCTCACTCTCATCACAATAATCCATGAAACTTTTCAGACCAATGCTCCATGCCCTTGTCATCACAATGCTCCATTACACCTGTCATAACAATGCTCCATGACCCCTGCCATCACAATGTTCTACGGCCTTGTCATCACAAGACTCCATGACCCTTGTCATCACAATGCTCCAAGACCCCTGTAATCACAATGCTCCATGCCCATGTCATCACAAAGCTCCCTGACGCATGTCATCAGAATGCTCCATGGCCTTCTCATCACAATACTCCATGCCCTTGTCATCACAATGCTCCAAGACCCTTGTTATTACAATGATCCATGCCTCTTTTCATCTCAATGCTCCATGAACCCTGTCATCACAATGCACCATGCCCATCATCATAATGCTTCATGCTATTGTCATCACAATGAAATCAAAATTCTCCATGACCTCTCTCATCACAATGCTCCAAACCCTTGTGATCACAATGTTCCATAACACTTGTCATCACAACGCCCCATGACGCTGGTCATCACAATTATCCACGGAATTCTCATCACAATGCTCCATGACCTTTGTCATCACAATTCAAAATACACTTGTCATCACAATGCTCCCTGACACTTGTCATCAGTATGCTCATTGAACCCTGTCATGACAAGTCTCCATGCCTTTTTCATCACAATGATCCATGCCCTTTTCATCACAATGCTTCATGCCATTGTCATCACAATACTCCACAAGCTTGTCATCAGAATGCTCCGTGACCCTTGTCATCTCAATGATCCATGACCCCTGTCATCACAATGCTCCATGACACCTGTCATCACAATGCTCCATGCCCCTTGTCATTACAGTGTTCCATGATGCTCCTCATCACAATTATCCATGGTCTTCTCATCACAATGCTCCACGGTCTTGCCATCACAGTGCTCCATGCCTTGGACATCACAATACTCCATGTCCCCGGTCATCACAATGCTCCATGACCACTGTCATCACAATGCTCTATACCCCTTGTCATTACAGTGCTCCATGACCCTCGTCATCACAATTATCCATGGTCTTCTCATCACAATGCTCCACGATCTTGCCATCGCAATGCTCCATGCCCTGGTCATCACAATGCTCCATTTCCCCTGTCATCACAATTCTCCACGATCTTGGCATCACTATGCTCCATGACACTTCTCATCACAGTGTTACATGCTTTGTCATCACAATTCTCTATGCACTTGTCATCGCAATGCTCCATGACCCCGTCATAGCAAGCTCCATGTGCTTGTCATCACAATACTCCATGACCTTGTCGTCACAATTCTCCATGACCTTTGTCATCACAATGGACCTTGACACTTGTCGTCAGAATGCTCCCTGAAAACTGTCATGAAAAGGCTCCATGTCTTTTTCATCACAATGCCCCATGCCATTTTCATCAAAATGCTCCATGTCATTGTCATCAAAATACTCCACAAGCTTGTCATCAGAATGCTCCATGAAACTTGTCATCACAATGCTCCATGACCCCTGTTATCACAATGCTCCATACCCCTTGTCATTACAGTGCTCCATGACGCTCATCATCACAATTATCCATGGTCTTCTCATCACAATGCTCCACGGTCTTGGCATCACAATACTCCATGCCCTGGTCATTACAATGCTCCATGTCCCCTGTCATCACAATTCTCCATGTTCTTGGCATCACTGTGCTCCATGATGCTTTTCATCACAGTGTTACATGCTTTGTCATCACAATTCTCTATGCACTTGTCATCGCAATGCTCCATGATCCCTGTCACAGCAAGCTCCATGTGATTGTCATCACAATGCTTCATGAACATGTCATCAAAATTCTCAATGGCCCTTGTTATCACAATGCTCCATGACCCTTGTCATCACAATGCTCCAAGCGCTTGTCATCAAAATGCTCCATTACCTTTGTCATCACAATCCTCCATGACACTTGGCATCACAATGCTCCATTCCATTGTCATCGCAATGGACCATGACATATGTCATCACAATGCTCCCTGACACCCTTCTTCACAATACTCCATGACCTTCTCATCACAATGCTCCATGCCCTTGTCATCACAATGCGCCATGCCCACTGTCATCACAATAATCCCTGAAACTTGTCAAACCATTGCAACATGCCCCTGTCATCACAATGCTCCATGCCCTTTCATCACAATGCTCTATGACCCCTGTCATCACAATGCTCCCTGACTCCAGTCATCACAATGCTTCATGACCTTTGTCATCACAATGGTTCATGCCCTCATCATCACAAGGCTCTGTGACCTTTGTCACCACAGCGCTCCATGAACATTTCATCACAATGCTTGGTGACCCTTGTCATCCCAATGCTCAATGCCTTTGTTAGCACAATACTCCATGACCCATGGCATCACAATGTGCCATGCACTTGTCATTACAATGCTCCACATCTTTGTCATCACAATGCTCCATAAACCTTGTCATCACACTGCTCCATGCACTTCTCATCAAAATGCTCTCTCACCACTGATATCACAATGTTCCATCACTAGTCAACACAATACTCCCTCACCCCTGTCATCACAATATTCCATGACCCTTGTCACAACAATGCTACATGCCTTTATCATCACAATGCTCCATTCCCCTGACATCACAATGTTCCATAACCCCTGTCATCACAATGCTCCCTGCCCTTCACAACAGAATGCACCACACCCTTGTCATCAAAATGCTCCATGACCTTTGTCATCACAAAGCTCAATGACCCTTGTCATCACAATGCTGCATGCCATTGTCATCACAATGCTCCATGAACCCTCTCATCACATTGTTCCATGCCCTTGTCATCACAGGCTCCATGATGCTTTTCATCACAATGCTCGATGCCATTCTTATCACAATGCTCCATGCGCTTCTCATTACAATCCTCCATGACCCATGTATCACAGTGTTCCATGCCCTTGTCATCACAATGCTCCTTGCCCCCTCTCATCACAATAATCCATGAAACTTTTCAGACCAATGCTCCATGCCCTTGTCATCACAATGCTCCATTACCCCTGTCATAACAATGCTCCATGACCCCTGCCATCACAATGTTCCACAGCCTTGTCATCACAAGGCTCCATGACCCTTGTCATCACAATGCTCCAAGACCCCTGTAATCACAATGCTCCATGCCCTTGTCATCACAAAGCTCCATGACGCATGTCAACAGAATGCTCCATGGCCTTCTCATTCACGATGTTCCATGCCTTTGTCATCACAATGCTTCAAGACTCCTGTATTCGCAATGCTCCATGCCCCTTTTCATCTCAATGCTCCATGAACCCTGTCATCACAATGCACCATGCCCATCATCATAATGCTTCAGGCTATTGTCATCACAATGAAACCACAATGCTCCATGACCTCTGTCATCACAATGCTCCAAATCCTTGTGATCAATATGTTCCATAACACTTATCATCACAACGCCCCATGACGCTCGTCATCACAATTATCCATGGTCTTCTCATCACAATGCTCCATGAACTTTGTCATCACAATACTCAATACCTTTGTCATCACAATGCTCCCTGACACTTGTTGTCAGTTTGCTCCTTGAACCCTGTCATGACAAGGCTCCATGTCTTTTTCATAAAAATGATCCATGCCCTTTTCATCACAGTGCTCCAAGACCACTGTAATCACAATGCTCCATGCCCTTGTCCTCACAAAGCTCCATGATGCATGTCATCAGAACGGTCCATGGCCTTCTCATCCCAATGCTCCATGCCCTTGTCATCATAATGCTCCAAGACCCCTGTAATCACAATGCTCCATGGCACTTTTCATCAGAATGCTCCATGAGACTTGTCATCACAAAGCTCCATGGTCTTCTCATCACAGTGCTCCAGTACCTTGTCATCACAATGCTCCATGACCACTGTCATCACAACGCTCCATGAACCCTGACAACACAATGATCCGGGACTCTTGTCATTAAAATGCTCCATGACCATTGTCATCACAATGATCCATGCGCTTGTCATCCCAATGCTACAGGACCCCTGTAATCACAATGCTCCGTGATGCTTGTCATCACAGTGCTCCATGAACCTTGTCATCATAATGGTCCTTGCCTTTGTCAACAAAATGGTACATAATCTTGTCATCACAATTCTCCATGCGCTTGTCATCACAATCCTCCATGACCACTGGGATCACATTGCTTCATGCCCTTGCCATCTCTCTCTTGCCTTTCTGGTTTTTACAGATATTCGGATGTCCCTTTTGACCGGTGGTAAGTGACAATTCTTTGTAGTGTGGATTTGTATTGCGCGCTTGCTTGATTGGCCAAAAAGGGCGTATGCATTTTCTTCTGAATATATTCAGGAGAAAAGGCATACGCCCTTTTTGGCCAAGTGCATCTCTGTCCAAGTTGGGATGTTTTTCCTATGCTTTAAAGGCGATTCCAATTTACCTCTTGAAATATGTTTTGTGCAATTCTGCCTCATTTTCAAGTCCGCTTCATTGCCTTCCCTCAACAGATTTTTGGAAGAGAGTAGTCCTTTATAAGTCTGCAGGTTTGTGAATTGCTGTGCCCCTGAGCTCCAATTTTCAAATCCCATCTTTGTGAGCTGGCCGCAAATCCACAATTTTGCTTCAGGACCTATACTGGTTCCAGGGGTCGCTATATTGGTTCCCTGTGGGTGGTTGAGGCTTTGGTTAATTCTTCTTCCTGCCGGGAACTTAGAGTGACATGTGACCTTCCAAATGCCTACATCTACTCTCTGATTGGTTCTCCCTCTTCCCTTTCATCCTCTGCACAATTAGCAAACTGTGTGAACCAGGAGGTTATAGGGGCTGACTCTCCTAAGTTGGGAGATTGATAGTAAAGCAGTTGGAATGCCAAAGTGGAGCACAAGGAGAGGAAAAATTAGGAGAGTTTTAGAAACCTTTCGCCATCACAGGGTGTCCATTTTCTAGGTTTCCCATACATGTTATAATTGTAGTGATATACCCTTCTACCTGGAGATTTGGGACACATGGAATGGTGGCATGCATTACTACTTTAAAAGGTCTGCATTTTCTCTCCCAATCTCACCAGTCCTCTCAGTCCCAAGTGTCCAGCCTTATGTCTCATCCAGCTGTCTTTGCAGATAGGGTCATTCCAGGTTTCATCAGAAACCCTGAAGGAATTGTGTAAGAATTTCGCTGTTTTTTGGGGTTTTTTGAAATTCATTTTTATAATGGGGTTGAGCTGATTTTCACTGACGTGTTTATGCCAGTCTAGACACAATTGATTCTCTTACGGAGACATATCAATACATAGGTTATAAGATTCTTAGTAGTCAGATATATTCCTCTGTGGGGCATAGGGGTGTTGAGTCCCGTTCACTGAGGAAGGTGTAGGTCTTGTCTATTCTGTATTTGGTTTATGGAATGGTACCTGTGCTAATATCAAACTCTGGTTTTATGCATCACCCCACCTCTCCTTTCCCCTGAAGCAGGCATAAGAGATTTTTGCTAAATGTGAGACTCTGTTCTCTTTCCTAATTCAGTTCATGTGTTGTGATATTGACATTCCCTCTATAAGTGATATCTTATGATAAGATTCTTTTTCTGTGTGACTAATTTCCCTTAAAATCATCATACCTAAATCCACTCTTTATGCTGCTACTGGCCTTGTATACAATGATTTCACGTCTGAGTGATATTCCGTTGTACAAAATTACCACAAGTTCTTTATGCATTTCTCTTTTTCCTGGGATATTTTAGGTGTACCAAAGTTGAGGTTCTTGTATGCAGAGCAGCCCTAAACTTTGGGGTGCCTGTGTCTTATTGACATTTAGTCTTCCCAAGTTATATGTCCATGAGTTGAAGTCCCCTTGCTCCGGGGCTTTGTATTTTAGATGTTTTAAAAACAGCATACACTTCTTCAGAGTGGCTCTTGGATATTTATACCCCACCCATCAGCCTGACTAGGCTCCCTGTTTTCCATGGCCTCTCCTGCATTTCTGGTTTGTACACATTTTTTGGATGGCCTTTCTGAGCAGTGGAAATTGAGACTTCTTTGTTGTGCGGATTTGCATTTCCCTCTTGCTTGGTTGGACAAAAACTCTGCATGTGTTTTTTTCCTGAAGATATTCACGAAAAAAACGCATACACCCTTTTGCCCAACTGCCTCATTTTAGAAATTCTGCTGCTTTTCATATGCTTTAAATGTGAGTACAATCTACCTTTTGAAATCTGTTTCCTGCAATTCTGCCTCTCATTCAGATCCTCTTCGTTACCTTACCTGAATATATTTTTGGACGTTGGTTATCATTTATATCTTTGCAGGTCTTTGAATTGTCTGCTCCTGAGCTCCATTTTGCAACTCGCTTTTTTTGTGAGCTGGCCGCCAAACCATTGGATTACTTCTGGCCCTATTCTGGTTCTGGGGAGGCAGGCTGAGCCTTTGGTTAATTCTTCTTTCTAATGGGAAATTAGAGTGACATGTGCCTGTCAAAACTCCTACAGCTAATCTCTCATTGGTTCCCCCTCTTCCCATTTAGCCTCTGCACAAATTGCAAACTGTGTGAAACAGGAGGTTAAAGGTGCTGATCCTCCAACTGGGGAAATTGTTAGTAATGTGGCTGGAATGGCGAACCCCAGCACCAGGAGATCAAAAATGAGGTGCATTTTAGACACCTTTCCTGAGCACACGGTGTACATTCATCTCGGTTTCCCAGGCATGTTTTCGCTGTCAGAAGATTCCCTTGAACCTGCAGATTTGGGACCCATGGAATGGGTACCAGGCAGTATTACTTTAAAAGGTCTGCATTTCCTCACCCAGCCTCTCTAACATCTCTTAGCGTGCATAGCTTCCAGCCTTATATAATCATCCTGCTGTGGGTCTACATGTGTTCAATCCATGTTACATCGTAGCCCTTCAACAAAAGTTGTAAGAATTTTTGTCTGTCTCACTGTTTTTATAAATAGTTTTAAATTTATTTTTATATTGATTACAGCTGATTTTCAAAGCTCTGTTTTTTGCTGCTGTACATCCACTTGATTCATGTACTGAGAGACAACAATAACTTCTTTTTCAGATGCTTACCAGTCATATGTATTATTTTCCAGTGACTTGAGTGGGCTGAGTGCAGTTCTTTGAGGTACCGTGTAGGCCTTGTCAGTTATCCAATTTGGTACTTGGAATGGTATCTTTGCTAATTTCAACCTCCTGGATAATACCTCACCATTCCCCACCTTTCCCATTTAGCAGCCTTATGTCTATTTTCTACATATTTGACTATGTTTCTGTTTTGTAATTTATTTCATGTGTAGCCATTTTTGATTCCACCTTTAAGTGACATCTTATGATATGTGTCTTTTTCTTTCTGACATATGTCACTTAGAATGATCGTATGTAACTCCTCCAGAGTTGTTACAACTGGCCTTATTTCATTGATTTCTGGATGAGTAATATTCCACTCTACATAAGTACCCCATCTCTTTTATCCATTTTATCCTTCCAGGGACATTTAGGTTATATCCAAGTTGAGGCCCTTTTTAACAGAGAGGTGGTAAACGTTGGTGTGCCTGTTTTCTGTCGATTTTTGTTTTTCCCAAGGTACACGCCCATGAGTGCAAGTGCCCTATGCTCTGTAGCTCATTTTTTAGATGTTTCAGCAAACACAATACACTTCTCCAGAGTGGCCGTTGGCAAATTACATTTCCACTATCAGCCTCACAGGGCTCCCTTTTCTCCTCGCCCTGTCCTGCATTTCTGGTGTTTACACTTTATGTGGATGGCCCTTCTGACTGATGTGAAGTGATACATTTTGTGATATTGATTTCCAGTGCCCACCTGTTTGGTTGGATAAAAAGTGTGTATGGCCTTTATTTGAATATATTCAGAAAAAATGCATACACCCTTTTTGGCCAACTGCATCATTGGCGATGTTCAGCCCCTTTTCTTGTGCTTTAATGGGGAGTCCTTTCTACCTCTTCAAATCTGTTTCCTGCCACTCTCCCTTGCTTACAAGTCCTTTTCTGTGACTTACCTCAAGACATTTTTCGACGATAGATATTTTCAACTCTGCAGTTTCATGAATTTTAGTGCCCCGGAGTTCCATTTTTCAACTTGTGTTTTTGCAAACTGGACACAAAACAGCGGGATTTCCTCTAGCCCTATTCTGTTTCCGTGGGCAATTCTAGCCTTTGATGAATTTGTCTTCTGGATTGGAAATTAGAGTGGCATGTGCCTGTCCGAACACCTAAGACTTGTCTCTAAATTTTTCTCATCCTTCCGCTTCATCCTCTGGACAAATTCCAAACTGTGTGCAACAGGATGTTGACGGTGCTGATATCCCCAAGTGAGGAGATTGTTAGGAAAGATGCTGGAGGGTTGAACCCGAGCACCAGGCAATGAGGAGATGAGGTGCCTTTTCCAAACTCTTTCCGATCAAACGGTGTACCATCCTCTAGGTGTGACAGGCATGTTTTAGCTGTAGGAAGGGTCCCGTGCATGTAAGGAGAACACCAGGGATTTTTCCAAATCAGTGCCTCCCCGAACCCCAAACTGGGGAATTTTTAAGCTACGGCTACACGTATGTCCTTTAAGGGCCTAGGGAAATAGGCAGAGCCCAAACTTTAGATGACTGAAATCTTCAGGGTCAGAAGCGCTCACCATCGGCCTTGCTTAGGTTACATTTTATCTGTCATTGATAGATGATGTCAATAAAAATATCTATTCTTTTTCAGATTATTTCCCCTTATAGGTTATTGCAAAATATTCAGTGTAGTTCCCTGTGCTATACAGTAGTTCCTTGTTGATGATCTATTTTATACATAGCAGTGTGTATGTGTTAATCCCAAACTGTTAATTTATCCCTTCTCCTACCTTTCCCCTTTGGTAATAATAAATTATAAGATTTTATACTTCTCAGAAATGGGGGAGCTGAAAGAGAGGTATCATTTTCAATGGAAAAGCATTGAAAACAAGATTGAAGCTGCAGCCAAGAGTATTCGATGTACATCTATGGAAATAAATCACTTCATTTCTCTAATGTTGACCTGGCAAATAAGACAGACGTCTTCACTGAACTTGCTTATAGGAAAGTGATGGAAATATCAAATGTAAGTCTTAGAAACATCTTATTTTACCCGAGCATTATACACTGCTCTATGTTAACTACAGTTTGGCTCACACATCTGTTCATTGAAGTTACAATGTTCTCAATTTCTGTTACTGATCCTCCAGAGTGGACCCCAACAGGAGTCCCCGTGCCCAGTGTCATTGGAGCCAACAGATCAAGACTGAGTTTGGTTCAGAAGCAAAGGAAACATTATTTTGAAAACAGAATGGAGAGGTGAGAGCGTGAATTCCCCCATGGGCTGTGGGCTGGGCTGCTGTGTAGGGTCCCCGGCAGCGTCAGTGTGAGGGAGGGGATGGAGCTCTCGAGGGCTGGGTTGGCTGCAGCTCAGGCTCTATGCCGCGGAGTCTGCATGGGACCCCGCTAGCTGAGGTGTCGACCCAGCCATTCTGCACTAGGAAATCGGGTCTGAAGTGCCGGGTGTGGGACCTCTGCATGCGGAACCCTAGGAGCACGTGAAATTAGACAAAGCACAAAGGAAAAACAGGTTAGACTTTATTTTATTGCCCAGATTCTCTTTTTATCTCCCAGGAATTTTTAATGAACGTTGCCGGAGACGAACACCTCCTCTGCTTTTTGTTCCGTTCCTTATTCTTGGGGTGTTGAGGGTGCAGACCCCTCTTTTGTAACTGCTTCATGCTGTGGTGGGAGCCCTGATACATGGGGGGAGGGGCAAAACGTCTCCCCACCAGCCTCCTGGTGAGGTTGATTGTCCCAAGGCCTCCTGCCTCACTTCTCGTCCGCCTGAGCACCAGCATTGGAAGTGTACAGATTCTAATGACCTTTAAGGGTCCAGGAAAGAGAGGCGCAGAGATGCTGCGGTGGCAGGTTTCACCCCACCCCACATATGTTCGGCGACCTTAGGCTGACAGTTTTTGCCAGACTAGATGCTCTGACCAGTAGTCTGTGCTTTCTTTAATTAGGTCCCTGAATTAATGTACAAACAGCACCATGTGTCAGAGCCCTGCCCACGCAACTCCCAGACAGTCCAGGGTCAGTGGTGATCCAGGACCATGACGTCCACTGAGTCAATGGCCTTTAGAAGTAGCCAGCAGTCCAGCTGGTCATATTGGCCACCATCACCGCGGTGTCTGTAGGGTTTTCTATGGTGAAAGCGTGATATACGTTTCCCCCGCCAAGCTTATTAGCTCCCCTCTGGGTGCAGTAAGTCCTGCAAGCAGTAGTCTGCTCTTTCGGGGCACAGTCTTGTCGTTTTCTGAGAGAAACTCCAGGTCAAGTGATGGTCACACGAGTCATCTTGGGGGCCCGTTGCCCCCGTTTATCTCTCTGGAGGTTGGAGTTGGAGGGCCTCCTCACTCGAGGTCAGTGTGTCCACAGAGCGACCCCTGCAACTTCAGGGCATGATGGGTGGTTAGGATCACCACGTGGGGTCCTTTTCCCTTAGGAGGGAGCTGGCCTTGCGGGCTGCTGATTTCCAGCTTTTTAGATACCCCAGTATCCTGGCCTGATGAGTCGGTGGGCAAAGCCCTTGGTGACCATAGTTTATCATACCTGAAGGGCATTCTTGTGTTGCTCCATTTCAAGTGGTCCCAGTTTTTGCACTAAGGCTCCAAGCGCGATTAACCTTTGACCGGGTATGTAAAGGTCAAAGGGTTTAGCTAAATTAGGGAGTTCCTGGGCAAGGGTCTGTATTGACTGCTCTTTCCATTCTTGAAAGGCTGCTTCTGGATTCTATTCAAAAGGATCATCATCTTTTCGTGTCAGTGTTTCATGTAGAGGCCCAGCTATTACACTGTAGTCAGGGATCCAGATGCAGAAAACCTTGGCCTCCCCAGGAACCCCTAAGCTATCTTCTAGTTTTAGAAGAGGTAAGGCTGCAAATGGCTTCTTCCCTATCCTGGGATGCGTTTCTCCGAATATCTGTGAGAATGAAGCCCAGGCATGTCACCTTAGCCTGGGATATTTGAGCGTTTTTCTTGGACACCTTCTATCCTTTCTTGGCTAGGTAGTTCAGAGGCGTCTTTAGTAGGCCTGGCGATCAGAATGTCATCTGCATATTGAAGGAGGATTCCCTTTTACAGAGGTTGAACTTTTAGGTCTTTAGAGGACATTTCCCCAATGATGGTGTGGGGATTTTTGAACCATTGGGGCAGGACGGCCCAGCATTATTGCTTTTGTTGCATGTTGTGTCCTGCCACTCACAAGCCAAAAATTCTTGTGACTCTGAGATGAATGGAATACAGAAGAAGGCATCATTGAAGTCTAATACAGAATGCCATGGCCTGGTGGAAGGTAGAATGACCAGCAGGGAGTAGGAAATAGGAGCTACTGGATGTATATCCTCGGTGGCTTCACTGACTGTCCTGATATCCTTTACCAGGTCTCCAGCAGCCCATGGGGCTCTCGTGGTCAGGCCAATCCCAGGATATGGAGCTCACCTGGGCTGCACCCCTACCCCACAGCCCACGGGGCTCTCGTGGTCAAGTCCCTCCCAGGGTATGGAGCTCACCTCTGCAGCTACCCAGCAGCCCATGGGGCTCTCCTACTCAGGTCCTTCCCAGGATACGGAGCTCCCCTGGGCAGGTACCCCAGCCGGGCTGGACACACAGGAACTGTGCACATAGCCCACCTTGCAGAGAACCCCCAGATCACCTGTCGCTCACAGCTGACACAGAATACCTCAGAGCAGGACTTGAACTAACAAACAGCAGCTCTGACAGGTCTGTGACTATGGCTATCACTCTCTGCAGGCTCTTTCTGCCTGGTCTTCCAGACACTTCCACTGCAGCCAGGGCACCAGGCCTCTGTCTCCACCCACCATCACTCCTCTCCCTGACTCCTGGGTTCCTCTCATTAGGATAGTGTCTTCTTGAAGTTGTTTTCCACTCATGGACCAGATAAAATGATAAGAAAACAAGCCGCAGCTGCAGCCCCTTGTCTATCCTGACTCTCAAGGGCCCACACCTGTTCCTAGGGCCTGGCCCGTTTAGCAAGTTTCATTTTCTGCAACTGTGAGCCCCTGAGGGGTGAGGATTGGCTGATTTTGGCAGCCTGAAACTGCCTGCCAGCCCTCCACAGGTGTGCCTGGGTTGAGGGCAATATAAACAGCTCTCCAGTGAGCGACAGCCCTTGTAGCTGTGACTGACGCCATATTCTCTGCCCCGTAGGCAGTGCCGGGGCTGTGCTGGTGGGAGGGAGTGAGGGGCCGTGGCTTTGTGGGTGGCCCAGTGTGAGTGGGGCTCTGCTGGACTTTCTGCAGGAGTTGCCAGGCTGCCACCTGCTAAAGAAGAGGATGTGTCACCGATACCTGCCGCTGGAATTTCTCCCCAGGCAGATGTGAGGAAGTAAAAAAGCAGTGGGGGCCGTGTCAGGAGCGGTATCTCAGGCAGGGAAATGGAAAGCTTCCAGATGAGCATCTGGGGCCAGGACCATCCTGACTGGCCTGCAGGCACCAAGTCGGCCTGTGTGCTGTCGCTGGTTTGGCTCCACAGCCCTTCCTCTAAGCTTGCAAGTTCTTGTACATATTCAGGTGTTTTACCTGGAAAGGGTGGGAAGAGTTCAGCTGAAGCAGGACTGGGGCTCAGCTCACGTTTACTCACAGATGCCTTGGAACGGTCCCCCAGCTTTGCAATGAGGACCCTCCTTGCTTGGGGGGCGGGCTTCTGGCTGTATGGGAGATGATTCCCCACCTCTGACCAATTTCAGAATTGTTTACCGCTGGAACAAGTGCCCTGATAGGGTTTTCCTTTGTATAACTGGTGGGTTCAGGTTTTTTTTCCTTTTTTGGTTCAAGTTAGATTTTATTCCTCTTTTATGTATTTATAGATATAAGCATGGAAATAATTCATTCATATAAATACATCTGTGTGAAGGGAAGAACTTTTTCTGTTTTATTTTTAAATTTTATTTTTTTAAATTTTAAAATTTAATTTTATTTATATTTTTATACAGCAGGTTATTATTAGATATGTATTTTATGCATATACATGTATACAGGTCAATCCCAATCTCCCAACATATGCCACCAACACCACACCATGGCTTCCCACACTTGGTGTCCATACGTGTGTTCTCTACCTCTGTGTCTCTATTTCTGCCCTGCAAAGCAGTTAATCTATACCATTTTTCTAGGTTCCACATATATGCATTAATATACAATATTTGTTTTTCTCTTTCTGACTTACTTCATTCTGTATGACAGTCTCTAGATACATCGACGTCTCTACAAATGACCCAGTTTCATTCCTTCTTATGGCTGAGTAATATTCCATTTTATATATGTACCACATCTTTATCCATTCGTCTGTCTGTGGGTATTTAGGTTGCTTCCATTACCTGGCTATCGTAAATAGTGCTGAAATGAGCATTGTGGTGAATGTGCCTTTTTGATTTATGGTTTTCTCTGGGTATATGCCCAGAAGTGGGATTGCTGGATCATATGGTAATTCTATTTCTAGTTTTTTTAAGGAAACTCCATACTGTTCTCCATCGTGACTGTATCAATTTACATTTCCACCACTAGTGGAAGAGGGATCCTTTTGTCCACACCCTACCCAGAATTTGTTGTTTGTAGATTTTCTGATGATGCCGATTCTAACAGGTGTGCGGTGATACATCATTGTAGTTTTGATTTGCATTTCTCTAATAATTAGTGATGTTGAGCAGCTTTTCATGTGCGTCTTGGCCATCTCTGTGTCTTCTTTGAAGAAACGTCTCTTTAGATCTTCTGCCCAATTTTGTACTGGGTTGTTTGTTTTTTTAATATTAAGCTGCATGAGCTCTTTATATATATTGGAGATTAAACCTTTGTCCATTGATTCGTTTGCAAATATTTTCGCCCATTCTGAGGGATGCTTTTTGCCATTCCCGTTTTTTTAACAAAAAAAGAAAGAAAGAAAAAGAAGCAGAACACTAATGTGTGTAAAATATGCCTTTTGAAACTGTCGTTTTGAAATATGGACGTCCTTTGAATTTTTTGGTCGATATATGAACCCAGGATTTGTTTTCAGGGCAGGTGTCATTTACAGGCCTGCAATGATTTTGAATATCAACTGACCATTAGCGCTGGGATTAAAGCTGCTGTTTTGTGACACAGTCACAATGTGGCAGCAGTTCTCCCTTACCAAATCTGGTTACTGGGGCAACAGAGCCTCAATGGAAGTCGTGTTCTAGATTGGAATGTAGAATGGAATGTACCAGGAGAAAGCCCCTCAAGTTTGTCTCACTACTTCTTGTTCGTGTTTTCAGTTTAATTTTTTATTTTTTATTACAGCAAATTTGATTACAATGTTTGGCTTGTTGTAGGTGTGGAAGATGTGGTTCTTTTACACATATACATATGTCTGTTCTTCCTAGGATCCTTTTCCCATGTACCTTATGACAGAATGTTGAGTAGTCTTCTCTTGGTATTCTGTAGGTCTTTGGTGATTATATATGTCACCTGTGTTTGTATATGTCTGTTAACCCCAATATCAAAATGAAACCAATCCTCACACCTTTCCATTGGGGAAACATTAGTTTGTTTAATTAATCTGTGATTGCCCTTCTCCATGGAAATATCTGCCCTGGTATCCATTTTTCGGTCACACCTATAAGAGATATGATATGATATGTGTCTTTCACTTTCTGACTTACTACAAGTCACGTGATTACCTCTAGACACACCTACGGTGCTGCAAATGGCATTGTGTCCTTTTATTCCTTGGCTTCTATTCTGCCTTAGCGAGGTCCATTTTCAACAATGTGATTCCCTGAGGGCTGAGGATTAGCTGACCTGGGTAGCCTGACCCTGCCGGCCGGCCCTCCCCAGGTGTGCCTGTGTTGAGGTCAATATAAACAGCGCTGCAGGCAGCAATAGCCCCTGAAGCTGTGCCTGACTCCATATTCTCTGCCCCGTCAGCAGTCTCGGGGCTGTGCTGGTGGGAGGGAGTGAGGGGCCACGGCTTTGTGGGTGGCCCTGTGTGAGTGGGTCTCTGCTGGACTTTCTGCAGGAGTTGCCAGGCTGCCACCTGTAAAGAAGAGGATGTGTCACCCATAACTTCCGCTGGAATTTCTCTCCGGACAGAGGTGAGGAAGGAAAAAAGCAGTGGGTCCCGGGACAGGAGGGGTATCTCAGGCAGGGCAATGGAAAGCTTCCAGAAGAGTGCCCAGGGCCAGGACCATCCTGGCTGGCCTGCAGGCACCAAGTTGGCCTGCGTGCTGTCGCTGGTGTGGCTCCACGCCCCTTCCTCAAGGCTTTCAAGCCCTTGTACATATTCAGGTGTTTTACCTGCGAAGGGTGGGAAAAGTTCAACAGCAGCTGGCCTGGGGCTCAGCTCACCGTTACTCACAGATGCCTCGGCATGGCCCCCAGCTTTGAAATGAGGACGCTCCTTGCATAGGAGTGGGCTGCTGGCTCTATCGGTGATGATTCCCCACCTCTGACCAATTTCAGAATTGTTTACCGCTGGAGCAAGTGCCCTGATAGGGTTTTCCTCTGTCTAACTCGTGGGTTCAGGTTTTCTTTTTTCTTTTTTGGTTCAAGTTAGATTTTATTCCTGTTTTATGTATTTATAAATATAAGCATGGAAATAATTCATTCATATAAATACATCTGTGTGAGGGAAGAACTTTTATCTGTTTTATTTTTAAATTTTATTTTTTTAAATTTTGAAATTTAATTTTATTTATTTTTTTATACAGCAGGTTATTATTGGTTATGTATTTTGTTCATATACATGTATACAGGTCAATCCAAATCTCCCAACTCATCCCAACACCACCTCCCCATGGCTTCCCACACTTGGTGTCCATACGTATGTTCTCTACCTCTGTGTCTCTATTTCTTCCCTGCAAACCAGTTCATCTGTACCATTTTTCTAGGTTCCACGTATATGCATTAATATACAATATTTGTTTGTCTCTTTCTGACTTACTTCATTCTGTATGACAGTCACTAGATCCATCGACGTCTCTACAAATGACCCAGTTTCATTCCTTCTTATGGCTGAGTAATATTCCATTTTATATATGTACCACATCTTTATCCATTCGTTTGTCTGTGGGTATTTAGGTTGCTTTCATTACCTGGCTATCGTAAATAGTGCTGAAATGAGCATTGTGGTGAATGCGCCTTTTTGATTTATGGTTTTCTCTGGGTATATGCCCAGAAGTGGGATTGCTGGATCATATGGTAATTCTATTTCTAGTTTTTTTAAGGAAACTCCATACTGTTCTCCATTGTGACTGTATCAATTTACTTTTCCACCACTAGTGGAAGAGGGATCCTTTTGTCCACACCCTCTCCAGAATTCGTTGTTTGTAGATTTTCTGATGATGCCGATTCTAACAGGTGTGAGGTGATACCTCATTGTAGTTTTGATTTGCATTTCTCTAATAATTAGTGATGTAGAGCAACTTTTCATTTGCATCTTGGCCATCTCTGTGTCTTCTTTGAAGAAACGTCTCTTTAGATCTTCTGCCCATTTTTGTATTGCGTTGTTTGTTGTTTTAATATTAAGCTGCATGAGCTCTTTATATATATTGGAGATTAAACCTTTGTCCATTGATTCGTTTGCAAATATTTTCGCCCATTCTGAGGGATGCTTTTTGCCATTCCCGTTTTTTTAACAAAAAGAAAGAAAGAAAAAGAAGCAGAACACTAATGTGTGTAAAATATGCCTTTTGAAACTGTCGTTTTGAAATATGGACGTCCTTTGAATTTTTTGGTCGATATATGAACCCAGGATTTGTTTTCAGGGCAGGTGTCATTTACAGGCCTGCAATGATTTTGAATATCAACTGACCATTAGTGCTGGGATTAAAGCTGCTGTTGTGTGAAACGGCCACAAGGTGGCAGCAGTTCTCCCTTACCAAATCTGGTTACTGGGGCAACAGAGCCTCAATGGAAGTCGTGTTCTAGATTGGAATTTAGAATGGAATGTGCCAGGAGAAAGCCCCTCAAGTTTGTCTCACTACTTCTTGTTCGTGTTTTTAATTTAATTTTTTATTTTTTATTACAACAAATTTGATTACAATGTTTGGCTTGTTGTAGGTGTGGAAGATGTGGTTCTTTTACACATATACATATGTCAGTTCTTCCTGGGATCCTTTTCCCATGTACCTTATGACAGAATGTTGAGTAGTCTTCTCTGGGTATTCTGTATGTCTTCGGTGATTATATATGTCACCTGTGTTTGTATATGTCTGTTAACCCCACTATCATAATGAAACCAATCCTCACACCTTTCCATTGGTGAACCATAAGTTTGTTGAATGAATCTGTGATTGCCCTTCTCCATGGAAATATCTGCCCTGGTATCCATTTTGCGGTCACACCTATAAGAGATATGATATGATATGTGTCTTTCACTTTCTGACTTACTACAAGTCACGTGATTACCTCTAGACACACCTAGGTGCTGCAAATGGCATTGTGTCCTTTTATTCCCTGGCTTATATTCTGCCTTAGCGAGGTCCATTTTCAACAATGTGATTCCCTGAGGGCTGAGGATTAGCTGACCTGGGTAGCCTGACCCTGCCGGCCGGCCCTCCCCAGTTGTGCCTGTGTTGAGACCAATATAAACACCACTGCAGGCAGCAATAGCCCCGGAAGCTCTTCCTGACGCCATATTCTCTGCCCCGTAAGCAGTCTCGGGGCTGTGCTGGTTGGAGGGAGTGAGGGGTCACGGCTTTGTGGGTGGCCCGGTGTGAGTGGGTCTCTGCTGGACTTTCTGCAGGAGTTGCCAGGCTTCCACCTGTAAAGAAGAGGATGTGTCACCCATACCTTCCGCTGGAATTTCTCTGTGGACAGAGGTGAGGAAGGAAAAAAGCAGTGGGGGCCGGGACAGGAGGGGTATCTCAGGCAGGGCAATGGAAAGCTTCCAGAAGAGCGCCCAGGGCCAGGACCATCCTGGCTGGCCTGCAGGCACCAATTTGGCCTGCGTGCTGTCGCTGGTGTGGCTCCACGCCCCTTCCTCTAGGCTTTCAAGGCCTTGTACATATTCAGGTGTTTTACCTGGGAAGGGTGGGAAAAGTTCAACAGCAGCTGGCGTGGGGCTCAGCTCACGGTTACTCACAGATGCCTCGGCATGGCCCCCCGCTTTGCAATGAGGACGCTCCTTGCGTAGGAGTGGGCTGGTGGCTGTATGGGAGATGATTCCCCACCTCTGACCAATTTCAGAATTGTTTACCGCTGGAACAAGTGCCCTGATAGGGTTTTCCTCTGTCTAACTCGTGGGTTCAGGTTTTTTTTTTTCTTTTTTGGTTCAAGTTAGATTTTATTCCTCTTTTATGTATTTATAGATATAAGCATGGAAATAATTCATTCATATAAATACATCTGTGTGAAGGGAAGAACTTTTTTCTCTTTTATTTTTAAGTTTTATTTTTTAAAATTTTGAAATTTAATTTTATTTATTTTTTATACAGCAGGTTATTATTAGTTATGTATTTTATGCATATACATGTATACAGGTCAATCCCAGTCTCCCAACTCATCCCAACACCACCTCCCCATGGCTTCCCACACTTGGTGTCCATACGTGTGTTATCTACCTCTGTGTCTCTATTTCTTCCCTGCAAAGCAGTTCATCTGTACCATTTTTCTAGGTTTCACATATATGCATTAATATACAATATTTGTTTGTCTCTTTCTGACTTACTTCATTCTCTATGACAGTCTCTAGATCCATCGACGTCTCTACAAATGACCCAGTTTCATTCCTTCTTATGGCTGAGTAATATTCCATTTTATATATGTACCACATCTTTATCCATTCGTCTGTCTGTGGGTATTTAGGTTGCTTCCATTACCTGGCTATCGTAAATAGTGCTGAAATGAGCATTGTGGTGAATGTGCCTTTTTGATTTATGGTTTTCTCTGGGTATATGCCCAGAAGTGGGATTGCTGGATCATATGGTAATTCTATTTCTAGTTTTTTTAAGGAAACTCCATACTGTTCTCCATCGTGACTGTATCAATTTACATTTCCACCACTAGTGGAAGAGGGATCCTTTTGTCCACACCCTCTACAGAATTCGTTGTTTGTAGATTTTCTGATGATGCCGATTCTAACAGGTGTGAGGTGATACCTCATTGTAGTTTTGATTTGCATTTCTCTAATAATTAGTGATGTTGAGCAGCTTTTCATGTGCGTCTTGGCCATCTCTGTGTCTTCTTTGAAGAAACGTCTCTTTAGATCTTCTGCCCATTTTTGTATTGGGTTGTTTGTTGTTTTAATATTAAGCTGCATGTGCTCTTTATATATATTGGAGATTAAACCTTTGTCCACTGATTCGTTTGCAAATATTTTCGCCCATTCTGAGGGATGCTTTTTGCCATTCCCGTTTTTTTAAGAAAAAAAGAAAGAAAGAAAAAGAAGCAGAACACTAATGTGTGTAAAATATGCCTTTTGAAACTGTCGTTTTGAAATATGGACGTCTTTTGAATTTTTTGGTCGATATATGAACCCAGGATTTGTTTCCAGGGCAGGTGTCATTTACAGGCCTGCAATGATTTTGAATATCAACTGACCCTTAGCGCTGGGATTAAAGCTGCTGTTGTGTGAAACGGCCACAAGGTGGCAGCAGTTCTCCCTTACCAAATCTGGTTACTGGGGCAACAGAGCCTCAATGGAAGTCGTGTTCTAGATTGGAATTTAGAATGGAATGTGCCAGGAGAAAGCCCCTCAAGTTTGTCTCACTACATCTTGTTCGTGTTTTTAATTTAATTTTTTATTTTTTATTACAGCAAATTTGATTACAATGTTTGGCTTGTTGTAGGTGTGGAAGATGTGGTTCTTTTACACATATACATATGTATGTACTTCCTGGGATCCTTTTCCCATGTACCTTATGACAGAAAGTTGAGTGGTCTTCTCTTGGTATTCTGTAGGTCTTTGGTGATTATATATGTCACCTGTGTTTGTATATGTCTGTTAACCCCAATATCATAATGAAACCAATCCTCACACCTTTCCATTGGTGAACCATAAGTTTGTTGAATGAATCTGTGATTGCCCTTCTCCGTGGAAATATCTGACCTGGTATCCATTTTTCGGTCAAACCTCTAAGAGATATGATATGATATGTGTCTTTCACTTTCTGACTTACTACAAGTCACGTGATTACCTCTAGACACACCTATGGTGCTGCAAATGGCATTGTGTCCTTTTATTCCTTGGCTTCTATTCTGCCTTAGCGAGGTCCATTTTCAACAATGTGGTTCCCTGAGGGCTGCGGATTAGCTGACCTGGGTAGCCTGACCCTGCCGGCCGGCCCTCCCCAGTTGTGCCTGGGTTGAGGTCAATATAAACAGCGCTGCAGGCAGCAATAGCCCCTGAAGCTGTGCCTGACTCCATATTCTCTGCCCCGTCAGCAGTCTCGGGGCTGTGCTGGTGGGAGGCAGTGAGGGGCCACGGCTTTGTGGGTGGCCCTGTGTGAGTGGGTCTCTGCTGGACTTTCTGCAGGAGTTGCCAGGCTGCCACCTGTAAAGAAGAGGATGTGGCACCCATAACTTCCGCTGGAATTTCTCTCCGGACAGAGGTGAATTGAAAAAATCAGTGGGGCCGGGAGAGGAGGGGTATCTCAGGCAGGGCAATGGAAAGCTTCCAGAAGAGCGCCCAGGGCCAGGACCATCCTGGCTGGCCTGCAGGCACCAAGTTGGCCTGCGTGCTGTCGCTGGTGTGGCTCCACGGCCCTTCCTCTAGGCTTTCAAGTCCTTGTACATATTCAGGTGTTTTACCTCGGAAGGGTGGGAAAAGTTCAAAGGCATCTGGCCTGTGGCTCATGTCACGGTTACTCACAGATGCCTCGGAATGGCCCCCACCATTGCAATGAGGACGCTCTTTGCATAGGAGTGGGCTGCTGGCTGTATGGGAGATGATTCCCCACCTCTGACCAATTTCAGAATTGTTTACCGCTGGAGCAAGTGCCCTGATAGTGTTTTCCTCTGTATAACTGGTGGGTTCAGGTTTTTTTTTTCTTTTTTGGTTCAAGTTAGATTTTATTCCTCTTTTATGTATTTATAGATATAAGCATGGAAATAATTCATTCATATAAATACATCTGTGTGAAGGGAAGAACTTTTTTCTGTTTTATTTTTAAGTTTTATTTTTTAAAATTTTGAAATTTTATTTTATTTATTTTTTTATACAGCAGGTTATTATTAGTTATGTATTTTATGCATATACATGTATACAGGTCAATCCCAATCTTCCAACTCATCCCAACACCACCTCCCCATGGCGTCCCACACTTGGTGTCCATACGTGTGTTCTCTACCTCTGTGTCTCTATTTCTTCCCTGCAAAGCAGTTCATCTGTACCATTTTTCTAGGTTTCACATATATGCATTAATATACAATATTTGTTTGTCTCTTTCTGACTTACTTCATTCTCTATGACAGTCTCTAGATCCATCGACGTCTCTATAAATGACCCACTTTCATTCCTTCTTATGGCTGAGTAATATTCCATTTTATATATGTACCACATCTTTATCCATTCGTCTGTCTGTGGGTATTTAGGTTGCTTCCATTACCTGTCTTTCGTAAATAGTGCTGAAATGAGCATTGTGGTGAATGTGCCTTTTTGATTTATGGTTTTCTCTGGGTATATGCCCAGAAGTGGGATTGCTGGATCATATGGTCATTCTATTTCTAGTTTTTTTAAGGAAACTCCATACTGTTCTCCATCGTGACTGTATCAATTTACATTTCCACCACTAGTGGAAGAGGGATCCTTTTGTCCACACCCTCCCCAGAATTCGTTGTTTGTAGATTTTCTGATGATGCCGATTCTAACAGGTGTGAGGTGATACCTCATTGTAGTTTTGATTTGCATTTCTCTAATAATTAGTGATGTTGAGCAGCTTTTCATGTGCGTCTTGGCCGTCTCTGTGTCTTCTTTGAAGTAACGTCTCTTTAGATCTTCTGCCCATTTTTGTATTGGGTTGTTTGTTTTTTTAATATTAAGCTGTATGAGCTCTTTATATATATTGGAGATTAATCCTTTGTCCATTGATTCGTTTGCAAATATTTTCGCCCATTCTGAGGGATGCTTTTTGCCATTCCGTTTTTTTAACAAAAAAAGAAAGAAAGAAAAAGAAGCAGAACACTAATGTGTGTAAAATATGCCTTTTGAAACTGTCGTTTTGAAATATGGACGTCCTTTGAATTTTTTGGTCGATATATGAACCCAGGATTTGTTTTCAGGGCAGGTGTCATTTACAGGCCTGCAATGATTTTGAATATCAACTGACCATTAGCGCTGGGATTAAAGCTGCTGTTGTGTGAAACGGCCACAAGGTGGCAGCAGTTCTCCCTTACCAAATCTGGTTACTGGGGCAACAGAACCTCAATGGAAGTCGTGTTCTAGATTGGAATTTAGAATGGAATGTGCCAGGAGAAAGCCCCTCAAGTTTGTCTCACTACTTCTTGTTCGTGTTTTTAATTTAATTTTTTTTATTTTTTATTACAGCAAATTTGATTACAATGTTTGGCTTGTTGTAGGTGTGGAAGATGTGGTTCTTTTACACATATACATATGTCAGTTCTTCCTGGGATCCTTTTCCCATGTACCTTATGACAGAATGTTGAGTATTCTTCTCTTGGTATTCTGTATGTCTTCGGTGATTATATATGTCACCTGTGTTTGTATATGTCTGTTAACCCCACTATCATAATGAAACCAATGCTCACACCTTTCCATTGGTGAACCATAAGTTTGTTGAATGAATCTGTGATTGCCCTTCTCCGTGGAAATATCTGCCCTGGTATCCATTTTGCGGTCACACCTATAAGAGATATGATATGATATGTGTCTTTCACTTTCTGACTTACTACAAGTCACGTGATTACCTCTAGACACACCTACGGTGCTGCAAATGGCATTGTGTCCTTTTATTCCTTGGCTTCTATTCTGCCTTAGCGAGGTCCATTTTCAACAATGTGATTCCCTGAGGGCTGAGGATTAGCTGACCTGGGTAGCCTGACCCTGCCGGCCGGCCCTCCAAAGGTGTGCCTGTGTTGAGGTCAATATAAACAGCACTGCAGGCAGCAATAGCCCCTGAAGCTCTGCCTGACGCCATATTCTCTGCCCAGTCAGCAGTCTCGGGGCTGTGCTGGTGGGAGTGATTGTGAGGTCACGGCTTTGTGGGTGCCCCGTTGTGAGTGTGTCTCTGTTGGACTTTCTGCAGGAGTTGCCAGGCTTCCACCTGTAAAGAAGAGGATGTGTCTCCCATACCTTCCGCTGGAATTTCTCTGTGGACAGAGGTGAGGAAGGAAAAAAGCAGTGGGGGCCGGACAGGAGGGGTATCTGAGGCAGGGCAATGGAAAGCTTCCAGAAGAGCGCCCAGGGCCAGGACCATCCTGGCTGGCCTGCAGGCACAAAGTTGGTCTGCATGCTGTCTCTGGTGTGGCTCCACGGCCCATCTCTAGGCTTTCAAGGCCTTGTACATATTCAGGTGTTTTACCTGGGAAGGGTGGGAAAAGTTCAACAGCAGCTGGCCTGGGGCTCAGCTCACGGTTACTCACAGATGCCTCAAGTCCCTTTCACTGAGGAAGGTGTAGGTCTTGTCTATTCCATAGTTTGTTTTTGGAACGGTACCTGTGCTTATATCAAACTCTGATTTTATGCATCACCCCACCTCTCATTCCCCCTTAAGCAGGCATAAGAGTGTTTTCCAAATGTGAGACTCTGTTCTCTTTCCTAACTGAGTTCAAGTGTAGCCATGTTTACAGGATCTTCATAAGTGATATCTTAATATAAGTTTCTTTTTCTGTGTGACTTATTTCACTTAGAAGCATCATACCTCATCAACCTCATTTTGCTGCTACTGGTCTTATGCCATTGATTGCATGGCTGAGGGATATTCCATCGTACGGAAGTACCACAATTTTTTCAACCATTTTTATATTTCCTGGGATATTTAAGGTGTACCCAAGTTGAGGTTTTTGTAAGCAGTGAAGCCCTAAATTTTGGGGTGGCTCTGTCTTATTGATTTTCAGGTTTCCCAAGGTATATTCCCTAGACTGGAAGTGCCCTTGGCTCTGTAGCTCTGTTGTTTACTTGTTTTAGGGAACACAATGCACTCATCCAGAGAGGCAGGTGGCAATTTACATCCCGCCCATCAGCATAACAAGACTCCCTGTTCTCCAGGGCCTGTTTTGCCTTTCTCGTTTTTACACATTTTGTGGATGTCCCTTTTAGACCTATGGAAAGTGATACTTCTTTGTAGTGCAGATTTTCATTGCCCGCCTGCTTGCTTGGCCAAAAAGGGCGTATGCGTTTTCTCCTGAATATATTCATGAGAAAACACATACGCTCTATTTGGCCAAGTGCATCATTTTTGAAATTTTGCCCCTCTTTCTGTGCTTCAAACGCGATTCCAACGTACCTCTTGAAATCTGTTTCCTGGTATTCTGCCTCGCTTTCATGTCTGCCTCGTTGCCTTCCCTCACCAGATTTTTGGACGATAGTTGTCCTTTATTACTCTGCCAGTTTGTGAATTGCTGTGCCCCTGAGCTCCATTATTCTACTCGTTTTTTGTGAGCTGACCGCAAGTCCAAAATTTTGGTTCAGGACCTATACTGGTTTCCGATGGGGCGCTGAGACTTTGGTTAATTCTTCTTCCTGCTGGGAAATTGGATTGACATTTGCCCGTCCAAATGCCTAACAGCTACTCTCTCATTGGTTCTCCCTCTTCACTTTCATCCTCAGCCAAACTGGTATCCTGTGCGAATCAGTAGGTTAAAGGGGCTGTCTCTCCAAGTTGGGAGATTGATAGTAAAGCAGTTGGAAAGTGAAACCGGAGCACCAGGAGAGGGACTATTCGTTGAGTTTTAGAAACCTTTCGTATTCACAGTGTGTCCATGCTCTAGGTTTCCCGTACATGTTATATCTGTAGTAATATTCCCTTCAACCTGGAGAATTGGGACCCATGGAATGGGTGCCACGCATTATTGCTTTTAAGGGTCTGCATTTGCTCACCCAATCTCACCAATCCTCTCAGTCCCAAGTGTCCAGACTTATGCCATATCAAGCTGTCATTGTAGATACGGTAATTCCAGGTTTCATCAGAGACCATGAAGGAATTGTAAAGAATTTCCATTTTAGTTTTGTTTAGTTTTTGTAATTCCTTTTTATAGTGGGTTTGAGCTGATTACGCTGCCATGTTTATGCCAGTGTAGACACACTTGATTCCCTTACGGAGACATATCAATACATAGGTTTTAAGATTCTTACTAGTCAGATATATTCCTTTGTGGGAAATATGGGGTTTTGAGTCCCTTTCACTGAGGAATGTGTAGGTCTTGTCTATTCCTTAGTTGGTTTTTGGAACGGTACCTGTGCTTATATCAAACTCTGGTTTTATGCATCACCCCACCTCTCCTTCCCCCTTAAGCAGCCATAAGAGTGTTTTCTAAATGTGCGACTCTGTTCTCTTTCCTAACTGAGTTCAAGTGTAGCCATGTTTACAGGATCTTCATAAGTGATATCTTATGATAAGTTTCTTTTTCTGTGTGACTTATTTCACTTAGAATCATCGTACCTGAATCCACCCATTTTGCTGCTACTGGTCTTATGACATTGATTTCATGGCTGAGGGATATTCCATCGTACGGAAGTACCACAATTTTTTGAACCATTTTTATATTTCCTGGGATATTTAAGGTGTATCCAAGTTGAGGTCCTTGTAAGCAGTGCAGCCCTAAATTTTGGGGTGGCTCTGTCTTATTGATTTTCAGTTTTCCGAAGGTATATTCCCTAGACTGGAAGTGCCCTTGGCTCTGTAGCTCTGTTGTTTACTTGTTTTAGGGAACACAATACACTCCTCCAGAGAGGCAGTTGGCAATTTACATCCTGCCAATCAGCATAACAAGGCTCCCTGATCTCCAGGGCCTGTCTTGCCTTTCTGGTTTTTACA
The DNA here is from genome assembly GCF_949752795.1 of Hyperoodon ampullatus. Lineage (NCBI taxonomy): Eukaryota > Metazoa > Chordata > Mammalia > Artiodactyla > Ziphiidae > Hyperoodon > Hyperoodon ampullatus. The sequence continues at coordinate 455,860 of NW_027640918.1, forward strand.
CATTTTGTGGATGTCCCTTTTGACCAGTGGGAATTAATACTTCTTTGTAGTGCAGATTTCCATTGCCTGCTTGCTTCCTTGGCGAAAAAGGGCGTATGCGTTTTCTCCTGAATATATTCAGGAGAAAATGCATACGCCCTTTTTGGCCAAGTCCATCATTGTCGAAGTTGGGCCCCTCTTCCCGTGCTTTAAAGGCGATTCCAACGTACCTCTTGAAATCTGTTTCCTGCTATTCTGCCTCGCTTTCAAGTCCTCCTCGTTGCCTTCCCTCAACTGATTTTTGGACGATAGTTGTCCTTTATTACTCGGCCAGTTTGTGAATTGCTGTGCCCCTGAGCTCCATTTTTCAACTCGTTTTTGGTGCGCTGACCGCAAGTCCAAAATTTTCATTCAGGACCTATGCTGGTTCCCGGTGGGGGGTTGAGACTTTTGTTAATTCTTCTTCCTGCCGGGAAATTAGAGTGATATGTGCCCGTCCAAATGCCTAACAGCTACTCTCTCATTGGTTCTCCATCTTCCATTTCATCCTCTGCCAAATTGAAAACCTGTGCGCACCAGGAGGTTAAAGGGGCTGTCACTCCAATTTGGGAGGTTGATAGTAAAGCAGATGGAAAGCCGAACCGGAGCACCAGGAGAGGCACTATTCGTTGAGTTTTAGAAACCTTTCGTATTCACAGTGTGTCCGTTCTCTAGGTTTCCCGTACATGTTATACCTGTAGTAATATTCCCTTCAACCTGGAGAGTTGGGACCCATGGAATGGGTGCCAGGCATTTGTGCTTTAAAGGGTCTGCATTTGCTCACCCAATCTCACCATTCCTCTCAGTCCCAATTGTCCAGCCTTATGCCACATCCAGCTGTCGTTGTAGATAGGGTCATTCCAGGTTTCATCAGAGACCCTGAAGGAATTGTGAAGAATTTCCCAGTTTTTTTGTTTTGTTTTTGAAATTCCTTTTTATAGTGGGTTTGACCTGATCCTCGTTGCCATGTTTATGCCAGTCTAGACACACTTGATTCCCTTATGGAGACATATCAATACATAGGTTTTAAGATTCTTACTAGTCAGATATATTCCTCTGCGGGAAATATGGGGTTTTGAGTCCCTTTCACTGAGGAAGGTTTAGGTCTGGTCTATTCCATAGTTGGTTTTTGGAATGGTACCTGTGCTTATATCAAACTCTGGTTTTATGCATCACCCCACCTCTCCTTCCCCCTTAAGCAGGCATAAGAGTGCTTTCTAAATGTGAGACACTGTTCTCTTTCCTAACTCAGTTCAAGTGTAGCCATGTTTACAGGATCTTCATAAGTGATATCTTGTGATAAGTTTCTTTTTCTGTGTGACTTATTTCACTTAGAATCATCGTACGTGAATCCACCCATTTTGCTGCTACCGGTCTTATGACATTGATTTCATGGCTGAGGGATATTCCAATGTACGTAAGTACCACAATTTTTTGAACCATTTTTATATTTCCTGGGATATTTAAGGTGAACCAAAGTTGAGGTCCTTGTAAGCAGTGCAGCCCTAAATTTTGGGGTGGCTCTGTCTTATTGATTTTCAGTTTTCCCAAGGTATATTCCCTAGACTGGAAGTGCCCATGGCTCTGTAGATCTGTTGTTTACTTGTTTTAGGGAACACAATGCACTCCTCCAGAGAGGCAGTTGGCAATGTACATCCCTCCCATCAGCATAACAAGGCTCCCTGTTCTCCAGGGCCTGTCTGCCCTGTCTGGTTTTTACACATTTGTGGATGTCCCTTTGGACCGATGGGAAGTGATACGTCTTTGTAATGCAGATTAGCATTGCCCGCTTGCTTGCTTGGCCAAATAGGGTGTATGCGTTTTCTCCTGAATATATTCAGGAGAAAACGCATACGCCCTTTTTGGCCAAGTGCATCATTGTCGAAGTTGTGCCCCTCTTCCTGTGCTTTAAAGGCGATTCCAACGTACCTCTTGAAATCTGTTTCCTGCTATTCTGCCTCGCTTTCAAGTCCGCCTCGTTGCCTTCCCTCAACTGATTTTTGGATGATAGTTGTCCTTTATTACTCGGCCAGTTTGTGAATTGCTGTGCCCCTGAGCTCCATTTTTCAACTCGTTTTTGGTGAGCTGACCGCAAGTCCAAAATTTTCGTTCAGGACCTATGCTGGTTCCCGGTGGGGGGTTGAGACTTTGGTTAATTCTTCTTCCTGCCGGGAAATTAGAGTGATATGTGCCCGTCCAAATGCCTAACAGCTACTCTCTCATTGGTTCTCCATCTTCCATTTCATCCTCTGCCAAATTGACAACCTGTGCGAACCAGGAGGTTAAAGGGGCTGTCACCCCAATTTGGGAGGTTGATAGTAAAGCAGATGGAAAGCCAAACCGGAGCACCAGGAGGGGGAGTATTCGTTGAGTTTTAGATACCTTTCCTATTCACAGTGTGTCCGTTCTCTAGGTTTCCCGTACATGTTACAGCTGTAGTAATATTCCCTTCAACCTGGAGAGTTCGGACCCATGGAATGGGTGCCAGTCATTTGTGCTTTAAAGGGTCTGCATTTGCTCACCCAATCTCACCAATCCTCTCAGTCCCAATTGTCCAGCCTTATGCCACATCCAACTGTCGTTGTAGATAGGGTCATTCCAGGTTTCATCAGAGACCCTGAAGGAATTGTAAAGAATTTCCCAGGTGTTTTGTTTTGTTTTTGAAATTCCTTTTTATAGTGGGTTTGACTTGATCCTCGCTGCCATGTTTATGCCAGTCTAGACACACTTGATTCCCTTATGGAGACATATCAATACATAGGTTTTAAGATTCTTACTAGTCAGATATATTCCTCTGTGGGAAATATGGGGTTTTGAGTCCCTTTCACTGAGGAAGGTGTAGGTCTTGTCTATTCCATAGTTGGTTTTTGGAACGGTACCTGTGCTTATATCAAACTCTGGTTTTATGCATCACCCCACCTCTCCTTCCCCCTTAAGGAGGCATAAGAGTGTTTTCTAAATGTGAGACACTGTTCTCTCTCCTAACTCAGTTCAAGTGTAGCCATGTTTACAGGATCTTCATAAGTGATATCTTATGATAAGTTTCTTTTTCTGTGTGATTATTTCACTTAGAATCATCGTACCTGAATCCACCCATTTTGCTGCTAGTGGTCTTATGAAATTGATTTCATGGCTGAGGGATATTCCATCGTACGTAAGTACCACAATTTTTTGAACCATTTTTATATTTCCTGGGATATTTAAGGTGTACCCAAGTTGAGGTCCTTGTAAGCAGTGCAGCCCTAAATTTTGGGGTGGCTCTGTCTTATTGATTTTCAGTTTTCCCAAGGTATATTCCCTAGACTGGAAGTGCCCTTGGCTCTGTAGCTCTGTTGTTTGCTTGTTTTAGGGAACACAATGCACTCCTCCATAGAGGCAGTTGGCAATTTACATCCCGCCCATCAGCATAACAAGGCTCCCTGTTCTCGAGGGCCTGTCTTGCCTTTCTGGTTTTTACACATTTTGTGGATGTCCCTTTTGACCGGTGGGAAGTGATACTTCTTTGTAGTGCAGATTTGCATTGCCCGCTTGCTTGCTTGGCCAAAAAGGGCGTATGCGTTTTCTCCTGAATATATTCAGGAGAAAACGCATACGCCCTTTTTGGCCAAGTGCATCATTGTCGAAGTTGTGCCCCTCTTCCTGTGCTTTAAAGGCGATTCCAACGTACCTCTTGAAATCTGTTTCCTGCTATTCTGCCTCGCTTTCAAGTCCTCCTCGTTGCCTTCCCTTAACAGATTTTTGGACGATAGTTGTCCTTTATTACTCTGCAATTTTGTGAATTGCTGTGCCCCTGAGCTCCATTTTTCAACTCGTTTTATGTGAGCTGACCGCAAGTCCAAAATTTTGGTTCAGGACCATTACTGGTTCCCGGTGGATGGCTGAGACTTTGGTTAATTCTTAGTCCTGCCGGGAAGTTAGAGTGATATGTTCCCGTCCAAATGCCTACCAGCTACTCTCTTAGGTTCTCCCTCTTCCCTTTCATCCTCTGCCAAATTGGAAACCTGTGCTAACCAGGAGGTAAAAGGGGCTGTCTCTCCAATTTGGGAGGTTGATAGTAAAGCAGATGGAAAGCCGAACCGGAGCACCAGGAGAGGGACTATTCGTTGAGTTTTAGAAACCTTTCGTATTCACAGTCTGTCCGTTCTCTACGTTTCCCGTACATGTTATAGCTGTAGTAATATTCCCTTCAACCTGGAGAGTTGGGACCCATGGAATGGGTGCCAGGCATTTGTGCTTTAAAGGGTCTGGGTTTGCTCACCAAATCTCACCAATCCTCTCAGTCCCAAGTGTCCAGCCTTATGCCACATCCAGCTGTCGTTGTAGATAGTGTCATTCCAGGTTTCATCAGAGACCCTGAAGGAATTGTAAAGAATTTCCCAGTTTTTTTGTTTTGTTTTTGAAATTCCTTTTTATAGTGGGTTTGACCTGATCCTCACTGCCATGTTTATGCCAGTCTAGACACACTTGATTCCCTTACGGAGACATATCAATACATAGGTTTTAAGATTCTTACTAGTCTGATATATTCCTCTGCGGGAAATATGGGGTTTTGAGTCCCTTTCACTGAGGAAGGTGTAGGTCTTGTCTATTCCATAGTTGGTTTTTGGAACGGTACCTGTGCTTATATCAAACTCTGGTTTTATGCATCACCCCACCTCTCCTTCCCCCTTAAGCTGGCATAAGATTGTGTTCTAAATGTGAGACACTGTTCTCTTTCCTAACTCAGTTCAAGTGTAGCCATGTTTACAGGATCTTCATAAGTGATATCTTATGATAAGTTTCTTTTTCTGTGTGACTTATTTCACTTAGAATCATCGTACCTGAATCCACCCATTTTGCTGCTACTGGTCTTATGACATTGATTTCATGGCTGAGGGATATTCCATCGTATGTAAGATGCACAATTTTTTGATCCATTATTATATTTCCCGGGATATTTAAGGTGTACACAAGTTGAGGTCCTTGTAAGCAGTGCAGCCATAAATTTTGGGGTGGCTCTGTCTTATTGATTTTCAGTTTTCCCTAGGTATATTCCCTAAACTGGAAGTGACATTGGCTCTGTACCTCTGTTGTTTACTTGTTTTAGGGAACACAATGCACTCCTCCAGAGAGGCAGTTGGCAATTTACATCCCGCCCATCAGCATAACAAGGCTCCCTGTTCTCCAGGGCCTGTCTTGCCTTTCTGGTTTTTACACATTTTGTGGATGTCCCTTTTGACCGGTGGGAAGTGATACTTCTTTGTAGTGCAGATTTGCATTGCCTGCTTGCTTGCTTGGCCAAAAAGGGCGTATGCGTTTTCTCCTGAATATATTCAGGAGAAAACGCATACGCCCTTTTTGGCCAAGTGCATCATTGTCGAAGTTGTGCCCCTCTTCCTGTGCTTTAAAGGCGATTCCAACGTACCTCTTGAAATCTGTTTCCTGCTATTCTGCCTCGCTTTCAAGTCCGCCTCGTTGCCTTCCCTCAACTGATTTTTGGACGATAGTTGTCCTTTATTACTCGGCCAGTTTGTGAATTGCTGTGCCCTTGAGCTCCATTTTTCAACTCGTTTTTTGTGAGCTGACTGCAAGTCCAAAATTTTCGTTCAGGATCTATGCTGGTTCCCGGTGGGTGCCTGAGAAGTTGGTTAATTCTTCTTCCTGCCGGGAAATTAGAGTGATATGTGCCCGTCCAAATGCCTAACAGCTACTCTCTCATTGGTTCTCCATCTTCCACTTCATCCTCTGCCAAATTGACAACCTGTGCGAACCAGGAGGTTAAAGGCGCTGTCTCTCCAAGTTGGGAAGTTGATAGTAAAGCAGATGGCAAGTCTAATCGGACCACCAGGAGAGGGATTATTCGTTGAGTTTTAGAAACCTTTCGTATTCACAGTGTGTCTGTTCTCTAGGTTTCCTGTACATGTTATAGCTGTAGTAATATTCCCTTCAACCTGGAGAGTTGGGACACATGGAATGTGTGCCAGGCATTTGTGATTTAAAGGGTCTGCATTTTCTCACCCAATCTCACAAATCCTCTCAGACCCAAGAGTCCAGCCTTATGCCACATCCAGCTGTCGTTGTAGATAGGGTCATTCCAGGTTTCCTCAGAGACCCTGAAGGAATTGTAAAATATTTCACTGTTTTTTTGTTCTGTATTTGAAATTAGTTTTTATAGTGGGTTTGATCTGATTCTCGCTGCCATGTTTATGCCAGTCTAGACACACTTGATTCCCTTATGGAGACCTATCAATACATAGGTTTTAAGATTCTTACTAGTCAGATATATTCCTCTGCGGGAACTATGGGGTTTTGAGTCCCTTTCACTGAGGAAGGTGTAGGTCTTGTCTATTCCATAGTTGGTTTTTGGAACGGTACCTGTGCTTATATCAAACTCTGGTTTTATGCATCACCCCACCTCTCTTTTCCCTTAAGCAGGCATAAGAGTGTTTTCTAAATGTGAGACACTGCTCTCTTTCCTAACTCAGTTCAAGTGTAGCCATGTTTACAGGATCTTCATAAGTGATATCTTATGATAAGATTCTTTTTCTGTGTGACTTATTTCACTTAGAATCATCGTACCTGAATCCACCCATTTTGCTGCTACTGGTCTTATTACATTGATTTCACCGCTGAGGGATATTCCATCGTATGTAAGTACCACAATTTTTTGAACCATTTTTATATTTCCTGGGATATTTAAGGTGTACCCAAGTTGAGGTCCTTGTAAGCAGTGCAGCCCTAAATTTTGGGGTGGATCTGTCTTATTGATTTTCAGTTTTCCCAAGGTATATTCCCTAGACTGGAAGTGCCCTTGGCTCTATAGCTCTGTTGTTTATTTGTTTTAGGGAACACAATGCACTCCTCCAGAGAGGCAGTTGGCAATTTACATCCTGCCCATCAGCATAAAAAGGCTCCCTGTTCTCCAGGGCCTGTCTTGCCTTTCTGGTTTTTACACATTTCCTGCATGTCCCTTTTGACCGGAGAGAAGGGATACTTCTTTGTAGTGCAGATTTGCATTGCCCGCTTGCTTGCTTGGCCAAAAAGAGCGTATGCGTTTTCTCCTGAATATATTCAGGAGAAAACGCAAACGCCCTTTTTTTCCAAGTGCATCATTGTCGAAGTTGTGCCCCTCTTCCTGTGCTTTAAAGGCGATTCCAATGTACCTCTTGAAATCTGTTTCCTGCTATTCTGCCTCGTTTTCAAGTCCGCCACGTTGCCTTCCATCAACAGATTTTTGGACGATAGTTGTCCTTTATTACACGGCCAGTTTGGGAATTGCTGTGCCCCTGAGCTCCATTTTTCAACTCGTTTTTTGTGAGCTGACCGCAAGGCCAAAATTTTAGTTCAGGACCTATACTGGTTCCCGGTGGGGGGCTGAGGCTTTGGTTACTTCTTCTTCCTGGCGGGAAATTACAGTGATATGTGCCCGTCCAAATGCCTAACAGCTACTCTCTCATTGGTTCTCCCTCTTCCCTTTCATCCTCTGCCAAATTGGCCACCTGTGCGAACCAGGATGTTAAAGGGGCTGTCTCTCCAAATAGGGAGGTTGATAGTAAAGCAGATGGCAAGTCAAACCGGAGCACCAGGAGAGGGACTATTCGTTGAGTTTTAGAAACCTTTCATATTCACAGTGTGTCTGTTCTCTAGGTTTCCTGTACATGTTATAGCTGTAGTAATATTCCCTTCAAGCTGGAGAGTTAGGACCCATGGAATGTGTGCCAGGCATTTGTGATTTAAAGGGTCTGCATTTTCTCACCCAATCTCACAAATCCTCTCAGACCCAAGTGTCCAACCTTATGCCACATCCAGCTGTCATTGTAGATAGGGTCATTCCAGGTTTCATCAGAGACCCTGAAGGAATTGTAAAGAATTTCCCAGTTTTTATGTTTTGTTTTTGAAATTCCTTTTTATAGTGGGTTTGAGCTGATTCTCGCTGCCATGTTTATGCCAGTCTAGACACACTTGATTCCCTTACGGAGATATATCAATACATAAGTTTTAAGATTCTTACTAGTCAGATATATTCCTCTGCGGGAACTATGGGGTTTTGAGTCCCTTTCACTGAGGAAGGTGTAGGTCTTTTCTATTCCATAGTTGGTTTTTGGAACGGTACCTGTGCTTATATCAAACTCTGGTTTTATGCATCACCCCACCTCTCCTTCACCCTTAAGCAGGCATAAGAGTGTTTCCTAAATGTGAGACTCTGTTCTCTTTCCTAACTCAGTTCAAGTGTAACCATGTTTACAGGATCTTCATAAGTGATATCTTATGATAAGTTTCTTTTTCTGTGTGACTTATTTCACTTAGAATCATCGTAACTGAATCCACCCATTTTGCTGCTACTGGTCTTATGACATTGATTTCATGGCTGAGGGATATTCCATCGTACGTAAGTACCACAATTTTTTGAACCATTTTTATATTTCCTGGGATATTTAAGGTGTACCCAAGTTGAGGTCCTTGTAAGCAGTGCAGACCTATATTTTGGGGTGGCTCTGGCTTATTGATTTTCAGTTTTCCCAAGGTATATTCCCTAGACTGGAAGTGCCCTTGGCTCTGTAGCTCTGTTCTTTACTTGTTTTAGGGAACACAATGCACTCCTCCAGAGAGGCAGTTGGCAAGTTACATCCGCCCCATCAGCATAACAATGCTCCCTGTTCTCGAGGGCCTGTCTTGCCTTTCTGGTGTTTACACATTTTGTGGATGTCCCTTTTGACCGGTGGGAAGTGATACTTCTTTGTAGTGCAGATTTGCATTGCCCGCTTGCTTGCTTGGCCAAAAAGGGCGTATGCGTTTTCTCCTGAATATATTCAGGAGAAAACGCATACGCCCTTTTTGGCCAAGTGCATCATTGTCGAAGTTGTGCCCCTCTTCCTGTGCTTTAAAGGCGATTCCAACGTACCTCTTGAAATCTGTTTCCTGGTATTCTGCCTCGCTTTCGAGTCCGCCTCGTTGCCTTCCCTTTACAGATTTTTGGACGATAGTTGTCCTTTATTACTCTGCCAGTTTGTGAATTGCTGTGCCCTTGCGCTCCATTTTTCAACTCGTTTTTTTGTGAGCTGACCAGGAGTGCAAAATTTTGGTTCAGGACCTATGCTGGTTCACGGTGGGGTTCTGAGACTTTGGTTAATTCTTCTTCCTGCTGGGAAGTTAGAGTGAGATGTGCCCGTCCTAATGCCTAACAGCTACTCTCTCATTGGTTCTCCCTCTTCCCTTTCAACCTCTGCCAAATTGGCAACCTGTGCGAGCCAGGAGGTTAAAGGGGCTGTCTCTCCAAGGTGGGAGATTGATAGTATAGCAGATTGAAAGTCAAACCGGAGCACCAGGAGAGGGACTATTCGTTGAGTTTTAGAAACCTTTCGTATTCACAGTGTGTCCGTTCTCTATGTTTACCGTCCATGTTATAGCTGTAGTAATATTCCCTTCATCCTGGAGAGTTGGGACCCATGGAATGGGTGCAAGGCATTTGTGCTTTAAAGGGTCTGCATTTGCTCACCCAATCTCACCAATCGTCTCAGTCCCAAATGTCCAGCCTTATGCCACATCCAGCTGTCGTTGAGATAGGGTCATTCCAGGTTTCATCAGAGACCCTGAAGGAATTGTAAAGAATTTCCCAGTTTTTTTGTTTTGTTTTTGAAATTCCTTTTTATAGTGGGTTTGAGCTAATTCCCGCTGCCATGTTTATGCCAGTCTAGACACACTTGATTCCCTTATGGAGACATATCAATACATAGGTTTTAAGATTCTTACTAGTCAGATATATTCCTCTGTGGGAAATATGGGGTTTTGAGTCCCTTTCACTGAGGAAGGTGTAGGTCTTGTCTATTCCATAGTTGGTTTTTGGAGCAGTACCTGTGCTTATATCAAACTCTGGTTTTATGCATCACCCCACCTCTACTTCCCCCTTAAGCAGGCATAAGAGTGTTTTCTAAATGTGAGACACTGTTCTCTTTCCTAACTCAGTTCAAGTGTAGCCATGTTTACAGGATCTTCGTAAGTGATATCTTATGATAAGTTTCTTTTTCTGTGTGACTTATTTCACTTAGAATCATCGTACCTGAATCCACCCATTTTGCTGCTACTGGTCTTATGACATTGATTTCATGGCTGAGGGATATTCCATCGTACGTAAGTACCACAATTTTTTGAACCATTTTTATATTTCCTGGGATACTTAAGGTGTACCCAAGTTGAGGTCCTTGAAAGCAGTGCAGCCCTAAATTTTAGGATGGCTCTGTCTTATTGATTTTCAGTTTTCCCAAGGTATATTCCCTAGACTTGAAGTGCCCTTGGCTCTGTAGCTCTGTTCTTTACTTGTTTTAGGGAACACAATGCACTCCTCCAGAGAGGCAGTTGGCAGTTTACATCCCGCCCATCAGCATAACAAGGCTCCCTGTTCTCCAGGGCCTGTCTTGCCTTTCTGGTTTTTACACATTTTGTGGATGTCCCTTTTGACCGGTGGGAAGTGATACTTCTTTGTAGTGCAGATTTGTATTGCCCTCTTGCTTGCTTGGCCAAAAAGGGTGTATGCGTTTTCTCCTGAATATATTCAGGAGAAAACCATTACGCCCTTTATGGCCAAGTGCATCATTGTCGAAGTTGTGCCCCTCTTCCTGTGCTTTAAAGGTGATTCCAACGTACCTCTTGAAATCTGTTTCCTGCTATGCTGCCTCGCTTTCAAGTCCGCCTCGTTGCCTTCCCTCAACAGATTTTTGGACGATAGTTGTCCTTTATTCCTCGTCCAGTTTGGGAATTGCTGTGCCCCTGAGCTCCATTTTTCAACTCTTTTTTTGTGAGCTGACCGCAAGTCCAAAATTTTGGTTCAGGACCTATACTGGTTCCCGGTGGGAGGCTGAGGCTTTGGTTAATTCTTCTTCCTGCCGGGAAATTAGAGTGATATGTGCCCGTCCAAATGCCTAACAGCTACTCTCTCATTGGTTCTCCCTCTTCCCTTTCATCCTCTGCCAAATTGGCAACCTGTGCGAACCAGGAGGTTAAAGGGGCTGTCTCTCCAATTTGGGAGGTTGATAGTAAAGCAGATGGAAAGTCAAACCCGAGCACCAGGAAAGGGACTATTCGTTGAGTTTTAGAAACCTTTCGTATTCACAATGTGTCCATTCTCTAGGTTTCCCGTATATGTTATAGTTGTAGTAAAATTCCCCTTAAACTGGAGAGTTGGGACCCATGGAATGGGTGCGAGGCATTTATGCTTTAAAGGGTCTGCATTTGCTCACCCAATCTCACCAATCCTCTCAGTCCCAAGTGTCTAGCATTATGCCACATCCAACTGTCGTTGTACATACGGTCATTCCAGGTTTCATCAGAGACCCTGAAGGAATTGTAAAGAATTTCCCAGTTTTTTTGTTTTGTTTTTGAAATTCCTTTTTATAGTCGGTTTGAGCTGATTCTCGCTGCCATGTTTATGCCAGTCTAGACACACTTGATTCCCTTATGGAGACATATCAATACATAGGTTTTAAGATTCTTACTAGTCAGATATATTCCTCTGCGGGAAATATGGGGTTTTGAGTCCCTTTCACTGAGGAAGGTGTAGGTCTTGTCTATTCCACAGTTGGTTTTTGGAACGGTACCTGTGCTTATATCAAACTCTGGTTTTATGCATCACCCCACCTCTCCTTCCCCCTTAAGCAGGCATAAGAGTGTTTTCTAAATGTGAGACACTGTTTTCTTTCCTAACTCAGTTCAAGTGTAGCCATGTTTACAGGATCTTCATAAGTGATATCTTATGATAAGTTTCTTTTTCTGTGTGACTTATTTCACTTAGAATCATCGTACCTGAATCCACCCATTTTGCTGCTACTGGTCTTATGACATTGATTTCATGGCTGAGGGATATTCCATCGTACGTAAGTACCACAATTTTTTAATCATTTTTATATTTCCTGGGATACTTAAGGTGTACCCAAGTTGAGGTCCTTGTATGCAGTGCCGCCGTAAATTTTGTGGTGGCTCTGTCTTATCGATTTTCAGTTTTCCCAAGGTATATTCCCTACACTGGAAGTGCCCTTGGCTCTGTAGCTCTGTTGTTTATTTGTTTTAGGGAACACAATGCACTCCTCAGGAGAGGCAGTTGGCTAGTTATATCCCGCCCATCAGCATAACAAGGCTCCCTGTTCTCCAGGGCCTGTCTTTCCTTTATGGATTTTACAAATTTTGTGGATGTCCCTTTTGACCGGTGGGAAGTGATACTTCTTTGTAGTGCAGATTTGCATTGCCCGCTTGCTTGCTTGGCCAAAAAGGGCGTATGCGTTTTCTCCTGAATATATTCAGGAGAAAACGCATACGCCCTTTTTGGCCAAGTGCATCATTTTCTAAGTTGCACCCCTCTTCCTGTGCTTTAAAGTCGATTCCAACGTACCTCTTTAAATCTGTTTCCTGCTATTCTGCCTCGCTTTCAAGTCCGCCTCGTTGCCTTCCCCCAACAGATTTTTGGACGATAGTTGTCCTATATTACTCGGCCAGTTTGTGAATTGCTGTGCCCCTGAGCTCCATTTTTCAACTCGTTTTTTGTGAGCTGACCGCATGTCCAAAATTTTGGTTCAGGACCTATACTGGTTCCCAGTGGGTGGCTGAGACTTTGGTTAATTCTTCTTCCTGCCCGGAAATTAGAGTGATATGTGCCTGTCCAAATGCCTAACAGCTACTCTCTCATTGGTTCTCCCTCTTCCCTTTCATCCTCTGCCAAATTGGCAACCTGTGCGAACCAGGAGGTTAAAGGGGCTGTCTCTCCAAGTTGGGAGGTTGATAGTAAAGCAGATCAAAGTCAAACCCGAGCACCAGGAGAGGGACTATTCGTTGAGTTTTAGAAACCTTTCATATTCACAGTGTGTCCATTCTCTAGGTTTCCCGTACATGTTATAGCTGTAGTAATATTCCCTTCAACCTGGATAGTTGGGACCCATGTAATGGGTGCCAGGCATTTGTGCTTTAAAGGGTCTGCATTTGCTCACCCAATCTCACCAATCCTCTCAGTCCCAATTGTGCAGCCTTATGCCACATCCAGCTGTCGTTGTAGATAGGGTCATTCCAGGTTTCATCAGAGACCCTGAAGGAATTGTAAAGAATTTCCCAGTTTTTTTGTTTTTTTTTTTCGAAATTCCTGTTTATAGTGGGTTTGAGCTGATTCTCGCTGCCATGTTTATGCCAGTCTAGACACATTTGATTCCCTTACGGAGACATATCAATACATAGGTTTTAAGATTCTTACTAGTCAGATATATTCCTCTGCGGGAAATATGGGGTTTTGAGTCCCTTTCACTGAGGAAGGTGTAGGTCTTGTCTATTACATAGTTGGTTTTTGGAATGGTACCTGTGCTTATATCAAACTCTGGTTTTATGCATCACCCCACCTCTCCTTCCCCCTTAAGCAGGCATAAGGGTGTTTTCTAAATGTGAGACACTGTTCTCTTTCCTAACTCAGTTCAAGTGTAGCCATGTTTACAGGATCTTCATAAGTGATATCTTATGATAAGTTTCTTTTTCTCTGTGACTTATTTCACTTAGAATCATCGTACCTGAATCCATCCATTTTGCTGCTACTGGTCTTATGACATTGATTTCATGGCTGAGGGATATTCCATCGTACGTAAGTACCACAATTTTTTGAACCATATTTATATTTCCTGGGATACTTTAAGGTGTACCCAAGTTGAGGTCCTTGTAAGCAGTGCAGCCCTAAATTTTGGGGTGGCTCTGTCTTATTGATTTTCAGTTTTCCCAAGGTATATTCCCTAGACTGGAAGTGCCCTTGGCTCTGTAGCTCTGTTGTTTACTTGTTTTAGGGAACACAATGCACTCCTCCAGAGAGGCAGTTGGCAATTTACATCCCACCCATCAGCATAACAAGGCTCCCTGTTCTCCAGGGCCTGTCTTGCCTTTCTGGTTTTTACACATTTTGTGGATGTCCCTTTTGACCGGTGGGAAGTGATACTTCTTTATAGTGCAGATTTGCATTGCCCGCTTGCTTGCTTGGCCAAAAAGGGCGTATGCGTTTTCTCCTGAATATATTCAGGAGAAAACGCATACGCCCTTTTTGGCCAAGTGCATCACTGTCGAAGTTGTGCCCCTCTTCCTGTGCTTTAAAGCTGATCCAACGTACCTCTTGAAATCTGTTTCCTGCTATTCTGCCTCGCTTTCAAGTCCGCCTCGTTGCCTTCCCTCAACAGATTTTTGGAAGATAGTTGTTCTTTATTACTCTGCCAGTTTGTGAATTGCTGTGCCCCTGAGCTCCATTTTTCAACTCGTTTTTTGTGAGCTGACCACATGTCCAAAATTTTGGTTCAGGACCTATGCTGGTTCCCAGTGGGTGGCTGAGACTTTGGTTAATTCTTCTTCCTGCCGGGAAATTAGAGTTATATGTGCCGGTCCAAATGCCTAACAGCTACTCTCTCATTGGTTCTCCCTCTTCCCTTTCATCCTCTGCCAAATTGGCAACCTGTGCGAACCTGGAGTTTAAAGGGGCTGTCTCTCCAAGTTGGGAGGTTGATAGTAAAGCAGATGGAAAGTCAAACCGGAGCACCAGGAGAGGGACTATTCGTTGAGTTTTAGAAACCTTTCGTATTCACAGTGTGTACGTTCTCTAGGTTTCCCGTACATGTTATAGCTGTAGTAATATTCCCTTCAACCTAGAGAGTTGGGACCCATGGAATGGGTGCCAGGCATTTGTGCTTTAAAGGGTCTGCATTTGCTCACCAAATCTCACCAATCGTCTCAGTCCCAAGTGTCCAGACTTATGCCACATCCAGCTTTCATTGTAGACAGGGTCATTCCAGGTTTCATCAGAGACCCTGACGGAATTGTAAAGAATTTCCCAGTTTTTTTGTTTTGTTTTTGCAATTCCTTTTTATAGTGGGTTTGAGCTGATTCTCGCTGCCATGTTTATGCCAGTCTAGACACACTTGATTCCCTTACGTAGACATATCTATACATAGGTTTTAAGATTCTTACAAGTCAGATATATTCCTCTGCAGGAAATATGGGGTTTTCAGTCCCTTTCACTGAGGAAGGTGTAGGTCTTGTCTATTCCATAGTTGGTTTTTGGAGCAGTACCTGTGCTTATATCAAACTCTGGTTTTATACATCACCCCACCTCTCCTTCACCCTTGAGCAGGCATAAGAGTGTTTTCTAAATGTGAGACACTGTTCTCTTTCCTAACTCAGTTCAATTGTAGCCATGTTTACAGGATCTTTATAAGTGATATCTTATGATAAGTTTCTTTTTCTGTGTGACTTATTTCACTTAGAATCATCGTACCTGAATCCACCCATTTTGCTGCTACTGGTCTTATGTCATTGATTTCATGGCTGAGGGATATTCCATCGTACGTAAGTACCACAATTTTTTGAACCATATTTATATTTCCTGGGATACTTAAGGTGTACCCAAGTAGAGGTCCTTGAAAGCAGTGCAGCCCTAAATTTTGGGGTGGCTCTGTCTTATTGATTTTCAGTTTTCCCAAGGTATATTCCCTAGACTGGAAGTGCCCTTGGCTCTGTAGCTCTGTTGTTTACTTGTTTTAGGGAACACAATGCACTCCTCCAGAGAGGCAGTTGGCAATTTACATCCCACCCATCAGCATAACAAGGCTCCCTGTTCTCCAGGGCCTGTCTTGCCTTTCTGGTTTTTACACATTTTGTGGATGTCCCTTTTGACCGGTGGGAAGTGATACTTCTTTATAGTGCAGATTTGCATTGCCCGCTTGCTTGCTTGGCCAAAAAGGGCGTATGCGTTTTCTCCTGAATATATTCAGGAGAAAACGCATACGCCCTTTTTGGCCAAGTGCATCACTGTCGAAGTTGTGCCCCTCTTCCTGTGCTTTAAAGCTGATCCAACGTACCTCTTGAAATCTGTTTCCTGCTATTCTGCCTCGCTTTCAAGTCCGCCTCGTTGCCTTCCCTCAACAGATTTTTGGAAGATAGTTGTTCTTTATTACTCTGCCAGTTTGTGAATTGCTGTGCCCCTGAGCTCCATTTTTCAACTCGTTTTTTGTGAGCTGACCACATGTCCAAAATTTTGGTTCAGGACCTATGCTGGTTCCCAGTGGGTGGCTGAGACTTTGGTTAATTCTTCTTCCTGCCGGGAAATTAGAGTTATATGTGCCGGTCCAAATGCCTAACAGCTACTCTCTCATTGGTTCTCCCTCTTCCCTTTCATCCTCTGCCAAATTGGCAACCTGTGCGAACCTGGAGGTTAAAGGGGCTGTCTCTCCAAGTTGGGAGGTTGATAGTAAAGCAGATGGAAAGTCAAACCGGAGCACCAGGAGAGGGACTATTCGTTGAGTTTTAGAAACCTTTCGTATTCACAGTGTGTACGTTCTCTAGGTTTCCCGTACATGTTATAGCTGTAGTAATATTCCCTTCAACCTAGAGAGTTGGGACCCATGGAATGGGTGCCAGGCATTTGTGCTTTAAAGGGTCTGCATTTGCTCACCAAATCTCACCAATCGTCTCAGTCCCAAGTGTCCAGACTTATGCCACATCCAGCTTTCATTGTAGACAGGGTCATTCCAGGTTTCATCAGAGACCCTGACGGAATTGTAAAGAATTTCCCAGTTTTTTTGTTTTGTTTTTGCAATTCCTTTTTATAGTGGGTTTGAGCTGATTCTCGCTGCCATGTTTATGCCAGTCTAGACACACTTGATTCCCTTACGGAGACATATCTATACATAGGTTTTAAGATTCTTACTAGTCAGATATATTCCTCTGCAGGAAATATGGGGTTTTCAGTCCCTTTCACTGAGGAAGGTGTAGGTCTTGTCTATTCCATAGTTGGTTTTTGGAGCAGTACCTGTGCTTATATCAAACTCTGGTTTTATACATCACCCCACCTCTCCTTCACCCTTGAGCAGGCATAAGAGTGTTTTCTAAATGTGAGACACTGCTCTCTTTCCTAACTCAGTTCAATTGTAGCCATGTTTACAGGATCTTTATAAATGATATCTTATGATAAGTTTCTTTTTCTGTGTGACTTATTTCACTTAGAATCATCGTACCTGAATCCACCCATTTTGCTGCTACTGGTCTTATGTCATTGATTTCATGGCTGAGGGATATTCCATCGTACGTAAGTACCACAATTTTTTGAACCATATTTATATTTCCTGGGATACTTAAGGTGTACCCAAGTAGAGGTCCTTGAAAGCAGTGCAGCCCTAAATTTTGGGGTGGCTCTGTCTTATTGATTTTCAGTTTTCCCAAGGTATATTCCCTAGACTGGAAGTGCCCTTGGCTCTGTAGCTCTGTTGTTTACTTCTTTTAGGGAACACAATGCACTCCTCCAGAGAGGCAGTTGGCAATTTACATCCCACCCATCAGCATTACAATGCTCCCTGTTCTCCAGGGCCTGTCTTGCCTTTCTGGTTTTTACACATTTTGTGGATGTCCCTTTTGACCGGTGGGAAGTGATACTTCTTTGTAGTGCAGATTTGCATTGGCCGCTTGCTTGCTTGGCCAAAAAGGGCGTATGCGTTTTCTCCTGAATATATTCAGGAGAAAACGCATACGCCCTTTTTGGCCAAGTGCATCATTGTCGAAGTTGTGCCCCTCTTCCTGTGCTTTAAAGGCGATTCCAACGTACCTCTTGAAATCTGTTTCCTGCTATTCTGCCTCGCTTTCAAGTCCGCCTCGTTGCCTTCCCTCAACAGATTTTTGGACGATAGTTGTCCTTTAAACTAGGCCAGTTTGTGAATTGCTGTTCCCCTGAGCTCCATTTTTCAACTCGTTTATGGTGAGCTGACCGCATGTCCAAAATTGTGGTTCAGGACCTATGCTGGTTCCCAGTGGGTGGCTGAGACTTTGGTTAATTCTTCTTCCTGCCGGGAAATTAGAGTGATATGTGCCCGTCCAAATGAGTAACAGCTACTCTCTCATTGGTTCTCCCTCTTCCCTTTCATCCTCTTCCAAATTGGCAACCTGTGCAAACCAGGAGGTTAAAGTGGCTGTCTCTCCAAGTTTGGAGGTTGATAGTAAAGCAGGTGTAAAGTCAAACAGGAGCACCAGGAGAGGGACTATTCGCTGAGTTCTAGAAACCTTTCGTATTCACAGTGTGTCCGTTCTCTAGGTTTCCCGTACATGTTATAGCTGTAGTAATATTCCCTTCAACCTGGAGAGTTGGGACCCATGGAATGGGTGCCAGACATTTGTGCTTTAAAGGGTCTGCATTTGCTCACAAAATCTCACCAAGCCTCTCAGTTCCAAGTGTCCAGCCTTATGCCACATCCAGCTGTCATTGTAGATAGGGTCATTATAGGTTTCATCAGAGACCCTGAAGGAATTGTAAAGAATTTCCCAGTTTTTTTGTTTTGTTTTTGAAATTCCTTTTTATAGTGGGTTTGAGCTGATTCTCGCTGCCATGTTTATGCCAGTCTACACACACTTGCTTCCATTATGGAGACATATCAATACATAAGTTTTAAGATTCTTACTAGTCAGATATATTCCTCTGTGGGAAATATGGGGTTTTGAGTCCCTTTCACTGAGGAAGGTGTAGGTCTTGTCTATTCCATAGTTGGTTTTTGGAACGGTACCTGTGCTTATATCAAACTCTGGTTTTATGCATCATCCCACCTCTCCTTCCCCCTTAAGCAGGCATAAGAGTGTTTTCTAAATGTGAGACACTGTTCTCTTTCCTAACTCAGTTCAAGTGTAGCCATGTTTACAGGATCTTCATAAGTGATATCTTATGATAAGTTTCTTTTTCTGTGTGACTTATTTCACTTAGAATCATCGTACCTGAATCCACCCATTTTGCTGCTACTGGTCTTATGACATTGATTTCATGGCTGAGGGATATTCCATCTTACGTAAGTACCACAATTTTTTGAACCATTTTTATATTTCCTGGGATATTTAAGATGTATCCAAGTTGAGGTCCTTGTAAGCAGTGCAGCCCTAAATTTTGGGGTGGCTCTGTCTTATTGATTTTCTGTTTTCCCAAGGTATATTCCCTAGACTGGAAGTGCCCTTGGCTCTGTAGCTCTGTTCTTTACTTATTTTAGGGAACACAGTGTACTCCTCCAGAGAGGCAGTTGGCAATTTATATCCCGCCCATCAGCATAACAAGGCTCCCTGTTCTCCAGGGCCTGTCTTGCCTTTCTGGTTTTTACACATTTTGTGGATTTCCCTTTTGACTGCTGGGAAGTGATACCTCTTTCTAGTGCAGATTTGCATTGCCCGCTTGCTTGCTTGGCCAAAAAGGGCGTATGCGTTTTCTCCTGAATATATTCAGGAGAAAACGCCTACGCCCTTTTTGGCCAAGTGCATTATTGTCGAAGTTGTGTCCCTCTTCCTGTGCTTTAAAGGCGATTCCAACGTACCTCTTGAAATCTGTTTCCTGCTATTCTGCCTCGCTTTCAAGTCCGCCTCGTTTCCTTCCCTCAATAGATTTTTGCACGATAGTTGTCCTTTATTACTCGGTCAGTTTGTGAATTGCTGTGCACCTGAGCTCCATTTTTCAACTCGTTTTTGGTGAGCTGACCGCAAGTCCAAAATTTTGGTTCAGGACCTATACTGGTTCCCGGTGGGTGGCTGAGACTTTGGTTAATTCTTCTTCCTGCCGGGAAATTAGAGTGATATGTGCCCGTCCAAATGCCTAACAGCTACTCTCTCATTGGTTCTCCCTCTTCCCTTTCTTCCTCTGCCAAATTGGCAACCTGTGCGAACCAGGAGGTTAAAGGGGCTGTCTCTACAACTTGGGAGATTGATAGTAAAGCAGATGGAAAGTCAAACCGGAAAACCAGGAGAGGGACTATTCGTTGAGTTTTAGAAACCTTTCATATTCACAGTGTGTCCGTTCTCTAGGTTTCCCGTACATGATATAGCTGTAGTAATATTCCCTTCAACCTTGAGAGTTGGGACCCATGGAATGGGTGGCAGGCATTTGTGCTTTAAAGGGTCTGCATTTGCTCACCCAATCTCACCAATCGTCTCAATCCCAAGTGTCCCTCCTTATGACACATCCAGATGTCATTGTAGATAAAGTCATTCCAGGTTTTATCGGAGACCCTGAAGGAATTGTAAAGAATTTCCCAGATTTTGTTTTGTTTTTGAAATTCCTTTTTATAGTGGGTTTGAGCTGATTCTCGCTGCCATGTTTATGCCAGTCTAGACTCACTTGATTCCCTTACGGAGACATATCAATACATAGGCTTTAAGATTCTTACCAGTCAGATATATTCCTCTGTGGGAAATATGGGGTTTTGAGTCCCTTTCACTGAGGAAGGTGTAGGTCTTGTCTATTCCATAGTTGGTGTTTGGAATGGTACCTGTGCTTATATCAAACTCTGGTTTTATGCATCACCCTACCTCTCCTTCCCCCTTAAGCAGGAATAAGAGTGTTTTTTAAATGTGAGACACTGTTCTCTTTCCTACCTCAGTTCAAGTGTAGCCATGTTTACAGGATCTTCATAAGTGGTATCTTATAATATGTTTCTATTTCTGTGTGACGTATTTCACTTAGAATCATTGTACCTGAATCCACCCATTTTGCTGCTACTGGTCTTATGACATTGATTTCATGGCTGAGGGATATTCCATCGTCCGTAAGTACCACAATTTTTTGAACCATTTTTATATTTCCTGGGATATTTAAGGTGTACCCAAGTTGAGGTCCTTGTAAGCAGTGCAGCCCTAAATTTTGGGGTGGCTCTGTCTTATTGATTTTCAGTTTTCTCAAGGAATATTCCCTATACTGGAAATGCCCTTGGCTCTGTAGCTCTGTTGTTTAATTGTTTTAGGGAACACAATGCACTCCTCCAGAGAGGCAGTTGGAAATTTACATCCCGCCCATCAGCATAACAAGGCTCCCTGTTCTCCAGGGCCTGTCTTGCCTTTCTGGTTTTTACACATTTTGTGGATGTCCCTTTTGGCCTGTGGGAAGTGATACTTCTTTGTAGTGCAGATTTGCATTGCCCGCTTGCTTGCTTGGCCAAAAAGGGCGTATGTGTTTTCTCCTGAATATATTCAGGACAAAACGCATACGCCCTTTTTGGCCAAGTGCATCATTGTCGAAGTTGTGCCCCTCTTCCTGTGCTTTAAAGACGATTCCAACGTACCTCTTGAAATCTGTTTCCTGCTATTCTGCCTCGCTTTCAAGTCTGCCTCGTTGCCTTCCCTCAACAGATTTTTGGACGATAGTTGTCCTTTATTACTCAGCCAGTTTTTGAATTGCTGTGCCCCTGAGCTCCATTTTTCAACTCGTTTATGGTGACCTGACCGCAAGTCTAAAATTTTGGTTCAGGACCTATACTGGTTCCCGGTGGGTGGCTGAGACTTTGGTTAATTCTTCTTCCTGCCAGGAAATTACAGTGATATGTGCCAGTCCAAATGCCTAACAGCTACTCTCTCATTGGTTCTCCGTATTCCCTTTCATCCTCTGCCAAATTGGCAACCTGTGCGAACCTGGAGGTTAAAGGGTCTGTCTCTCCAAGTTGTGAGGTTGATAGTAAAGCAGATGGAAAGTCAACCTGGAGCACCAGTAGAGGGACTATTCGTTGAGTTTTCGAAACCTTTCGTATTCACAGTGTGTCCGTTCTCTAGGTTTCCCGTACATGTTATAGCTGTAGTAATATTCCCTTCAACCTGGAGAGTTGGGACCCATGGAATGGGTGCCAGGCATTTGTGCTTTAAAGGGTCTGCATTTGCTCACCCAATCTCACCAAACCTCTCAGTCCGAAGTGTCCAGTCTTATGCCACATCCAGCTGTCGTTGTACATACGGTCATTCCAGGTTTCATCAGAGACCCTGAAGGAATTGTAAAGAATTTCCTAGTTTTTTTGTTTTGTTTTTGAAATTCCTTTTTATAGTGGGTTTGAGCTGATTCTCGCTGCCATGTTTATGCCAGTCTAGACACACTTGATTCCCTTACGGAGACATATCAATACATAGGTTTAAAGATTCTTACTAGTCAGATATATTCCTCTGCGTGAAATATGGGGTTTTGAGTCCCTTTCACTGAGGAAGGTGTAGGTCTTGTCTATTCCATAGTTAGTTTTTGGAACGGTACCTGTGCTTATATCAAACTCTGGTTTTATGCATCACCCCACCTCTCCTTCCCCCTTAAGCAGGCATAAGAGTGTTTTCTAAATGTGAGACACTGTTCTCTTTCCTAACTCAGTTCAAGTGTAGCCATGTTTACAGGATCTTCATAAGTGATATCTTATGATAAGTTTCTTTTTCTGTGTGACTTATTTCACTTAGAATCATCGTACCTGAATCCACCCATTTTGCTCCTACTGGTCTTATGACATTGATTTCATGGCTGAGGGATATTCCATCGTACGTAACTAACACAATTTTTTGAACCATTTTTATATTTCCTGGGATATTTAAGGTGTACCCAAGTTGAGGTCCTTGTATGCAGTGCAGCCCTAAATTTTGGGGTGGCTGTGTCTTATCGATTTTCAGTTTTCCCAATGTATATTCCCTACACTGGAAGTGCCCTTGGCTCTGTAGCTCTGTTGTTTATTTGTTTTAGGGAACACAATGCACTCCTCTGGAGAGGCAGTTGGCTAGTTATATCCCGTCCATCAGCATAACAAGGCTCCCTGTTCTCCAGGGCCTGTCTTGACTTTATGGATTTTACAAATTTTGTGGATGTCCCTTTTGACCGGTGGGAAGTGATACTTCTTTGTAGTGCAGATTTGCATTGCCCGCTTGCTTGCTTGGCCAAAAAGGGCATATGCGTTTTCTCCTGAATATATTCAGGAGAAAACGCATACGCCCTTTTTGGCCAAGTGCATCATTGTCTAAGTTGCACCCCTCTTCCTGTGCTTTAAAGTCGATTCCAACGTACCTCTTGAAATCTCTTTCCTGCTATTCTGCCTCGCTTTCAAGTCCGCCTCGTTGCCTTCCCTCAACAGATTTTTGGACGATAGTTGTCCTTTATTGCTCGGCCAGTTTGTGAATTGCTGTGCCCCTGAGCTCTATTTTCAACTCGTTTTTTGTGAGCTGACCGCATGTCCAAAATTTTGGTTCAGGACCAATACTGGTTCCCGGTGGGTGGCTGAGACTTTGGTTAATTCTTCTTCCTGCCGGGAAATTAGAGTGATATGAGCCCCTCCAAATGCCTAACCGCTACTCTCTCATTGGTTCTCCCTCTTCCCTTTCATCCTCTGCCAAATTGGCAACCTGTGCGAACCAGGAGGTTAAAGGGGCTGTCTCTCCAAGTTGGGAGGTTGATAGTAAAGCAGCTGGAAAGTCAAACCCGAGCACCAGGAGAGGGACTATTCGTTGAGTTTTAGAAACCTTTCATATTAACAGTGTGTCCGTTCTCTAGGTTTCCCATACATGTTATAGCTGTAGTAATATTCTCTTTAACCTGGAGAGTTGGGACCAATGGAATGGGTGCCAGGCATTTGTGCTTTAAAGGGTCTGCATTTGCTCACCCAATCTCACCAATCCTCTCAGTCCCAAGTGTCCAGACTTATGCCACTTCCAGCTGTCGTTGTAGATATGGTCATTCCAGGTTTCATCAGAGACCCTGAAGGAATTGTAAAGAATTTCCCAGTTTTTTTGTTTTTTTTTTCGAAATTCCTTTTTATAGTGGGTTTGAGCTGATCCTCGCTGCCATGTTTATGCCAGTCTAGACACACTTGATTCCCTTACGGAGACATATCAATACATAGGTTTTAAGATTCTTACTAGTCAGATATATTCCTCTGCGGGAAATATGGGGTTTTGAGTCCCTTTCACTGAGGAAGGTGTAGGTCTTGTCTATTACATAGTTGGTTTTTGGAACGGTACCTGTGCTTATATCAAACTCTGGTTTTATGCATCACCCCACCTCTCCTTCCCCCTTAAGCAGGCATAAGAGTGTTTTCTAAATGTGAGACACTCTTCTCTTTCCTAACTCAGTTCAACTGTAGCCATGTTTACAGGATCTTCATAAGTGATATCTTATGATAAGTTTCTTTTTCGGTGTGACTTATTTCACTTAGAATCATCGTACCTGAATCCACCCATTTTGCTGCTACTGGTCTTATGACATTGATTTCATGGCTGAGGGATAATCCATCGTACATAATTACCACAATTTTTGGAACCATTTTTATATTTCCTGGAATATTTTAGGTGTACCCAAGTTGAGGTCCTTGTAAGCAGTGCAGCCTTAAATTTTGGGGTGGCTCTGTCTTATTGATTTTCAGTTTTCCCAAGGTATATTCCCTAGATTGCAAGTGCCCTTGGCTCTGTAGCTCTGTTGTTTATTTGTTTTAGGGAACACAATGCACTCCTCCAGAGAGGAAGTTGGCAATTTACATCCCGCCTATCAGCATAAAAAGGCTCCCTGTTCTCCAGGGCCTGTCTTGCCTTTCTGGTTTTTACACATTTTGTGGATGTCCCTTTTGACCGGTGGGAAGTGATACTTCTTTGTAGTGCAGATTTGCATTGCCCGCTTGCTTGCTTGGCCAAAAAGGGCGTATGCGTTTTCTCCTGAATATATTCAGGAGAAAACGCATACGCCCTTTTTGGCCAAGTGCATCATTGTCGAAGTTGTGCCCCTCTTCCTGTGCTTTAAAGGCGATTCCAACGTACCTCTTGAAATCTGTTTCCTGCTATTCTGCCTCGCTTTCAAGTCCACCTCGTTGCCTTCCCTCAACAGATTTTTGGACGATAGTTGTCCTTTATTACTCGGCCAGTTTGTGAATTGCTGTGCCCCTGAGCTCCATTTTTCAACTCGTTTTTTGTGAGCTGACCGCAAGTCCAAAATTTTGGTTCTGGACCTATGCTGGTTCCCGGTGGGGGGCTGAGACTTTGGTTAATTCTTCTTCCTGCCGGGAAGTTAGAGTGATATGTGCCCGTCCAAATGCCTAACAGCTACTCTCTCATTGGTTCTCCCTCTTCCCTTTCATCCTCTGCCAAATTGGCAACGTGTGCGAACCAGGAGGTTAAAGGGGCTGTCTCTCCAAGTTGGGAGGTTGATAGTAAAGCAGATGGAAAGTCAAACCGTAGCACCAGGAGAGGGACTATTCGTTGAGTTTTAGAAACCTTTCGTATTCACAGTGGGTCCGTTCTCTAGGTTTCCTGTACATGTTATAGCTGTAGTAATATTCCCTTCAACCTGGAGAGTTGGGAACCATGGAATGGGTGCCAGGCATTTGTGCTTTAAAGGGTCTGCATTTGCTCACCC
This sequence comes from Hyperoodon ampullatus, assembly GCF_949752795.1. NCBI lineage: Eukaryota > Metazoa > Chordata > Mammalia > Artiodactyla > Ziphiidae > Hyperoodon > Hyperoodon ampullatus. The sequence continues at coordinate 481,001 of NW_027640918.1, forward strand.
AATCTCACCAATCGTCTCAGTCCCAAGTGTCCCTCCTTATGCCACATCCAGCTGTCATTGTAGATAGGGTCATTCCAGGTTTCATCAGAGACCCGGAAGGAATTGTAAAGAATTTCCCAGTTTTTTTGTTTTGTTTTTGAAATTCCTTTTTATAGTGGGTTTGAGCTGATTCTCGCTGCCATGTTTATGCCAGTCTAGACACACTTGATTCCCTTACGGAGACATATCAATACATAGGTTTTAAGATTCTTACTAGTCAGATATATTCCTCTGCGGGATATATGGGGTTTTGAGTCCCTTTCACTGAGGAAAGTGTAGGTCTTGTCTATTCCATAGTTGGTTTTTGGAACGGTACCTGTGCTTATATCAAACTCTGGTTTTATGCATCACCCCACCTCTCCTTCCCCCTTAAGCAGGCATAAGAGTGTTTTCTAAATGTGATACACTGTTCTCTTTCCTAATTCAGTTCAAGTGTAGCCATGTTTACAGGATCTTCATAAGTGATATCTTATGATAAATTTCTTTTTCTGTGTGACTTATTTCACTTAGAATCATCGTACCTGAATCCACCCATTTTGCTGCTCCTGGTCTTATGACATTGATTTCATAGCTGAGGGATATTCCATCGTACGTAAGTACCACATATTTTTGAACCATTTTTATATTTCCTTGGATATTTAAGGTGTACCCAAGTTGAGTTCCTTGTAAGCAGTGCAGCCCTAAATTTTGTGGTGGCTCTGTCTTATTGATTTTCAGTTTTCCCAACGTATATTCCCTAGACTGGAAGTGCCCTTTGCTCTGTAGCTGTGTTCTTTACTTGTTTTAGGGAACACAATGTACTCCTCCAGAGAGGCAGCTGGCAATTTTCATCCCACCCATCAGCATAAGAGGGCTCCCTGTTCTCCAGGGCCTGTCTTGCCTTTCTGGTTTTTACACATTTCCTGCATGTCCCTTTTGACCGGAGAGAAGTGATACTTCTTTGTAGTGCAGATTTGCATTGCCCGCTTGCTTGCTTGGCCAAAAAGGGCATATATGTTTTCTCCTGATTATATTCAGGAGAAAACGCATACGCGATTTTTGGCCTAGTGCATCTTTTTGGAAGTTGTGCCCCTCTTCCTGTGCTTTAAAGGCGATTCCAACGTACCTCTTGAAATCTGTTTCCTGCTATTCTGCCTCGCTTTCAAGTCCGCCTCGTTGCCATCCTTCAACAGATTTTTGGACGATAGTTGTCCTTTATTACTCGGCCAGTTTGTGAATTGCTGTGCCCCTGAGCTCCATTTTCCATCACGTTTTTTGTGAGCTGGCCACAAGTCCAACATTTTGGTTCAGGACCCATGTTGGTTCCCGGTGGGGGGCTGAGACTTTGGTTAATTCTTCTTCCTGCCGGGAAGTTAGAGTGATATGTGCCCGTCCTAATGCCTAACAGCTACTCTCTCATTGGTTCTCCCTCTGCCCTTTCATCCTCTGCAAAATTGGCAACCTGTGCGAACCAGGAGCTTAAAGGGGCTGTCTCTCCAATTTGGGAGGTTGATAGTAAAGCAGATGGAAAGTCAAACTAGAGCACCAGGAGAGGGACTATTCGTTGAGTTTTAGAAACCTTTCGTATTCACAGTGTGTCCGTTCCCTAGGATTCCTGTACATGTTATAGCTGTAGTAATATTCCCTTCAACCTGGAGAGTTGGGACCCATGGAATGGGTGCCAGGCATTTGTGCTTTAAAGGGTCTCATTTGCTCACCCAATCTCACCAATCGTCTCAGTCCCAAGTGTCCCTCCTTATGCCACATCCAGCTCTCATTGTAGATAGGGTCATTCCAGGTTTCATCAGAGACCCTGAAGGAATTGTAAAGAATTTCCCAGTATTTTTGTTTTGTTTTTGAAATTCCTTTTTATAGTGGGATTGAGCTGATTCTCGCTGCCATGTTTATGCCAGTCTAGACACACTTGATTCCCTTATGGAGACATATCAATACATAGGTTTTAAGATTCTTACTAGTCAGATATATTCCTCTGCGGGAAATATGGGGTTTTGAGTCCCTTTCACTGAGGAAGGTGTAGGTCTTGTCTATTCCATAGTTGGTTTTTGGAACGGTACCTGTGCTTATATCAAACTCTGGTTTTATGCATCACCCCACCTCTCCTTCCACCTTAAGCAGACATAAGACTGTTTTCTAAATGTGAGACACTGTTCTCTTTCCTAACTCAGTTCAAGTGTAGCCATGTTTACAGGATCTTCATAAGTGATATCTTATGATAAGTTTCTTTTTCTGTGTGACTTATTTCACTTAGAATCATCGTACCTGAATCCACCCATTTTGCTGCTACTGGTCTTATGACATTGATTTCATGGCTGAGGGATATTCCATCGTACGTAAGTACCACAAATTTTTGAACCATTTTTATATTTCCTGGGATATTTAAGGTGTACCCAAGTTGAGATCCTTGTAAGCAGTGCAGCCCTAAGTTTTGGGGTGGCTCTGTCTTATTGATTTTCAGTTTTCCCAAGGTATATACCCTAGACTGGAAATGCCCTTGGCTCTGTAGCTCTGTTCTTTACTTGTATTAGCGAACACAGTGTACTCCTCCAGAGAGGCAGTTGGCAATTTACAAACCGACCATCAGCATAACAAGGCTCCCTGTTCTCCAGGGCCTGTCCTGCCTTTCTGGTTTTTACACATTTTGTGGATGTCCCTTTTGACCCGAGGGAATTGATACTTCTTTGTAGTGCAGATTTGCATTGCCCGCTTGCTTGCTTGGCCAAAAAGGACGTCTGCGTTTTCTCCTGAATATATTCAGGAGAAAACGCATACGCCCTTTTTGGCCAAGTGCATCATTGTCGAAGTTGTGCCCCTCTTCCTGTGCTTTAAAGGCGATTCCAACGGACCTCTTGAAATCTGTTTCCTGCTATTCTGCCTCGCTTTCAAGTCCGCCTCGTTGCTTTCCCTCAACAGATTTTTGGACGATAGTTGTCCTTTATTACTCGGCCAGTTTGTGAATTGCTGTGCCCCTGAGCTCCATTTTTCAACTCGTTTTTGGTGAGCTGACCGCAAGTCCAAAATTTTGGTTCAGGACCTATACTGGTTCCCGGTGGGTGGCTGAGACTTTGGTTAATTCTTCTTCCTGCCGGGAAATTAGAGTGATATGTGCCCGTCCAAATGCCTAACAGCTACTCTCTCATTGGTTCTCCCTCTTCCCTTTCATCCTCTGCCAAATTGGCAACCTGTGCGAACCAGGAGGTTAATGGGGCTGTCTCTCAAAGTTGGGAGATTGATAGTAAAGCAGATGGAAAGTCAAACCGGAGCACCAGGAGAAAGACTATTCGTTGAGTTTTAGAAACCTTTCGTATTCACAGTGTGTCCATTCTCTAGGATTCCCGTACATGTTATAGCTGGAGTAATATTCCTTTCAAACTGGAGAGTTGGGACCCATGGATTGGGTTCCAGGCATTTGTGCTTTAAAGGGTCTGCATTTGCTCAACCGATCTCACCAATCGTCTCAGTCCCAAGTGTCCAGCCTTATGCCACATCCAGCTGTCATTGTAGATCGGGTCATTCCTGGTTTCATCAGAGACCCTGAAGGAATTGTAAAGAATTTCCCAGTTTTTTTCTTTTGTTTTTGAAATTCCTTTTTATAGTGGGTTTGAGCTGATTCTTGCTGCCATGTTTATGCCAGTCTAGACACACTTGATTCCCTTACAGAGACATATCTATCCATAGGTTTTAAGATTCTTACTAGTCAGATATATTCCTCTGTGGGAAATATGGTGTTTTGAGTCCATTTCACTGAGGAAGGTGTAGGTCTTGTCTATTCCATAGTTGGTTTTTGGAACGGTACCTGTGCTTATATCAAACTCAGGTTTTATGCATCACCCCACCTCTCCTTCCCCCTTAAGCAGGCATAAGAGTGTTTTCTAAATGTGAGACACTGTTCTCTTTCCTAACTCAGTTCATGTGTAGCCATGATTACAGGATCTTCATAAGTGATATCTTATGATAAGTTTCTTTTTCTGTGTGACTTATTTCACTTAGAATCATCGTACCTGAATCCACCCATTTTGCTGCTACTGGTCTTATGACATTGATTTCATAGCTGAGGGATATTCCATCGTACGTAAGTACCACAATTTTTTGAACCATTTTTATATTTCCTGGGATATTTAAGGTGTACCCAAGTTGAGGTCCTTGTAAGCAGTGCAGCCCTAAATTTTGGGGTGGCTCTGTCTTATTGATTTTCAGTTTTCCCAAGGAATATTCCCTAGACTGAAAGTGCCCTTGGCTCTGTAGCTCTGTTGTTTACTTGTTTTAGGGAACACAATGCACTCCTCCAGAGAGGCAGTTGGCAATTTACATCCCGCCCATCAGCATAACAAGGCCCCCTGTTCTCCAGGGCCTGTCTTGCCTTTCTGGTTTTTACACATTTTGTGGATGTCCCTTTTGACCGGTGGGAAGTGATACTTCTTTGTAGTGCAGATTTGCATTGCCCGCTTCCTTGCTTGGCCAAAAAGGACGTATGCGTTTTCTCCTGAATATATTCAGGAGAAAACGCATACGCCCTTTTTGGCCAAGTGCATCATTGTCGAAGTTGTGCCCCTCTTCCTGTGCATTAAAGGCGATTCCAACGTACCTCTTGAAATCTGTTTCCTGCTATGCTGCCTCGCTTTCAAGTCCGCCTCGTTGCCTTCCCTCAACAGATTTTTGGACGATAGTTGTCCTTTATTACTCGGCCAGTTTGTGAATTGCTGTTCCCCTGAGCTCCATTTTTCAACTCGTTTATGGTGACCTGACCGCAAGTCCAAAATTTTGGTTCAGGACCTATACTGGTTCCCGGTGGGGGGGCTGAGACTTTGGTTAATTCTTCTTCCTGCCGGGAAATTACAGTGATATGTGCCGGTCCAAATGCCTAACAGCTACTCTCTCATTGGTTCTCCCTCTTCCCTTATATCCTCTGCCAAATTGGCTAACTGTGCGAACCTGGACGTTAAAGGGGCTGTCTCTCCAAGTTCTGAGGTTGATAGTAAAACAGATGGAAAGTCAACCCGGAGCACCAGGAGAGGGACTATTCGTTGAGTTTTTGAAACCTTTCGTATTCACAGTGTGTCCGTTCTCTAGATTTCCCGTACATGTTAGAGCTGTAGTCATATTCCCTTCAACATGGAGAGTTGGGACCCATGGAATGGGTGCCAGGCATTTGTGCTTTAAAGCGTCTGCATTTGCTCACCCAATCTCACCAATCGTCTCAGTCCCAAGTGTCCCTCCTTATGCCACATCCAGCTCTCATTGTAGATAGGGTCATTCCAGGTTTCATCAGAGACCCTGAAGGAATTGTAAAGAATTTCCCAGTTTTTTGTTTTGTTTTTGAAATTCCTTTTTATAGTGGGTTTGAGCTGATTCTCGCTGCCATGTTTATGCCAGTCTAGACACACTTGATTCCCTTATGGAGACATATCAATACATAGGTTTTAAGATTCTTACTAGTCAGATATATTCCTCTGCGGGAAATATGGGGTTTTGAGTCCCTTTCACTGAGAAAGGTGTAGGTCTTGTCTATTCCATAGTTGGTTTTTGGAACGGTACCTGTGCTTATATCAAACTCTGGTTTTATGCATCACCCCACCTCTCCTTCCCCCTTAAGCAGGCATAAGAGTGTTTTCTAAATGTGAGACACTGTTCTCTTTCCTAACTCAGTTCAAGTGTAGCCATGTTTACAGGATCTTCATAAGTGATATCTTATGATAAGTTTCTTTTTCTGTGTGACTTATTTCACTTAGAATCATCGTACCTGAATCCACCCATTTTGCTGCTACTGGTCTTATGACATTGATTTCATGGCTGAGGGATATTCCATCGTACGTAAGTACCACAATTTTTTGAACCATTTTTATATTTCCTGGGATATTTAAGGTGTACCCAAGTTGAGGTCCTTGTAAGCAGTGCAGCCCTAAATTTTGGGGTGGCTCTGTCTTATTGATTTTCAGGTTTCCCAAGGTATATTCCCTAAACTGGAAGTGACCTTGGCTCTGTAGCTCTGTTCTTTACTTGTTTTATGGAACACAATGTACTCCTCCAGAGAGGCAGTTGGCAATTTACATCCCGCCCATCAGCATAACAAGGCTCCCTGTTCTCCAGGGCCTGTCTTGCCTTTCTGGTTTTTACACATTTTGTGGATGTCCCTTTTGACCGGTGGGAAGTGATACTTCTTTGTAGTGCAGATTTGCATTGCCCACTTCCTTGCTTGGCCAAAAAGGGCGTATGCGTTTTCTCCTGAATATATTCAGGAGAAAACGCATACGCCCTTTTTGGCCAAGTGCATCATTGTCGAAGTTGTGCCCCTCTTCCTGTGCATTAAAGGCGATTCCAACGTACCTCTTGAAATCTGTTTCCTGCTATTCTGCCTCGCTTTCAAGTCCGCCTCGTTGCCTTCCCTCAACAGATTTTTGGACGATAGTTGTCCTTTATTACTCGGCCAGTTTGTGAATTGCTGTTCCCCTGAGCTCCATTTTTCAACTCGTTTATGGTGACCTGACCGCAAGTCCAAAATTTTGGTTCAGGACCTATACTGGTTCCCGGTGGGGGGGCTGAGACTTTGGTTAATTCTTCTTCCTGCCGGGAAATTACAGTGATATGTGCCGGTCCAAATGCCTAACAGCTACTCTCTCATTGGTTCTCCCTCTTCCCTTACATCCTCTGCCAAATTGGCTAACTGTGCGAACCTGGACGTTAAAGGGGCTGTCTGTCCAAGTTGGGAGGTTGATAGTAAAGCAGATGGAAAGTCAAACCAGAGCACCAGGAGAGGGACTATTCGTTGAGTTTTAGAAACCTTTCGTATTCCCAGTGTGTCCGTTCTCTAGGTTTCCCGTACATGTTATAACTGTAGTAATATTCCCTTCAACCTGGAGAGTTGGGACCCATGCAATGGGTGCCAGGCATTTTTGCTTTAAAGGTTCTGCATTTGCTCACCCAATCTCACCAATCCTCTCAGTCCCAAGTGTCCAGCCTTATGCCACATCCAGCTGTCGTTGTAGATAGGGTCATTCCAGGTTTCATCAGAGACCCTGAAGGAATTGTAAAGAATTTCCCAGTTTTTTTGTTTTGTTTTTGAAATTCCTTTTTATAGTGAGTTTGAGCTGATTCTCGCTGCCATGTTTATGCCAGTCTAGACACACTTGATTCCCTTACGGAGACATATCAATACATAGGTTTTAAGATTCTTACTAGTCAGATATATTCCTCTGCGGGAAATATGGGGTTTTGAGTCCCTTTCACTGAGGAAGATGTAGGTCTTGTCTATTCTTTAGCTGGTTTTTGGAACGGTACCTGTGCTTATATCAAAATCCGGTTCTATGCATCACCCAACCTCTCCTTCCCCCTTAAACAGGCATAAGAGTTCTTTCTAAATGTGAGGCTCTGTTCTCTTTCCTAACTCAGTTCAAGTGTAGGCAAGTTTATAGGATCTTCATAAGTGATATCTTATGATAAGTTTCGTTTTCTGTGTGACGTATTTCACTTAGAATCAACGTACCTGAATCCACCCATTTTGCTGCTACTGGTCTTATGACATTGACTTCATGGCTGAGGGCTATTCCATCATAGGTATGTACCAAAAATTTTAAACCATTTTTATATTTCCTGGGGTATTTAATGTGTACCCAAGTTGAGGTTCTTGTAAGCAGTGTAGCCCTAAATTTTGGGGTGGCTCTGTCTTATTGATTTTCAGTTTTCCCAATGTATATTCCCTAGACGGGAAGTGCCCTTGGCTCTGTAGCTCTGTTGTTTACTTGTTTTAGGGAACACAATGTGCTCCTCCAGAGAGGCACATGGCAATTTACATCCCGCCCTTCAGCATAAGTAGGCTCCTTGTTCTACAGGGCCTCTGTTGCCTTTCTGGTTTTTACACATTTTTTCGATGTCCCTTTTGACTGGTGGGAAGTGATACTTCTTTGTAGTGCAGATTTTCATTGCCCGCTTGCTTGCTTGGCCAAAAAGGGCGTATGCGTTTTCTCCTGAATATATTCAGGAGAAAACGCATACGCCCTTTTTGGGTAAGTGTGTCACTGTCCAAGTTGTGGCCCTCTTCCTGTGCTTTAAAGGCGATTCCAACGTTCCTCTCAAAATCTGTTTCCTGCTATTCTGCCTGGCTTTCAAGTCCGCCTCGTTGACTTCCCTCAACAGATTTTTGGACGATACTTGTACTTTATTACCTTGCCAGTTTGTGAATTGATGTGCCCCTGAGCTCTATTTTTCAACTCTTTTTTTGTGAGCTGACCGCAAGTCCAAAATTTTGGTTCAGGACCTATGCAGGTTCCCAGTGGTTGGCTGAGACTTTGGTTAATTATTCTTCCTGACGCGAAATTAGAGTGACATGTTCCCGTCCAAATGCCTAACAGCTACTCTCTCATTGGTTCTCCCTATTCCCCTTCATCCTCTGCCAAATTGGCAACCTGTACAAACCAGGAAGTTAAAGGCGCTATTTCTCCAAGTTGGGTGATTGATAGTAAAACAGTTGTAAAGTCAAAGCAGAGCACCAGGCGAGGGACTATTCATTGAGATTTAGAAACCTTTCGTATTCACAGTGTGTCAATTCTCTAGTTTTCCCATACATGTTATAGCTGTAGTAATATTCCCTTCAACCTGGAGAGTTGGGACCCATGGAATGGGTGCCATGCATTATTGCTTCAAAGGGTTTGCATTTGCTCACCCAATCTCACAAATCCTCACAGTCCCAAGTGTCCAGAATTATGCCACATCCAGCTGTCATTGTAGATAGGGTCATACCAGGTTTCATCAGAGACCCTGAAGGAATTGTAAAGAATTTCCCATTTTTTTTCTTTTGTTTTTGAAATTCCTTTTTATAGTGGGTTTGAGCTGATTCTCGCTGCCATGTTTATGCCAGTCTAGACACACTTGATTCCCTTTCGGAGACATATCAATACATAGGTTTTAAGATTCTTACTAGTCAGATATATTCTTCTGTTGGAAATAAGGGGTTTTGAGTCCCTTTCACTGAGGAAGGTGTAGGTCTTCTCTATTCCATAGTTGGTTTTTGGAACGGTACCTGTGCTTATATCAAACTCTGGTTTTATGCATCACCCCACCTCTCCTTCCCCCTTAAGCAGGCATAAGAGTGTTTTCTAAATGTGAGACTCTGTTCCCTTTCTTAACTCAGTTCAAGTGTAGCCATGTTTACAGGATCTTCATGAGTGATATCTTATGATAAGTTTCTTTTTTTGTGTGACTTATTTCACTTAGAATCATCGTACCTGAATGCACTCACTTTGCTGCTACTGGTCTTATGACATTGATTTCATGGCTGAGGGATATTCCATCTTAGGTAAGTACCACAATTTTTTGAACCTTTTTTATATTTCCTGGGATATTTATGTTGTACTCAAGATGAGCTTCTTGAAGCAGTGAAGCCCTAAATTTTGGGCTGGATCTGTCTTATTGATTTTCAGTTTTCCCAAAGTATATTACCTAGACTGGAAGTGCCGTTGGCTCTGTAGCTCTGTTGTTTACTTGTTCTAGGGAACACAATGCACTCCTCCAGTGAGGCAGTTTTCAATTTACATCCCACCCATCAGCATAAAAAGGCTCCCTGTTCTCCAGGGCCTGTGTTGCCTTTCTGGTTTTTACACATTTTGTGGATGTCCCTTTTGACCGGTGGGAAGTGATAATTCTTTGTAGTGCAGATTTGCATTGCCCGCTTGCATGCTTGGCCAAAAAGGGAGTGTGCGTTTTCTCCTGAATATATTCAGAAGAAAACGAATACACCCTTTTTGGCCAAGTGCATCATTGTCGAAGTTGTGCCCCTCTTCCTGTGCTTTAAAGGCGATTCCAACGTACCTCTTGAAATCAGTTTCCTGCTATTCTGCCTCGGTTTCAAGTCCGCCTTGTTGCCTTCCCTCAACAGATTTTTGGACGATAGTTGTCCTTTCTTACTCTGCCATTTTGTGAATTGCTGTGCCCCTGAGCTCCATTTTTCCACTCGTTTTTGTGAGCTGACCGCAAGTCGAAAATTTTGGTTCGGGACCTATACTGGTTCCCGGTGGGGGGCTGAGACTTTGGTTAATTCTTCTTCCTGCCGGGAAATTACAGTGATATGTGCCGGTCCAAATGCCTAACAGCTATTCTCTCATTGGTTCTCCCTCTTCCCTTTCAACCTCTGACAAATTGGCAACCTGTGCAAACCAGGAGGTTAAAGCGGCTGTCTCTCCAAGTTGGAAGATTGATAGTAAAGCAGATGGAAAGTCAAACCGGAGCACCAGGAGAGGGACTATTCGTTGAGTTTTAGAAACCTTTCGTATTCACAGTGTGTCCGCTCTCTAGGTTTCTCGTACATGTTATAACTGTAGTAATATCCCCTTCAACCGGGAGAGATGGGACCCATGGAATGGGTGCCATGCACTATTGCTTTAAAGGGTCTGCATTTCCTCACCCAATCTCACCAATCCTCTCAGTCCCAAATGTCCAGCCTTATGCCTCATCCAGCTGTCGTTGTAGATAGGGTCATTCCAGGTTTCATCATAGACCCTGAAGGAATTGTAAAGAATTTCCCAGTTTTTTTGTTTTGTTTTTGAAATTCCTTTTCATAGAGGGTTTGAGCTGATTCTCGCTGCCATGTTTATGCCAGTCTAGGCACACTTGATTCCCTTACGGAGACATATCAATACATAGGTTTTAAGATTCTTACTAGTCAGATATATTCCTCTGCCGGAAATATGGGGTTTTGAGTCCCTTTTACTGAGGAAGGTGTAGGGGTTGTCTTTTCCATAGTTGGTTTTTGGAACGGTACCTGTGCTTATATCAAACTCTGGTTTTATTCATCAACCCACCTCTCCTTCCCCCTTAAGCAGGCATAAGAGTGTTTTCTAAATGTGAGACTCTGTTCTCTTTCCTAACTCAGTTCAAGTGTAGCCATGTTTACAGGATCTTCATAAGTGATATCTTATGATAAGTTTCTTTTTCTGTGTGACTTATTTCACTAAGAATCATCGTACCTGAATCCACCCATTTTGCTGCTACTGGTCTTATGACATTGACCTCATGGCTGAGGGATATTCCATCGTACGTAATTACCACAATTTTTTGAACCATTTTTATATTTCCTGGGATATTTAAGGTGTACCCAAGTTGAGGTCCTTGTAAGCAGTGCAGCCCTAAAATTTGTTGTGGCTCTGTCTTACTGATTTTCAGTTTTCCCAAGGTATATTCCCTAGACTGGAAGTGCCCTTGGCTCTGTAGCTCTGTTGTTTACTTGTTTTAGGGAACACAATGCACTCCTCCAGAGAGGCAGTTGGCAATTTACATCCCGCCCATCAGCATAACAAGGCTCCCTGTTCTCCAGGGCCTGTCTTGCCTTTCTGGTTTTTACACATTTTGTGGATGTCCCTTTTGACCGGTGGGAAGTGATACTTCTTTGTAGTGCAGATTTGCTTTGCCTGCTTGCTTGCTTAGCCAAAAAGGGTTTATGCGTTTTCTCCTGAATATATTCAGGAGAAAAACATACACCCTTTGTGGCCAAGTGCATCATTGTCGAAGTTGTGCCCCTCTTCCTGTGCTTTAAAGGCGATTCCAACCTACCTCTTGAAATCTGTTTCCTGCTATTCTGCCTCGCTTTCAAGTCCACCTTGTTGCCTTCCCTTAACAGATTTTTGGATTATAGTTGTCCTTTATTACTTTGCCAGTTTGTGAATTGCTGTGACCCTGAGCTCCACTTTTCAACTCGTTTTTTGTGAGCTGACCACAAGTCCAAAATTTTGGTTCAGGACCTATGCTTGTTTCCGTTGGGGGGCTGAGATTTTGGTTAATTCTTCTTCCTGCCGTGAAAATAGAGTGATATTTGCCCGTCCAAATGCCTAACAGCTACTCTCTCATTGGTTCTCTCTCTTCCCTTTCATCCTCTGCCAAATTGGCAACCTGTGCGAACCAGGAGGTTAAAGGGGCTGTCTCTCCATGTTGGGAGATTGATAGTAAAGCAGATGGAAAGTCAAACCGGAGCACCAGGAGTGGGACTATTCGTTGAGTTTTAGAAACCTTTAGTATTCACAGTGTGTCCGTTCTCTAGGTTTCCTGTTTATGTTATAGCTGTAGTAATATTCCCTTCAACCTGGAGATTTGTGACCCATGGAATGGGTGCTATGCATTATTCCTTTAAAGGGTCTGCATTTGCTCACCCAATCTCACCAATCCTCTCAGTCCCAAGTGTCCAGCCTTATGCCACATCCAGCTGTCGTTGTAGAAAGGGTCATTCCAGGTTTCATCAGAGACCCTGAAGGAATTGTAAAGAATTTCCCAGTTTTTTTGTTTTGTTTTAGAAATTCCTTTTTATAGAGGGTTTGAGCTGATTCTCGCTGCCATGTTTATGCCAGTCTAGGCACACTTGATTCCCTTACAGAGACATATCAATACATAGGTTTTAAGATTCTTACTAGTCAGATATATTCCTCTGCGGGAACTATGGGGTTTTGAGTCCCTTTCACTGAGGAAGGTGTAGGTCTTGTCTATTCCATAGTTGAATTTTGGAACGGTACCTGTGCTTATATCAAACTCTGGTTTTATGCATCACCCCACCTCTCGTTCGCCCTAAAGCAGGCATAAGATTGTTTTCTAAATGTGAGACACTGTTCTCTTTCCTAACTCAGTTCAAGTGTAGCCATGTTTACAGGATCTTCATAAGTGATATCTTATGATAAGTTTCTTTTTCTCTGTGACTTATTTAACTTAGAATCATCGTACCTGAATCCACCCATTTTGCTGCTACTGGTCTTATGACATTGATTACATGGCTGAGGGATATTCCGTCGTACGTAATTACCGCAATTTTTTGAACCATTTTTATATTTCCTGGGATATTTAAGGTGTACCCAAGTTGAGGTCCTTGTAAGCAGTGCAGCCTAAATTTTGGGATGGTTCTGTCTTATTGATTTTCAGTTTTCCCAAGGTATATTCCCTAGACTGGAAATGTCCTTGGCTCTGTAGCTCTGTTGTTTACTTCTTTTAGGGAACACAATGCACTCCTCCAGAGAGGCAGTTGGCAATTTACATCCCGCCCATCAGCATAACAAGGCTCCCTGTTCTCCAGGGCCTGTCTTGCCTTTCTGGTTTTTACACATTTTGTGGATGTCCCTTTTGACCAGTGGGAAGTGATACTTCTTTGTAGTGCAGATTTGCATTGCCCGCTTGCTTGCTTGGCCAAAACGGGTGTATGCGTTTTCTCCTGAATATATTCAGGAGAAAACGCATACGCCCTTTTTGGGCAAGGGCATCATTGTCGAAGTTGTGCCCCTCTTCCTGTGCTTTAAAGGCGATTCCAACCTACCTCTTGAAATCTGTTTCCTGCTATTCTGCCTCGCTTTCAATTCCACCTTGTTGCCTTCCCTTAACAGATTTTTGGACGATAGTTGTCCTTTATTACTTTGCCAGTTTGTGAATTGCTGTGACCCTGAGCTCCACTTTTCAACTCGTTTTTTGTGAGCTGACCACAAGTCCAAAATTTTGGTTCAGGACCTATGCTGGTTTCCGTTGGGGGGCTGAGATTTTGGTTAATTCTTCCTCCTGCCGTGAAAATAGAGTGATATTTGCCCGTCCAAATGCCTAACAGCTACTCTCTCATTGGTTCTCTCTCTTCCCTTTCATCCTCTGCCAAATTGGCAACCTGTGCGAACCAGGAGGTTAAAGGGGCTGTCTCTCCATGTTGGGAGATTGATAGTAAAGCAGATGGAAAGTCAAACCGGAGCACCAGGAGAGGGACTATTCGTTGAGTTTTAGAAACCTTTAGTATTCAGAGTGTGTCCGTTCTCTAAGTTTCCTGTTTATGTTATAGCTGTAGTAATATTCCCTTCAACCTGGAGATTTGTGACCCATGGAATGGGTGCCATGCATTATTGCTTTAAAGGGTCTGCATTTGCTCACCCAATCTCACCAATCCTCTCAGTCCCAAGTGTCCAGCCTTATGCCACATCCAGCTGTCGTTGTAGATAGGGTCATTCCAGGTTTCATCAGAGACCCTGAAGGAATTGTAAAGAATTTCCCAGTTTTTTTGTTTTGTTTTAGAAATTCCTTTTTATAGTGGGTTTGAGCTGATTCTCGCTGCCATGTTTATGCCTGTCTAGACACACTTGATTCCCTTATGCAGACATATCAATACATAGGTTTTAAGATTCTTACTAGTCAGATATATTCCTCTGCGGGAAATATGGGGTTTTGAGTCCCTTTCACTGAGGAAGGTGTAGGTCTTGTCTATTCCATAGTTGATTTTTGGAAAGGTACCTGTGCTTATATCAAACTCTGGTTTTATGCATCACCCCACCTCTCGTTCGCCCTAAAGCAGGCATAAGATTGTTTTCTAAATGTGAGACACTGTTCTCTTTCCTAACTCAGTTCAAGTGTAGCCATGTTTACAGGATCTTCATAAGTGATATCTTATGATAAGTTTCTTTTTCTCTGTGACTTATTTCACTTAGAATCATCGTACCTGAATCCACCCATTTTGCTGCTACTGGTCTTATGACATTGATTTCATGGCTGAGGGATATTCCATCCTACGTAAGTACCACAATTTTTTGAACAATTTTTATATTTCCTGGGATATTTAAGGTGTACCCAAGTTGAGGTCCTTGTAAGCAGTGCAGCCCTAAATTTTGGGGTGGCTCTGTCTTATTGATTTTCAGTTTTCCCAAGGTATATTCCCTAGACTGGAAGTGCCCTTGGCTCTGTAGCTCTGTTGTTTATTTGTTTTAGGGAACACAATGCACTCCTCCAGAGAGGCAGTTGGCAATTTACATCCCGCCCATCAGCATAACAAGGCTCCCTGTTCTCTAGGGCCTGTGTTACCTTTCTGGTTTTTACACATTTTGTGCATGTCCCTTTTGACCGGTGGGAAGTGATACTTCTTTGTAGTGCAGATTTGCATTGCCCACTTGCTTGCTTGCACAAAAAGGGCGTATGCGTTTTCTCCTGAATATATTCAGGAGAAAACGCATACGCCCTTTTTGGCCAAGTGCATCATTGTCGAAGTTGTGCCCCTCTTCCTGTGCTTTAAAGGCGATTCCAACGTACCTCTTGAAATCTGTTTCCTGCTATTATGCGTCGCTTTCCAGTCCGCCTCATTGCCTTCCCTTAACAGATTTTTGTACGATAGTTGTCCTTTATTACTCGGGCAGTTTGTGAATTGCTGGGCCCTTGAGCTCCATTTTTCAACTCGTTTTTTGTGAGCTGACCGCAAGTCCAAAATTTTGGTTCAGGACCTATGCTGGTTCCCGGTGGGGGGCTGAGACTTTGGTTAATTCTTCTTCCTGCTGGGAAGTTAGAGTGATATGTGCACGTCCAAATGCCTAACAGCTACTCTCTCATTAGTTCTCCCTCTTCCGTTTCATCCTCTGCCAAATTGGAAACCTGTGCGAACCAGGAGGTTAAAAGGGCTGTCTCTCCAAGTTGGGAGATTGATAGTAAAGCAGATGGAAAGTCAAACCGGAGCACCAGGAGAGGGACTATTCGTTGAGTTTTAGAAACCTTTCGTATTCACATTGTGTCCATTGTCTAGGTTTCCCGTACATGTTATAGCTGTAGTAAAATTCCCTTCAACCTGGAGAGTTGGGACCCATGGAATGTGTGCCACGCATTTGTGCTTTAAAGGGTCTGCATTGGATCACCCAATCTCACCAATCCTCTCAGTCCCAAGTGTCCAGCCTTATGCCACATCCAGCTGTCGTTGTAGATAGGGTCATTCCAGGTTTCATCAGAGACCCTGAAGGAATTGTGAAGAATTTCCCAGTTTTTTTGTTTTGTTTTTGAAATTCCTTTTTATAGTGGGTTTGACCTGATCCTCGTTGCCATGTTTATGCCAGTCTAGACACACTTGATTCCCTTATGGAGACATATCAATACATAGGTTTTAAGATTCTTACTAGTCAGATATATTCCTCTGCGGGAAATATGGGGTTTTGAGTCCCTTTCACTGAGGAAGGTTTAGGTCTGGTCTATTCCATAGTTGGTTTTTGGAATGGTACCTGTGCTTATATCAAACTCTGGTTTTATGCATCACCCCACCTCTCCTTCCCCCTTAAGCAGGCATAAGAGTGCTTTCTAAATGTGAGACACTGTTCTCTTTCCTAACTCAGTTCAAGTGTAGCCATGTTTACAGGATCTTCATAAGTGATATCTTGTGATAAGTTTCTTTTTCTGTGTGACTTATTTCACTTAGAATCATCGTACGTGAATCCACCCATTTTGCTGCTACCGGTCTTATGACATTGATTTCATGGCTGAGGGATATTCCAATGTACGTAAGTACCACAATTTTTTGAACCATTTTTATATTTCCTGGGATATTTAAGGTGAACCAAAGTTGAGGTCCTTGTAAGCAGTGCAGCCCTAAATTTTGGGGTGGCTCTGTCTTATTGATTTTCAGTTTTCCCAAGGTATATTCCCTAGACTGGAAGTGCCCATGGCTCTGTAGATCTGTTGTTTACTTGTTTTAGGGAACACAATGCACTCCTCCAGAGAGGCAGTTGGCAATGTACATCCCTCCCATCAGCATAACAAGGCTCCCTGTTCTCCAGGGCCTGTCTGCCCTGTCTGGTTTTTACACATTTGTGGATGTCCCTTTGGACCGATGGGAAGTGATACGTCTTTGTAATGCAGATTAGCATTGCCCGCTTGCTTGCTTGGCCAAATAGGGTGTATGCGTTTTCTCCTGAATATATTCAGGAGAAAACGCATACGCCCTTTTTGGCCAAGTGCATCATTGTCGAAGTTGTGCCCCTCTTCCTGTGCTTTAAAGGCGATTCCAACGTACCTCTTGAAATCTGTTTCCTGCTATTCTGCCTCGCTTTCAAGTCCGCCTCGTTGCCTTCCCTCAACTGATTTTTGGATGATAGTTGTCCTTTATTACTCGGCCAGTTTGTGAATTGCTGTGCCCCTGAGCTCCATTTTTCAACTCGTTTTTGGTGAGCTGACCGCAAGTCCAAAATTTTCGTTCAGGACCTATGCTGGTTCCCGGTGGGGGGTTGAGACTTTGGTTAATTCTTCTTCCTGCCGGGAAATTAGAGTGATATGTGCCCGTCCAAATGCCTAACAGCTACTCTCTCATTGGTTCTCCATCTTCCATTTCATCCTCTGCCAAATTGACAACCTGTGCGAACCAGGAGGTTAAAGGGGCTGTCACCCCAATTTGGGAGGTTGATAGTAAAGCAGATGGAAAGCCAAACCGGAGCACCAGGAGGGGGAGTATTCGTTGAGTTTTAGATACCTTTCCTATTCACAGTGTGTCCGTTCTCTAGGTTTCCCGTACATGTTACAGCTGTAGTAATATTCCCTTCAACCTGGAGAGTTCGGACCCATGGAATGGGTGCCAGTCATTTGTGCTTTAAAGGGTCTGCATTTGCTCACCCAATCTCACCAATCCTCTCAGTCCCAATTGTCCAGCCTTATGCCACATCCAACTGTCGTTGTAGATAGGGTCATTCCAGGTTTCATCAGAGACCCTGAAGGAATTGTAAAGAATTTCCCAGGTGTTTTGTTTTGTTTTTGAAATTCCTTTTTATAGTGGGTTTGACTTGATCCTCGCTGCCATGTTTATGCCAGTCTAGACACACTTGATTCCCTTATGGAGACATATCAATACATAGGTTTTAAGATTCTTACTAGTCAGATATATTCCTCTGTGGGAAATATGGGGTTTTGAGTCCCTTTCACTGAGGAAGGTGTAGGTCTTGTCTATTCCATAGTTGGTTTTTGGAACGGTACCTGTGCTTATATCAAACTCTGGTTTTATGCATCACCCCACCTCTCCTTCCCCCTTAAGGAGGCATAAGAGTGTTTTCTAAATGTGAGACACTGTTCTCTCTCCTAACTCAGTTCAAGTGTAGCCATGTTTACAGGATCTTCATAAGTGATATCTTATGATAAGTTTCTTTTTCTGTGTGATTATTTCACTTAGAATCATCGTACCTGAATCCACCCATTTTGCTGCTAGTGGTCTTATGAAATTGATTTCATGGCTGAGGGATATTCCATCGTACGTAAGTACCACAATTTTTTGAACCATTTTTATATTTCCTGGGATATTTAAGGTGTACCCAAGTTGAGGTCCTTGTAAGCAGTGCAGCCCTAAATTTTGGGGTGGCTCTGTCTTATTGATTTTCAGTTTTCCCAAGGTATATTCCCTAGACTGGAAGTGCCCTTGGCTCTGTAGCTCTGTTGTTTGCTTGTTTTAGGGAACACAATGCACTCCTCCATAGAGGCAGATGGCAATTTACATCCCGCCCATCAGCATAACAAGGCTCCCTGTTCTCGAGGGCCTGTCTTGCCTTTCTGGTTTTTACACATTTTGTGGATGTCCCTTTTGACCGGTGGGAAGTGATACTTCTTTGTAGTGCAGATTTGCATTGCCCGCTTGCTTGCTTGGCCAAAAAGGGCGTATGCGTTTTCTCCTGAATATATTCAGGAGAAAACGCATACGCCCTTTTTGGCCAAGTGCATCATTGTCGAAGTTGTGCCCCTCTTCCTGTGCTTTAAAGGCGATTCCAACGTACCTCTTGAAATCTGTTTCCTGCTATTCTGCCTCGCTTTCAAGTCCTCCTCGTTGCCTTCCCTTAACAGATTTTTGGACGATAGTTGTCCTTTATTACTCTGCAATTTTGTGAATTGCTGTGCCCCTGAGCTCCATTTTTCAACTCGTTTTATGTGAGCTGACCGCAAGTCCAAAATTTTGGTTCAGGACCATTACTGGTTCCCGGTGGATGGCTGAGACTTTGGTTAATTCTTAGTCCTGCCGGGAAGTTAGAGTGATATGTTCCCGTCCAAATGCCTACCAGCTACTCTCTTAGGTTCTCCCTCTTCCCTTTCATCCTCTGCCAAATTGGAAACCTGTGCTAACCAGGAGGTAAAAGGGGCTGTCTCTCCAATTTGGGAGGTTGATAGTAAAGCAGATGGAAAGCCGAACCGGAGCACCAGGAGAGGGACTATTCGTTGAGTTTTAGAAACCTTTCGTATTCACAGTGTGTCCGTTCTCTACGTTTCCCGTACATGTTATAGCTGTAGTAATATTCCCTTCAACCTGGAGAGTTGGGACCCATGGAATGGGTGCCAGGCATTTGTGCTTTAAAGGGTCTGGGTTTGCTCACCAAATCTCACCAATCCTCTCAGTCCCAAGTGTCCAGCCTTATGCCACATCCAGCTGTCGTTGTAGATAGTGTCATTCCAGGTTTCATCAGAGACCCTGAAGGAATTGTAAAGAATTTCCCAGTTTTTTTGTTTTGTTTTTGAAATTCCTTTTTATAGTGGGTTTGACCTGATCCTCACTGCCATGTTTATGCCAGTCTAGACACACTTGATTCCCTTACGGAGACATATCAATACATAGGTTTTAAGATTCTTACTAGTCTGATATATTCCTCTGCGGGAAATATGGGGTTTTGAGTCCCTTTCACTGAGGAAGGTGTAGGTCTTGTCTATTCCATAGTTGGTTTTTGGAACGGTACCTGTGCTTATATCAAACTCTGGTTTTATGCATCACCCCACCTCTCCTTCCCCCTTAAGCTGGCATAAGATTGTGTTCTAAATGTGAGACACTGTTCTCTTTCCTAACTCAGTTCAAGTGTAGCCATGTTTACAGGATCTTCATAAGTGATATCTTATGATAAGTTTCTTTTTCTGTGTGACTTATTTCACTTAGAATCATCGTACCTGAATCCACCCATTTTGCTGCTACTGGTCTTATGACATTGATTTCATGGCTGAGGGATATTCCATCGTATGTAAGATGCACAATTTTTTGATCCATTATTATATTTCCTGGGATATTTAAGGTGTACACAAGTTGAGGTCCTTGTAAGCAGTGCAGCCATAAATTTTGGGGTGGCTCTGTCTTATTGATTTTCAGTTTTCCCTAGGTATATTCCCTAAACTGGAAGTGACATTGGCTCTGTACCTCTGTTGTTTACTTGTTTTAGGGAACACAATGCACTCCTCCACAGAGGCAGTTGGCAATTTACATCCCGCCCATCAGCATAACAAGGCTCCCTGTTCTCCAGGGCCTGTCTTGCCTTTCTGGTTTTTACACATTTTGTGGATGTCCCTTTTGACCGGTGGGAAGTGATACTTCTTTGTAGTGCAGATTTGCATTGCCTGCTTGCTTGCTTGGCCAAAAAGGGCGTATGCGTTTTCTCCTGAATATATTCAGGAGAAAACGCATACGCCCTTTTTGGCCAAGTGCATCATTGTCGAAGTTGTGCCCCTCTTCCTGTGCTTTAAAGGCGATTCCAACGTACCTCTTGAAATCTGTTTCCTGCTATTCTGCCTCGCTTTCAAGTCCGCCTCGTTGCCTTCCCTCAACTGATTTTTGGACGATAGTTGTCCTTTATTACTCGGCCAGTTTGTGAATTGCTGTGCCCTTGAGCTCCATTTTTCAACTCGTTTTTTGTGAGCTGACTGCAAGTCCAAAATTTTCGTTCAGGATCTATGCTGGTTCCCGGTGGGTGCCTGAGAAGTTGGTTAATTCTTCTTCCTGCCGGGAAATTAGAGTGATATGTGCCCGTCCAAATGCCTAACAGCTACTCTCTCATTGGTTCTCCATCTTCCACTTCATCCTCTGCCAAATTGACAACCTGTGCGAACCAGGAGGTTAAAGGCGCTGTCTCTCCAAGTTGGGAAGTTGATAGTAAAGCAGATGGCAAGTCTAATCGGACCACCAGGAGAGGGATTATTCGTTGAGTTTTAGAAACCTTTCGTATTCACAGTGTGTCTGTTCTCTAGGTTTCCTGTACATGTTATAGCTGTAGTAATATTCCCTTCAACCTGGAGAGTTGGGACACATGGAATGTGTGCCAGGCATTTGTGATTTAAAGGGTCTGCATTTTCTCACCCAATCTCACAAATCCTCTCAGACCCAAGAGTCCAGCCTTATGCCACATCCAGCTGTCGTTGTAGATAGGGTCATTCCAGGTTTCCTCAGAGACCCTGAAGGAATTGTAAAATATTTCACTGTTTTTTTGTTCTGTATTTGAAATTAGTTTTTATAGTGGGTTTGATCTGATTCTCGCTGCCATGTTTATGCCAGTCTAGACACACTTGATTCCCTTATGGAGACCTATCAATACATAGGTTTTAAGATTCTTACTAGTCAGATATATTCCTCTGCGGGAACTATGGGGTTTTGAGTCCCTTTCACTGAGGAAGGTGTAGGTCTTGTCTATTCCATAGTTGGTTTTTGGAACGGTACCTGTGCTTATATCAAACTCTGGTTTTATGCATCACCCCACCTCTCTTTTCCCTTAAGCAGGCATAAGAGTGTTTTCTAAATGTGAGACACTGCTCTCTTTCCTAACTCAGTTCAAGTGTAGCCATGTTTACAGGATCTTCATAAGTGATATCTTATGATAAGATTCTTTTTCTGTGTGACTTATTTCACTTAGAATCATCGTACCTGAATCCACCCATTTTGCTGCTACTGGTCTTATGACATTGATTTCACCGCTGAGGGATATTCCATCGTATGTAAGTACCACAATTTTTTGAACCATTTTTATATTTCCTGGGATATTTAAGGTGTACCCAAGTTGAGGTCCTTGTAAGCAGTGCAGCCCTAAATTTTGGGGTGGATCTGTCTTATTGATTTTCAGTTTTCCCAAGGTATATTCCCTAGACTGGAAGTGCCCTTGGCTCTATAGCTCTGTTGTTTATTTGTTTTAGGGAACACAATGCACTCCTCCAGAGAGGCAGTTGGCAATTTACATCCTGCCCATCAGCATAAAAAGGCTCCCTGTTCTCCAGGGCCTGTCTTGCCTTTCTGGTTTTTACACATTTCCTGCATGTCCCTTTTGACCGGAGAGAAGGGATACTTCTTTGTAGTGCAGATTTGCATTGCCCGCTTGCTTGCTTGGCCAAAAAGAGCGTATGCGTTTTCTCCTGAATATATTCAGGAGAAAACGCAAACGCCCTTTTTTTCCAAGTGCATCATTGTCGAAGTTGTGCCCCTCTTCCTGTGCTTTAAAGGCGATTCCAATGTACCTCTTGAAATCTGTTTCCTGCTATTCTGCCTCGTTTTCAAGTCCGCCACGTTGCCTTCCATCAACAGATTTTTGGACGATAGTTGTCCTTTATTACACGGCCAGTTTGGGAATTGCTGTGCCCCTGAGCTCCATTTTTCAACTCGTTTTTTGTGAGCTGACCGCAAGGCCAAAATTTTAGTTCAGGACCTATACTGGTTCCCGGTGGGGGGCTGAGGCTTTGGTTACTTCTTCTTCCTGGCGGGAAATTACAGTGATATGTGCCCGTCCAAATGCCTAACAGCTACTCTCTCATTGGTTCTCCCTCTTCCCTTTCATCCTCTGCCAAATTGGCCACCTGTGCGAACCAGGATGTTAAAGGGGCTGTCTCTCCAAATAGGGAGGTTGATAGTAAAGCAGATGGCAAGTCAAACCGGAGCACCAGGAGAGGGACTATTCGTTGAGTTTTAGAAACCTTTCATATTCACAGTGTGTCTGTTCTCTAGGTTTCCTGTACATGTTATAGCTGTAGTAATATTCCCTTCAAGCTGGAGAGTTAGGACCCATGGAATGTGTGCCAGGCATTTGTGCTTTAAAGGGTCTGCATTTGCTTACCCAATCGCACCAATCCTCTCAGGCCCAAGTGTCCAGCCTTATGCCACATCCAGCTGTCATTGTAGATAGGGTCATTCCAGGTTTCATCAGAGACCCTGAAGGAATTGTAAAGAATTTCCCAGTTTTTTTGTTTTAATTTTGAAATTCCTTTTTATAGTGGGTTTGAGCTGATTTTCGCTGCCATGTTTATGCCAGTCTAGACACACTTGATTCCCTTACGGAGACATATCAATACATAGGTTTTAAGATTCTTACTAGTCAGATATATTCCTCTGCGGGAAATATGGGGTTTTGAGTCCCTTTCACTGAGGAAGGTGTAGGTCTTGTCTATTCCATAGTTGGTGTTTGGAATGGTACCTGTGCTTATATCAAACTCTGGTTTTATGCATCACCCTACCTCTCCTTCCCCCTTAAGCAGGAATAAGAGTGTTTTTTAAATGTGAGACACTGTTCTCTTTCCTACCTCAGTTCAAGTGTAGCCATGTTTACAGGATCTTCATAAGTGGTATCTTATAATATGTTTCTATTTCTGTGTGACGTATTTCACTTAGAATCATTGTACCTGAATCCACCCATTTTGCTGCTACTGGTCTTATGACATTGATTTCATGGCTGAGGGATATTCCATCGTCCGTAAGTACCACAATTTTTTGAACCATTTTTATATTTCCTGGGATATTTAAGGTGTACCCAAGTTGAGGTCCTTGTAAGCAGTGCAGCCCTAAATTTTGGGGTGGCTCTGTCTTATTGATTTTCAGTTTTCTCAAGGAATATTCCCTATACTGGAAATGCCCTTGGCTCTGTAGCTCTGTTGTTTAATTGTTTTAGGGAACACAATGCACTCCTCCAGAGAGGCAGTTGGAAATTTACATCCCGCCCATCAGCATAACAAGGCTCCCTGTTCTCTAGGGCCTGTCTTGCCTTTCTGGTTTTTACACATTTTGTGGATGTCCCTTTTGGCCTGTGGGAAGTGATACTTCTTTGTAGTGCAGATTTGCATTGCCCGCTTGCTTGCTTGGCCAAAAAGGGCGTATGTGTTTTCTCCTGAATATATTCAGGACAAAACGCATACGCCCTTTTTGGCCAAGTGCATCATTGTCGAAGTTGTGCCCCTCTTCCTGTGCTTTAAAGACGATTCCAACGTACCTCTTGAAATCTGTTTCCTGCTATTCTGCCTCGCTTTCAAGTCTGCCTCGTTGCCTTCCCTCAACAGATTTTTGGACGATAGTTGTCCTTTATTACTCAGCCAGTTTTTGAATTGCTGTGCCCCTGAGCTCCATTTTTCAACTCGTTTATGGTGACCTGACCGCAAGTCTAAAATTTTGGTTCAGGACCTATACTGGTTCCCGGTGGGTGGCTGAGACTTTGGTTAATTCTTCTTCCTGCCAGGAAATTACAGTGATATGTGCCAGTCCAAATGCCTAACAGCTACTCTCTCATTGGTTCTCCGTATTCCCTTTCATCCTCTGCCAAATTGGCAACCTGTGCGAACCTGGAGGTTAAAGGGTCTGTCTCTCCAAGTTGTGAGGTTGATAGTAAAGCAGATGGAAAGTCAACCTGGAGCACCAGTAGAGGGACTATTCGTTGAGTTTTCGAAACCTTTCGTATTCACAGTGTGTCCGTTCTCTAGGTTTCCCGTACATGTTATAGCTGTAGTAATATTCCCTTCAACCTGGAGAGTTGGGACCCATGGAATGGGTGCCAGGCATTTGTGCTTTAAAGGGTCTGCATTTGCTCACCCAATCTCACCAAACCTCTCAGTCCGAAGTGTCCAGTCTTATGCCACATCCAGCTGTCGTTGTACATACGGTCATTCCAGGTTTCATCAGAGACCCTGAAGGAATTGTAAAGAATTTCCTAGTTTTTTTGTTTTGTTTTTGAAATTCCTTTTTATAGTGGGTTTGAGCTGATTCTCGCTGCCATGTTTATGCCAGTCTAGACACACTTGATTCCCTTACGGAGACATATCAATACATAGGTTTAAAGATTCTTACTAGTCAGATATATTCCTCTGCGTGAAATATGGGGTTTTGAGTCCCTTTCACTGAGGAAGGTGTAGGTCTTGTCTATTCCATAGTTAGTTTTTGGAACGGTACCTGTGCTTATATCAAACTCTGGTTTTATGCATCACCCCACCTCTCCTTCCCCCTTAAGCAGGCATAAGAGTGTTTTCTAAATGTGAGACACTGTTCTCTTTCCTAACTCAGTTCAAGTGTAGCCATGTTTACAGGATCTTCATAAGTGATATCTTATGATAAGTTTCTTTTTCTGTGTGACTTATTTCACTTAGAATCATCGTACCTGAATCCACCCATTTTGCTCCTACTGGTCTTATGACATTGATTTCATGGCTGAGGGATATTCCATCGTACGTAACTAACACAATTTTTTGAACCATTTTTATATTTCCTGGGATATTTAAGGTGTACCCAAGTTGAGGTCCTTGTATGCAGTGCAGCCCTAAATTTTGGGGTGGCTGTGTCTTATCGATTTTCAGTTTTCCCAATGTATATTCCCTACACTGGAAGTGCCCTTGGCTCTGTAGCTCTGTTGTTTATTTGTTTTAGGGAACACAATGCACTCCTCTGGAGAGGCAGTTGGCTAGTTATATCCCGTCCATCAGCATAACAAGGCTCCCTGTTCTCCAGGGCCTGTCTTGACTTTATGGATTTTACAAATTTTGTGGATGTCCCTTTTGACCGGTGGGAAGTGATACTTCTTTGTAGTGCAGATTTGCATTGCCCGCTTGCTTGCTTGGCCAAAAAGGGCATATGCGTTTTCTCCTGAATATATTCAGGAGAAAACGCATACGCCCTTTTTGGCCAAGTGCATCATTGTCTAAGTTGCACCCCTCTTCCTGTGCTTTAAAGTCGATTCCAACGTACCTCTTGAAATCTCTTTCCTGCTATTCTGCCTCGCTTTCAAGTCCGCCTCGTTGCCTTCCCTCAACAGATTTTTGGACGATAGTTGTCCTTTATTGCTCGGCCAGTTTGTGAATTGCTGTGCCCCTGAGCTCTATTTTCAACTCGTTTTTTGTGAGCTGACCGCATGTCCAAAATTTTGGTTCAGGACCAATACTGGTTCCCGGTGGGTGGCTGAGACTTTGGTTAATTCTTCTTCCTGCCGGGAAATTAGAGTGATATGAGCCCCTCCAAATGCCTAACCGCTACTCTCTCATTGGTTCTCCCTCTTCCCTTTCATCCTCTGCCAAATTGGCAACCTGTGCGAACCAGGAGGTTAAAGGGGCTGTCTCTCCAAGTTGGGAGGTTGATAGTAAAGCAGCTGGAAAGTCAAACCCGAGCACCAGGAGAGGGACTATTCGTTGAGTTTTAGAAACCTTTCATATTAACAGTGTGTCCGTTCTCTAGGTTTCCCATACATGTTATAGCTGTAGTAATATTCTCTTTAACCTGGAGAGTTGGGACCAATGGAATGGGTGCCAGGCATTTGTGCTTTAAAGGGTCTGCATTTGCTCACCCAATCTCACCAATCCTCTCAGTCCCAAGTGTCCAGACTTATGCCACTTCCAGCTGTCGTTGTAGATAGGGTCATTCCAGGTTTCATCAGAGACCCTGAAGGAATTGTAAAGAATTTCCCAGTTTTTTTGTTTTTTTTTTCGAAATTCCTTTTTATAGTGGGTTTGAGCTGATCCTCGCTGCCATGTTTATGCCAGTCTAGACACACTTGATTCCCTTACGGAGACATATCAATACATAGGTTTTAAGATTCTTACTAGTCAGATATATTCCTCTGCGGGAAATATGGGGTTTTGAGTCCCTTTCACTGAGGAAGGTGTAGGTCTTGTCTATTACATAGTTGGTTTTTGGAACGGTACCTGTGCTTATATCAAACTCTGGTTTTATGCATCACCCCACCTCTCCTTCCCCCTTAAGCAGGCATAAGAGTGTTTTCTAAATGTGAGACACTCTTCTCTTTCCTAACTCAGTTCAACTGTAGCCATGTTTACAGGATCTTCATAAGTGATATCTTATGATAAGTTTCTTTTTCGGTGTGACTTATTTCACTTAGAATCATCGTACCTGAATCCACCCATTTTGCTGCTACTGGTCTTATGACATTGATTTCATGGCTGAGGGATAATCCATCGTACATAATTACCACAATTTTTGGAACCATTTTTATATTTCCTGGAATATTTTAGGTGTACCCAAGTTGAGGTCCTTGTAAGCAGTGCAGCCTTAAATTTTGGGGTGGCTCTGTCTTATTGATTTTCAGTTTTCCCAAGGTATATTCCCTAGATTGCAAGTGCCCTTGGCTCTGTAGCTCTGTTGTTTATTTGTTTTAGGGAACACAATGCACTCCTCCAGAGAGGAAGTTGGCAATTTACATCCCGCCTATCAGCATAAAAAGGCTCCCTGTTCTCCAGGGCCTGTCTTGCCTTTCTGGTTTTTACACATTTTGTGGATGTCCCTTTTGACCGGTGGGAAGTGATACTTCTTTGTAGTGCAGATTTGCATTGCCCGCTTGCTTGCTTGGCCAAAAAGGGCGTATGCGTTTTCTCCTGAATATATTCAGGAGAAAACGCATACGCCCTTTTTGGCCAAGTGCATCATTGTCGAAGTTGTGCCCCTCTTCCTGTGCTTTAAAGGCGATTCCAACGTACCTCTTGAAATCTGTTTCCTGCTATTCTGCCTCGCTTTCAAGTCCACCTCGTTGCCTTCCCTCAACAGATTTTTGGACGATAGTTGTCCTTTATTACTCGGCCAGTTTGTGAATTGCTGTGCCCCTGAGCTCCATTTTTCAACTCGTTTTTTGTGAGCTGACCGCAAGTCCAAAATTTTGGTTCTGGACCTATGCTGGTTCCCGGTGGGGGGCTGAGACTTTGGTTAATTCTTCTTCCTGCCGGGAAGTTAGAGTGATATGTGCCCGTCCAAATGCCTAACAGCTACTCTCTCATTGGTTCTCCCTCTTCCCTTTCATCCTCTGCCAAATTGGCAACGTGTGCGAACCAGGAGGTTAAAGGGGCTGTCTCTCCAAGTTGGGAGGTTGATAGTAAAGCAGATGGAAAGTCAAACCGTAGCACCAGGAGAGGGACTATTCGTTGAGTTTTAGAAACCTTTCGTATTCACAGTGGGTCCGTTCTCTAGGTTTCCTGTACATGTTATAGCTGTAGTAATATTCCCTTCAACCTGGAGAGTTGGGAACCATGGAATGGGTGCCAGGCATTTGTGCTTTAAAGGGTCTGCATTTGCTCACCCAATCTCACCAATCGTCTCAGTCCCAAGTGTCCCTCCTTATGCCACATCCAGCTGTCATTGTAGATAGGGTCATTCCAGGTTTCATCAGAGACCCGGAAGGAATTGTAAAGAATTTCCCAGTTTTTTTGTTTTGTTTTTGAAATTCCTTTTTATAGTGGGTTTGAGCTGATTCTCGCTGCCATGTTTATGCCAGTCTAGACACACTTGATTCCCTTACGGAGACATATCAATACATAGGTTTTAAGATTCTTACTAGTCAGATATATTCCTCTGCGGGATATATGGGGTTTTGAGTCCCTTTCACTGAGGAAAGTGTAGGTCTTGTCTATTCCATAGTTGGTTTTTGGAACGGTACCTGTGCTTATATCAAACTCTGGTTTTATGCATCACCCCACCTCTCCTTCCCCCTTAAGCAGGCATAAGAGTGTTTTCTAAATGTGATACACTGTTCTCTTTCCTAATTCAGTTCAAGTGTAGCCATGTTTACAGGATCTTCATAAGTGATATCTTATGATAAATTTCTTTTTCTGTGTGACTTATTTCACTTAGAATCATCGTACCTGAATCCACCCATTTTGCTGCTCCTGGTCTTATGACATTGATTTCATAGCTGAGGGATATTCCATCGTACGTAAGTACCACATATTTTTGAACCATTTTTATATTTCCTTGGATATTTAAGGTGTACCCAAGTTGAGTTCCTTGTAAGCAGTGCAGCCCTAAATTTTGTGGTGGCTCTGTCTTATTGATTTTCAGTTTTCCCAACGTATATTCCCTAGACTGGAAGTGCCCTTTGCTCTGTAGCTGTGTTCTTTACTTGTTTTAGGGAACACAATGTACTCCTCCAGAGAGGCAGCTGGCAATTTTCATCCCACCCATCAGCATAAGAGGGCTCCCTGTTCTCCAGGGCCTGTCTTGCCTTTCTGGTTTTTACACATTTCCTGCATGTCCCTTTTGACCGGAGAGAAGTGATACTTCTTTGTAGTGCAGATTTTCATTGCCCGCTTGCTTGCTTGGCCAAAAAGGGCATATATGTTTTCTCCTGATTATATTCAGGAGAAAACGCATACGCGATTTTTGGCCTAGTGCATCTTTTTGGAAGTTGTGCCCCTCTTCCTGTGCTTTAAAGGCGATTTCAACGTACCTCTTGAAATCTGTTTCCTGCTATTCTGCCTCGCTTTCAAGTCCGCCTCGTTGCCATCCTTCAACAGATTTTTGGACGATAGTTGTCCTTTATTACTCGGCCAGTTTGTGAATTGCTGTGCCCCTGAGCTCCATTTTCCATCACGTTTTTTGTGAGCTGGCCACAAGTCCAACATTTTGGTTCAGGACCCATGTTGGTTCCCGGTGGGGGGCTGAGACTTTGGTTAATTCTTCTTCCTGCCGGGAAGTTAGAGTGATATGTGCCCGTCCAAATGCCTAACAGCTACTCTCTCATTGGTTCTCCCTCTGCCCTTTCATCCTCTGCAAAATTGGCAACCTGTGCGAACCAGGAGCTTAAAGGGGCTGTCTCTCCAATTTGGGAGGTTGATAGTAAAGCAGATGGAAAGTCAAACTAGAGCACCAGGAGAGGGACTATTCGTTGAGTTTTAGAAACCTTTCGTATTCACAGTGTGTCCGTTCCCTAGGATTCCTGTACATGTTATAGCTGTAGTAATATTCCCTTCAACCTGGAGAGTTGGGACCCATGGAATGGGTGCCAGGCATTTGTGCTTTAAAGGGTCTCATTTGCTCACCCAATCTCACCAATCGTCTCAGTCCCAAGTGTCCCTCCTTATGCCACATCCAGCTCTCATTGTAGATAGGGTCATTCCAGGTTTCATCAGAGACCCTGAAGGAATTGTAAAGAATTTCCCAGTATTTTTGTTTTGTTTTTGAAATTCCTTTTTATAGTGGGATTGAGCTGATTCTCGCTGCCATGTTTATGCCAGTCTAGACACACTTGATTCCCTTATGGAGACATATCAATACATAGGTTTTAAGATTCTTACTAGTCAGATATATTCCTCTGCGGGAAATATGGGGTTTTGAGTCCCTTTCACTGAGGAAGGTGTAGGTCTTGTCTATTCCATAGTTGGTTTTTGGAACGGTACCTGTGCTTATATCAAACTCTGGTTTTATGCATCACCCCACCTCTCCTTCCACCTTAAGCAGACATAAGACTGTTTTCTAAATGTGAGACACTGTTCTCTTTCCTAACTCAGTTCAAGTGTAGCCATGTTTACAGGATCTTCATAAGTGATATCTTATGATAAGTTTCTTTTTCTGTGTGACTTATTTCACTTAGAATCATCGTACCTGAATCCACCCATTTTGCTGCTACTGGTCTTTTGACATTGATTTCATGGCTGAGGGATATTCCATCGTACGTAAGTACCACAAATTTTTGAACCATTTTTATATTTCCTGGGATATTTAAGGTGTACCCAAGTTGAGATCCTTGTAAGCAGTGCAGCCCTAAGTTTTGGGGTGGCTCTGTCTTATTGATTTTCAGTTTTCCCAAGGTATATACCCTAGACTGGAAATGCCCTTGGCTCTGTAGCTCTGTTCTTTACTTGTATTAGCGAACACAGTGTACTCCTCCAGAGAGGCAGTTGGCAATTTACAAACCGACCATCAGCATAACAAGGCTCCCTGTTCTCCAGGGCCTGTCCTGCCTTTCTGGTTTTTACACATTTTGTGGATGTCCCTTTTGACCCGAGGGAATTGATACTTCTTTGTAGTGCAGATTTGCATTGCCCGCTTGCTTGCTTGGCCAAAAAGGACGTCTGCGTTTTCTCCTGAATATATTCAGGAGAAAACGCATACGCCCTTTTTGGCCAAGTGCATCATTGTCGAAGTTGTGCCCCTCTTCCTGTGCTTTAAAGGCGATTCCAACGGACCTCTTGAAATCTGTTTCCTGCTATTCTGCCTCGCTTTCAAGTCCGCCTCGTTGCTTTCCCTCAACAGATTTTTGGACGATAGTTGTCCTTTATTACTCGGCCAGTTTGTGAATTGCTGTGCCCCTGAGCTCCATTTTTCAACTCGTTTTTGGTGAGCTGACCGCAAGTCCAAAATTTTGGTTCAGGACCTATACTGGTTCCCGGTGGGTGGCTGAGACTTTGGTTAATTCTTCTTCCTGCCGGGAAATTAGAGTGATATGTGCCCGTCCAAATGCCTAACAGCTACTCTCTCATTGGTTCTCCCTCTTCCCTTTCATCCTCTGCCAAATTGGCAACCTGTGCGAACCAGGAGGTTAATGGGGCTGTCTCTCAAAGTTGGGAGATTGATAGTAAAGCAGATGGAAAGTCAAACCGGAGCACCAGGAGAAAGACTATTCGTTGAGTTTTAGAAACCTTTCGTATTCACAGTGTGTCCATTCTCTAGGATTCCCGTACATGTTATAGCTGGAGTAATATTCCTTTCAAACTGGAGAGTTGGGACCCATGGATTGGGTTCCAGGCATTTGTGCTTTAAAGGGTCTGCATTTGCTCAACCGATCTCACCAATCGTCTCAGTCCCAAGTGTCCAGCCTTATGCCACATCCAGCTGTCATTGTAGATCGGGTCATTCCTGGTTTCATCAGAGACCCTGAAGGAATTGTAAAGAATTTCCCAGTTTTTTTCTTTTGTTTTTGAAATTCCTTTTTATAGTGGGTTTGAGCTGATTCTTGCTGCCATGTTTATGCCAGTCTAGACACACTTGATTCCCTTACAGAGACATATCTATCCATAGGTTTTAAGATTCTTACTAGTCAGATATATTCCTCTGTGGGAAATATGGTGTTTTGAGTCCATTTCACTGAGGAAGGTGTAGGTCTTGTCTATTCCATAGTTGGTTTTTGGAACGGTACCTGTGCTTATATCAAACTCAGGTTTTATGCATCACCCCACCTCTCCTTCCCCCTTAAGCAGGCATAAGAGTGTTTTCTAAATGTGAGACACTGTTCTCTTTCCTAACTCAGTTCATGTGTAGCCATGATTACAGGATCTTCATAAGTGATATCTTATGATAAGTTTCTTTTTCTGTGTGACTTATTTCACTTAGAATCATCGTACCTGAATCCACCCATTTTGCTGCTACTGGTCTTATGACATTGATTTCATAGCTGAGGGATATTCCATCGTACGTAAGTACCACAATTTTTTGAACCATTTTTATATTTCCTGGGATATTTAAGGTGTACCCAAGTTGAGGTCCTTGTAAGCAGTGCAGCCCTAAATTTTGGGGTGGCTCTGTCTTATTGATTTTCAGTTTTCCCAAGGAATATTCCCTAGACTGAAAGTGCCCTTGGCTCTGTAGCTCTGTTGTTTACTTGTTTTAGGGAACACAATGCACTCCTCCAGAGAGGCAGTTGGCAATTTACATCCCGCCCATCAGCATAACAAGGCCCCCTGTTCTCCAGGGCCTGTCTTGCCTTTCTGGTTTTTACACATTTTGTGGATGTCCCTTTTGACCGGTGGGAAGTGATACTTCTTTGTAGTGCAGATTTGCATTGCCCGCTTCCTTGCTTGGCCAAAAAGGACGTATGCGTTTTCTCCTGAATATATTCAGGAGAAAACGCATACGCCCTTTTTGGCCAAGTGCATCATTGTCGAAGTTGTGCCCCTCTTCCTGTGCATTAAAGGCGATTCCAACGTACCTCTTGAAATCTGTTTCCTGCTATTCTGCCTCGCTTTCAAGTCCGCCTCGTTGCCTTCCCTCAACAGATTTTTGGACGATAGTTGTCCTTTATTACTCGGCCAGTTTGTGAATTGCTGTTCCCCTGAGCTCCATTTTTCAACTCGTTTATGGTGACCTGACCGCAAGTCCAAAATTTTGGTTCAGGACCTATACTGGTTCCCGGTGGGGGGGCTGAGACTTTGGTTAATTCTTCTTCCTGCCGGGAAATTACAGTGATATGTGCCGGTCCAAATGCCTAACAGCTACTCTCTCATTGGTTCTCCCTCTTCCCTTATATCCTCTGCCAAATTGGCTAACTGTGCGAACCTGGACGTTAAAGGGGCTGTCTCTCCAAGTTCTGAGGTTGATAGTAAAACAGATGGAAAGTCAACCCGGAGCACCAGGAGAGGGACTATTCGTTGAGTTTTTGAAACCTTTCGTATTCACAGTGTGTCCGTTCTCTAGATTTCCCGTACATGTTAGAGCTGTAGTCATATTCCCTTCAACATGGAGAGTTGGGACCCATGGAATGGGTGCCAGGCATTTGTGCTTTAAAGCGTCTGCATTTGCTCACCCAATCTCACCAATCGTCTCAGTCCCAAGTGTCCCTCCTTATGCCACATCCAGCTCTCATTGTAGATAGGGTCATTCCAGGTTTCATCAGAGACCCTGAAGGAATTGTAAAGAATTTCCCAGTTTTTTGTTTTGTTTTTGAAATTCCTTTTTATAGTGGGTTTGAGCTGATTCTCGCTGCCATGTTTATGCCAGTCTAGACACACTTGATTCCCTTATGGAGACATATCAATACATAGGTTTTAAGATTCTTACTAGTCAGATATATTCCTCTGCGGGAAATATGGGGTTTTGAGTCCCTTTCACTGAGAAAGGTGTAGGTCTTGTCTATTCCATAGTTGGTTTTTGGAACGGTACCTGTGCTTATATCAAACTCTGGTTTTATGCATCACCCCACCTCTCCTTCCCCCTTAAGCAGGCATAAGAGTGTTTTCTAAATGTGAGACACTGTTCTCTTTCCTAACTCAGTTCAAGTGTAGCCATGTTTACAGGATCTTCATAAGTGATATCTTATGATAAGTTTCTTTTTCTGTGTGACTTATTTCACTTAGAATCATCGTACCTGAATCCACCCATTTTGCTGCTACTGGTCTTATGACATTGATTTCATGGCTGAGGGATATTCCATCGTACGTAAGTACCACAATTTTTTGAACCATTTTTATATTTCCTGGGATATTTAAGGTGTACCCAAGTTGAGGTCCTTGTAAGCAGTGCAGCCCTAAATTTTGGGGTGGCTCTGTCTTATTGATTTTCAGGTTTCCCAAGGTATATTCCCTAAACTGGAAGTGACCTTGGCTCTGTAGCTCTGTTCTTTACTTGTTTTATGGAACACAATGTACTCCTCCAGAGAGGCAGTTGGCAATTTACATCCCGCCCATCAGCATAACAAGGCTCCCTGTTCTCCAGGGCCTGTCTTGCCTTTCTGGTTTTTACACATTTTGTGGATGTCCCTTTTGACCGGTGGGAAGTGATACTTCTTTGTAGTGCAGATTTGCATTGCCCACTTCCTTGCTTGGCCAAAAAGGGCGTATGCGTTTTCTCCTGAATATATTCAGGAGAAAACGCATACGCCCTTTTTGGCCAAGTGCATCATTGTCGAAGTTGTGCCCCTCTTCCTGTGCATTAAAGGCGATTCCAACGTACCTCTTGAAATCTGTTTCCTGCTATTCTGCCTCGCTTTCAAGTCCGCCTCGTTGCCTTCCCTCAACAGATTTTTGGACGATAGTTGTCCTTTATTACTCGGCCAGTTTGTGAATTGCTGTTCCCCTGAGCTCCATTTTTCAACTCGTTTATGGTGACCTGACCGCAAGTCCAAAATTTTGGTTCAGGACCTATACTGGTTCCCGGTGGGGGGGCTGAGACTTTGGTTAATTCTTCTTCCTGCCGGGAAATTACAGTGATATGTGCCGGTCCAAATGCCTAACAGCTACTCTCTCATTGGTTCTCCCTCTTCCCTTACATCCTCTGCCAAATTGGCTAACTGTGCGAACCTGGACGTTAAAGGGGCTGTCTGTCCAAGTTGGGAGGTTGATAGTAAAGCAGATGGAAAGTCAAACCAGAGCACCAGGAGAGGGACTATTCGTTGAGTTTTAGAAACCTTTCGTATTCCCAGTGTGTCCGTTCTCTAGGTTTCCCGTACATGTTATAACTGTAGTAATATTCCCTTCAACCTGGAGAGTTGGGACCCATGCAATGGGTGCCAGGCATTTTTGCTTTAAAGGTTCTGCATTTGCTCACCCAATCTCACCAATCCTCTCAGTCCCAAGTGTCCAGCCTTATGCCACATCCAGCTGTCGTTGTAGATAGGGTCATTCCAGGTTTCATCAGAGACCCTGAAGGAATTGTAAAGAATTTCCCAGTTTTTTTGTTTTGTTTTTGAAATTCCTTTTTATAGTGAGTTTGAGCTGATTCTCGCTGCCATGTTTATGCCAGTCTAGACACACTTGATTCCCTTACGGAGACATATCAATACATAGGTTTTAAGATTCTTACTAGTCAGATATATTCCTCTGCGGGAAATATGGGGTTTTGAGTCCCTTTCACTGAGGAAGATGTAGGTCTTGTCTATTCTTTAGCTGGTTTTTGGAACGGTACCTGTGCTTATATCAAAATCCGGTTCTATGCATCACCCAACCTCTCCTTCCCCCTTAAACAGGCATAAGAGTTCTTTCTAAATGTGAGGCTCTGTTCTCTTTCCTAACTCAGTTCAAGTGTAGGCAAGTTTATAGGATCTTCATAAGTGATATCTTATGATAAGTTTCGTTTTCTGTGTGACGTATTTCACTTAGAATCAACGTACCTGAATCCACCCATTTTGCTGCTACTGGTCTTATGACATTGACTTCATGGCTGAGGGCTATTCCATCATAGGTATGTACCAAAAATTTTAAACCATTTTTATATTTCCTGGGGTATTTAATGTGTACCCAAGTTGAGGTTCTTGTAAGCAGTGTAGCCCTAAATTTTGGGGTGGCTCTGTCTTATTGATTTTCAGTTTTCCCAATGTATATTCCCTAGACGGGAAGTGCCCTTGGCTCTGTAGCTCTGTTGTTTACTTGTTTTAGGGAACACAATGTGCTCCTCCAGAGAGGCACATGGCAATTTACATCCCGCCCTTCAGCATAAGTAGGCTCCTTGTTCTACAGGGCCTCTGTTGCCTTTCTGGTTTTTACACATTTTTTCGATGTCCCTTTTGACTGGTGGGAAGTGATACTTCTTTGTAGTGCAGATTTTCATTGCCCGCTTGCTTGCTTGGCCAAAAAGGGCGTATGCGTTTTCTCCTGAATATATTCAGGAGAAAACGCATACGCCCTTTTTGGGTAAGTGTGTCACTGTCCAAGTTGTGGCCCTCTTCCTGTGCTTTAAAGGCGATTCCAACGTTCCTCTCAAAATCTGTTTCCTGCTATTCTGCCTGGCTTTCAAGTCCGCCTCGTTGACTTCCCTCAACAGATTTTTGGACGATACTTGTACTTTATTACCTTGCCAGTTTGTGAATTGATGTGCCCCTGAGCTCTATTTTTCAACTCTTTTTTTGTGAGCTGACCGCAAGTCCAAAATTTTGGTTCAGGACCTATGCAGGTTCCCAGTGGTTGGCTGAGACTTTGGTTAATTATTCTTCCTGACGCGAAATTAGAGTGACATGTTCCCGTCCAAATGCCTAACAGCTACTCTCTCATTGGTTCTCCCTATTCCCCTTCATCCTCTGCCAAATTGGCAACCTGTACAAACCAGGAAGTTAAAGGCGCTATTTCTCCAAGTTGGGTGATTGATAGTAAAACAGTTGTAAAGTCAAAGCAGAGCACCAGGCGAGGGACTATTCATTGAGATTTAGAAACCTTTCGTATTCACAGTGTGTCAATTCTCTAGTTTTCCCATACATGTTATAGCTGTAGTAATATTCCCTTCAACCTGGAGAGTTGGGACCCATGGAATGGGTGCCATGCATTATTGCTTCAAAGGGTTTGCATTTGCTCACCCAATCTCACAAATCCTCACAGTCCCAAGTGTCCAGAATTATGCCACATCCAGCTGTCATTGTAGATAGGGTCATACCAGGTTTCATCAGAGACCCTGAAGGAATTGTAAAGAATTTCCCATTTTTTTTCTTTTGTTTTTGAAATTCCTTTTTATAGTGGGTTTGAGCTGATTCTCGCTGCCATGTTTATGCCAGTCTAGACACACTTGATTCCCTTTCGGAGACATATCAATACATAGGTTTTAAGATTCTTACTAGTCAGATATATTCTTCTGTTGGAAATAAGGGGTTTTGAGTCCCTTTCACTGAGGAAGGTGTAGGTCTTCTCTATTCCATAGTTGGTTTTTGGAACGGTACCTGTGCTTATATCAAACTCTGGTTTTATGCATCACCCCACCTCTCCTTCCCCCTTAAGCAGGCATAAGAGTGTTTTCTAAATGTGAGACTCTGTTCCCTTTCTTAACTCAGTTCAAGTGTAGCCATGTTTACAGGATCTTCATGAGTGATATCTTATGATAAGTTTCTTTTTTTGTGTGACTTATTTCACTTAGAATCATCGTACCTGAATGCACTCACTTTGCTGCTACTGGTCTTATGACATTGATTTCATGGCTGAGGGATATTCCATCTTAGGTAAGTACCACAATTTTTTGAACCTTTTTTATATTTCCTGGGATATTTATGTTGTACTCAAGATGAGCTTCTTGAAGCAGTGAAGCCCTAAATTTTGGGCTGGATCTGTCTTATTGATTTTCAGTTTTCCCAAAGTATATTACCTAGACTGGAAGTGCCGTTGGCTCTGTAGCTCTGTTGTTTACTTGTTCTAGGGAACACAATGCACTCCTCCAGTGAGGCAGTTTTCAATTTACATCCCACCCATCAGCATAAAAAGGCTCCCTGTTCTCCAGGGCCTGTGTTGCCTTTCTGGTTTTTACACATTTTGTGGATGTCCCTTTTGACCGGTGGGAAGTGATAATTCTTTGTAGTGCAGATTTGCATTGCCCGCTTGCATGCTTGGCCAAAAAGGGAGTGTGCGTTTTCTCCTGAATATATTCAGAAGAAAACGAATACACCCTTTTTGGCCAAGTGCATCATTGTCGAAGTTGTGCCCCTCTTCCTGTGCTTTAAAGGCGATTCCAACGTACCTCTTGAAATCAGTTTCCTGCTATTCTGCCTCGGTTTCAAGTCCGCCTTGTTGCCTTCCCTCAACAGATTTTTGGACGATAGTTGTCCTTTCTTACTCTGCCATTTTGTGAATTGCTGTGCCCCTGAGCTCCATTTTTCCACTCGTTTTTGTGAGCTGACCGCAAGTCGAAAATTTTGGTTCGGGACCTATACTGGTTCCCGGTGGGGGGCTGAGACTTTGGTTAATTCTTCTTCCTGCCGGGAAATTACAGTGATATGTGCCGGTCCAAATGCCTAACAGCTATTCTCTCATTGGTTCTCCCTCTTCCCTTTCAACCTCTGACAAATTGGCAACCTGTGCAAACCAGGAGGTTAAAGCGGCTGTCTCTCCAAGTTGGAAGATTGATAGTAAAGCAGATGGAAAGTCAAACCGGAGCACCAGGAGAGGGACTATTCGTTGAGTTTTAGAAACCTTTCGTATTCACAGTGTGTCCGCTCTCTAGGTTTCTCGTACATGTTATAACTGTAGTAATATCCCCTTCAACCGGGAGAGATGGGACCCATGGAATGGGTGCCATGCACTATTGCTTTAAAGGGTCTGCATTTCCTCACCCAATCTCACCAATCCTCTCAGTCCCAAATGTCCAGCCTTATGCCTCATCCAGCTGTCGTTGTAGATAGGGTCATTCCAGGTTTCATCATAGACCCTGAAGGAATTGTAAAGAATTTCCCAGTTTTTTTGTTTTGTTTTTGAAATTCCTTTTCATAGAGGGTTTGAGCTGATTCTCGCTGCCATGTTTATGCCAGTCTAGGCACACTTGATTCCCTTACGGAGACATATCAATACATAGGTTTTAAGATTCTTACTAGTCAGATATATTCCTCTGCCGGAAATATGGGGTTTTGAGTCCCTTTTACTGAGGAAGGTGTAGGGGTTGTCTTTTCCATAGTTGGTTTTTGGAACGGTACCTGTGCTTATATCAAACTCTGGTTTTATTCATCAACCCACCTCTCCTTCCCCCTTAAGCAGGCATAAGAGTGTTTTCTAAATGTGAGACTCTGTTCTCTTTCCTAACTCAGTTCAAGTGTAGCCATGTTTACAGGATCTTCATAAGTGATATCTTATGATAAGTTTCTTTTTCTGTGTGACTTATTTCACTAAGAATCATCGTACCTGAATCCACCCATTTTGCTGCTACTGGTCTTATGACATTGACCTCATGGCTGAGGGATATTCCATCGTACGTAATTACCACAATTTTTTGAACCATTTTTATATTTCCTGGGATATTTAAGGTGTACCCAAGTTGAGGTCCTTGTAAGCAGTGCAGCCCTAAAATTTGTTGTGGCTCTGTCTTACTGATTTTCAGTTTTCCCAAGGTATATTCCCTAGACTGGAAGTGCCCTTGGCTCTGTAGCTCTGTTGTTTACTTGTTTTAGGGAACACAATGCACTCCTCCAGAGAGGCAGTTGGCAATTTACATCCCGCCCATCAGCATAACAAGGCTCCCTGTTCTCCAGGGCCTGTCTTGCCTTTCTGGTTTTTACACATTTTGTGGATGTCCCTTTTGACCGGTGGGAAGTGATACTTCTTTGTAGTGCAGATTTGCTTTGCCTGCTTGCTTGCTTAGCCAAAAAGGGTTTATGCGTTTTCTCCTGAATATATTCAGGAGAAAAACATACACCCTTTGTGGCCAAGTGCATCATTGTCGAAGTTGTGCCCCTCTTCCTGTGCTTTAAAGGCGATTCCAACCTACCTCTTGAAATCTGTTTCCTGCTATTCTGCCTCGCTTTCAAGTCCACCTTGTTGCCTTCCCTTAACAGATTTTTGGATTATAGTTGTCCTTTATTACTTTGCCAGTTTGTGAA
Organism: Hyperoodon ampullatus; assembly: GCF_949752795.1. Taxonomy (NCBI): domain Eukaryota; kingdom Metazoa; phylum Chordata; class Mammalia; order Artiodactyla; family Ziphiidae; genus Hyperoodon; species Hyperoodon ampullatus. The sequence continues at coordinate 520,501 of NW_027640918.1, forward strand.
TTGCTGTGACCCTGAGCTCCACTTTTCAACTCGTTTTTTGTGAGCTGACCACAAGTCCAAAATTTTGGTTCAGGACCTATGCTTGTTTCCGTTGGGGGGCTGAGATTTTGGTTAATTCTTCTTCCTGCCGTGAAAATAGAGTGATATTTGCCCGTCCAAATGCCTAACAGCTACTCTCTCATTGGTTCTCTCTCTTCCCTTTCATCCTCTGCCAAATTGGCAACCTGTGCGAACCAGGAGGTTAAAGGGGCTGTCTCTCCATGTTGGGAGATTGATAGTAAAGCAGATGGAAAGTCAAACCGGAGCACCAGGAGTGGGACTATTCGTTGAGTTTTAGAAACCTTTAGTATTCACAGTGTGTCCGTTCTCTAGGTTTCCTGTTTATGTTATAGCTGTAGTAATATTCCCTTCAACCTGGAGATTTGTGACCCATGGAATGGGTGCTATGCATTATTCCTTTAAAGGGTCTGCATTTGCTCACCCAATCTCACCAATCCTCTCAGTCCCAAGTGTCCAGCCTTATGCCACATCCAGCTGTCGTTGTAGAAAGGGTCATTCCAGGTTTCATCAGAGACCCTGAAGGAATTGTAAAGAATTTCCCAGTTTTTTTGTTTTGTTTTAGAAATTCCTTTTTATAGAGGGTTTGAGCTGATTCTCGCTGCCATGTTTATGCCAGTCTAGGCACACTTGATTCCCTTACAGAGACATATCAATACATAGGTTTTAAGATTCTTACTAGTCAGATATATTCCTCTGCGGGAACTATGGGGTTTTGAGTCCCTTTCACTGAGGAAGGTGTAGGTCTTGTCTATTCCATAGTTGAATTTTGGAACGGTACCTGTGCTTATATCAAACTCTGGTTTTATGCATCACCCCACCTCTCGTTCGCCCTAAAGCAGGCATAAGATTGTTTTCTAAATGTGAGACACTGTTCTCTTTCCTAACTCAGTTCAAGTGTAGCCATGTTTACAGGATCTTCATAAGTGATATCTTATGATAAGTTTCTTTTTCTCTGTGACTTATTTAACTTAGAATCATCGTACCTGAATCCACCCATTTTGCTGCTACTGGTCTTATGACATTGATTACATGGCTGAGGGATATTCCGTCGTACGTAATTACCGCAATTTTTTGAACCATTTTTATATTTCCTGGGATATTTAAGGTGTACCCAAGTTGAGGTCCTTGTAAGCAGTGCAGCCTAAATTTTGGGATGGTTCTGTCTTATTGATTTTCAGTTTTCCCAAGGTATATTCCCTAGACTGGAAATGTCCTTGGCTCTGTAGCTCTGTTGTTTACTTCTTTTAGGGAACACAATGCACTCCTCCAGAGAGGCAGTTGGCAATTTACATCCCGCCCATCAGCATAACAAGGCTCCCTGTTCTCCAGGGCCTGTCTTGCCTTTCTGGTTTTTACACATTTTGTGGATGTCCCTTTTGACCAGTGGGAAGTGATACTTCTTTGTAGTGCAGATTTGCATTGCCCGCTTGCTTGCTTGGCCAAAACGGGTGTATGCGTTTTCTCCTGAATATATTCAGGAGAAAACGCATACGCCCTTTTTGGGCAAGGGCATCATTGTCGAAGTTGTGCCCCTCTTCCTGTGCTTTAAAGGCGATTCCAACCTACCTCTTGAAATCTGTTTCCTGCTATTCTGCCTCGCTTTCAATTCCACCTTGTTGCCTTCCCTTAACAGATTTTTGGACGATAGTTGTCCTTTATTACTTTGCCAGTTTGTGAATTGCTGTGACCCTGAGCTCCACTTTTCAACTCGTTTTTTGTGAGCTGACCACAAGTCCAAAATTTTGGTTCAGGACCTATGCTGGTTTCCGTTGGGGGGCTGAGATTTTGGTTAATTCTTCCTCCTGCCGTGAAAATAGAGTGATATTTGCCCGTCCAAATGCCTAACAGCTACTCTCTCATTGGTTCTCTCTCTTCCCTTTCATCCTCTGCCAAATTGGCAACCTGTGCGAACCAGGAGGTTAAAGGGGCTGTCTCTCCATGTTGGGAGATTGATAGTAAAGCAGATGGAAAGTCAAACCGGAGCACCAGGAGAGGGACTATTCGTTGAGTTTTAGAAACCTTTAGTATTCAGAGTGTGTCCGTTCTCTAAGTTTCCTGTTTATGTTATAGCTGTAGTAATATTCCCTTCAACCTGGAGATTTGTGACCCATGGAATGGGTGCCATGCATTATTGCTTTAAAGGGTCTGCATTTGCTCACCCAATCTCACCAATCCTCTCAGTCCCAAGTGTCCAGCCTTATGCCACATCCAGCTGTCGTTGTAGATAGGGTCATTCCAGGTTTCATCAGAGACCCTGAAGGAATTGTAAAGAATTTCCCAGTTTTTTTGTTTTGTTTTAGAAATTCCTTTTTATAGTGGGTTTGAGCTGATTCTCGCTGCCATGTTTATGCCTGTCTAGACACACTTGATTCCCTTATGCAGACATATCAATACATAGGTTTTAAGATTCTTACTAGTCAGATATATTCCTCTGCGGGAAATATGGGGTTTTGAGTCCCTTTCACTGAGGAAGGTGTAGGTCTTGTCTATTCCATAGTTGATTTTTGGAAAGGTACCTGTGCTTATATCAAACTCTGGTTTTATGCATCACCCCACCTCTCGTTCGCCCTAAAGCAGGCATAAGATTGTTTTCTAAATGTGAGACACTGTTCTCTTTCCTAACTCAGTTCAAGTGTAGCCATGTTTACAGGATCTTCATAAGTGATATCTTATGATAAGTTTCTTTTTCTCTGTGACTTATTTCACTTAGAATCATCGTACCTGAATCCACCCATTTTGCTGCTACTGGTCTTATGACATTGATTTCATGGCTGAGGGATATTCCATCCTACGTAAGTACCACAATTTTTTGAACAATTTTTATATTTCCTGGGATATTTAAGGTGTACCCAAGTTGAGGTCCTTGTAAGCAGTGCAGCCCTAAATTTTGGGGTGGCTCTGTCTTATTGATTTTCAGTTTTCCCAAGGTATATTCCCTAGACTGGAAGTGCCCTTGGCTCTGTAGCTCTGTTGTTTATTTGTTTTAGGGAACACAATGCACTCCTCCAGAGAGGCAGTTGGCAATTTACATCCCGCCCATCAGCATAACAAGGCTCCCTGTTCTCTAGGGCCTGTGTTACCTTTCTGGTTTTTACACATTTTGTGCATGTCCCTTTTGACCGGTGGGAAGTGATACTTCTTTGTAGTGCAGATTTGCATTGCCCACTTGCTTGCTTGCACAAAAAGGGCGTATGCGTTTTCTCCTGAATATATTCAGGAGAAAACGCATACGCCCTTTTTGGCCAAGTGCATCATTGTCGAAGTTGTGCCCCTCTTCCTGTGCTTTAAAGGCGATTCCAACGTACCTCTTGAAATCTGTTTCCTGCTATTATGCGTCGCTTTCCAGTCCGCCTCATTGCCTTCCCTTAACAGATTTTTGTACGATAGTTGTCCTTTATTACTCGGGCAGTTTGTGAATTGCTGGGCCCTTGAGCTCCATTTTTCAACTCGTTTTTTGTGAGCTGACCGCAAGTCCAAAATTTTGGTTCAGGACCTATGCTGGTTCCCGGTGGGGGGCTGAGACTTTGGTTAATTCTTCTTCCTGCTGGGAAGTTAGAGTGATATGTGCACGTCCAAATGCCTAACAGCTACTCTCTCATTAGTTCTCCCTCTTCCGTTTCATCCTCTGCCAAATTGGAAACCTGTGCGAACCAGGAGGTTAAAAGGGCTGTCTCTCCAAGTTGGGAGATTGATAGTAAAGCAGATGGAAAGTCAAACCGGAGCACCAGGAGAGGGACTATTCGTTGAGTTTTAGAAACCTTTCGTATTCACATTGTGTCCATTGTCTAGGTTTCCCGTACATGTTATAGCTGTAGTAAAATTCCCTTCAACCTGGAGAGTTGGGACCCATGGAATGTGTGCCACGCATTTGTGCTTTAAAGGGTCTGCATTGGATCACCCAATCTCACCAATCCTCTCAGTCCCAAGTGTCCAGCCTTATGCCACATCCAGCTGTCGTTGTAGATAGGGTCATTCCAGGTTTCATCAGAGACCCTGAAGGAATTGTAAAGAATTTCCCAGTTTTTTTGTTTTGTTTTTGAAATTCCTTTTTATAGTGGGTTTGAGCTGATTCTCGCTGCCATGTTTATGCCAGTCTAGACACACTTGATTCCCTTACGGAGACATATCAATACATAGGTTTTAAGATTCTTACTAGTCAGATATATTCCTCTCCTGGAAATATGGGGTTTTGAGTCCCTTTCACTGAGGAAGGTGTAGGTCTTTTCTATTCCATAGTTAGTTTTTGGAACGGTACCTGTGCTTATATCAAACTCTGGTTTTATGCATCACCCCACCTCTCCTTCCCCCATAAGCAGGCATAAAAGTGTTTTCTAAATGTGAGACACTGTTCTCTTTCCTAACTCAGTTCAAGTGTAGCCATGTTTCTAGGATCTTCATAAGTGATATCTTATGAAAAGTTTCTTTTTCTGTGTGACTTATTTCACTTAGAATCATCGTACCTGAATCCACCCATTTTGCTGTTACTGGTCTTATGACATTGATCTCATGGCTGAGGGCTATTCCATCGTACGTAAGTACCACAATTTTTTGAACCATTTTTATATTTCCTGGGATACTTAAAGTGTATCCAAGTTGAGGTCCTTGTAAGCAGTGCAGCTCTAAATTTTGGGGTGGATCTGTCTTATTGATTTTCAGTTTCCCCAAGTTATATTCCCTAGACTGGAAGTGCCCTTGGCTCTGTAGCTCTGTTCTTTACTTGTTTTAGGGAACACAATGCACTCCTCCAGAGAGGCAGTTGGGAATTTACATCCCGCCCATCAGCATAACAAGGCTCCCTGTTCTCCAAGGCCTGTCTTGCCTTTCTGGTTTTTACACATTTTGTGGATGTCCCTTTTGACTGGTGGGAAGTGATACTTCTTTGTAGTGCAGATTTGCATTGCCCGCTTGCTTGCTTGGCCAAAAAGGCGTATGCGTTTTTTCCTGAATATATTCAGGAGAAAACGCATACGCCCTTTTTGGCCAAGTGCATCATTGTCGAAGTTGTGCCCCTCTTCCTGTGCTTTAAAGGCGATTCCAACGTACCTCTTGAAATCTGTTTCCTGCTGTACTGCCTCGCTCTCAAGTACACCTCGTTGCCTTCCCTCAACAGATTTTTGGACGAGAGTTGTCCTTTATTACTCGGCCAGTTTGTGAGTTGCTGTGCCCCTGAGCTCCATTTTTCAACTCGTTTTTGGTGAGCTGACCGCAAGTCCAAAATTTTGGTTCAGGACCTATACTGCTTCCCAGTGGGTGGCTGAGACTTTGGTTAATTCTTCTTCTTCCCGGGATATTAGAGTGATATGTGCCCTTCCAAATGACTATCAGCTACTCTCTCATTGGTTCTCCCTCTTCCCTTTCATCCTCTCCCAATTTGGCAACCTGTGTGATCCAGGAGGTAAAAAGGGCTGTCTCTCCAAGTTGGGAGGTTGATATTAAAGCAGATGGAAAGTCAAACCGGAGCACCAGGAGAGGGACTATTCGTTGAGTTTTAGAAACCTTTCGTATTCACAGTGTGTCCGTTCTCTAGGTTTCCCGTACATGTTATAGCTGTAGTAATATTCCCTTCAACCTGGAGAGTTGGGACCCATGGAATGGGTGCCAGGCATTTCTGCTTTAAAGGGTCTGCATTTGCTCACCCAATCTCACCAATCCTCTCAGTCCCAAGTGTCCCTCATTATGCCACATCCAGCTGTCATTGTAGATATGGTCATTCAAGGGTTCATCAGAGACCCTGAAGGAATTGTAAAGAATTTCCCAGTTTTTTTGTTTTGTTTTTAAAATTCCTTTTTATAGGGGGTTTGAGCTGATTCTCGCTGCCATGTTTATGCCAGTCTAGACACACTTGATTCCCTTACGGAGACATATCAATACATAGGTTTTAAGATTCTTACTAGTCAGATATATTCCTCTGCAGGAAATATGGGGTTTTGAGTCCCTTTCACTGAGGAAGGTGTAGGTCTTGTCTATTCCATAGTTGGTTTTTGGAACGGTACCTGTGCTTATATCAAACTCTGGTTTTATGCATCACCCCACCTCTCCTTCCTTAAGCAGGCATAAGTGTGTTTTCTAAATGTGAGACTCTGTTCTCTTTCCTAACGCAGTTCAAGTGTAGCCATGTTTACAGGATCTTCATAAGTGATATCTTATGATAAGTTTCTTTTTCTCTGTGACTTATTTCACTTAGAATCATCGTACCTGAATCCACCCATTTTGCTGTTACTGGTTTATGACATTGATTTCATGGCTGAGGGATATTCCATCGTACGTAAGTACCACAATTTTTGAACCATTTTTATATTTCCTGGGATATTTAAGGTGTACCCAAGTTGAGGTCCTTGTAAGCAATGCAGCCCTAAATTTTGGGGTGGCTCTGTCTTATTGATTTTCAGAATTCCCAAGGTATATTCCCTAGACTGGAAGTGCCCTTGGCTCTTTAGCTCTGTTCTTTACTTTTTTTAGGGAACACAATATACTCCTCCAGAGAGGCAGTTGGCAATTTACATCCCGCCCATCAGCATAACAAGGCTCCCTGTTCTCCAGGGCCTGTCTTGCCTTTCTGGTTTTTACACATTTTGTGGATGTCCCTTTTGACCGGAGGGAAGTGATACTTCTATGTAGTTCAGATTTGCATTGCCCGCTTGCTTGCTTGGCCAAAAAGGGCGTATGCGATTTCTCCTGAATATATTCAGGAGAAAACGCATACGCCCTTTTTGGCCAAGTACATCATTGTCGAAGTTGTGCCCCTCTTCCTGTGCTTTAAAGGCGATTCCAACGTACCTCTTGAAATCTGTTTCCTGCTATTCTGCCTCGCTTTCAAGTCCGCCTCGTTGTCTTCCCTCAACAGATTTTTGGACGATAGTTGTCCTTTATTACTCGGCCAATTTGTGCATTGCTGTGCCCCTGATCTCCATTTTTCAACTCGTTTTTGGTGAGCTGACCGCAAGTCCAAAATTTTGGTTCAGGACCTATGCTTGTTCCCGGTGGGGGGCTGAGACTTTGGTTAATTCTTCTTCCTGCCGGGAAGTTAGAGTGATATGTTCCCGTCCAAATGCCTAACAGCTACTCTCTCATTGGTTCTCCCTCTTCCCTTTCATCCTCTGCCAAATTGGCAACCTGTGCGAACCAGGAGGTTAAAGGGGCTGTCTCTACAAGTTGGGAGGTTGATAGTAAAGCAGATGGAAAGTCATACCGGAGCACCAGGAGAGGGACTATTCGTTGAGTTTTAGAAACCTTTCGTATTCACAGTGTGTCCGTTCTCTAGGTTTCCCGTACATTTTATAGCTGTAGTAATATTCCCTTCAACCTGCAGAGTTGGGACCCACGGAATGGGTGCCAGGCATTTGTGCTTTAAAGGGTCTGCATTTGCTCACCCAATCTCACCAATCCTCTCAGTCCCAAGTGTCCAGCCATATGCCACATCCAGCTGTCGTTGTAGATAGGGTCATTCCAGGTTTCATCAGAGACCCTGAAGGAATTGTATAGAATTTCCCAGTTTTTTTTGTTTTGTTTTTAAAATTCCTTTTTATAGTGGGTTTGAGCTGATTCTCGCTGCCATGTTTATGCCAGTCTAGACACACTTGATTCCCTTACGGAGACATATCAATACATAGGTTTTAAGATTCTTAGTAGTCAGATATATTCCTCTGCGGGAAATATGGGGTTTTGAGTCCCTTTCACTGAGGAAGGTGTAGGTCTTGTCTATTCCATAGTTGGTTTTTGGAACGGTACCCGTGCTTATATCAAACTCTGGTTTTATGCATCACCCCACCTCTCCTTCCCCCTTAAGCAGGCATAAGAGTGTTTTCTAAATGTGAGACACTCTTCTCTTTCCTAACTCAGTTCAACTGTAGCCATGTTTACAGGATCTTCATAAGTGATATCTTATGATACGTTTCTTTTTCTGTGTGACGTATATCACTTAGAATCATCGTACCTGAAACCACCCATTTTGCTGCTACTGGTCTTATGACATTGATTTCATGGCTGAGGGATATTCCATCGTACGTAAGTACCACAATTTTTTGAACCACTTTTATATTTCCTGGGATATTTAAGGTGTACCCATGTTGAGGTCCTTGTAAGCAGTGCAGCCCTAAATTTTGGGGTTGCTCTGTCTTATTGATTTTCAGAATTCACAAGGTATATTCCCTAGGCTGGAAGTGCCCTTGGCTCTGTAGCTCTATTCTTTACTTGTTTTAGGGAACACAATGTACTCCTCCAGAGAGGCAGTTGGCAATTTACATCGCGCCCATCAGCATAACAAGGCTCCCGGTTCTCCAGGGCCTGTCTTGCCTTTCTGGTTTTTACACATTTTGTGGAAGTCCCTTTTGACCGGTGGGAAGTGATACTTCTATGTAGTGCAGATTTGCATTGCCCGCTTGCTTGCTTGGCCAAAAAGGGCGTATGCGTTTTCTCCTGAATATATTCAGGAGAAAACGCATAGGACCTTTTTGGCCAAGTGCCTCATTGTCTAAGTTGTGCCCCTCTTCCTGTGCTTTAAAGGCGATTCCAACGTACCACTTGAAATCTGTTTCCTGCTATCCTGCCTCGCTTTCAAGTCTGCCTCGTTGCCTTCCCTCAACAGATTTATGGACGATAGTTGTCCTTTATTACTTGGCCAGTTTGTGAATTGCTGTTCCCCTGAGCTCCATTTTTCAACTCGTTTTTGGTGAGCTGACCGCAAGTCCAAAATTTTGGTTGAGGACCTATGCTGGTTCCCGGTGGGGGGCTGAGACTTTGGTTAATTATTTTTCCTGCCGGGAAGTTAGAGTGATATGTGCCCGTCCAAATGCCTAACAGCTACTCTCTCATTGGTTCTCCCTCTTCCCTTTCATCCTCTGCCAAATTGGCAACATTTGCGAACCAGGAGGTTAAAGGGGCTGTCTCTCCAAGTTGGGAGGTTGATAGTAAAGCAGATGGAAAGTCAAACCGGAGCACCAGGAGAGGGACTATTCGTTGAGTTTTAAATCCTTTCGTATTCACAGTGTGTCCGTTCTCTAGGTTTCCCGTACATGTTATAGCTGTAGTAATATTCCCTTCAACCTGGAGTGTTGGGACCCATGGAATGGGTGCCAGGCATTTGTTCTTTAAAGGGTCTGCATTTGCTCACCCAATCTCACCAATCCTCTCAGTCCCACGTGTCCAGCCTTATGCCACAACCAGCTGTCGTTTTAGATAGGGTCATTACATGTTTCATCAGAGACCCTGAAGGAATTGTAAAGAATTTCCCAGTTTTTTTTTGTTTTGTTTTTGAAATTCCTTTTTATAGTGGGTTTGAGCTGATTCTCGCTGCCATGTTTATGCCAGTCTAGACACACTTGATTCCGTTATGGAGACATATCAATATATAGGTTTGAATATTCTTACTAGTCAGATATATTCCTCTGCGGGAAATATGGGGTTTTGAGTCCCTTTCACTGAGGAAGGTGTAGGTCTTGTCTATTCCATAGTTGGTTTTTGGAACGGTACCTGTGCTTATATAAAACTCTGGTTTTATGCATCACCCCACCTCTCCTTCCCCCTTAAGCAGGCATAAGATTGTTTTCTAAATGTGAGACAGTGTTCTCTTTCCTAACTCAGTTCAAGTGTAGCCATGTTTACAGGATCTTCATAAGTGATATCTTATGATAAGTTTCTTTTTCTGTGTGACTTATTTCACTTAGAATCATCGTACCTGAATCCACCCATTTTGCTGCTACTGGTCTTTTGACATTGATTTCATGGCTGAGGGATAATCCATCGTACATAATTACCACAATTTTTGGAACCATTTTTATATTTCCTTGGATATTTTAGGTGTAACCAAGTTGAGGTCCTTGTAAGCAGTGCAGCCTTAAATTTTGGGGTGGCTCTGTCTTATTGATTTTCAGTTTTCCCAAGGTATATTCCCTAGATTGGAAGTGCCCTTGGCTCTGTAGCTCTGTTGTTTATTTGTTTTAGGGAACACAATGCACTCCTCCAGAGAGGCAGTTGGCAATTTACATCTCGCCTATCAGCATAAAAATGCTCCCTGTTCTCCAGGGCCTGTCTTGCCTTTCTGGTTTTTACACATTTTGTGGATGTCACTTTTGACCGGTGGGAAGTGATACTTTTTTGTAGTGCAGATTTGCATTGCCCGCTTGCTTGCTTGGCCAAAAAGGGCGTATGCGTTTTCTCCTGAATATATTCAGGAGAAAACGCATACGCCCTTTTTGGCCAAGTGCATCATTGTCGAAGTTGTGCCCCTCTTCCTGTGCTTTAAAGGTGATTCCAATGTACCTCTTGAAATCTGTTTCCTGCTATTCTGCCTCGCTTTCAAGTCCGCCTCGTTGCCTTCCCTCAACAGATTTTTGGACGATAGTTGTCCTTTATTACTCGGCCAGTTTGTGAATTGCTGTGCCCCTGAGCTCCATTTTTCAACTTGTTTTTTGTGAGCTGACCGCAAGTCCAAAATTTTGGTTCAGGACCTATACTGGTTCCCGGTGTGTTGCTGAGACTTTGGTTAATTCTTCTTCCTGCCGGGAAATTACAGTGATATGTGCCCGTCCAAATGCCTAACAGCTACTCTCTCATTGGTTCTCCCTCTTCCCTTTCATCCTCTGCCAAATTGGCAACCTGTGTGAACCAGGAGGTTAAAGGGGCTCTCTCTCCAAGTTGGGAGGTTGATAGTAAAGCTGATGGAAAGTCAAACCGGAGCACCAGTAGAGGGACTATTCGTTGAGTTTTAGAAACCTTACGTATTCACAGTGTGTCCGTTCTCTAGGTTTCCCGTACATGTTATAACTTTAGTAATATTCCCTTCAACCTGGAGAGTTGGGATCCATGGAATGTGTGTCAGGCATTTGTGCTTTAAAGGGTCTGCATTTGCTCACCCAATCTCACCAACCGTCTCAGTCCCAAGTGTCCCTCCTTATGCCACATCCAGCTGTCGTTGTAGATAAGGTCATTCCAGGGTTCATCAGAGACCCTGAAGGAATTGTAAAGAATTTCCCAGTTTTTTTGTTTTGTTTTTGAAATTCCTTTTTATAGTGGGTTTGAGGTGATTCTCGCTGCCATGTTTATGCCAGTCCAGACACACTTGATTCCCTTACGTAGACATATCAATACATAGGTTTTAAAATTCTTACTAGTCAGATATATTCCTCTGCGGGAAATATGGGGTTTTGAGTCCCTTTCACTGAGGAAGGTGTAGGTCTTGTCTATTCCATAGTTGGTTTTTCGAACGGTACCTGTGCTTATATCAAACTCTGGTTTTATGCATCACCCCACCTCTCCTTCCCCCTTAAGCAGGCATAAGAGTGTTTTCTAAATGTGAGACACTGTTCTCTTTCCTAACTCAGTTCAAGTGTAGCCATGTTTACAGGATCTTCATAAGTGATATCTTATGATAAGTTTCTTTTTCTCTGTGACTTATTTCACTTAGAATCATCGTACCTGAATCCACCCATTTTGCTGTTACTGGTTTATGACATTGATTTCATGGCTGAGGGATATTCCATCGTACGTAAGTACCACAATTTTTGAACCATTTTTATATTTCCTGGGATATTTAAGGTGTACCCAAGTTGAGGTCCTTGTAAGCAGTGCAGCCCTAAATTTTGGGGTTGCTCTGTCTTATTGATTTTCAGAATTCACAAGGTATATTCCCTAGACTGGAAGTGCCCTTGGCTCTTTAGCTGTGTTCTTTACTTGTTTTAGGGAACACAATATTTTCCTCCAGAGAGGTAGTTGGCAATTTACATCCTGCCCATCAGCATAACAAGGCTCCCTGTTCTCCAGGGCCTGTCTTGCCTTTCTGGTTTTTACACATTTTGTGGATGTCCCTTTTGACCGGTGGGAAGTGATACTTCTTTGTAGTGCAGATTTGCATTGCCCGCTTGCTTGCTTGGCCAAAAGGGGCGTATGCGTTTGCTCCTGAATATATTCAGGAGAAAACGCATAAGCCCTTTTTGGCCAAGTGCATCATTGTCGAAGTTGTGCCCCTTTTCCTGTGCTTTAAATGCGATTGCAACGTACCTCTTGAAATCTGTTTCCTGTTATTCTGCCTCACTTTCAATTCTGCCTCGTTGCCTTCCCTCAACAGATTTTTGGACGATAGTTGTCCTTTATTACTCGGCCAGTTTTTGAATTGCTGTGCCACTTAGCTCCATTTTTCAACTCGTTCTTTGTGAGCTGACCGCAAGTCCAAAATTTTGGTTCAGGACCTATGCTGGTTCCCGGTGGGGGGCTGAGACTTTGATTAATTCTTCTTCCTGCCAGGAAATTAGAGTGATATGTGCCCGTACAAATGCCTAACAGGTACTCTCTCATTGGTTCTCCCTCTTCCCTTTCATCCTCTGCCAATTTGGCAACGTGTGGGAACCAGGAGGTTAAAGGGGTTGTCTCTCCAAGTTGGGAGATTGATAGTAAAGCAGATGGAAAGTCAAACCGGACCACAAGGAGAGGGACTATTCGTTGAGTTTTAGAAACATTTCGTATTCACAGTGGGTCCGTTCTCTAGGTTTCCCGTACATGTTATAGCTGTAGTAATATTCCCTTCAATTTGGAGAGTTGTGACCCATGGAATGGGTGCCAGGCATTTGTGCTTTAAAGGGTCTGCATTTGCTCACCCAATCTCACCCATCGTCTCAGTCCCAAGTGTCCAGCCTTATGCCACATCTAGCTGTCGTTGTAGATAGGGTCACTCCAGGTTTCATCAGAGACCCTGAAGGAATTGTAAAGAATTTCCCAGTTTTTTTGTTTTGTTTTTGAAATTCCTTTTTATAGTGGGTTTGAGCTGATTCTCGCTGCCATGTTTATGCCAGTCTAGACACACTTGATTCCCTTATGGAGACATATCAATACATAGGTTTTAAGATTCTTACTAGTCAGATATATTCCTCTGCGGGAAATATGGGGTTTTGAGTGCCTTTCACTGAGGAAGGTGTAGGTCTTGTCTATTCCATAGTTGGTTTTTGGAACGGTACCTGTGCTTATATCAAACTCTGGTTTTATGCATCACCCCACCTCTCCTTCCACCTTAAGCAAGCATAAGAGTGTTTTCTAAATGTGAGACTCTGTTCTCTTTCCTAACTCAGTTCAAGTGTAGCCATGTTTACAGGATCTTCATAAGTGATATCTTATGATAAGTTTCTTTTTCTCTGTGACTTATTTCACTAAGAATCATCGTACCTGAATCCACCCATTTTGCTGCTACTGGTCTTGTGACATTGATTTCATGGCTGAGGGATATTCCATCGTACGTAAGTACCACAATTTTTTGAACCATTTTTATATTTCCTGGGATACTTAAGGTGTATCCAAGTTGAGGTCCTTGTAAGCAGTGCAGCCCTAAATTTTGGGGTGGCTCTGTCTTATTGATTTTCAGTTTTCCCAAGGTATATTCCCTAGACTGGAAGTGCCCTTGGCTCTGTAGCTCTGTTCTTTACTTGTTTTAGGGAACACAATGTACTCCTCCAGAGAGGCAGTTGGCAATTTACATCCCGCCCATCAGCATAAGAAGGCTCCCTGTTCTCCAGGGCCTGTCTTGCCTTTCTGGTTTTTACACATTTTGTGGATGTCCCTTTTGACCGGTGGGAAGTGATACTTCTTTGTAGTGCAGATTTGCATTGCCCGCTTGCTTGCTTGGCCAAAAAGGGCGTATGCGTTTTCTCCTGAATATATTCAGGAGAAAAGACATACGCCCTTTTTGGCCAAGTGCATCATTGTCGAAGTTGTGCCCGTCTTCCTGTGCTTTAAAGGCGATTCCAACGTACCTCTTGAAATCTGTTTCCTGCTGTGCTGGCTCGCTTTCAAGTCTGCCTCGTTGCCTTCCCTCAACAGATTTTTGGAGGATAGTTGTCCTTTATTACTCGGCCAGTTTGTGAATTGCTGTGCCCCTGAGCTCCATTTTTCAACTCGTTTTTGGTGAGCTGACCGCAAGTCCAAAATTTTGGTTCAGGACCTATACTCGTTCCCGGTGGGGGTCTGAGACTTTGGTTAATTCTTCTTCCTGCCGGGAAATTACAGTGATATGTGCCCGTCCAAATGCCTAACAGCTACTCTCTCATTGGTTCTCCCTCTTCCCTTTCATCCTCTGCCAAATTGGCAACCTGTGCGAACCAGGAGGTTAAAGGGGCTGTCTCTCCATGTGGGGAGGTTGATAGTAAAGCAGATGGAAAGTCAAACCGGAGCACCAGGAGAGGGACTATTCGTTGAGTTTTAGAAACCTTTCGTATTCACAGTGTGTCCGTTCTCTAGGTTTCCCGTACATGTTATAACTGTAGTAATATTCCCTTCAACCTGGAGAGTTGGGACCCATGGAATGGGTGCCATGCATTATTGCTTTAAAGGGTTTGCATTTGTTCACCCAATCTCACCAATCCTCTCAGTCCCGAGTGTCCAGCCTTATGCCACATCCAGCTGTCATTGTAGATAGGGTCATTCCAGGTTTCATCAGAGACTCTGAAGGAATTGTAAAGAATTTCCCAGTTTTTTTGTTTTGTTTTTGAAATTCCTTTTTATAGTGGGTTTGAGCTGATTCTCGCTGCCATGTTTATGCCAGTCTAGACACACTTGATTCCCTTACGGAGACATATCAATACATAGGTTTTAAGATTCTTACTAGTCAGATATATTCCTCTGCGGGAAATATGGGGTTTTGAGTCCCTTTCACTAAGGAAGGTGTAGGTCTTGTCTATTCCATAGTTGGTTTTTGGAACGGTACCTGTGCTTATATCAAACTCTGGTTTTATGCATCACCCCACCTCTCTTTCCCCCTTAAGCAGGCATAAGAGTGTTTTGTAAATGTGAGACACTGTTCTCTTTCCTAACTCAGTTCAAGTGTAGCCATGTTTACAGGATCTTCATAAGTGATATCTTATGATAAGTTTCTTTTTCTGTGTGACTTATTTCACTTAGAATCATCGTACCTGAATCCACCCATTTTGCTGCTACTGGTCTTATGTCATTGATTTCATGGCTGAGGGATATTCCATCGTACGTAAGTACCACAATTTTTTGAACCATTTTTATATTTCCTGGGATATTTAAGGTGTACCCAAGATGAGGTCCTTGTAAGCAGTGCAGCCCTAAATTTTGGGGTGGATCTGTCTTATTGCTTTTCAGTTTTCCCAAGGTATATTCCCTAGACTGGAAGTGCCCTTGGCTCTGTAGCTATGTTCTTTACATGTTTTAGGGAACACAATGCACTCCTCCAGAGAGGCAGTTGGCAATTTACATCCCGCCCATCAGCATAACAAGGCTCCCTGTTCTCCAGGGCCTGTCTTGCCTTTCTGGTTTTTACACATTTTGTGGATGTCCCTTTTGACCGGTGGGAAGTGATACTTCTTTGTAGTGCAGATTTGCATTGACCGCTTGCTTGCTTGGCCAAAAAGGGCGTATGCGTTTTCTCCTGAATATATTCAGGAGAAAACGCATACGCCCTTTTTGGCCAAGTGCATCATTGTCGAAGTTGTGCCCCTCTTCCTGTGCTTTAAAGGCGATTCCAACGTACCTCTTGAAATCTGTTTCCTGCTGTTCTGGCTCGCTTTCAAGTCCGCCTCGTTGCCTTCCCTCAACAGATTTTTGGAGGATAGTTGTCCTTTATTACTCGGCCAGTTTGTGAATTGCTGTGCCCCTGAGCTCCATTTTTCAACTCGTTTTTGGTGAGCTGACCGCAAGTCCAAAATTTTGGTTCAGGACCTATACTCGTTCCCGGTGGGGGACTGAGACTTTGGTTAATTCTTCTTCCTGCCAGGAAATTACAGTGATATGTGCCCGTCCAAATGCCTAACAGCTACTCTCTCATTGGTTCTCCCTCTTCCCTTTCATCCTCTGCCAAATTGGCAACCTGTGCGAACCAGGAGGTTAAAGGGGCTGTCTCTCCATGTGGGGCGGTTGATAGTTAAGCAGATGGAAAGTCAAACCGGAGCACCAGGACAGGGACTATTCGTTGAGTTTTAGAAACCTTTCGTATTCACAGTGTGTCCGTTCTCTAGGTTTCCCGTACATGTTATAACTGTAGTAATATTCCCTTCAACCTGGAGAGTTGGGACCCATGGAATGGGTGCCATGCATTATTGCTTTAAAGGGTCTGCATTTGTTCACCCAATCTCACCAATCCTCTCAGTCCCGAGTATCCAGCCTTATGCCACATCCAGCTGTCATTGTAGATAGGGTCATTCCAGGTTTCATCAGAGACTCTGAAGGAATTGTAAAGAATTTCCCAGTTTTTTTGTTTTGTTTTTGAAATTCCTTTTAATAGTGGGTTTGAGCTGATTCTCGCTGCCATGTTTATGCCAGTCTAGACACACTTGATTCCCTTACGGAGACATATCAATACATAGGTTTTAAGATTCTTACTAGTCAGATATATTCCTCTGCGGGAAATATGGTGTTTTGAGTCCCTTTCACTGAGGAAGGTGTAGGTCTTGTCTATTCCATAGTTGGTTTTTGGAACGGTACCTGTGCTTATATCAAACTCTGGTTTTATGCATCACCCCACCTCTCTCTCCCCCTTAAGCAGGCATAACAGTGTTTTCTAAATGTGAGACACTGTTCTCTTTCCTAACTCATTTCAAGTGTAGCCATGTTTACAGCATCTTCATAAGTGATATCTTATGAAAAGTTTCTTTTTCTGTGTGACTTATTTCACTTAGAATCATCGTACCTGAATCCACCCATTTTGCTGCTACTGGTCTTATGTCATTGATTTCATGGCTGAGGGATATTCCATCGTACGTAAGTACCACAATTTTTTGAACCATTTTTATATTTCCTGGGATATTTAAGGTGTACCCAAGTTGAGGTCCTTGTAAGCAGTGCAGCCCTAAATTTTGGGGTCTCTCTCTCTTATTGATTTACAGTTTTCCCAAGGTATATTCCCTAGACTACAAGTGCCCTTGACTCTGTTGCTCTGTTGTTTACTTGTTTTAGGGAACACAATGCACTCCTCCAGAGAGGCAGTTGGCAATTTACATCCCGCCCATCAGCATAACAAGGCTCCCTGTTCTCCAGGGCCTGTCTTGCCTTTCTGGTTTTTACACATTTTGTGGATGTCCCTTTTGATCGGTGGGAAGTGATACTTCTTTGTAGTGCAGATTTGCATTGCCCGCTTGCTTGCTTGGCCAAAAAGGGCGTATGCGTTTTCTCCTGAATATATTCAGGAGAAAACGCATACGCCCTTTTTGGCCAAGTGCATCATTGTCGAAGTTGTGCCCCTCTTCCTGTGCTTTAAAGGCGATTCCAACGTACCTCTTGAAATCTGTTTCCTGCTATTCTGCCTCGCTTTCAAGTCCGCCTCGTTGCCTTCCCTCAACAGATTTTTGGACGATAGTTGTCCTTTATTACTTGGCCAATTAGTGAATTACTGTGCCCCTGAGCTCCATTTTTCAACTCCTTTTTGGTGAGCTGACCGCAAGTCCAAAATTTTGGTTCAGCACCTATGCTGGTTCCCGGTGGGGTGCTGAGACCTTGGTTAATTCTTCTTCCTGCCGGGAAATTACAGTGATATGTGCCCGTCCAAATGCCCAACAGCTACTCTCTCATTGGTTCTCCCTCTTCCCTTTCATCCTCTGCCAAATTGGCAAGCTGTGCGAACCAGGAGGTTAAAGGGGCTGTCTCTCCATGTTGGGAGGTTGATAGCAAAGCAGGTAGAAAGTCAAACCGGAGCGCCAGGAGAGGGAATATTCGTTGAGTTTTAGAAACCTTTCGTATTCACAGTGTGTCCGTTCTCTAGGTTTCCCGTACATGTTAAAACTGTAGTAATATTCCCTTCAACCTGGAGAATTGGGACCCATGGAATGGGTGCCATGCATTATTGCTTTAAAGGGTCTGCATTTGCTCACCCAATCTCACCAATCCCCTCAGTCCCAAGTGTCCAGCCTTATGCCACATACAGCTGTCGTTGTAGATAGGGTCATTCCAGGTTTCATCATTGACCCTGAAGGAATTGTAAAGAATTTCCCAGTTTTTTTGTTTTGTTTTTGAAATTCCTTTTTATAGTGGGTTTGAGCTGATTCTCGCTGCCATGTTTTTGCCAGTCTAGACACACTTGATTCCCTTACGGAGACATATCAATACATAGGTTTTAAGATTCTTACTAGTCAGATATATTCCTCTGCGGGAAATATGGGGTTTTGAATCCCTTTCACTGAGGAAGGTGTAGGTGTTGTCTATTCCATAGTTGGATTTTGGAACGGTACCTGTGCTTATATCAAACTCTGGTTTTATGCATCACACCACCTCTCCTTCCCCCTTAAGCAGGCATAAGAGTGTTTTCTAAATGTGAGACAATGTTCTCTTTCCTAACTCAGTTCAAGTGTAGCCATGTTTACAGGATCTTCATAAGTGATATCTTATGATAAGTTTCTTTTTCTGTGTGACTTATTTCACTTAGAATCATTGTACCTGAATCCACCCATTTTGCTGCTACTGGTCTTATGTCATTGATTTCATGGCTGAGGGATATTCCATCGTACATAGTACCAGAATTTTTTGAACCATTTTTATATTTCCTGGGATATTTAAGGTGTACCCAAGTTGAGGTCCTTGTAAGCAGTGCAGCCCTAAATTTTGGGGTGGTTCTGTCCTATTGATTTTCAGTTTTCCCAAGGTATATTCCTTAGACTACAAGTGCCCTTGACACTGTAGCTCTGTTGTTTACTTGTTTTAGGGAACACAATGCACTCCTCCAGAGAGGCAGTTGGCAATTTACATCCCGCCCATCAGCATAACAAGGCTCCCTGTTCTCCAGGGCCTGTCTTGCCTTTCTGGTTTTTACACATTTTGTGGATGTCCCTTTTGACCGGTTGGAAGTGATACTTCTTTGTAGTGCAGATTTGCATTGCCCGCTTGCTTGCTTGGCCAAAAAGGGCGTATGCGTTTTCTCCTGAATATATTCAGGAGAAAACGCATACGCACTTTTTGGCCAAGTGCATCATTGTCGAAGTTGTGCCCCTCTTCCTGTGCTTTAAAGGCGATTCCAACGTACCTCTTGAAATCTGTTTCCTGCTATTCTGGCTCGCTTTCAAGTCCGCCTCGTTGCCTTCCCTCAACAGATTTTTGGACGATAGTTGTCCTTTATTACTCGGCCAGTTTGTGAATTGTTGTGCCCCTGAGCTCCATTTTTCAACTCGTTTTTGGTGAGCTGACCGCAAGTCCAAAATTTTGGTTCAGGACCTATACTGGTTCCCGGTGGGTGGCTGAGACTTTGGTTAATTCTTCTTCCTGCCGGGAAATTACAGTGATATGTGCCCGTCCAAATGCCCAACAGCTACTCTCTCATTGGTTCTCCCTCATCCCTTTCATCCTCTGCCAAATTGGCAACCTTTGCGAACCAGGAGGTTAAAGGGGCTGTCTCTCCAATTTGGGAGGTTGATAGTAAAGCAGATGAAAAGTCAAACTGGAGCACCAGGCGCGGGACTATTCGTTGAGTTTTAGAAACCTTTCGTATTCACAGTGTGTCCGTTCTCTAGGTTTCCCGTACATGTTATAGCTGTAGTAATATTCCCTTCAACCTGGAGAGTTGGGACCCATGGAATGTGTGCCATGCATAATTGCTTTAAAGGGTCTGCATTTGCTCACCCAATCTCACCAATCCTCTCATTACCAAGTGTCCAGCCTTATGCCACATCCAGCTGTCGTTGTAGATAGGGTCATTCCAGGTTTCATCAGATACTCTGAAGGATTTGTAAAGAATTTCCCAGTTTTTTTGTTTTGTTTTTGAAATTCCTTTTTATAGTGGGTTTGAGCTGATTCTCGCTGCCATGTTTATGCCAGTCTAGACACACTTGATTCCCTTACGGAGACATATCAATACATAGGTTTTAAGATTCTTACTAGTCAGATATATTCCTCTGCGGGAAATATGGTGTTTTGAGTCCCTTTCACTGAGGAAGGTGTAGGTCTTGTCTATTCCATAGTTGGTTTTTGGAACGGTACCTGTTCTTATATCAAACTCTGGTTTTATGCATCACCCCACCTCTCTCTCCCCCTTAAGCAGGCATAACAGTGTTTTCTAAATGTGAGACACTGTTCTCTTTCCTAACTCATTTCAAGTGTAGCCATGTTTACAGCATCTTCATAAGTGATATCTTATGAAAAGTTTCTTTTTCTGTGTGACTTATTTCACTTAGAATCATCGTACCTGAATCCACCCATTTTGCTGCTACTGGTCTTATGACATTGATTTCATGGCTGAGGGATATTCCATCGTACCAAAGTACCACAATTTTTTGAACCATTTTTATATTTCCTGGGATATTTAAGGTGTACCCAAGTTGAGGTCCTTGTAAGCAGTGCAGCCTTAAATTTTGGGGTGGCTCTGTCTTATTGATTTTCAGTTTTCCCAAAGTATATTCCCAAGACTGGAAGTGCCCTTGGCTCTGTAGCTCTGTTGTTTACTTGTTTTAGGGAACACTATGTACTCCTCCAGAGAGGCAGTGGGCAATTTACATCCCACCCTTCAGCATAACAAGGCACCCTGTTCTCCAGGGCCTGTCTTGCCTTTCTGGTTTTTACACATTTTGTGGATGTCCCTTTTGACCGGAGGGAAGTGATACTACTTTGTAGTGCAGATTTGCATTGCCCGCTTGCTTGCTTGGCCAAAAAGGGCGTATGCGTTTTCTCCTGAATATATTCAGGAGAAAACGCATACGCCCTTTTTGGCCAAGTGCATCATTGTCGAAGTTGTGCCCCTCTTCCTGTGCTTTAAAGGCGATTCCAACGTACCTCTTGAAATCTGTTTCCTGCTATTCTGCCTCGCTTACAAGTCCGCCTCGTTGCCTTCCCTCAACAGATTTTTGGACGATAGTTGTCCTTTATTACTCGGCCAGTTTGTGAATTGCTGTGCCCCTGAGCTCCATTTTTCAACTCGTTTTTGGTGAGCTGACCGCAAGTCCAAAATTTTGGTTCAGGACCTATGCTGGTTTCCGGTGGGGGGCTGAGACTTTGGTTAATTCTTCTTCCTGCCGGGAAATTACAGTGATATGTGCCCGTCCAAATGCCTAACAGCTACTCTCTCATTGGTTCTCCCTCTTCCCTTTCATCCTCTGCCAAATTGGCAACCTGTGCGAACCAGGAGGTTAAAGGGGCTGTCTCTCCATGTGGGGAGGTTGATAGTAAAGCAGATGGAAAGTCAAACCGGAGCACCAGGAGAGGGACTATTCGTTGAGTTTTAGAAACCTTTCGTATTCACAGTGTGTCCGTTCTCTAGGTTTCCCGTACATGTTATAACTGTAGTAATATTCCCTTCAACCTGGAGAGTTGGGACCCATGGAATGGGTGCCATGCATTATTGCTTTAAAGGGTTTGCATTTGTTCAACCAATCTCACCAATCCTCTCAGTCCCGAGTGTCCAGCCTTATGCCACATCCAGCTGTCATTGTAGATAGGGTCATTCCAGGTTTCATCAGAGACTCTGAAGGAATTGTAAAGAATTTCCCAGTTTTTTTGTTTTGTTTTTGAAATTCCTTTTTATAGTGGGTTTGAGCTGATTCTCGCTGCCATGTTTATGCCAGTCTAGACACACTTGATTCCCTTACGGAGACATATCAATACATAGGTTTTAAGATTCTTACTAGTCAGATATATTCCTCTGCGGGAAATATGGGGTTTTGAGTCCCTTTCACTGAGGAAGGTGTAGGTCTTGTCTATTCCATAGTTGGTTTTTGGAACGGTACCTGTGCTTATATCAAACTCTGGTTTTATGCATCACCCCACCTCTCTTTCCCCCTTAAGCAGGCATAAGAGTGTTTTGTAAATGTGAGACACTGTTCTCTTTCCTAACTCAGTTCAAGTGTAGCCATGTTTACAGGATCTTCATAAGTGATATCTTATGATAAGTTTCTTTTTCTGTGTGACTTATTTCACTTAGAATCATCGTACCTGAATCCACCCATTTTGCTGCTACTGGTCTTATGTCATTGATTTCATGGCTGAGGGATATTCCATCGTACGTAAGTACCACAATTTTTTGAACCATTTTTATATTTCCTGGGATATTTAAGGTGTACCCAAGTTGAGGTCCTTGTAAGCAGTGCAGCCCTAAATTTTGGGGTGGCTCTGTCTTATTGCTTTTCAGTTTTCCCAAGGTATATTCCCTAGACTGGAAGTGCCCTTGGCTCTGTAGCTATGTTCTTTACATGTTTTAGGGAACACAATGCACTCCTCCAGAGAGGCAGTTGGCAATTTACATCCCGCCCATCAGCATAACAAGGCTCCCTGTTCTCCAGGGCCTGTCTTGCCTTTCTGGTTTTTACACATTTTGTGGATGTCCCTTTTGACCGGTGGGAAGTGATACTTCTTTGTAGTGCAGATTTGCATTGACCGCTTGCTTGCTTGGCCAAAAAGGGCGTATGCGTTTTCTCCTGAATATATTCAGGAGAAAACGCATACGCCCTTTTTGGCCAAGTGCATCATTGTCGAAGTTGTGCCCCTCTTCCTGTGCTTTAAAGGCGATTCCAACGTACCTCTTGAAATCTGTTTCCTGCTGTTCTGGCTCGCTTTCAAGTCCGCCTCGTTGCCTTCCCTCAACAGATTTTTGGAGGATAGTTGTCCTTTATTACTCGGCCAGTTTGTGAATTGCTGTGCCCCTGAGCTCCATTTTTCAACTCGTTTTTGGTGAGCTGACCGCAAGTCCAAAATTTTGGTTCAGGACCTATACTCGTTCCCGGTGGGGGACTGAGACTTTGGTTAATTCTTCTTCCTGCCAGGAAATTACAGTGATATGTGCCCGTCCAAATGCCTAACAGCTACTCTCTCATTGGTTCTCCCTCTTCCCTTTCATCCTCTGCCAAATTGGCAACCTGTGCGAACCAGGAGGTTAAAGGGGCTGTCTCTCCATGTGGGGCGGTTGATAGTTAAGCAGATGGAAAGTCAAACCGGAGCACCAGGACAGGGACTATTCGTTGAGTTTTAGAAACCTTTCGTATTCACAGTGTGTCCGTTCTCTAGGTTTCCCGTACATGTTATAACTGTAGTAATATTCCCTTCAACCTGGAGAGTTGGGACCCATGGAATGGGTGCCATGCATTATTGCTTTAAAGGGTCTGCATTTGTTCACCCAATCTCACCAATCCTCTCAGTCCCGAGTATGCAGCCTTATGCCACATCCAGCTGTCATTGTAGATAGGGTCATTCCAGGTTTCATCAGAGACTCTGAAGGAATTGTAAAGAATTTCCCAGTTTTTTTGTTTTGTTTTTGAAATTCCTTTTAATAGTGGGTTTGAGCTGATTCTCGCTGCCATGTTTATGCCAGTCTAGACACACTTGATTCCCTTACGGAGACATATCAATACATAGGTTTTAAGATTCTTACTAGTCAGATATATTCCTCTGCGGGAAATATGGTGTTTTGAGTCCCTTTCACTGAGGAAGGTGTAGGTCTTGTCTATTCCATAGTTGGTTTTTGGAACGGTACCTGTGCTTATATCAAACTCTGGTTTTATGCATCACCCCACCTCTCTCTCCCCCTTAAGCAGGCATAACAGTGTTTTCTAAATGTGAGACACTGTTCTCTTTCCTAACTCATTTCAAGTGTAGCCATGTTTACAGCATCTTCATAAGTGATATCTTATGAAAAGTTTCTTTTTCTGTGTGACTTATTTCACTTAGAATCATCGTACCTGAATCCACCCATTTTGCTGCTACTGGTCTTATGTCATTGATTTCATGGCTGAGGGATATTCCATCGTACGTAAGTACCACAATTTTTTGAACCATTTTTATATTTCCTGGGATATTTAAGGTGTACCCAAGTTGAGGTCCTTGTAAGCAGTGCAGCCCTAAATTTTGGGGTCTCTCTCTCTTATTGATTTACAGTTTTCCCAAGGTATATTCCCTAGACTACAAGTGCCCTTGACTCTGTTGCTCTGTTGTTTACTTGTTTTAGGGAACACAATGCACTCCTCCAGAGAGGCAGTTGGCAATTTACATCCCGCCCATCAGCATAACAAGGCTCCCTGTTCTCCAGGGCCTGTCTTGCCTTTCTGGTTTTTACACATTTTGTGGATGTCCCTTTTGATCGGTGGGAAGTGATACTTCTTTGTAGTGCAGATTTGCATTGCCCGCTTGCTTGCTTGGCCAAAAAGGGCGTATGCGTTTTCTCCTGAATATATTCAGGAGAAAACGCATACGCCCTTTTTGGCCAAGTGCATCATTGTCGAAGTTGTGCCCCTCTTCCTGTGCTTTAAAGGCGATTCCAACGTACCTCTTGAAATCTGTTTCCTGCTATTCTGCCTCGCTTTCAAGTCCGCCTCGTTGCCTTCCCTCAACAGATTTTTGGACGATAGTTGTCCTTTATTACTTGGCCAATTAGTGAATTACTGTGCCCCTGAGCTCCATTTTTCAACTCCTTTTTGGTGAGCTGACCGCAAGTCCAAAATTTTGGTTCAGCACCTATGCTGGTTCCCGGTGGGGTGCTGAGACCTTGGTTAATTCTTCTTCCTGCCGGGAAATTACAGTGATATGTGCCCGTCCAAATGCCCAACAGCTACTCTCTCATTGGTTCTCCCTCTTCCCTTTCATCCTCTGCCAAATTGGCAAGCTGTGCGAACCAGGAGGTTAAAGGGGCTGTCTCTCCATGTTGGGAGGTTGATAGCAAAGCAGGTAGAAAGTCAAACCGGAGCGCCAGGAGAGGGAATATTCGTTGAGTTTTAGAAACCTTTCGTATTCACAGTGTGTCCGTTCTCTAGGTTTCCCGTACATGTTAAAACTGTAGTAATATTCCCTTCAACCTGGAGAATTGGGACCCATGGAATGGGTGCCATGCATTATTGCTTTAAAGGGTCTGCATTTGCTCACCCAATCTCACCAATCCCCTCAGTCCCAAGTGTCCAGCCTTATGCCACATACAGCTGTCGTTGTAGATAGGGTCATTCCAGGTTTCATCATTGACCCTGAAGGAATTGTAAAGAATTTCCCAGTTTTTTTGTTTTGTTTTTGAAATTCCTTTTTATAGTGGGTTTGAGCTGATTCTCGCTGCCATGTTTTTGCCAGTCTAGACACACTTGATTCCCTTACGGAGACATATCAATACATAGGTTTTAAGATTCTTACTAGTCAGATATATTCCTCTGCGGGAAATATGGGGTTTTGAGTCCCTTTCACTGAGGAAGGTGTAGGTGTTGTCTATTCCATAGTTGGATTTTGGAACGGTACCTGTGCTTATATCAAACTCTGGTTTTATGCATCACACCACCTCTCCTTCCCCCTTAAGCAGGCATAAGAGTGTTTTCTAAATGTGAGACACTGTTCTCTTTCCTAACTCAGTTCAAGTGTAGCCATGTTTACAGGATCTTCATAAGTGATATCTTATGATAAGTTTCTTTTTCTGTGTGACTTATTTCACTTAGAATCATTGTACCTGAATCCACCCATTTTGCTGCTACTGGTCTTATGTCATTGATTTCATGGCTGAGGGATATTCCATCGTACATAGTACCAGAATTTTTTGAACCATTTTTATATTTCCTGGGATATTTAAGGTGTACCCAAGTTGAGGTCCTTGTAAGCAGTGCAGCCCTAAATTTTGGGGTGGTTCTGTCCTATTGATTTTCAGTTTTCCCAAGGTATATTCCTTAGACTACAAGTGCCCTTGACTCTGTAGCTCTGTTGTTTACTTGTTTTAGGGAACACAATGCACTCCTCCAGAGAGGCAGTTGGCAATTTACATCCCGCCCATCAGCATAACAAGGCTCCCTGTTCTCCAGGGCCTGTCTTGCCTTTCTGGTTTTTACACATTTTGTGGATGTCCCTTTTGACCGGTTGGAAGTGATACTTCTTTGTAGTGCAGATTTGCATTGCCCGCTTGCTTGCTTGGCCAAAAAGGGCGTATGCGTTTTCTCCTGAATATATTCAGGAGAAAACGCATACACACTTTTTGGCCAAGTGCATCATTGTCGAAGTTGTGCCCCTCTTCCTGTGCTTTAAAGGCGATTCCAACGTACCTCTTGAAATCTGTTTCCTGCTATTCTGGCTCGCTTTCAAGTCCGCCTCGTTGCCTTCCCTCAACAGATTTTTGGACGATAGTTGTCCTTTATTACTCGGCCAGTTTGTGAATTGTTGTGCCCCTGAGCTCCATTTTTCAACTCGTTTTTGGTGAGCTGACCGCAAGTCCAAAATTTTGGTTCAGGACCTATACTGGTTCCCGGTGGGTGGCTGAGACTTTGGTTAATTCTTCTTCCTGCCGGGAAATTACAGTGATATGTGCCCGTCCAAATGCCCAACAGCTACTCTCTCATTGGTTCTCCCTCATCCCTTTCATCCTCTGCCAAATTGGCAACCTTTGCGAACCAGGAGGTTAAAGGGGCTGTCTCTCCAAGTTGGGAGGTTGATAGTAAAGCAGATGAAAAGTCAAACTGGAGCACCAGGCGCGGGACTATTCGTTGAGTTTTAGAAACCTTTCGTATTCACAGTGTGTCCGTTCTCTAGGTTTCCCGTACATGTTATAGCTGTAGTAATATTCCCTTCAACCTGGAGAGTTGGGACCCATGGAATGGGTGCCATGCATAATTGCTTTAAAGGGTCTGCATTTGCTCACCCAATCTCACCAATCCTCTCACTACCAAGTGTCCAGCCTTATGCCACATCCAGCTGTCGTTGTAGATAGGGTCATTCCAGGTTTCATCAGATACTCTGAAGGATTTGTAAAGAATTTCCCAGTTTTTTTGTTTTGTTTTTGAAATTCCTTTTTATAGTGGGTTTGAGCTGATTCTCGCTGCCATGTTTATGCCAGTCTAGACACACTTGATTCCCTTACGGAGACATATCAATACATAGGTTTTAAGATTCTTACTAGTCAGATATATTCCTCTGCGGGAAATATGGTGTTTTGAGTCCCTTTCACTGAGGAAGGTGTAGGTCTTGTCTATTCCATAGTTGGTTTTTGGAACGGTACCTGTTCTTATATCAAACTCTGGTTTTATGCATCACCCCACCTCTCTCTCCCCCTTAAGCAGGCATAACAGTGTTTTCTAAATGTGAGACACTGTTCTCTTTCCTAACTCATTTCAAGTGTAGCCATGTTTACAGCATCTTCATAAGTGATATCTTATGAAAAGTTTCTTTTTCTGTGTGACTTATTTCACTTAGAATCATCGTACCTGAATCCACCCATTTTGCTGCTACTGGTCTTATGACATTGATTTCATGGCTGAGGGATATTCCATCGTACCTAAGTACCACAATTTTTTGAACCATTTTTATATTTCCTGGGATATTTAAGGTGTACCCAAGTTGAGGTCCTTGTAAGCAGTGCAGCCTTAAATTTTGGGGTGGCTCTGTCTTATTGATTTTCAGTTTTCCCAAAGTATATTCCCAAGACTGGAAGTGCCCTTGGCTCTGTAGCTCTGTTGTTTACTTGTTTTAGGGAACACTATGTACTCCTCCAGAGAGGCAGTGGGCAATTTACATCCCACCCTTCAGCATAACAAGGCACCCTGTTCTCCAGGGCCTGTCTTGCCTTTCTGGTTTTTACACATTTTGTGGATGTCCCTTTTGACCGGAGGGAAGTGATACTACTTTGTAGTGCAGATTTGCATTGCCCGCTTGCTTGCTTGGCCAAAAAGGGCGTATGCGTTTTCTCCTGAATATATTCAGGAGAAAACGCATACGCCCTTTTTGGCCAAGTGCATCATTGTCGAAGTTGTGCCCCTCTTCCTGTGCTTTAAAGGCGATTCCAACGTACCTCTTGAAATCTGTTTCCTGCTATTCTGCCTCGCTTACAAGTCCGCCTCGTTGCCTTCCCTCAACAGATTTTTGGACGATAGTTGTCCTTTATTACTCGGCCAGTTTGTGAATTGCTGTGCCCCTGAGCTCCATTTTTCAACTCGTTTTTGGTGAGCTGACCGCAAGTCCAAAATTTTGGTTCAGGACCTATGCTGGTTTCCGGTGGGGGGCTGAGACTTTGGTTAATTCTTCTTCCTGCCGGGAAATTACAGTGATATGTGCCCGTCCAAATGCCTAACAGCTACTCTCTCATTGGTTCTCCCTCTTCCCTTTCATCCTCTGCCAAATTGGCAACCTGTGCGAACCAGGAGGTTAAAGGGGCTGTCTCTCCATGTTGGGAGATTGATAGTAAAGCAGGTGGAAAGTCAAACAGGAGCACAAGGAGTGGGACTATTCGTTGAGTTTTAGAAACCTTTCGTATTCACAGTGTGTCCGTTCTCTAGGTTTCCCGTACATGTTATAGCTGTAGTAATATTCCCTTCAACCTGGAGAGTTGGGACTCATGGAATGTGTGCCATGCATTATTACTTTAAAGGGTCTGCATTTGCTCACTGAATCTCACCAAACC
This sequence comes from Hyperoodon ampullatus, assembly GCF_949752795.1. Lineage (NCBI taxonomy): Eukaryota > Metazoa > Chordata > Mammalia > Artiodactyla > Ziphiidae > Hyperoodon > Hyperoodon ampullatus. The sequence goes on from NW_027640918.1 coordinate 548,813, forward strand.
TCTCAGTCCCAAGTGTCCAGCCTTATGTCACATCCAGCTGTCGTTGTAGATAGGGTCATTCCAGGTTTCAACAGAAACTCTGAAGGAATTGTAAAGAATTTCCCAGTTTTTTTGTTTTGTTTTTGAAATTCCTTTTTATCGTGGGTTTGAGCTGATTCTCGCTGCCATGTTTATGAAAGTCTAGACACACTTGAATCCCTTACGGAGACATATCAATACATAGGTTTTAAGATTCTTGCTAGTCAGATATATTCCTCTGCGGGAAATATGGTGTTTTGAATCCCTTTCACTGAGGAAGGTGTAGGTCTTGGGTATTCCATAGTTGGTTTTTGGAGCGGTACCTGTGCTTATATCAAACTCTGGTTTTATGCATCACATCACCTCTCTTTCCCCATTAAGAAGGCATAAGAATGTTTTCTAAATGTGAGACACTGTTCTCTTTCCTAACTCAGTTCAAGTGTAGCCATGTTTACAGGATCTTCATAAGTGATATCTTATGATAAGTTTCTTTTTCTGTGTGACTTATTTCACTTAGAATCATCGTACCTGAATCCACCCATTTTGCTGCTACTGGTCTTATGTCATTGATTTCATGGCTGAGGGATATTCCATCGTACGTAGTACCAGAATTTTTTGAACCATTTTTATATTTCCTGGGATATTTAAGGTGTACCCAAGTTGAGGTCCTTGTAAGCAGTGCAGCCCTAAATTTTGGGGTGGTTCTGTCCTATTGATTTTCAGTTTTCCCAAGGTATATTCCTTAGACTACAAGTGCCCTTGACTCTGTAGCTCTGTTGTTTACTTGTTTTAGGGAACACAATGCACTCCTCCAGAGAGGCAGTTGGCAATTTACATCCCGCCCATCAGCATAACAAGGCTGCCTGTTCTCCAGGGCCTGTCTTGCCTTTCTGGTTTTTACACATTTTGTGGATGTCCCTTTTGACCGGTTGGAAGTGATACTTCTTTGTAGTGCAGATTTGCATTGCCCGCTTGCTTGCTTGGCCAAAAAGGGCGTATGCGTTTTCTCCTGAATATATTCAGGAGAAAACGCATACGCCCTTTTTGGCCAAGTGCATCATTGTCGAAGTTGTGCCCCTCTTCCTGTGCTTTAAAGGCGATTCCAACGTACCTCTTGAAATCTGTTTCCTGCTATTCTGCCTCGCTTTCAAGTCCGCCTCGTTGCCTTCCCTCAACAGATTTTTGGACGATAGTTGTCCTTTATTACTCGGCCAGTTTGTGAATTGTTGTGCCCCTGAGCTCCATTTTTCAACTCGTTTTTGGTGAGCTGACCGCAAGTCCAAAATTTTGGTTCAGGACCTATACTGGTTCCCGGTGGGTGGCTGAGACTTTGGTTAATTCTTCTTCCTGCCGGGAAATTACAGTGATATGTGCCCGTCCAAATGCCCAACAGCTACTCTCTCATTGGTTCTCCCTCATCCCTTTCATCCTCTGCCAAATTGGCAACCTTTGCGAACCAGGAGGTTAAAGGGGCTGTCTCTCCAAGTTGGGAGGTTGATAGTAAAGCAGATGAAAAGTGAAACTGGAGCACCAGGCGCGGGACTATTCGTTGAGTTTTAGAAACCTTTCGTATTCACAGTGTGTCCGTTCTCTAGGTTTCCCGTACATGTTATAGCTGTAGTAATATTCCCTTCAACCTGGAGAGTTGGGACCCATGGAATGGGTGCCATGCATAATTGCTTTAAAGGGTCTGCATTTGCTCACCCAATCTCACCAATCCTCTCACTACCAAGTGTCCAGCCTTATGCCACATCCAGCTGTCGTTGTAGATAGGGTCATTCCAGGTTTCATCAGATACTCTGAAGGATTTGTAAAGAATTTCCCAGTTTTTTTGTTTTGTTTTTGAAATTCCTTTTTATAGTGGGTTTGAGCTGATTCTCGCTGCCATGTTTATGCCAGTCTAGACACACTTGATTCCCTTACGGAGACATATCAATACATAGGTTTTAAGATTCTTACTAGTCAGATATATTCCTCTGCGGGAAATATGGTGTTTTGAGTCCCTTTCACTGAGGAAGGTGTAGGTCTTGTCTATTCCATAGTTGGTTTTTGGAACGGTACCTGTGCTTATATCAAACTCTGGTTTTATGCATCACCCCACCTCTCTCTCCCCCTTAAGCAGGCATAACAGTGTTTTCTAAATGTGAGACACTGTTCTCTTTCCTAACTCATTTCAAGTGTAGCCATGTTTACAGCATCTTCATAAGTGATATCTTATGAAAAGTTTCTTTTTCTGTGTGACTTATTTCACTTAGAATCATCGTACCTGAATCCACCCATTTTGCTGCTACTGGTCTTATGACATTGATTTCATGGCTGAGGGATATTCCATCGTACCTAAGTACCACAATTTTTTGAACCATTTTTATATTTCCTGGGATATTTAAGGTGTACCCAAGTTGAGGTCCTTGTAAGCAGTGCAGCCTTAAATTTTGGTGTGGCTCTGTCTTATTGATTTTCAGTTTTCCCAAAGTATATTCCCTAGACTGGAAGTGCCCTTGGCTCTGTAGCTCTGTTGTTTACTTGTTTTAGGGAGCACTATGTACTCCTCCAGAGAGGCAGTGGGCAATTTACATCCCACCCTTCAGCATAACAAGGCACCCTGTTCTCCAGGGCCTTTCTTGCCTTTCTGGTTTTTACACATTTTGTGGATGTCCCTTTTGACCGGAGGGAAGTGATACTACTTTGTAGTGCAGATTTGCATTGCCCGCTTGCTTGCTTGGCCAAAAAGGGCGTATGCGTTTTCTCCTGAATATATTCAGGAGAAAACGCATACGCCCTTTTTGGCCAAGTGCATCATTGTCGAAGTTGTGCCCCTCTTCCTGTGCTTTAAAGGCGATTCCAACATACCTCTTGAAATCTGTTTCCTGCTATTCTGCCTCGCTTACAAGTCCGCCTCGTTGCCTTCCCTCAACAGATTTTTGGACGATAGTTGTCCTTTATTACTCGGCCAGTTTGTGAATTGCTGTGCCCCTGAGCTCCATTTTTCAACTCGTTTTTGGTGAGCTGACCGCAAGTCCAAAATTTTGGTTCAGGACCTATGCTGGTTTCCGGTGGGGGGCTGAGACTTTGGTTAATTCTTCTTCCTGCCGGGAAATTACAGTGATATGTGCCCGTCCAAATGCCTAACAGCTACTCTCTCATTGGTTCTCCCTCTTCCCTTTCATCCTCTGCCAAATTGGCAACCTGTGCGAACCAGGAGGTTAAAGGGGCTGTCTCTCCATGTTGGGAGATTGATAGTAAAGCAGGTGGAAAGTCAAACAGGAGCACCAGGAGTGGGACTATTCGTTGAGTTTTAGAAACCTTTCGTATTCACAGTGTGTCCGTTCTCTAGGTTTCCCGTACATGTTATAGCTGTAGTAATATTCCCTTCAACCTGGAGAGTTGGGACTCATGGAATGTGTGCCATGCATTATTACTTTAAAGGGTCTGCATTTGCTCACTGAATCTCACCAAACCTCTCAGTCCCAAGTGTCCAGCCTTATGTCACATCCAGCTGTCGTTGTAGATAAGGTCATTCCAGGTTTCAACAGAAACTCTGAAGGAATTGTAAATAATTTCCCAGTTTTTTTGTTTTGTTTTTGAAATTCCTTTTTATAGTGGGTTTGAGCTGATTCTCGCTGCCATGTTTATGAAAGTCTAGACACACTTGAATCCCTTACGGAGACATATCAATACATAGGTTTTAAGATTCTTGCTAGTCAGATATATTCCTCTGCGGGAAATATGGTGTTTTGAATCCCTTTCACTGAGGAAGGTGTAGGTCTTGGGTATTCCATAGTTGGTTTTTGGAGCGGTACCTGTGCTTATATCAAACTCTGGTTTTATGCATCACATCACCTCTCTTTCCCCATTAAGAAGGCATAAGAATGTTTTCTAAATGTGAGACACTCTTCTCTTTCCTAACTCAGTTCAAGTGTAGCCATGTTTACAGGATCTTCATAAGTGATATCTTATGATAAGTTTCTTAATCTGTGTGACTTATTTCACTTAGAAACATCGTATCTGAATCCACCCATTTTGCTGCTACTGGTCTTATGACATTGATTTCATGGCTGAGGGATATTCCATCGTACGTAAGTACCACAATTTTTTGAACCATTTTTATATTTCCTGGGATATTTAAGGTGTACCCAAGTTGAGGTCCTTGTAAGCAGTGCAGCCCTAAATTTTGGCGTGGCTCTGTCTTATTGATTTTCAGTTTTCCCAAGGTATATTCCCTAGACTGGAAGTTCCCTTGGCTCTGTAGCTCTGTTCTTTACTTGTTTTAGGGAACACAATGCACTCCTCCAGAGAGGCACTTGGCAATTTACATCCCGCCCATCAGCATAACAAGGCTCCCTGTTCTCCAGGGCCTGTCTTGCCTTTCTGCTTTTTACACATCCTGTGGATGTCCCTTTTGACCGGTCGGAAGTGTTACTTCTTTGTAGTGCAGATTTGCATTGCCCGCATGCTTGCTTGGCCAAAAAGGGCGTATGCGTTTTCTCCTGAATATATTCAGGAGAAAACGCATACGCCCTTTTTGGCCAAGTGCATCATTGTCGAAGTTGTGCCCCTCTTCCTGTGCTTTAAAGGCGATTCCAACGTACCTCTTGAAATCTGTTTCCTGCTATTCTGGCTCACTTTCAAGTCCGCCTCATTGCCTTCCGTCAACAGATTTTTGGACGATAGTTGTCCTTTATTACTCGGCCAGTTTGTGAATTGCTGTGCCACTGAGCTCCATTTTTCAACTCGTTTTTGGTGAGCTGACCGCAAGTCCAAAATTTTGGTTCAGGACCTATACTGGTTCCCGGTGGGTGTCTGAGACTTTGGTTAATTCTTCTTCCTGCCGGGAAATTACAGTGATATGTGCCCGTCCAAATGCCTAACAGCTACTCTCTCATTGGTTCTCCCTCTTCCCTTTCATCCTGTGCCAAATTGGCAATGTGTGCCAACAAGGGGGTTAAATGTGCTGTCTCTAAGTTGGGAGATTGATAGTAAAGCAGTTGCAGTGTCAAACATGAGCACCAGGAGACGGAGTATTAGTTGAGTTTTAGAAACGTTTCTTGTTCACAGTGTGTCCATTCTCTAGGTTTCCGGTACATGTTATAGCTGTATTAATATTCCCTTCAACCCGCAGAGTTGGGACCCATGGAATGGGTGCCATGCATTATTGCTTTGAAGGGTCTGCATTTGCTCACCCAATCTCACCAATCCTCTCAGTCCCAAGTGTCCAGCCTTATGTAACATCCAGCTGTCATTGTAGATAGGGTCATTCCAGGTTTCATCAGAGACCCTGAAGGAATTGGAAAGAATTTGCCTGTTTTTTTGTTTTGTTTTTGAAATTCCTTTTTATAGTGGGTTTCAGCTGATTCTCGCTGCCAAGTTTATGCCAGTCTAGACACTCTTGATTCCCTTACAGAGACATATCAATACATAGGTTTTAAGATTCTTACTTGTCAGATATATTCTTCTGCGGGAAATATGGGCTTTTCAGTCCCTTTTACTGAGGAAGGTGTAGGTCTTGTCTATTCCATAGTTGGTTTTTGGAACGGTACCTGTGCTTATATCAAACTCTGGTTTTATGCATCACCCCACCTATCCTTCCCCTTAAGCAGGCATAAGAGTGTTTTCTAAATGTGAGACTATGTTCTCTTTCCTAGCTCAGTTCAAGTGTAGCCATGTTTACAGGATCTTCATAAGTGATATCTTATGATAAGTTTCTTTTTCTGTGTGACTTATTTCACTTAGAATCATCGAACCTGAATCCACTCATTTTGCTGCTACTGGTCTTATGACATTGATTTCATGGCTGAGGGATATTCCATCGTACGTAAGTACCACAATTTTTTGAACCATTTTTATATTTCCTGGGATATTTAAGGTGTACCCAAGTTGAAGTTCTTGTAAGCAGTGCAGCCCTAAACGTTGGGGTGGCTCTGGCTTATTGATTTTCAGTTTTCCCAAGGTATATTCCCTAGACTGGAAGTGCCCTTGGCTCTGTAGCTCTGTTGTTTACTTGTTTTAGGGAACACAGTTCACTCCACCAGAGAGGCAGTTGGCAATTTACATCCTGCCCATCAGCATAACAATGCTCCCTGTTCTCCAGGGCCTGTCTTGCCTTTCTGGTTTTTACACATTTTGTGGATGTCCCTTTTGACCGGTGGGAAGTGATACTTCTTTGTAGTGCAGATTTGCATTGCCTGCTTGCTTGCTAGGCCAAAAAGGGCGTATGCGTTTTCTCCTGAATATATTCAAGAGAAAACGCATACGCCCTTTTTCTCCAAGTGCATCATTGTCGAAGTTGTTCCACTCTTCCTGTGTTTTAAAGGCGATTCCAACGTACTTCTTGAAATCTGTTTCCTGCTATTCTGCCTCGATTTCAACTCCGCCTCGTTCCCTTCCCTCAACAGATTTTTGGATGATAGTTGTCCTTTATTACTCGGCCAGTTTGTGAATTGCTGTGCCCCTGAGCTCCATTTTTCAACTCGTTTTTTGTGATCTGACCACAAGTCCAAAATTTTGGTTCAGGACCTATACTGGTTCCCAGTGGGTGGCTGAGACTTTGGTTAATTCTTCTTCCTGCCCGGAAATTAGAGTGATATATGCCCGTCCAAATGCCTAACAGCTACTCTCTCATTGGTTCTCCCTCTTCCCTTTCATCCTCTGCCAAATTGGCAACCTGTGCGAACCAGGAGGTTAAAGGGGATGTCTCTCCAAGTTGCGAGATTGATAGTAAAGCAGATGGAAAGTGAAACCCGAGCAACAGGAGAGGGACTATTCGTTGAATTTTAGAAACCTTTCGTATTCACAGTGTGTCCTTTCTCTAGGTTTCCCGTACATGTTATAGCTGTAGTAATATTCCCTTTAACCTGGAGAGTTGGGACCCATTGATTGGGTGCCAGGCATTTGTGCTTTAAAGGGTCTGCATTTGCTCACCCATTCTCACCAATCCCCTCAGTCCCAAGTGACCAGCCTTATGCCACATCCAGCTGTCATTGTACATAGGGTCATTCCAGGTTTCATCAGAGACCCTGAAGGAATTGTAAAGAATTTCCCAGTTTTTTTGTTTTGTTTTTGAAATTCCTTTTTATAGTGGTTTTGAGCTGATTCTCGCTGCCATGTTTATGCCAGTCTAGACACACTTGATTCCCTTACGGAGACATATCAATACATAGGTTTTAAGATTCTTACTAGTCAGATATATTCCTCTGTGGGAAATATGGGGTATTGAGTCCCTTTCACTGAGGAAGGTGTAGGTCTTATCTATTCCATAGTTGGTTTTTGGAACGGTACCTGTGCTTATATCAAAATCTGGTTTTTTGCAGCACCCCACCTCTCCTTCCCCGTTAAGTAGGCATAAGAGTGTTTTCTAAATGCGAGACACTCTTCTCTTTCCTAACTCAGTTCAAGTGTAGCCATGTTTACAGGATCTTCATAAGTGATATCTTATGATAAGTTTCCTTTTTTGTGTGACTTATTTCACTTAGAATCATCGTACCTGAATCCACCCATTTTGCTGCTACTGGTCTTATGACATTGATTTCATGGCTGAGGGATATTCCATCGTACGTAAGTACCACAGTTTTTTGAACCATTTTTATATTTCCTGGGATATTTAAGGTGTACCCAAGTTGAGGTCCTTGTAAGCAGTGCAGCCCAAAATTTTGGGGTGGCTCTGTCTTATCGATTTTCAGTTTTCCCAAGGTATATTCCCTAGACTGGAAGTGCCCTTGGCTCTGTAGCTCTGTTGTTTACTTGTTTTAGGGAGCACAATGCACTCCTCCAGAGAGGCAGTTGGCAATTTACATCCCGCACATCAGCATAACAAGGCTCCCTGTTCTCCAGGGCCTGTCTTGCCTTTCTGGTTTTTACACATTTTGTGGATGTCCCTTTTGACCGGTGGGAAGTGATACTTCTTTGTAGTGCAGATTTGCATTGCCCGCTTGCTTGCTTGGCCAAAAAGGGCGTATGCGTTTTCTCCTGAATATATTCTGGAGAAAACGCATACGCCCTTTTTGGCCAAGTGCATCATTGTCGAAGTTGTGACCCTCTTCCTGTGTTTAAAGGCGATTCCAACATACTTCTTGAAATCTGTTTCCTGCTATTCTGCCTCGCTTTCAAGTCCCCCTCGTTGCCTTCCCTAAACAGATTTTTGGATGATAGTTGTCCTTTATTACTCGGCCAGTTTGTGAATTGCTGTGCCCCTGAGCTCCATTTTTCAACTCGTTTTTTGTGATCTGACCGCAAGTCCAAAATTTTGGTTCAGGACCTATACTGGTTCCCGGTGGGTGGCTGAGACTTTGGTTAATTCTTCTTCCTGCCCGGAAATTAGAGTGATATATGCCCATCCAAATGCCTAACAGCTACTCTCTCATTGGTTCTCCCTCTTCCCTTTCATCCTCTGCCAAATTGGCAACCTGTGCGAACCAGGAGGTTAAAGGGGATGTCTCTCCAAGTTGCGAGATTGATAGTAAAGCAGATGGAAAGTGAAACCCGAGCAACAGGAGAGGGACTATTCGTTGAATTTTAGAAACCTTTCGTATTCACAGTGTGTCCTTTCTCTAGGTTTCCCGTACATGTTATAGCTGTAGTAATATTCCCTTTAACCTGGAGAGTTGGGACCCATTGATTGGGTGCCAGGCATTTGTGCTTTAAAGGGTCTGCATTTGCTCACCCATTCTCACCAATCCTCTCAGTCCCAAGTGACCAGCCTTATGCCACATCCAGCTGTCATTGTACATAGGGTCATTCCAGGTTTCATCAGAGACCCTGAAGGAATTGTAAAGAATTTCCCAGTTTTTTTGTTTTGTTTTTGAAATTCCTTTTTATAGTGGTTTTGAGCTGATTCTCGCTGCCATGTTTATGCCAGTCTAGACACACTTGATTCCCTTACGGAGACATATCAATACATAGGTTTTAAGATTCTTACTAGTCAGATATATTCCTCTGCAGGAAATATGGGGTATTGAGTCCCTTTCACTGAGGAAGGTGTAGGTCTTGTCTATTCCATAGTTGGTTTTTGGAACGGTACCTGTGCTTATATCAAACTCTGGTTTTTTTGCAGCACCCCACCTCTCCTTCCCCCTTAAGCAGGCATAAGAGTGTTTTCTAAATGTGAGACACTGTTATCTTTCCTAACTCAGTTCAAGTGTAGCCATGTTTACAGGATCTTCATAAGTGATAACTTATGATAAGTTTCCTTTTCTGTGTGACTTATTTCACTTAGAATCATCGTACCTGAATCCACCCATTTTGCTGCTACTGGTCTTATGACATTGATTTCATGGCTGAGGGATATTCCATCGTACGTAAGTACCACAGTTTTTTGAACCATTTTTATATTTCCTGGGATATTTAAGGTGTACCCATGTTGAGGTCCTTGTAAGCAGTGCAGCCCAAAATTTTGGGGTGGCTCTGTCTTATCTATTTTCAGTTTTCCCAAGGTATATTCCCTAGACTGGAAGTGCCCTCGGCTCTGTAGCTCTGTTGTTTACTTGTTTTAGGGAGCACAATGCACTCCTCCAGAGAGGCAGTTGGCAATTTACATCCCGCACATCTGCATAACAAGGCTCCCTGTTCTCCAGGGCCTGTCTTGCCTTTCTGGTTTTTACACATTTTGTGGATGTCCCTTTTGACCAGTAGGAAGTGATACTTCTTTGTAGTGCAGATTTGCATTGCCCGCTTGCTTGCTTGGCCAAAAAGGGCATATGCGTTTTCTCCTGAATATATTCTGGAGAAAACGCATACGCCCTTTTTGGCCAAGTGCATCATTGTCGAAGTTGTGCCCCTCTTCGTGTGTTTAAAGGCGATTCGAATATACCTCTTGAAATCTGTTTCCTCCTATTCTGCCTCGCTTTCAAGTCCCCCACGTTGCCTTCCCTAAACAGATTTTTGGATGATAGTTGTCCTTTATTACTCGGCCAGTTTGTGAATTGCTGTGCCCCTGAGCTCCATTTTTCAACTCGTTTTTTTGTGAGCTGACCGCAAGTCCAAAATTTTGGTTCAGGGCCTATACTGGTTCCCGGTGGGTGGCTGAGACTTTGGTTAATTCTTATTCCTGCCCGGAAATTAGAGTGATATATGCCCGTCCAAATGCCTAACAGCTACTCTCTCATTGGTTCTCCCTCTTCCCTTTCATCCTCTCCCAAATTGGCAACCTGTGCGAACCAGGAGGTTAACGGGGATGTCTCTCCAAGTTGGGAGATTGATAGTAAAGCAGATGGAAAGTCAAACCCGAGCACCAGGAGAGGGACTATTCGTTGAGTTTTAGAAACCTTTCGTATTCACAGTGTGTCCTATCTCTAGGTTTCCCGTACATGTTATAGCTGTAGTAATATTACCTTTAACCTGGAGAGTTGGGACCCATGGAATGGGTGCCAGGCATTTGTGCTTTAAAGGGTCTGCATTTGCTCACCCAATCTCACCAATCCTCCCAGTCCCAAGTGTCCAGCCTTATGCCACATCCAGCTGTCGTTGTAGATAGGGTCATTCCAGGTTTCATCAGAGACCCTGAAGGAATTGTAAAGAATTTCCCAGTTTTTTTTTGTTTTTGTTTTTGAAATTCCTTTTTATAGTGGGTTTGAGCTGATTCTCGCTGCCATGTTTATGTCAGTCTAGACACACTGGATTCCCTTACGGAGTCATATCAATACATAGTTTTTAAGATTCTTACTAGTCAGATATATTCCTCTGCGGGAACTATGGGGTTTTGAGTCCCTTTCACTGAGGAAGGTGTAGGTCTTGTCTATTCCATAGTTGGTTTTTGGAACGGTACCTGTGCTTATATCAAACTCTGGCTTTATGCATCACCCCACCTCTCCTTCCCCCTTAAGCAGGCATAAGAGTTTTTTCTAAATGCGAGACACTGTTCTCTTTCCTAACTCAGTTCAAGTGTAGCCATGTTTACAGGATCTTCATAAGTGATATCTTATGATAAGTTTCTTTTTCTGTGTGACTTATTTCACTTAGAATCATCGTACCTGAATCCACCCATTTTGCTGCTACTGGTCTTATGACATTGATTTCATGGCTGAGGGATATTCCATCGTACGTAATACCACAATTTTTTAACCATTTTTATGTTTCCTGGGAAATTTAAGGTTTACCCAAGTAGAGGGCCTTGTAAGCAGTGCATCCCTAAATTTTGGGGTGGCTCTGTTTTATCGATTTTCAGTTTTCCCAAGGTATATTCCCTAGACTGGAAGTGCCCTTGGCTCTGTAGCTCTGTTGTTTATTTGTTTTAGGGAACACAATGCACTCCTCCAGAGAGACAGTTGGCAAGTTACATCCCACCCATCAGCATAACAAGGCTCCCTGTTCTCCAGGGCCTGTCTTGCCTTTCTGGTTTTTACACATTTTGTGGATGTCCCTTTTGACCGGTGGGAAGTGATATTTCTTTGTAGTGCAGATTTGCATTGCCCAATTGCTTGCTTGGCCAAAAAGGGCGTATGTGTTTTCTCCTGAATATATTCTGGAGAAAACGCATACGCCCTTTTAGGCCAAGTGCATCATTGTCGAAGTTGTGCCCCTCTTCCTGTGCTTTAAAGGCGATTCCAACATACTTCTTGAAATCTGTTTCCTGCTATTCTGCCTCGCTTTCAAGTCCGCCTCGTTGCTTTCCCTAAAGAGATTTTTGGACGATAGTTGTCCTTTATTACTCGGCCAGTTTGTGAATTGCTGTGCCCCTGAGCTCCATTTCTCAACTCGTTTTTTGTGAGCTGACCGCAAGTCCAAAATTTTGGTTCTGGACCTATACTGGTTCCCTGTGGGTGGCTGAGACTTTGGTTAATTCTTCTTCCTGCCGGGAAATTAGAGTGATATGTGTCCGTCCAAATGCCTAACAGCTACTCTCTCATTGGTTCTCCCTCTTCCCTTTCATCCTCTGCCATATTGGCAACCTGTGCGAACCAGGAGGTTAAAGGGGCTGTCTCTCCAATTTGGGAGGTTGATAGGAAAGCAGATGGAAAGTCAAACCGGAGCACCAGGAGAGGGACTATTCGTTGAGTTTTGGAAACCTTTCGTATTCACAGTGTGTCCGTTCTGTAGGTTTCCCGAACATGTTATAACTGTAGTAATATTCCCTTCAACCTGGAGAGTTGGGACCCATGGAATGGGTGCCAGGCATTTGTGCTTTAAAGGGTCTGCATTTGCTCACCCAATCTCATCAATCGTCTCAGTCCCAAGTGTCCCTCCTTATGCCACATCCAGCTGTCATTGTAGATAGGGTCATTCCAGGTTTCATCAGAAACCCTGAAGGAATTGTAAAGAATTTCCCAGTTTTTTTGTTTTGCTTTTGAATTTCCTTTTTATAGTGGGTTTGAGCTGATTCTCGCTGCCATGTTTATGCCAGTCTAGACACACTTGATTCCCTTACGGAGACATATCAATACATAGGTTTTAAGATTCTTACTAGTCAGATATATTCCTCTGTGGGAAATATGGGGTTTTGAGTCCCTTTCACTGAGGAAGGTGTAGGTCTTGTCTATTCCATAGTTGGTTTTTGGAATGGTACCTGTGCTTATATCAAACTCTGGTTTTATGCATCACCCCACCTCTCCTTCCCCCTTAAGCAGGCATAAGAGTGTTTTCTAAATGTGAGTCACTGTTCTCTTTCCTAACTCAGTTCAAGTGTAGCCATGTTTACAGGATCTTCATAAGTGATATCTTATGATTAGTTTCTTTTTCTGTGTGACTTATTTCACTTAGAATCATCGTACCTGAATCCACCCATTTTGCTGCTACTGGTCTTATGACATTGATTTCATGGCTGAGGGATATTCCATCGTACGTAATTCCCACAATTTTTTGAACCATTTTTATATTTCCTGTGATATTTAAGGTGTAAACAAGTTGACGTCCTTGTAAGCATTGCAGCCCTAAATTTTGGTGTGGCTCTGTCTTATTGATTTTCAGTTTTCCCAAGGTATATTCCCTAGACTGGAAGTGCCCTTGGCTCTGTAGCTCTGTTGTTTACTTGTTTTAGGGAACACAATGCACTCCTCCAGAGAGGCAGTTGGCAATTTACATCCCGCCCATCAGCATAACAAGACTCCCTGTTCTCCAGGGCCTGTCTTGCCTTTCTGGTTTCTACACATTTTGTGGATATCCCTTTTGACCGGTGGGAAGTGATACTTCTTTGTAGTGCAGATTTGCATTGCCCTCTTGCTTGCTTGACCAAAAAGGGCGTATGCTTTTTCTCCTGAATATATTCAGGAGAAAACGCATACGCCCTTTTAGGCCAAGTGCATCATTGTCAAAGTTGTGCCCCTCTTCCTGTGCTTTAAAGGCGATTCCAACGTACCTCTTCAAATGTGTTTCCTGCTATTCTCCCTCGCTTTCAAGTCCGCCTCGTTGCCTTCCCTCAACAGATTTTTGGACGATAGTTGTCCTTTATTACTCGGCCAGTTTGTGAATTGCTGTGCCCCTGAGCTCCATTTTTCAACTCGTTTTTGGTGAGCTGACCGCAAGTCCAAAATTTTGGTTCAGGACCTATGCTGGTTCACGGTGGGTGGCTGAGACTTTGGTTAATTCTACTTCCTGCCGGGAAATTACAGTGATATGTGCCCGTTTGAATGCCTAACAGCTACTCTCTCATTGGTTATCCCTCTTCCCTTTCATCCTCTGCCAAATTGGCAACCTGTGCGAACCAGGAGGTTAAAGGGGCTGTCTCTCCAAGTTGGGAGGTTGATAGTAAACCAGATGGAAAGTCAACCCGGAGCATCAGATGAGGGACTATTCGTTGAGTTTTAGAAACCTTTCGTATTCACAGTGTGTCCGTTCTCTAGGTTTTCCGTACGTGTTATAGCTGTATTAATACTCCCTTCAACCTGGAGAGTTGGGACCCATGGAATGGGTGCCAGGCATTTGTGCTTTAAAGGGTCTGCATTTGCTCACCCAATCTCATCAATCGTCTCAGTCCCAAGTGTCCCTCCTTATGCCACATCCAGCTGTCATTGTAGATAGGGTCATTCCAGGTTTCATCAGAGACCCTGAAGGAATTGTAAAGAATTTCCCAGTTTTTTTGTTTTGTTTTTGAATTTCCTTTTTATAGTGGGTTTGAGCTGATTCTCGCTGCCATGTTTATGCCAGTCTAGACACACTTGATTCCCTTACAGAAACATATCAATACATAGGTTTTAAGATTCTTACTAGTCAGATATATTCCTCTGCGGGAAATATGGGGTTTTGAGTCCCTTTCACTGAGGAAGGTGTAGGTCTTGACTATTCCATAGTTGGTTTTTGGAATGGTACCTGTGCTTATATCAACTCTGGTTTTATGCATCACCCCACCTCTCCATCCCCCTTAAGCAGGCATAAGAGTGTTTTCTAAATGTGAGACACTGTTCTCTTTCCTAACTCAGTTCAAGTGTAGCCATGTTTACAGGATCTTCATAAGTGATATCTTATGATAAGTTTCTTTTTCTGTGTGACTTATTTCACTTAGAATCATCGTACCTGAATCCACCCATTTTGCTGCTACTGGTCTTATGACATTGATTTCATGGCTGAGGGATATTCCATCGTACGTAAATACCACAATTTTTTGAACCATTTTTATATTTCCTGGGATATTTAAGGTGTACCCAAGTTGAGGTCCTTGTAAGCAGTGCAGCCCTAAATTTTGGGGTGGCTCTGTCTTATTGATTATCAGGTTACCCAAGGTATATTCCCTGGACTGGAAGTGCCCTTGGCTCTGTAGCTCTGTTCTTTACTTGTTTTAGGGAACACAATGTACTCCTCCAGAGAGGCAGTTGGCAATTTACATCCTGCCCATCAGCATAACAAGGCTCCCTTTTCTCCAGGGCCTGTCTTGCCTTTCTGGTTTTTACACATTTTGTGGATGTCCCTTTTGACTGGTGGGAAGTGATACTTCTTTGTAGTGCAGATTTGCTTTGCCCTCTTGCTTGCTTGGGCAAAAAGGGTGTATGCGTTTTCTCCTGAAGGAGAAAACGCATACGCCCTTTTTGGCCAAGTGCATCATTGTCGAAGTTGTGCCCCTCTTCCTGTGCTTTAAAGGCGATTCCAACGTACCTCTTGAAATCTGTTTCCTGCTATTCTGCCTCGCTTTCAAGTCCGCCTCGTTGCCTTCCCTCAACAGATTTTTGGACGATAGTTGACCTTTATTACTCGGCCAGTTTGTGAATTGCTGTGCCCCTGAGCTCCATTTTTCAACTCGTTTTTTGTGAGCTGACCGCATGTCCAAAATTTTGGTTCAGGACCTATGCTGGTTCCCGGTGGGTGGCTGAGACTTTGGTTAATTCTTCTTCCTGCCGGGAAATTACAGTGATATGTGCCCGTTTGAATGCCTAACAGCTACTCTCTCATTGGTTATCCCTCTTCCCTTTCATCCTCTGCCAAATTGGCAACCTGTGCGAACCAGGAGGTTAAAGGGGATGTCTCTCCAAGTTGCGAGATTGATAGTAAAGCAGATAGAAAGTGAAACCCGAGCAACAGGAGAGGGACTATTCGTTGAATTTTAGAAACCTTTCGTATTCACAGTGTGTCCTTTCTCTAGGTTTCCCGTACATGTTATAGCTGTAGTAATATTCCCTTTAACCTGGAGAGTTGGGACCCATTGATTGGGTGCCAGGCATTTGTGCTTTAAAGGGTCTGCATTTGCTCACCCATTCTCACCAATCCTCTCAGTCCCAAGTGACCAGCCTTATGCCACATCCAGCTGTCATTGTACATAGGGTCATTCCAGGTTTCATCAGAAACCCTGAAGGAATTGTAAAGAATTTCCCAGTTTTTTTGTTTTGTTTTTGAAATTCCTTTTTATAGTGGTTTTGAGCTGATTCTCGCTGCCATGTTTATGCCAGTCTAGACACACTTGATTCCCTTACGGAGACATATCAATACATAGGTTTTAAGATTCTTACTAGTCAGATATATTCCTCTGCGGGAAATATGGGGTTTTGAGTCCCTTTCACTGAGGAAGGTGTAGGTCTTGTCTATTCCATAGTTGGTTTTTGGAACGGTACCTGTGCTTATATCAAAATCTGGTTTTTTGCAGCACCCCACCTCTCCTTCCCCGTTAAGTAGGCATAAGAGTGTTTTCTAAATGTGAGACACTCTTCTCTTTCCTAACTCAGTTCAAGTGTAGCCATGTTTACAGGATCTTCATAAGTGATATCTTATGATAAGTTTCCTTTTTTGTGTGACTTATTTCACTTAGAATCATCGTACCTGAATCCACCCATTTTGCTGCTACTGGTCTTATGACATTGATTTCATGGCTGAGGGATATTCCATCGTACGTAAGTACCACAGTTTTTTGAACCATTTTTATATTTCCTGGGATATTTAAGGTGTACCCAAGTTGAGGTCCTTGTAAGCAGTGCAGCCCAAAATTTTGGGGTGGCTCTGTCTTATCGATTTTCAGTTTTCCCAAGGTATATTCCCTAGACTGGAAGTGCCCTTGGCTCTGTAGCTCTGTTGTTTACTTGTTTTAGGGAGCACAATGCACTCCTCCAGAGAGGCAGTTGGCAATTTACATCCCGCACATCAGCATAACAAGGCTCCCTGTTCTCCAGGGCCTGTCTTGCCTTTCTGGTTTTTACACATTTTGTGGATGTCCCTTTTGACCGGTGGGAAGTGATACTTCTTTGTAGTGCAGATTTGCATTGCCCGCTTGCTTGCTTGGCCAAAAAGGGCGTATGCGTTTTCTCCTGAATATATTCTGGAGAAAACGCATACGCCCTTTTTGGCCAAGTGCATCATTGTCGAAGTTGTGACCCTCTTCCTGTGTTTAAAGGCGATTCCATAATACCTCTTGAAATCTGTTTCCTGCTATTCTGCCTCGCTTTCAAGTCCCCCTCGTTGCCTTCCCTAAACAGATTTTTGGATGATAGTTGTCCTTTATTACTCGGCCAGTTTGTGAATTGCTGTGCCCCTGAGCTCCATTTTTCAACTCGTTTTTTGTGATCTGACCGCAAGTCCAAAATTTTGGTTCAGGACCTATACTGGTTCCCGGTGGGTGGCTGAGACTTTGGTTAATTCTTCTTCCTGCCCGGAAATTAGAGTGATATATGCCCGTCCAAATGCCTAACAGCTACTCTCTCATTGGTTCTCCCTCTTCCCTTTCATCCTCTGCCAAATTGGCAACCTGTGCGAACCAGGAGGTTAAAGGGGATGTCTCTCCAAGTTGCGAGATTGATAGTAAAGCAGATGGAAAGTGACACCCGAGCAACAGGAGAGGGACTATTCGTTGAATTTTAGAAAACTTTCGTATTCACAGTGTGTCCTTTCTCTAGGTTTCCCATACATGTTATAGCTGTAGTAATATTACCTTTAACCTGGAGAGTTGGGACCCATGGAATGGGTGCCAGGCATTTGTGCTTTAAAGGGTCTGCATTTGCTCACCCAATCTCACCAATCCTCTCAGTCCCAAGTGTCCAGCCTTATGCCACATCCAGCTGTCATTGTAGATAGGGTCATTCCAGGTTTCATCAGAGACCCTGAAGGAATTGTAAAGAATTTCCCAGGTTTTTTTTTTTTGTTTTTGAAATTCCTTTTTATAGTGGGTTTGAGCTGATTCTCGCTGCCATGTTTATGCCAGTCTAGACACACTGGATTCCCTTACGGAGTCATATCAATACATAGTTTTTAAGATTCTTACTAGTCAGATATATTCCTCTGCGGGAAATATGGGGGTTTGAGTCCCTTTCACTGAGGAAGGTGTAGGTCTTGTCTATTCCATAGTTGGTTTTTGGAACGGTACCTGTGCTTATATCAAACTCTGGCTTTATGCATCACCCCACCTCTACTTCCCCTTTAAGCAGGCATAAGAGTTTTTTCTAAATGCGAGACACTGTTCTCTTTCCTAACTCAGTTCAAGTGTAGCCATGTTTACAGGATCTTCATAAGTGATATCTTATGATAAGTTTCTTTTTCTGTGTGACTTATTTCACTTAGAATCATCGTACCTGAATGCACCCATTTTGCTGCTACTGGTCTTATGACATTGATTTCATGGCTGAGGGATATTCCATCGTACGTAATACCACAATTTTTTAACCATTTTTATGTTTCCTGGGAAATTTAAGGTTTACCCAAGTAGAGGGCCTTGTAAGCAGTGCATCCCTAAATTTTGGGGTGGCTCTGTTTTATCGATTTTCAGTTTTCCCAAGGTATATTCCCTAGACTGGAAGTGCCCTTGGCTCTGTAGCTCTGTTGTTTATTTGTTTTAGGGAACACAATGCACTCCTCCAGAGAGACAGTTGGCAAGTTACATCCCACCCATCAGCATAACAAGGCTCCCTGTTCTCCAGGGCCTGTCTTGCCTTTCTGGTTTTTACACATTTTGTGGATGTCCCTTTTGACCGGTGGGAAGTGATATTTCTTTGTAGTGCAGATTTGCATTGCCCAATTGCTTGCTTGGCCAAAAAGGGCGTATGTGTTTTCTCCTGAATATATTCTGGAGAAAACGCATACGCCCTTTTAGGCCAAGTGCATCATTGTCGAAGTTGTGCCCCTCTTCCTGTGCTTTAAAGGCGATTCCAACATACTTCTTGAAATCTGTTTCCTGCTATTCTACCTCGCTTTCAAGTCCGCCTCGTTGCTTTCCCTAAAGAGATTTTTGGACGATAGTTGTCCTTTATTACTCGGCCAGTTTGTGAATTGCTGTGCCCCTGAGCTCCATTTCTCAACTCGTTTTTTGTGAGCTGACCGCAAGTCCAAAATTTTGGTTCTGGACCTATACTGGTTCCCTGTGGGTGGCTGAGACTTTGGTTAATTCTTCTTCCTGCCGGGAAATTAGAGTGATATGTGCCCGTCCAAATGCCTAACAGCTACTCTCTCATTGGTTCTCCCTCTTCCCTTTCATCCTCTGCCATATTGGCAACCTGTGCGAACCAGGAGGTTAAAGGGGCTGTCTCTCCAATTTGGGAGGTTGATAGGAAAGCAGATGGAAAGTCAAACCGGAGCACCAGGAGAGGGACTATTCGTTGAGTTTTGGAAACCTTTCGTATTCACAGTGTGTCCGTTCTGTAGGTTTCCCGAACATGTTATAACTGTAGTAATATTCCCTTCAACCTGGAGAGTTGGGACCCATGGAATGGGTGCCAGGCATTTGTGCTTTAAAGGGTCTGCATTTGCTCACCCAATCTCATCAATCGTCTCAGTCCCAAGTGTCCCTACTTATGCCACATCCAGTTGTCATTGTAGATAGGGTCATTCCAGGTTTCATCAGAAACCCTGAAGGAATTGTAAAGAATTTCCCAGTTTTTTTGTTTTGTTTTTGAATTTCCTTTTTATAGTGGGTTTGAGCTGATTCTCGCTGCCATGTTTATGCCAGTCTAGACACACTTGATTCCCTTACGGAGACATATCAATACATAGGTTTTAAGATTCTTACTAGTCAGATATATTCCTCTGCGGGAAATATGGGGTTTTGAGTCCCTTTCACTGAGGAAGGTGTAGGTCTTGTCTATTCCATAGTTGGTTTTTGGAACGGTACCTGTGCTTATATCAAAATCTGGTTTTTTGCAGCACCCCACCTCTCCTTCCCCGTTAAGTAGGCATAAGAGTGTTTTCTAAATGTGAGACACTCTTCTCTTTCCTAACTCAGTTCAAGTGTAGCCATGTTTACAGGATCTTCATAAGTGATATCTTATGATAAGTATCCTTTTTTGTGTGACTTATTTCACTTAGAATCATCGTACCTGAATCCACCCATTTTGCTGCTACTGGTCTTATGACATTGATTTCATGGCTGAGGGATATTCCATCGTACGTAAGTACCACAGTTTTTTGAACCATTTTTATATTTCCTGGGATATTTAAGGTGTACCCAAGTTGAGGTCCTTGTAAGCAGTGCAGCCCAAAATTTTGGGGTGGCTCTGTCTTATCGATTTTCAGTTTTCCCAAGGTATATTCCCTAGACTGGAAGTGCCCTTGGCTCTGTAGCTCTGTTGTTTACTTGTTTTAGGGAGCACAATGCACTCCTCCAGAGAGGCAGTTGGCAATTTACATCCCGCACATCAGCATAACAAGGCTCCCTGTTCTCCAGGGCCTGTCTTGCCTTTCTGGTTTTTACACATTTTGTGGATGTCCCTTTTGACCGGTGGGAAGTGATACTTCTTTGTAGTGCAGATTTGCATTGCCCGCTTGCTTGCTTGGCCAAAAAGGGCGTATGCGTTTTCTCCTGAATATATTCTGGAGAAAACGCATACGCCCTTTTTGGCCAAGTGCATCATTGTCGAAGTTGTGACCCTCTTCCTGTGTTTAAAGGCGATTCCAACATACTTCTTGAAATCTGTTTCCTGCTATTCTGCCTCGCTTTCAAGTCCCCCTCGTTGCCTTCCCTAAACAGATTTTTGGATGATAGTTGTCCTTTATTACTCGGCCAGTTTGTGAATTGCTGTGCCCCTGAGCTCCATTTTTCAACTCGTTTTTTGTGATCTGACCGCAAGTCCAAAATTTTGGTTCAGGACCTATACTGGTTCCCGGTGGGTGGCTGAGACTTTGGTTAATTCTTCTTCCTGCCCGGAAATTAGAGTGATATATGCCCGTCCAAATGCCTAACAGCTACTCTCTCATTGGTTCTCCCTCTTCCCTTTCATCCTCTGCCAAATTGGCAACCTGTGCGAACCAGGAGGTTAAAGGGGATGTCTCTCCAAGTTGCGAGATTGATAGTAAAGCAGATGGAAAGTGACACCCGAGCAACAGGAGAGGGACTATTCGTTGAATTTTAGAAAACTTTCGTATTCACAGTGTGTCCTTTCTCTAGGTTTCCCATACATGTTATAGCTGTAATAATATTACCTTTAACCTGGAGAGTTGGGACCCATGGAATGGGTGCCAGGCATTTGTGCTTTAAAGGGTCTGCATTTGCTCACCCAATCTCACCAATCCTCTCAGTCCCAAGTGTCCAGCCTTATGCCACATCCAGCTGTCATTGTAGATAGGGTCATTCCAGGTTTCATCAGAGACCCTGAAGGAATTGTAAAGAATTTCCCAGGTTTATTTTTTTTGTTTTTGAAATTCCTTTTTATAGTGGGTTTGAGCTGATTCTCGCTGCCATGTTTATGCCAGTCTAGACACACTGGATTCCCTTACGGAGTCATATCAATACATAGTTTTTAAGATTCTTACTAGTCAGATATATTCCTCTGCGGGAAATATGGGGGTTTGAGTCCCTTTCACTGAGGAAGGTGTAGGTCTTGTCTATTCCATAGTTGGTTTTTGGAACGGTACCTGTGCTTATATCAAACTCTGGCTTTATGCATCACCCCACCTCTCCTTCCCCCTTAAGCAGGCATAAGAGTTTTTTCTAAATGTGAGACACTGTTCTCTTTCCTAACTCAGTTCAAGTGTAGCCATGTTTACAGGATCTTCATAAGTGATATCTTATGATAAGTTTCTTTTTCTGTGTGACTTATTTCACTTAGAATCATCGTACCTGAATGCACCCATTTTGCTGCTACTGGTCTTATGACATTGATTTCATGGCTGAGGGATATTCCATCGTACGTAATACCACAATTTTTTAACCATTTTTATGTTTCCTGGGAAATTTAAGGTGTACCCAAGTAGAGGTCCTTGTAAGCAGTGCATCCCTAAATTTTGGGGTGGCTCTGTTTTATCGATTTTCAGTTTTCCCAAGGTATATTCCCTAGACTGGAAGTGCCCTTGGCTCTGTAGCTCTGTTGTTTATTTGTTTTAGGGAACACAATGCACTCCTCCAGAGAGACAGTTGGCAAGTTACATCCCGCCCATCAGCATAACAAGGCTCCCTGTTCTCCAGGGCCTGTCTTGCCTTTCTGGTTTTTACACATTTTGTGGATGTCCCTTTTGACCGGTGGGAAGTGATACTTCTTTGTAGTGCAGATTTGCATTGCCCACTTGCTTGCTTGGCCAAAAAGGGCGTATGCGTTTTCTCCTGAATATATTCAGGAGAAAACGCATACGCCCTTTTAGGCCAAGTGCATCATTGTCGAAGTTGTGCCCCTCTTCCTGTGCTTTAAAGGCGATTCCAACATACTTCTTGAAATCTGTTTCCTGCTATTCTGCCTCGCTTTCAAGTCCGCCTCGTTGCTTTCCCTAAAGAGATTTTTGGACGATAGTTGTCCTTTATTACTCGGCCAGTTTGTGAATTGCTGTGCCCCTGAGCTCCATTTCTCAACTCGTTTTTTGTGAGCTGACCGCAAGTCCAAAATTTTGGTTCTGGACCTATACTGGTTCCCTGTGGGTGGCTGAGACTTTGGTTAATTCTTCTTCCTGCCGGGAAATTAGAGTGATATGTGCCCGTCCAAATGCCTAACAGCTACTCTCTCATTGGTTCTCCCTCTTCCCTTTCATCCTCTGCCAAATTGGCAACCTGTGCGAACCAAGAGGTTAAAGGGGCTGTCTCTCCAATTTGGGAGGTTGATAGGAAAGCAGATGGAAAGTCAAACCGGAGCACCAGGAGAGGGACTATTCGTTGAGTTTTAGAAACCTTTCGTATTCACAGTGTGTCCGTTCTGTAGGTTTCCCGAACATGTTATAACTGTAGTAATATTCCCTTCAACCTGGAGAGTTGGGACCCATGGAATGGGTGCCAGGCATTTGTGCTTTAAAGGGTCTGCATTTGCTCACCCAATCTCAGCAATCATCTCAGTCCCAAGTGTCCAGCCTTATGCCACATCCAGCTGTCATTGTAGATAGGGTCATTCCAGGTTTCATCAGAAACCCTGAAGGAATTGTAAAGAATTTCCCAGTTTTTTTGTTTTGTTTTTGAAATTCCTTTTTATAGTGGGTTTGAGCTGATTCTCGCTTCCATGTTTATGCCAGTCTAGAGACACTTGATTCCCTTACGGAGACATATCAACACATAGGTTTTAAGATTCTTACTAGTCAGATATATTCCTCTGCGGGAAATATGGGGTTTTGAGTCCCTTTCACTGAGGAAGGTGTAGGTCTTGTCTATTCCATAGTTGGTTTTTGGAACGGTACCTGTGCTTATATCAAACTCTGGTTTTATGCATCACCCCACCTCTCCTTCCCCCTTAAGCAGGCATAAGAGTGTTTTCTAAATGTGAGACACTGTTCTCTTTCCTAACTCATTTCAAGTGTAGCCATGTTTACAGGATCTTCATAAGTGATATCTTATGATAAGTTTCTTTTTCTGTGTGACTTATTTCACTAAGGATCATCGTACCTGAATCCACCCATTTTGCTGCTACTGGTCTTATGACATTGATTTCATGGCTGAGGGATATTCCATCGTACGTAAGTACCACAATTTTTTGAACCATTTTTATATTTCCTGGGATATTTAAGGTGTACCCAAGTTGAGGTCCTTGTAAGCAGTGCAGCCCTAAATTTTGGGGTGGCTCTGTCTTATTGATTTTCAGTTTTCCCAAGGTATATTCCCTAGACTGGAAGTGCCCTTGGCTCTGTAGCTCTGTTCTTTACTTGTTTTAGGGAAAACAATGTACTCCTCCAGAGAGGCAGGTGGCAATGTACATCCCGCCAATCAGCATAACAAGGCTCCCTGTTCTCCAGGGCCTGTCTTGCCTTTCTGGTTTTTACACATTTTGTGGATGTCCCTTTTGACCGGTGGGAAGTGATACTTCTTTGTAGTGCAGATTTGCATTGCCCGCTTGCTTGCTTGGCCAAAAAGGGCGTATGCGTTTTCTCCTGAATATATTCAGGAGAAAACGCATACGCCCTTTTTGGCCAAGTGCATCATTGTCGAAATTGTGTGCCTCTTCCTGTGCTTTAAAGGCGATTGCAACTTACCTCTTGAAATCTGTTTCCTGCTATTCTGCCTCGCTTTCAAGTCCGCCTCGTTGCCTTCCCTCAACAGATTTTTGGACGATAGTTGTCCTTTATTACTCGGCCAGTTTGTGAATTGCTGTGCTCCTGAGCTCCATTTTTCAACTCGTTTTTGGTGAGCGGACCGCACGTCCAAAATTTTGGTTCAATACCTATGCAGGTTCCCGGTGGGGGGCTGAGACTTTGGTTAATTCTTCTTCCTGCCGGGAAGTTAGAGTGATATGTGCCCGTCCAAATGCCTAACAGCTACTCTCTCATTGGTTCTCCCTCTTCCCTTTCATCCTCTGCCAAATTGGAAAACTGTGCGAACCAGGATGTTAAAGGGGCTGTCTCTCCAAGTAGGGAGATTGAGAGTAAAGCAGATGGAAAGTCAAACCGGAGCACCAGGAGAGGAACTATTCGTTGAGTTTTAGAAACCTTTCGTATTCACAGTGTGTCCGTTCTCTAGGTTTCCCGTACATGTTATAGCTGTACTAATACTCCCTTCAACCTGGAGAGTTGGGACCCATGGAATGGGTGCCAGGCATTTGTGCTTTAAAGGGTCTGCATTTGCTCACCCAATCTCATCAATCGTCTCAGTCCCAAGTGTCCCTCCTTATGCCACATCCAGCTGTCATTGTAGATAGGGTCATTCCAGGTTTCATCAGAGACCCTGAAGGAATTGTAAAGAATTTCCCAGTTTTTTTGTTTTGTTTTTGAATTTCCTTTTTATAGTGGGTTTGAGCTGATTCTCGCTGCCATGTTTATGCCAGTCTAGACACACTTGATTCCCTTACAGAGACATATCAATACATAGGTTTTAAGATTCTTACTAGTCAGATATATTCCTCTGCGGGAAATATGGGGTTTTGAGTCCCTTTCACTGAGGAAGGTGTAGGTCTTGTCTATTCCATAGTTGGTTTTTGGAATGGTACCTGTGCTTATATCAAACTCTGGTTTTATGCATCACCCCACCTCTCCTTCCCCCTTAAGCAGCCATAAGAGTGTTTTCTAAATGTGAGACACTGTTCTCTTTCCTAACTCAGTTCAAGTGTAGCCATGTTTACAGGATCTTCATAAGTGATATCTTATGATAAGTTTCTTTTTCTGTGTGACTTATTTCACTTAGAATCATCGTACCTGAATCCACCCATTTTGCTGCTACTGGTCTTATGACATTGATTTCATGGCTGAGGGATATTCCATCGTACGTAAGTACCACAATTTTTTGAATCATTTTTATATTTCCTGGGATATTTAAGGTGTACCCAAGTTGAGGTCCTTGTAAGCAGTGCAGCCCTAAATTTTGGGGTGGCTCTGTCTTATTGATTATCAGGTTTCCCAAGGTATATTCCCTGGACTGGAAGTGCCCTTGGCTCTGTAGCTCTGTTCTTTACTTGTTTTAGGGAACACAATGTACTCCTCCAGAGAGGCAGTTGGCAATTTACATCCCGCCCATCAGCATAACAAGGCTCCCTTTTCTCCAGGGCCTGTCTTGCCTTTCTGGTTTTTACACATTTTGTGGATGTCCCTTTTGACTGGTGGGAAGTGATACTTCTTTGTAGTGCAGATTTGCTTTGCCCTCTTGCTTGCTTGGGCAAAAAGGGTGTATGCGTTTTCTCCTGAAGGAGAAAACGCATACGCCCTTTTTGGCCAAGTGCATCATTGTCGAAGTTGTGCCCCTCTTCCTGTGCTTTAAAGGCGATTCCAACATACCTCTTGAAAACTGTTTCCTGCTATTCTGCCTCGCTTTCAAGTCCGCCTCGTTGCCTTCCCTCAACAGATTTTTGGACGATAGTTGACCTTTATTACTCGGCCAGTTTGTGAATTGCTGTGCCCCTGAGCTCCATTTTTCAACTCGTTTTTTGTGAGCTGACCGCATGTCCAAAATTTTGGTTCAGGACCTATACTGGTTCCCGGTGGGTGGCTGAGACTTTGGTTAATTCTTCTTCCTGCGTGATATTAGAGTGATATGTGCCCGTCCAAATGCCTAACAGCTACTCTCTCATTGGTTCTCCCTCTTCCCTTTCTTCCTCTGCCAAATTGGCAACCTGTGCGAACCAGGAGGTTAAAGGGGCTGTCTCTCCAAGTTGGGAGATTGATAGTAAAGCAGACGGAAAGTCAAACCGGAGCACCAGGAGAGGGACTATTCGTTGAGTTTTAGAAACCTTTCGTATTCACAGTGTGTCCGTTCTCTAGGTATCCCGTACATGTTATAACTGTAGTAATATTCCGTTCAGCCTGGAGAGTTGGGATCCATGGAATGTGTGCCATGCATTATTGCTTTAAAGGGTCTGCATTTGCTCACCCAATCTCACCAATCCTCTCAGTCCCAAGTGTCCAGCCTTATGCCACATCCAGCTGTCATTTTAGATAGGGTCATTCCAGGTTTCATCAGAGACCCTGAAGGAATTGTAAAGAATTTCCCAGTTTTTTTGTTTTGTTTTTGAAATTCCTTTTTATAGTGGGTTTGAGCTGATTCTCGCTGCCATGTTTATGCCAGTCTAGACACACTTGATTCCCTTACGGAGACATATCAATCCATAGGTTTTAAGATTCTTACTAGTCAGATATATTCCTCTGCGGGAAATATGGGTTTCTGAGTCCCTTTCACTGAGGAAGGTGTAGGTCTTGTCTATTCCATAGTTGGTTTTTGGAACGGTACCTGTGCTTGTATCACACTCTGGTTTTATGCATCACCCCACCTCTCCTTCCCCCTTAAGCAGGCATAAGAGTGTTTTCTAAATGTGAGACACTGTTCTATTTCCTAACTCAGTTCAAGTGTAGCCATGTTTACAGGATCTTCATAAGTGATATCTTATGATAAGTTTCTTTTTCTGTGTGACTTATTTCACTTAGAATCATTGTACCTGAATCCACCCATTTTGCTGCTACTGGTCTTATGACATTGATTTCATGGATGAGGGATATTCCATCGTACGTAAGTAACACAATTTTTTGAACCATTTTTATATTTCCTGGGATATTTAAGGTGTACCCAAGTTGAGGTCCTTGTAAGCAGTGCAGCCCTAAATTTTGGGGTGGATCTCTCTTATTGATTTTCAGTTTTACCAAGGAATATTCCCTACACTGGAAGTGCCCTTGGCTCTGTAGCTCTGTTGTTTACTTGTTTTAGGGAACAGAATGCACTCCTGCAGAGAGGCAGTTGGCAATTTACATCCCGCCCATCAGCATAACAAGGCTCCCTGTTCTCCTGGGCCTCTCTTGCCTTTCTGGTTTTTACAAATTTTGTGGATGTCCCTTTTGAACGGTGGGAAGTGATACTTCTTTGTAGTGCAGTTTTGCATTGCCCGCTTGCTTGCTTGGCCAAAATGGGCGTATGCATTTTCTCCTGAATATATTCAGGAGAAAACGCATATGCCCTTTTTGGCCAAGTGCATCATTGTCGAAGTTGTGCCCCTCTTCCTGTGCTTTAAAGGCGATTCCAACGTACCTCTTGAAATCTGTTTCCTGCTATTCTGCCTCGCTTTCAAGTCCGCCTCGTTGCCTTCCCTCAACAGATTTTTGGACGATAGTTGTCCTTTATTACTCGGCCAGTTTGTGAATTGCTGTGCCCCTGAGCTCCATTTTTCAACTCGTTTTTGGTGAGCTGACCGCAAGTCCAAAATTTTGGTTCAGGAACTTTGCTGGTTCCCGGTGGGTGGCTGACACTTTGGTTAATTCTTCTTCCTGCCGGGAAATTACAGTGATATGTGCCCGTCCAAATGCCTAACAGCTACTCTCTCATTGGTTCTCCCTCTTCCCTTTCATCCTCTGCCAAATTGGCAACCTGTGCGAACCAAGAGGTTAAAGGGGCTGTCTCTCCAAGTTGGGAAGTTGATAGTAAAGCAGATGGAAAGTCAAACCGGAGCACCAGGAGAGGGACTATTCGTTGAGTTTTAGAAACCTTTCGTATTCACAGTGTGTCCGTTCTCTAGGTTTCCCGTACATGTTATAGCTGTAATAATACTCCCTTCAACCTGGAGAGTTGAGACACATGGAATGGGTGCCAGGCATTTGTGCTTTAAAGGGTCTGCATTTACTCACCCAATCTCACCAATCATCTCAGTCCCAAGTGTCCCTCCTTATGCCATATCCAGCTGTCATTGTAGATAGGGTTATTCAAGGTTTCATCAGAGACTCTGAAGGAATTGTAAAGAATTTCCCAGTTTTTTTGTTTTGTTTTTGAAATTCCTTTTTATAGTGGGTTTGAGCTGATTCTCGCTGCCATGTTTATGCCAGTCTAGACACACTTGATTCCCTTACGTAGACATATCAATACATAGGTTTTAAGATTCTTACTAGTCAGATATATTCCTCTGCGGGAAATATGGGGTTTTGAGTCCCTTTCACTGAGGAAGGTGTAGGTCTTGTCTATTCCATAGTTGGTTTTTGGAACGGTACCTGTGCTTATATCAAACTCTGGTTTTACGTATCACCCCACCTCTCCTTCCCCCTTAAGCAGGCATAAGAGTGTTTTCTAAATGTGAGACACTGTTCTCTTTCCTAACTCAGCTCAAGTGTAGCCATGTTTACAGGATCTTTATAAGTGATATCTTATGATAAGTTTATTTTTCTGTGTGACTTATTTCACTTAGAATCATCGTACCTGAATCCACCCATTTTGCTGCTACTGGTCTTATGATATTGATTTCATGGCTGAGGGATATTCCATCGTACGTAAGTACCACAATTTTTTGAACCATTTTTATATTTCCTGGGATATTTAAGGTGTACCCAAGTTGAGGTCCTTGTAAGCAGTGCAGCCCTAATTTTTGGGGTGGCTCTGTCTTATTGATTTTCAGTTTTCCCAAGGTATATTCCCTAGACTGGAAGAGCCCTTGGCTCTATAGCTCTGTTCTTTACTTGTTTTAGGGAACACAATGTACTCCTCCAGAGAGGCAGTTTGCAATTTACCTCCCGCCCATCAGCATAACAAGGCTCCCTGTTCTCCAGGGCCTGTGTTGCCTTTCTGGTTTTTACACATTTTCCGGATGTCCCTTTTGACCAGTGGGAAGTGATACATCTTTGTAGTGCAGATTTGCATTGCCCGCTTCATTGCCTGGCCAAAAAGGGCTTATGCATTTTCTCCTGAATATATTCAGGAGAAAACGCATACGCCCTTTTTGGCCAAGTGCATCATTGTCGAAGTTGTGCCCCACTTCCTGTGCTTTAAAGGTGATTCCAACGTACCTCATGAAATCTGTTTCCTGCTATTCTGCCTTGCTATCAAGTCCGCCTCGTTGCCTTCCCTCAACAGATTTTTGCACGATAGTTGTCCTTTATTACTCGGCCAGCTTGTGAATTGCTGTGCCCCTGAGCTCCATTTTTCAACTCGTTTTTGGTGAGCTGACCGCAAGTCCAAAATTTTGGTCCAGGACCTATACTGTTTCCCGGTGGGTGGCTGAGACTTTGGTTAATTCATCTTCCTGTCCGGAAGTTAGAGTTATATGTTCCCGACCAAATGCCTAACAGCTACTCTCTCATTGGTTCTCCCTCTTCCCTTTCATCCTCTGCCAAATTGTAAACCTGTGAGAACCAGGAGGTTAAAGGGGCTGTCTCTCCAAGTTGGGAGATTGATAGTAAAGCAGATGGAAAGTCAAACCGGAGCACCAGAGAGGGACTATTCATTGAGTTTTAGAAACCTTTCGTATTCACAGTGTGTCCGTTCTCTAGGTTTCCCGTACATGTTATAACTGTAGTACTATTCCCTTCAACCTGGAGAGTTGGGACCCATGGAATGTGTGCCATGCATTATTGCTTTAAAGTGTCTGCATTTGCTCACCCAATCTCAGCAATCATCTCAGTCCCAAGTGTCCCGCCTTATGCCACATCCAGGTGTCGTTGTAGATACGGTCATTCCAGGTTTCATCAGAGACCCTGAAGGAATTGTACAGAATTTCCCAGTTTTTTTGTTTTGTTTTTGAAATTCCTATTTATAGTGGGTTTGAGCTGATTCTCGCTGCCATGTTTATGCCAGTCTAGACACACTTGATTCCCTTACGGAGACATATCAATACATAGGTTTTAAGATTCTTACTAGTCAGATATATTCTTCTGCGGGAAATATGGGATTTTGAGTCCCTTTCACTGAGGAAGGTGTAGGTCTTGTCTATTCCATAGTTGGTTTTTGGAACGGTACCTGTGCTTATATCAAACTCTGGTTTTATGCATCACCCCACCTCTCCTTCCCCCTTAAGCAGGCATAAGAGTGTTTTCTAAATGTGAGACACTGTTCTCTTTCCTAACTCAGTTCAAGTGTAGCCATATTTACAGGATCTTCATGAGTGATATCTTATGATAAGTTTCTTTTTCTGTGTGACTTATTTCACTTAGAATCACCGTACCTGAATCCACCCATTTTGCTGCTACTGGTCTTATGACATTGATTTCATGGCTGAGGGATATTCCATCGTACGTAAGTACCACAATTTTTTGAACCATTTTTATATTTCCTGGGATATTTAAGGTGTACCCAAGTTGAGGTCCTTGTAAGCAGTGCAGCCCTAAATTTTGGGGTGGCTCTGTCTTATTGATTTTCAGTTTTCCCAAGGTATATTCCCTAGACTGGAAGTGCCCTTGGCTCTGTAGCTCTGTTCTTTACTTGCTTTAGGGAACACAAGGTACTCCTCCAGAGAGGCAGTTGGCAATTTACATCCTGCCCATCAGCATAACAAGGCTCCCAGTTCTCCAGGGCCTGTCTTGCCTTTCTGGCTTTTACACATTTTGTGGATGTCCCTTTTGACCGGTGGGAAGTGATAGTTCTGTGTACTGCAGATTTGCATTGCCCGCTTGCTTGCTTGGCCAAAAAGGGCGTATGCGTTTTCTCCTGAATATATTCAGGAGAAAACGCATACGCCCTTTTTGGCCAAGTGCATCATTGTCGAAGTTGTGCCCCTCTTCCTGTGCTTTAAAGGTGATTCCAACGTACCTCTTGAAATCTGTTTCCTGCTATTCTGCCTCGCTTTCAAGTCCGCCTCGTTGCCTTCCCTCAACAGATTTTTGGACGATAGTTGTCCTTTATGACTCGGCCAGTTTGTGAATTGCTGTGCCCCTGAGCTCCATTTTTCAACTCGTTTTTTGTGAGCTGACCGCAAGTCCAAAATTTTGGTTCAGGATATATGCTGGTTCCCGGTGGGGGGCTGATACTTTGGTTACTTCTTCTTCCTGGCGGGAAGTTAGAGTGATATGTGCCCGTCCAAATGCCTAACAGCTACTCTCTCATTGGTTCTCCCTCTTCCCTTTCATCCTCTGCCAAATTGGAAACCTGTGCGAACCAGGATGTTAAAGTGGCTCTCTCTCCAAGTTGGGAGATTGATAGTAAAGCAGATGTAAAGTCAAACTGGAGCACCAGGAGAGGGACTATTCGTTGAGTTTTAGAAACCTTTCGTATTCACAGTGTGTCCGTTCTCTAGGTTTCCCGTACATGTTATAACCGTAGTAATATTCCCTTCAACCTGGAGAGTTGGGACCCATGGAATGGGTGCCAGGCATTTTTGCTTTAAAGAGTCTGCATTTGCTCACCCAATCTCACCAATCGTCTCAGTCCCAAGTGTCCCTCCTTATGCCACATCCAGCTGTCATTGTAGATAGGGTCATTCCAGGTTTCAACAGAGAACCTGAAGGGATTGTAAAGAATTTCCCAGTTTTTTTTGTTTTGTTTTTGAAATTCCTTTTTATAGTGGGTTTGAGCTGATTCTCGCTGCCATGTTTATGCCAGTCTAGACACACTTGATTCCCTTACGGAGACATATCAATACATAGGTTTTAAGATTCTTACTAGTCAGATATATTCCTCTGCGGGAAATATGGTGTTTTGAGTCCCTTTCACTGAGGAAGGTGTAGGTCTTTTCTATTCCATAGTTGGTTTTTGGAACGGTACCTGTGCTTATATCAAACTCTGGTTTTATGCATCACCCCACCTCTCCTTCCCCCTTAAGCAGCCATAAGTGTGTTTTCTAAATGTGAGACACTGTTCTCTTTCCTAACTCAGTTCAAGTGTAGCCATGTTTACATGATCTTCATAAGTGATATCTTATGATAAGTTTCTTTTTCTGTGTGACTTATTTCACTTAGAATCATCGTACCTGAATCCACCCATTTTGCTGCTACTCGTCCTATGACATTGATTTCATGGCTGAGGTATATTCCATCGTACGTAATTACCACAATTTTTTGAACCATTTTTATATTTCCTGGGATATTTAAGGTGTACCCAAGTTGAGGTCCTTGTAAGCAGTGCAGCCCTTAATTTTGGGGTGGCTCTGTCTTATTGATTTTCAGTTTTCCCAAGGTATATTCCCTAGACTGGAAGTGCCCTTGGCTCTGTAGCTCTGTTGTTTACTTGTTTTAGGGAACACAATGCATTCCTCCAGAGAGGCAGTTGGCAATTTACATCTCGCCCATCAGCATAACAAGGCTCCCTGTTCTCCAGGGCCTGTCTTGCCTTTCTGGTTTTTACACATTTTACGGATGTCCCTTTTGACCGGTTGGAAGTGTTACTTCTTTGTAGTGCAGATTTGCATTGTGAGGTTGCTTGGTTGGCCAAAATGGGCGTATGCGTTTTCTCCTGAATATATTCAGAAGAAAACGCATGTGCCCTTTATGGACAATTCCATAATTGTCGAAGTTGTGATGCTTTTCCTGTGTTTGAAGGTGATTCCAATGTACTTCTGGAAATCTGTTTCGTGCACTTCTGCCTCATTTTCATGTCCACCTCATGGCTTTCTCTCAACAGATTTTTGGAAGAGAGTAGTCCTTTATAACTCTGCAAGTTAGTGAATTGCTGTGCCCCTGAGCTCCATTTTTCAACTCGCGTTTTTGTGAGCTGACTGCCAATCCACAATTTTGCTTCTGGACCTATACTGGTTCCATTGGGGGGGCTGGCTCAGAGTTTGTTAATTCTTCTTCGTGATGGGAATTTAGAGTGACATGTGGCCATCCAAATGCCTACAGCTACTCTCTAATTGTTTCTCCCTCTTCCCTTATATCCTCTACACAACGTGCCAACTGTGCGAAACAGGAGATTATAGGTGCTGACTCTCCAATTTGGGAGATTGATACTAAAGCAGTTGGAATGTCAAACTGGTGCACAAGGAGAGAAAAAAATTAGTAGAGTTTTAGAAACCTTTCACCATCAGATGGTGTCCATTCTCTAGGTTTCCCATACATGTCATAACTGTAGTGATATTCCCTTGTACTTGGAGAGTTGGGAACCATGGAATGGGTGCCAGGTATTATTGCTTTAAACGGTCTGCATTTTCTCACCCAATCTCACCAATCCTCTCAGTCCCAAGTGACCAGCCTTATGCCACATCCAGGTGTCGTTTTAGATAGGGTCATTGTAAGTTTCATCAGAACCCCTGAAGGTATTGTGTAAGAATTTCACTGTTTATTTGTTTTGTTTTGAAATTCATTTTTATAGTGGGTTTGAGCTGATTCTCACTGCCGTGTTTATGTCGTTCTAGACACACTTGGTTACCTTATGGAGACATATCAATACATAGGTTTTAAGATTCTTACTAGTCAGATATACTACTCTGCGGGGAATAGGGTTGTTGAGCCCCGTTCAGTGAGGAAAGAGTAGGTCTTGTCTATTTTGTATTTGGATTATGCAACCGTACCTGTGCTAATATCAAACTCTGGTTTTATGCATCACCCCACTACTCCTTTCCTCTTGAGCAGGCATAAGAGTGTTTTCTAAATGTGAGACTCTTCTCTTTCCTAATTCAGTTCATGTGTAGCCATGTTTACAAGACCTTCATAAGTGATATCTTATGATAAGTTTCTTTTTCTGTGTGACTTATTTCAGTTAGAATCATCGTACATGAATCCACTCATTATGCTGCTACTGGCCTTATGACATTGATTTCATGGCTGAGGGATATTCCATTGTACGTATGTTCCACAATTTCTTTACAATTTTTGTCTTTCCTGGGATATTTAAGGTGTCCCGAAGTCGAGGTTCTTGTAAGCAGTGCTGCCCTATATTTTGGGTTGGCTGTGTCTTATTGATTTTCAATTTTCCCAAGGTATATTCCCATGACTGGAAGTGCCTTAGGTTGTGAAGCTCTGTTGTTTAATTCTTTTAGGGAACACAATGCACTCCTCCAGAGTGGCTGTTGGCCATCTACATCCCACCCATCAGCATAACAAGGCTCCCTGTTCTCCAGAGCCCCTCTTGCCTCTCTGGTTTTTACACATTTTACGGATATCCCTTTTGACTGGTGGGAAGTGATACTTCATTGTAGTGCAGATTTGCATTGTGAGGTTGCTTGGTTGGCCAAAATGGGTGTATGCGTTTTCTCCTGAATATATTCAGGAGAAAACGCATGCGCCCTTTATGGACAATTCCATAATTGTCGAAGTTGTGATGCTTTTCCTGTGTTTAAAGGTGATTCCAATGTACTTCTGGAAATCTGTTTCGTGCAAATCTCCATCATTTTCAAGTCCGCCTCATGGCTTTTCCTCAACAGATTTTTGGAAGAGAGTAGTCCTGTGTAACTCAGCAAGTTAGTGAATTGCTGTGCCCCTGAGCTCCATTTTTCAACTTGTGTTTTTGTGAGCTGACCTTAAACCCACAATTTTGCTTCAGGACCTATACTAGTTATGGGGGTGGGGCAGGCTGAGAGTTTGGTTAATTCTTCTTCGTGACGGGAAATTAGAGTTACATGTGGCCGTCCAAATGCCTACAGCTACTCTCTCTTTGGTTCTCCCTCTTCCCTTATATCCTCTGCACAATGTGCCAACTGTGCGAACCAGGAGGTTATAGGGGCTGACTCTCCAAGTTGGGAGATTGATATTAAAGCAGTTGGAATGTCAATCTGGAGCACATGGAGAGAAAAAAATTAGTAGAGTTTTAGAAACCTTTCACCATCAGAGGGTGTCCATTCTCTAGGTTTCCCATACATGTTATAACTGTAGTGATATTCCCTTCTACCTGGAGAGTTGGGAACCATGGAATCAGTGGCAGGCATTATTGCTTTAAAGCATCTGCATTTTCTCACCCTATCTCACCAATCCTCTCAGTCCCAAGTGATCAGCCTTATGCCACATCCAGCTGTTGTTGTAGATAGGGTCATTCCAAGTTTCATCAGAACCCCTGAAGGTATTGTGTAAGAATTTCACTGTTTTTTTGTTTTGTTTTGAAATTCCTTTTTATAGTGGGTTTGAGCTGATTCTCACTGTCGTGTTTATGTCATTCTAGACACACTTTGTTCCCTTATGGAGACATATCAATACATAGGTTTTAAGATCCTTACTAGTCAGATATATTTCTCTTTGGGGAATAGGGGTGTTGAGTCCCATTCACTGAGGAAGGAGTCGGGCTTGTCTCTTCTGTATTTGGATTATGGAACGGTACCTGTGTTAATATCAAACTCTGGTTTTCTGTGTCTCCCCACCTCTCCTTCACACTTAAGCAAGCATAAGAGTGTTTTCTAAATCTGAGACTCTGTTCTCTTTCCTAATTCAGTTCATATGTAGCCAGGTTTACAATCCCTTCATAAGTGATATCTTATATCAGAATGCACCATGGCCCTTGTCATAATAATGCTCCATGACCCCTGTCATCACAATGCTCCATTCCCTGGTTATCACAATGCTCCATGTCCCTTGTCATAACAATTCTCCACGTACTTGTCATCACAATGCTACATGACACTTCTCATCACAAAGTTACATGCTCGTTTCATCACAATTCTCCATGCACTTGTCATTGCAATGTTCCATGACCCCTGTCATAGCAAGCTCCAAGTGTTTGTCATCACAATGCTTCACGACTTTATCATCAAAATTCTCAATGGCACTTTTCATCACAATGTTCCGTACCCTTGTCATCACAATGCTCCATGCCCTTGTCATCACAATGCTCCATGACCCCTGTCATCACAATGCTCCCTGACACCTGTCATCACAATGCTTCATGCCCCTTGTCATTACAGTGCTCCATGATGCTCGTCATCACAATTACCCAAGGTCTTCTCATCACAATGCTCCACGGTTTTGCCATCACAATGCTCGATGCCCTGGCCATCTCAAAGCTCAATGTCCCTTGTCCTCATAATTCTCCATGTCCTTGTCATCACAATGCTCCTTGGCACTTCTCATCACAATGTTATATGCTCTTGTCATAACAATACTCCATGCACTTGTCATCGCAATGCTCCATGACCCCTGTCATAGGAAGCTCCATGCGCTTGTCATCACAATGTTTCATGACATGGACATTAAAATTATCAATGGCCATTGTCATCTCAATGCTCCATGCGCTTGTCATCACAATGCTCCTTTACCTTTGTCACAACAATCCTCCATGACACTTGGCATCACAATGCTCCGTGCTATTGTCATCACAATGGAACATGACATATGTCATCACAATGCTCCCTGACACCTGTCTTCACAATACTCCATGACCTTGTCATCACAATGCTCCATGCCCTTGTCATCACAATGTGCCATGCCCACTGTCATCAAAATAATCCATGAAACTTGTCAGACCAAAGCTCCATGCCACCTTTCATCACAATGCTCCATGAACCCTGTCATCACAATGCACCATGCCCATCATCATAATGCTTCATGCTCTTGTCATCACAATGAAATCAAAATGCTCCATGACCTCTGTCATCACAATGCTCCAAACCCTTGTGATCACAATGTTCCATAACACTTGTCATCACAACACCCCATGACGCTAGTCATCACAATTATCCATGGACTTCTCATGACAATGCCCCATGACATTTGTCATCACAATGCGCAATACACATGTCATCACAATGCTCCCTGACTCTTGCCATCAGTATGCTCCCTGAACCATTTCATGACAAGGCTCCATGCCTTTTTCATCACAATGATCCATGCCATTTTCATCACAATGCTCCAAGACCCCTGTAATCACAATGCTCCATGCCCTTGTCATCACAAAGCTCCATGATGCATGTCATCAGAATGCTCCATGGCCTTCTCATCACAATGATCCATGCCCTTGTCATCACAATGCTCCAAGACCCCTGTAATCACAATGGTCCATGCCCCTTTTCATCAGAATGCTCCATGAGACTTGTCATCACAAGGCTCCATGGTCTTCTCATCACAATGCTCCAGGACATTGTCATCAAAATGCCCCATTCCCTTATCATCACAATGCTCCATGACCCCTGTCATCACAATACTCCATGAACATTTTCAGCCCAATGCTCCATGACCTTCTCATCACAATGCTCCATGACCAATATCATCACAATTCTCCATGACCACAGCCATCACAACGCTCAATATCACCTGACAACACAATGATCCGGGACTCTTGTCATCACAATGCTCCATTCCCTAGTCATCACAATGCTCCATGACCCCTGTCATCACAATACTCCATGAACATTTTCAGCCCAATGCTCCATGACACTTGTCATCACAATGATGCATGCCCTTGTCATCCCAATGCTCCATGACCCCTGTAATCACAATGCTCCGTGACGCTTGTCATCACAGTGCTCCATGACACCTGTCATCACAATGCTCCATGCCTTTGTCAGCAAAATGCTACATGACCTTGTCATTACAATGTTCTATGCACTTGTCATCACAATACTCCATTTCCATTGCCATCACAATCCTCCATGAACCTTGGGATCACATTGCTCCATGCCCTTGTCATCACAATGCTCCATGCTCCTTGAAATCAAAATGATCCATGACCTCTGTCATCACAATGCTCCAAACCCTTGTGATCACAATGTTCCATAACACTTGTCATCACAATGCTCCATGATGCCTGTCATCACAATACTCCATGCCCTTTTCATCACAATGCTCCATGACCTTTGTCATCACAATTCTCGATACACTTGTCATCACAATGCTCCCTGACACTTGTCGTCAGAATGCTCCTTGAACCCTGTCACAAAAAGGCTCCATGCCTTTTTCATCAAAATGCACCCTGCCGTTTTAATCACAATGCTCCATGCCATTGTCATCAAAATACTCCACAAGCTTGTCATCAGAATGCTCCATGTCCCTTGTCATCACAATTTTCCATGCACTTGTCAGCACAATGCTCCCTGACCCTTGACATCACAATGCTCCAAGCCATTGTCATCACAATGCTCCATTACCTTTGTCATCAGAATCCTCCATGACACTTGGCATCACAATGCTCCATGGCATTGTCATCACAATGGGCCATTACATATGTCATCACAATGCTCCCTGACACCTGTCTTCACAATAATGAATGACCTGGTCATCACAATGCTCCATGCCCTTGTCAATCACAATGCGCCATTCCAACTGTCATCACAATAAGCAATGAAACTTATTAGACCAATGCTCCATGCCCTTGTCATCACAATGCCCCATGCCCTTGTTATCACAATGCTCCATGCCCTTGTCATCACAATGGTCCATGCCCTTGTCATCAACAGTCTCTGTGACCTTTTTAACCACAATGCTTCATGAACTTTTCATCACAATGCTCTTTGACCCTTGTCATCACAATGCTCTATGCCTTTCTCAGCACAATGCTCCATGACCCTTGTCATCACAATGCTCCATGCGCTTGTCAGCACAATGCTCCATGACCCATGTCATCACAATGCAACATGTGCTTGTCGTCACAGTGCTCCACAATCTTGTCATCACAATGCTCCATAAACCTTGTCATCACAATGCTCCATGCACTTCAAATCAAAATGCTCTCTCACCACTGATATCACAATGTTACATCACTATTCATCACAATACTCCCTCAACCCTGTCATCACAATGTTCCATGACTCCTGTCATCACAATGCTACATGCACTTATCATCACAATGTTCGATGATCCCTGACATCACAATGTTCCATAACCCCTGTCATCAAAATGCTCCATGACCCTTTTCATCAAAATGCTCCATGACCCCTGACATCACAATGTTACATAACGCCTCTCATCAAAATGTTCCATGACCCTTTTCATCAAATTGGTCCATAACAATGTCATCACAATGCTCCCTGCCCTTCTCATCACAATGCACCACGCCCTTGTCATCAAAATGCTCCATGACCTTTGTCATCACAAAGCTCCATGACCCTTGGCATCACAATACTCCATGCCATTGCCATCACAATACTCCATGAAACCTCTCATCACATTGTTCCATGCAGTTGTCATCAAAAAGCTCCATGGTGCTTGTCATCACACTGCTCGATGCCCTTCTCATCACAATGCTCCATGCCCTTGTCATTACAATCCTCCATGACCCATGTATCACTGTGTTCCGTGCCCTTGTCATCACAATGCTCCATGCCCACTCTCATCACAATAATCCATGAAACTTTTCAGACAAATGTTCCATGCCCTTGTCATCACAATGCTCCATTACCCCTGTCATAACAATGCTCCATGACCCCTGCCATCTCAAAGTTCCACGGCCTTGTCATCACAAGGCTCCATGACCCTTGTCATCACAATGCTCCAAGAACCCTGTAATCACAGTGCTACATGCCCTTGTCATCACAAAGCTCCATGATGCATGTCATCAGAATGCTCCATGCCCTTGCCATCACAATGCTCCATTACCCCTGTGATAACAATGCTCCATGACCCCTGACATCACGATGTTCCATGGCCTTGTCATCACAAGGCTCCATGACCCTTCTCATCACAATGCTACAAGACCCCTGTAATCACAATGCTCCATGTCCCTTTTTATCTCAATGATCCATGAACCCTGTCATCACAATGCGCCATGCCCATCATCATAATGCTTCAGGCTATTGTCATCACAATGAAATCAAAATTCTCCATGACCTCTGTCATAACACTGCTCCAAACCCTTGTGATCACAATATTCCATAACACTTGTCATCACAATGCCCCATGACGCTCGTCATCACAATTATCTATGGTCTTCTCATCACAATGCTCCAT
Source organism: Hyperoodon ampullatus (assembly GCF_949752795.1). Taxonomy (NCBI): domain Eukaryota; kingdom Metazoa; phylum Chordata; class Mammalia; order Artiodactyla; family Ziphiidae; genus Hyperoodon; species Hyperoodon ampullatus. The sequence goes on from NW_027640918.1 coordinate 588,467, forward strand.
GACCTTTGTCATCACAATGCTCAATACACTTGTCATCAAAATGCTCCCAGACACTTGTTCTCTGTATGCTCCTTGAACCCTGTCATGACAAGGCTCCATGCCTTTTTCATCACAATGATCCATGCCTTTTTCATCACAATGCTCCAAGACCCCTCTAATTACAATGCTCCATGCCCTTGTCATCACAAAGCTCAATGACGCATGTCATCAGACTGCTCCTTGGCCTTCTCATCACAATGTTCCATGCCCTTGTCATCACAATTTTCCAAGACACTCTAATCACAATGCTCCATGCCCCTTTTCATCAGTATGCTCCATGAGACTTGTCTCACAAGGCTCCATGGTTTTCTCATCACAATGCTCCAGCACCTTGTCATCACAATGCTTCACGACCTTGTCATGAAAATTTTCAATGTCCCTTGTCATCATAATGCTCCAAGCCCTAGTCATCACAATGCTCCATTATATTTGTCATCACAATCCTCCATTACATTTGGCATCACAATGCTCCATGCCATTGTCATCGCAATGGACCATGACATATGTCATCACAATGCTCCCTGACACCTGTCTTCACAATACTCCATGACCTTCTCATCACAATGCCCCATGCCCTTGTCATCACAATGCCCCATGCCCACTGTCATCACAATAATCTATTAAACTTGTCAGACCAATGCTCCATGCCCCTGTCATCACAATGCTCCATGCCCTTGTCATCACAATGCTCCATGACCCCTGTCATCACAATGCTCTGTGACTCCAGTCATCACAATGCTTCATAACATTTGTCATCACAGTGGTCCATGCCCACATCATCACAAGGCTCTGTGACCTTTGTAACCACAATACTCCATGAACTTTTCATCACAATGCTCCGTGACCCTTGTCATCACAATGCTCCATGCCTTTGTCAGAACAATGCTCCATGATCCTTGTCATCACAATGTGCCACGTGATTTTCATCACAACGGTCCACAACCTTGTCATCGTAATGCTCCATAAACCTTGTAATCACCATGCTCCATGAACTTCTCATCAAAATGCTCTCTCAACAGAGATATCACAATGTTCCATCACTAGTCATCACAATACTCCCTCACCCCTGTAATCACAATGTTCCATGACCCCTGTCATCACAATGCTACATCCCCTTATCATCACAATGTTCCATGACCCCTGACATCACAATGTTCCATAACACCTGTCATCAAAATGCTCCATGACCCTTTTCATCCCAAAGCTCCATGACCCCTGACATCACAATGTTCTATAACCCCTGTCATCAAAATGTTCCATTACATTTTTCATCAAATTGCTGCATGGCCCTGTCATCAAAATGCTCCCTGCCCTTCTCATCACAATGCACCACGCCCTTGACATCAAAATGCTCCATGACTTTTGTCATCACAAAGCTCCATAACCCTTGGAATCACAATGTTCCATGAACCCTCTCATCACATTGTTCCATGCTCTTGTCATCACAAAGCTCCATGACGCTTGTCAAAACAATGTTCGATGCCCTTCTCATCACAATGCTCCATGCACTTGTCATTACAATCCTCCATGACCCATGGATCACAGTGTTCCGTGACCTTGTCATCACAATGCTCCATGCCCACTCTCATCACAATAATCCATGAAACTTTTCAGACCAATGCTCCATGCCCTTCTCATCACAATGCTCCATTACCCCTGTCATAACAATGCTCCATGAACCCTGCCATCACAATGTTCCACACCATTGTCATCACAAGGCTCCATGACCCTTGTCATCACAATGCTCCAAGACCCCTGTAATCACAATGCTCCATGCCCTTGTCATCACAAAGCTCAATGACACGTGTCATCAGAATGCTCCATGGCCTTCTCATCACAATACTCCTTGCCCTTGTCATCACAATGCTCCAAGACCCCTGTAATCACAATGCTCCATGCCCCTTTTCATCTCAATGCTCCATGAACGCTGTCATCACAATGCACCATGCCCATCACCATAATGCTTCAGGCTATTGTCATCACAATGAAATCAAAATGCTCCATGACCTCTGTCATCACAATGCTCCAAACTCTTTTGATCACAATGTTCCATAAAACTTATCATCACAACACCCCATGACGCTCATCATCACAATTATCCATGGTCTTCTCATCAAAATGCTCCATGAACTTTGTCATCACAATGCTCAATACACTTGTCATTACAATGCTCCGTGACACTTGTCGTCAGTATGCTCCTTGAACCCTGTCATGACAAGGCTCCATGCCTTTTTCATAACAATGATCCATGCCATTTTCATCACAATGCTCCATGCCCTTGTCAGCACAAAGCTCCATGACGCATGTCATTAGAAAGCTCCATGGCCTTCTCATCACAATGCTCCATGCCCTTGTCATCACAATGCTCCAAGACCCCTGTAATCACAATGCTCCATGCACCTTTTCATCAGAATGTTCCATGAGAATTGTCATCACAAGGCTCCATGGACTTCCCATCACAATGCTCCAGGAACTTGTCATCACAGTGCTCAATTCCCTTCTCATTACAATGCTCCATGACCCCTGTCATCACAATACTCCATGAACATTTTCAGCCCAATGCTTCATGACCTTCTCATCACAATGCTCCATGACCCATATCATCACAATCCTCCATGACCACTGTCATCACAACACTCTATGACCCCTGACAACACAATGATCCGGGACTCTTGTCATCACAATGCTCCATTCCCTTGTCATCACAATGCTCCATGAACATTTTCAGCCCAATGCTCCATGACACTTGTCATCACAATGATCCATGCCCTTGTCATCCCAATGCTCCATGACCCCTGTAATCACAATGCTCCGTGACGCTTATCATCACAGTGCTCCATGACCCTTATCATCACAATTCTCCATGCCTGTGTCATCAAACTCCTACATGACCCAGTCATCACAATGCTCCATGAGCTTGTCATCGCAATACTCCATTACCATTTTCATCACAATCCTCCATGAACCTTGGGATCACATTGCTCCATGCCCTTGTCATCACAATGCTCCATGCTCCTTGAAATCAAAATGGTCCATGACCTCTGTCATCACAATGCTCCAACCCCTTGTGATCACAATGTTCCATAACACTTGTCATCACAACACTCCATGATGACTGTCATGACAATACTCCATGCACTTGTCGTCACAATGCTCCATGACCTTTGTCATCACAATTCTCAATACACTTGTCATCACAATGCTCCCTGACACTTGTCGTCAGAATACTCCTTGAACACTGTCATGAAAAGGCTCCATGCCTTTTTCATAAGAATGCTCCAGGCCCTTTTCATCACAACGCTCCATGTCATTGTCATCACAATACTCCACAAGCTTGTCATCAGAATGCTCCATGATCATTGTCTTCAGAATGCTCCATGACCCCTGTCATCACAATGCTCAATACCACTTGTCATTACAGTGTTCCATGACGCTCGTCATCACAATTATCCATGGTCTTCTCATCACAATGCCCCACGGTCTTGCCATCACAATGCTCCATGCCTTGGTCATCACGATGCTCCATGTCCCCAGTCATCACAATGCTCCATGACCCCTGTCATCACAATGCTCCATACCCCTTGTCATTACAGTGCTTCATGACGCTCGTCATCACAATTATCCATGGTCTTCTCATCACAATGCTCCACGGTCTTGCCATCACAATTCTCCTGGCCCTGTTCATCACAATGCTCCATGTCCCCTGTCATCACAATTATCCACGTTCTTGGCATCACTATGCTCCATGATACTTCTCATCACAGTGTTACATGTTTTGTCATCACAATTCTCTATGCACTTGTCATCACAATGCTCCATGACCCCTGTAATAGCAAGCTCCATGTGATTGTCATCACAATGCTTCATGAACATGTCATCAAAATTCTCAATGGCCCTTGATATCACAATGCTCCATGACCCTTGTCATCACAATGCTCCAAGCCCTTGTCATCAAAATGCTCCATGACCTTTGTGATCACAAAGCTCAATGACCCTTGTCATCACAATGCTGCATGCCATTGTCATCACAATGCTCCATGAACCCTCTCATCACATTGTTCCATGCCCTTGTCATCACAGGCTCCATGATGCTTTTCATCACAATGCTCGATGCCATTCTTATCACAATGCTCCATGCGCTTCTCATTACAATCCTCCATGACCCATGTATCACAGTGTTCCATGCCCTTGTCATCACAATGCTCCTTGCCCCCTCTCATCACAATAATCCATGAAACTTTTCAGAACAATGCTCCATGCCCTTGTCATCACAATGCTCCATTACCCCTGTCATAACAATGCTCCATGACCCCTGCCATCACAATGTTCCACAGCCTTGTCATCACAAGGCTCCATGACCCTTGTCATCACAATGCTCCAAGACCCCTGTAATCACAATGCTCCATGCACTTGTCATCACAAAGCTCCATGACGCATGTCAACAGAATGCTCCATGGCCTTCTCATTCACGATGTTCCATGCATTTGTCATCACAATGCTCCTAGACTCCTGTAATCGCAATGCTCCATGCCCCTTTTCATCTCAATGCTCCATGAACCCTGTCATCACAATGCACCATGCCCATCATCATAATGCTTCAGGCTATTGTCATCACAATGAAACCACAATGCTCCATGACCTCTGTCATCACAATGCTCCAAATCCTTGTGATCAATATGTTCCATAACACTTATCATCACAACGCCCCATGACGCTCGTCATCACAATTATCCATGGTCTTCGCATCACAATGCTCCATGACCTTTGTCATCACAATACTCAATACCCTTGTCATCACAATGCTCCCTGACACTTGTTGTCAGTTTGCTCCTTGAACCCTGTCATGACAAGGCTCCATGCCCTTTTCATCACAAAGCTCCATGATGCATATCATCAGAACGCTCCATGGCCTTCTCATCCCAATGCTCCATGCCCTTGTCATCACAATGCTCCAAGACCCCTGTAATCACAATGCTCCATCGCACTTTTCATCAGAATGCTGCATGAGACTTGTCATCACAAGGCTCCATGGTCTTCTCATCACAGTGCTCCAGTACCTTGTCATCACAATGCTCCATGACCCCTGTCATCACAGTACTCCATGGACATTTTCAGCCCTATGATCCATGACCTTCTCATCACAATGCGCCATGACCCCTGTCATCACAATGCTCCATGACCACTGTCATCACAACGCTCCATGAACCCTGACAACACAATGATCCGGGACTCTTGTCATTAAAATGCTCCATGACCATTGTCATCACAATGATCCATGCACTTGTCATCCCAATGCTCCATGACCCCTGTAATCACTATGCTGCGTGATGCTTGTCATCACAGTGCTCCATGAACCTTGTCATCATAATGCTCCTTGTCTTTGTCAACAAAATGGTACATAATCTTCTCATCACAATTCTCCATGCGCTTGTCAACACAATCCTCCATGACCATTGGGATCACATTGCTTCATGCCCTTGCCATCTCTCTCTTGCCTTTCTGGTTTTTACAGATATTCGGATGTCCCTTTTGACCGGTGGTAAGTGACAATTCTTTGTAGTGTGGATTTGTATTGCACGCTTGCTTGATTGGCCAAAAAGGGCGTATGCATTTTCTTCTGAATATATTCAGGAGAAAAGGCATACGCCCTTTTTGGCCAAGTGCATCTCTGTCCAAGTTGGGATGCTTTTCCTGTGCTTTAAAGGCGATTCCAATTTACCTCTTGAAATATGTTTTGTGCAATTCTGCCTCATTTTCAAGGCCGCTTCATTGCCTTCCCTCAACAAATTTTTGGAAGAGAGTAGTCATTTATAAGTCTGCAGGTTTGTGAATTGCTGTGCCCCTGAGCTCCAATTTTCAAATCCCATCTTTGTGAGCTGGCCGCAAATCCACAATTTTGCTTCAGGACCTATACTGGTTCCAGGGTTCGCTATATTGGTTCCCTGTGGGTGGTTGAGGCTTTGGTTAATTCTTCTTCCTGCCAGGAAATTAGAGTGACATGTGCCCGTCCAAATGCCTACATCTACTCTCTGATTGGTTCTCCCTCTTCCCTTTCATCCTCTGCACAATTAGCAAACTGTGCGAACCAGGAGGTTATAGGGGCTGACTCTCCTAAGTTGGGAGATTGATAGTAAAGCAGTTGGAATGCCAAAGTGGAGCACAAGGAGAGGAAAAATTAGGAGAGTTTTAGAAACTTTTCGCCATCACAGGGTGTCCATTTTCTAGGTTTCCCATACATGTTATAATTGTAGTGATATACCCTTCTACCTGGAGATTTGGGACACATGGAATGGTGGCATGCATTACTACTTTAAAAGGTCTGCATTTTCTCTCCCAATCTCACCAGTCTTCTCAGTCCCAAGTGTCCAGCCTTATGTCTCATCCAGCTGTCTTTGCAGATTTGGTCATTCCAGGTTTCATCAGAACCCCTGAAGGAATTGTGTAAGAATTTCGCTGTTTTTTGGGGTTTTTTTGAAATTCATTTTATAATGGGGTTGAGCTGATTTTCACTGACGTGTTTATGCCAGTCTAGACACAATTGATTCCCTTACGGAGACATATCAATACATAGGTTTTAAGATTCTTAGTAGTCAGATATATTCCTCTGTGGGGCATAGGGGTGTTGAGTCCCGTTCACTGAGGAAGGTGTAGGTCTTGTCTATTCTGTATTTGGTTTATGGAATGGTACCTGTGCTAATATCAAACTCTGGTTTTATGCATCACCCCACCTCTCCTTTCCCCTGAAGCAGGCATAAGAGATTTTTGCTAAATGTGAGACTCTGTTCTCTTTCCTAATTCAGTTCATGTGTTGTGATATTGACATTCCCTCTATAAGTGATATCTTATGATAAGACTCTTTTTCTGTGTGACTAATTTCCCTTAAAATCATCATACCTAAATCCACTCATTATGCTGCTACTGGCCTTATATACATTGATTTCACGTCTGAGTGATATTCCGTTGTACAAAATTACCACAAGTTCTTTATGCATTTCTCTTTTTCCTGGGATATTTTAGGTGTACCAAAGTTGAGGTTCTTGTATGCAGAGCAGCCCTAAACTTTGGGGTGCCTGTGTCTTATTGACATTTAGTCTTCCCAAGTTATATGTCCATGAGTTGAAGTCCCCTTGCTCCGGGGCTTTGTATTTTAGATGTTTTAAAAACAGCATACACTTCTTCAGAGTGGCTCTTGGATATTTATACCCCACCCATCAGCGTGACTAGGCTCCCTGTTTTCCATGGCCTCTCCTGCATTTCTGGTTTGTACACATTTTTTGGATGGCCTTTCTGAGCAGTGGAAATTGAGACTTCTTTGTTGTGCGGATTTGCATTTCCCTCTTGCTTGGTTGGCCAAAACTCTGCATGTGTTTTTTCCTGAAGATATTCACGAAAAAAACGCATACACCCTTTTGCCCAACCGCATCATTTTAGAAATTCTGCTGCTTTTCATATGCTTTAAATGTGAGTACAATCTACCTTTTGAAATCTGTTTCCTGCAATTCTGCCTCTCATTCAGATCCCCTTCGTTACCTTACCTGAATATATTTTTGGACGTTGGTTATCATTTATATCTTTGCAGGTCTTTGAATTGTCTGCTCCTGAGCTCCATTTTGCAACTCGCTTTTTTTGTGAGCTGGCCGCCAAACCATTGGATTACTTCTGGCCCTATTCTGGTTCTGGGGAGGCAGGCTGAGCCTTTGGTTAATTCTTCTTCCTAATGGGAAATTAGAGTGACATGTGCCTGTCAAAACTCCTACAGCTAATCTCTCATTGGTTCCCCCTCTTCCCATTTATCCTCTGCACAAATTGCAAACTGTGTGAAACAGGAGGTTAAAGGTGCTGATTCTCCAAGTGGGGAGATTGTTAGTAATGTGGCTGGAATGGCGAACCCCAGCAGCAGGAGATCAAAAATGAGGTGCATTTTAGACACCTTTCCTGAGCACACGGTGCACATTCATCTCGGTTTCCCAGGCATGTTTTCGCTGTCAGAAGATTCCCTTGAACCTGCAGATTTGGGACCCATGGAATGGGTACCAGGCAGTAATACTTTAAAAGGTCTGCATTTCCTCACCCAGCCTCTCTAACATCTCTTAGCGTGCATAGCTTCCAGCCTTATATAATCATCCTGCTGTGGGTCTACATGTGTTCAATCCATGTTACATCGTAGCCCTTCAACAAAAGTTGTAAGAATTTTTGTCTGTCTCACTGTTTTTATAAATAGTTTTAAATTTATTTTTATATTGGTTACAGCTGATTTTCAAAGCTCTGTTTTTTGCTGCTGTACATCCACTTGATTCATGTACTGTGAGACAACAATAACTTCTTTTTCAGATGCTTACCAGTCATATGTATTATTTTCCAGTGACTTGAGTGGGCTGAGTGCAGTTCTTTGAGGTACCGTGTAGGCCTTGTCAGTTATTCAATTTGGTACTTGGAATGGTATCTTTGCTAATTTCAACCTCCTGGATAATACCTCACCATTCCCCACCTTTCCCATTTAGCAGCCTTATGTCTATTTTCTACATATTTGACTATGTTTCTGTTTTGTAATTTATTTCATGTGTAGCCATTTTTGATTCCACCTTTAAGTGACATCTTATGATATGTGTCTTTTTCTTTCTGACATATGTCACTCAGAATGATCGTATGTAACTCCTCCAGAGTTGTTACAACTGGCCTTATTTCATTGATTTCTGGATGAGTAATATTCCACTCTACATAAGTACCCCATCTCTTTTATCCATTTTATCCTTCCAGGGACATTTAGGTTATATCCAAGTTGAGGCCCTTTTTAACAGAGAGGTGGTAAACGTTCGGGTGCCTGTTTTCTGTCGATTTTTGTTTTTCCCAAGGTACACGCCCATGAGTGCAAGTGCCCTATGCTCTGTAGCTCATTTTTTAGATGTTTTAGCAAACACAATACACTTCTCCAGAGTGGCCGTTGGCAAATTACATTTCCACTATCAGCCTCACAGGGCTCCCTTTTCTCCTCGCCCTGTCCTGCATTTCTGGTGTTTACACTTTATGTGGATGGCCCTTCTGACTGATGTGAAGTGATACATTTTGTGTTATTGATTTCCAGTGCCCACCTGTTTGGTTGGATAAAAAGTGTGTATGGCCTTTACTTGAATATATTCAGAAAAAATGCATACACCCTTTTTGGCCAACTGCATCATTGGGGATGTTCAGCCCCTTTTCTTGTGCTTTAATGGGGAGTCCTTTCTACCTCTTCAATTCTGTTTCCTGCCACTCTCCCTTGCTTACAAGTCCTTTTCTGTGACTTACCTCAAGACATTTTTCGACGATAGATATTTTCAACTCTGCAGTTTCATGAATTTTAGTGCCCCTGAGTTCCATTTTTCAACTTGTGTTTTTGGAAACTGGACACAAAACAGCGGGATTTCCTCTAGCCCTATTCTGTTTCCGTGGGCAATTCTAGCCTTTGATGAATTTGTCTTCTGGATTGGAAATTAGAGTGGCATGTGCCTGTCCGAACACCTAAGACTTGTCTCTAAATTTTTCTCATCCTTCCGCTTCATCCTCTGGACAAATTCCAAACTGTGTGCAACAGGATGTTGACGGTGCTGATATCCCCAAGTGAGGAGATTGTTAGCAAATATGCTGGAGGGTTGAACCCGAGCACCAGGCGATGAGGAGATGAGGTGCCTTTTCCAAACTCTTTCCGATCAAATGGTGTACCATCCTCTAGGTGTTACAGGCATGTTTTAGCTGTAGGAAGGGTCCCGTGCATGTAAGGAGAACACCAGGGATTTTTCCAAATCAGTGCCTCCCCGAACCCCAAACTGGGGAATTTTTAAGCTACGGCTACACGTATGTCCTTTAAGGGCCTTGGGAAATAGGCAGAGCCCAAACTTTAGATGACTGAAATCTTCAGGGTCAGAAGCGCTCACCATCGGCCTTGCTTAGGTTACATTTTATCTGTCATTGATAGATGATGTCAATAAAAATATCTATTCTTTTTCAGATTATTTCCCCTTATAGGTTATTGCAAAATATTCAGTGTAGTTCCCTGTGCTATACAGTAGTTCCTTGTTGATGATCTATTTTTTTTTTTTTTTTGTGGTATGCGGGCCTCTCATTGTTGTGGCCTCTCCCGTTGCGGAGCACAGGCTCCAGATGCGGAGGCTCAGCGGCCCTGGCTCACAGGTCCAGCCGCTCCGTGGCATGTGGGATCTTCCTGGACCGGGGCATGAACCCATGTCCCCAGCATCGGCAGGCGGACTCTCAACCACTGCGCCACCAGGGAAGCCCGATGATCTATTTTATACATAGCAGTGTGTATGTGTTAATCCCAAACTGTTAATTTATCCCTTCTCCTACCTTTCCCCTTTGGTAATAATAAATTATAAGATTTTATACTTCTCAGAAATGGGGGAGCTGAAAGAGAGGTATCATTTTCAATGGAAAAGCATTCAAAACAAGATTGAAGCTTCAGCCAAGAGTATTCGATGTACATCCATGGAAATAAATCACTTCATTTCTCTAATGTTGACCTGACAAATAAGACAGACGTCTTCACTGAACTTGATTATAGGAAAGTGATGGAAATATCAAATGTAAGTCTTAGAAACATCTTATTTTACCCGAGCATTATACACTGCTCTATGTTAACTACAGTTTGGCTCACCCATCTGTTCATTGAAGTTACAATGTTCTCAATTTCTGTTACTGATCCTCCAGAGTGGACCCCAACAGGAGTCCCCGTGCCCAGTGTCATTGGAGCCAACAGATCAAGACTGAGTTTGGTTCAGAAGCAAAGGAAACATTATTTTGAAAACAGAATGGAGAGGTGAGAGCGTGCACTCCCCCATGGGCTGTGGGCTGGGCTGCTGTGTAGGGTCCCCGGCAGCGTCAGTGGGAGGGAGGGGATGTAGCTCTCGAGGACTGCGTTGGCTGCAGCTCAGGCTCTATGCCGCGGAGTCTGCATGGGACCCCTCTAGCTGAGGTGTCGACCCAGCCATTCTGCACTAGGAAATCGGGTCTGAAGTGCCGGGTGTGGGACCTCTGCATGCGGAACCCTAGGAGCACGTGAAATTAGACAAAGCACAAAGGAAAAACAGGTTAGACTTTATTTTATTGCCCAGATTCTCTTTTTATCTCCCAGGAATTTTTAATGAACGTTGCCGGAGACGAACACCTCCTCTGCTTTTTGTTCCGTTCCTTATTCTTGGGGTGTTGAGGGTGCAGACCCCTCTTTTGTAACTGCTTCATGCTGTGGTGGGAGCCCTGATACATGTGGGGAGGGGCAAAACGTCTCCACACCAGCCTCCTGGTGAGGTTGATTGTCCCAAGGCCTCCTGCCTCACTTCTCGTCCGCCTGAGCACCAGCATTGGAAGTGTTACAGATTCTAATGACCTTTAAGGGTCCAGGAAAGAGAGGCGCAGAGATGCTGCGTTGGCAGGTTTCACCCCACCCCACATATGTTCGGCGACCTTAGGCTGACAGTTTTTGTCAGACTAGATGCTCTGACGAGTAGTCTGTGCTTTCTTTAATTAGGTCCCTGAATTAATGTACAAACAGCACCATGTGTCAGAGCCCTGCCCGCGCAACTCCCATACAGTCCAGGGTCAGTGGTGGTCCAGGACCATGACGTCCACTGAGTCAACGGCCTTTAGAAGTAGCCAGCAGTCCAGCCGGTCATATTGGCCACCATCACCGCGGTGTCTGTAGGGTTTGCTATTGTGAAAGCATGATATACGTTTCCCCCACCAAGCTTATTAGCTCCCCTCTGGGTGCAGTAAGTCCTGCAAGCAGTAGTCTGCTCTTTCGGGGCATAGTCTTGTCGTTTTCTGAGAGAAACTCCAGGTCAAGTGATGGTCACACGAGTCATCTTGGGGGCCCGTTGCCCCCGTTTATCTCTCTGGAGGTTGGAGTTGGAGGGCCTCCTCACTCGTGGTCAGGGTGTCCACAGAGCGACCCCTGCAACTTCAGGGAATGATGGGTGGTTAGGATCACCACGTGGGGTCCTTTTCCCTTAGGAGGGAGCTGGCCTTGCGGGCTGCTGATTTCCAGCTTTTTAGATACCCCAGTATCCTGGCCTGATGAGTCGGTGGGCAAAGCCCTTGGTGACCATAGTTTATCATACCTGAAGAGCATTCTTGTGTTGCTCCATTTCAAGTGGTCCCAGTTTTTGCACTAAGGCTCCGAGGGCGATTAACCTTTGACCGGGTATGTAAAGGTCAAAGGGTTTAGCTAAATTAGGGAGTTCCTGGGCAAGGGTCTGTATTGACTGCTCTTTCCATTCTTGAAAGGCTCCTTCTGGATTCTATTCAAAAGGATCATCATCTTTTCGTGTCAGTGTTTCATGTAGAGGCCCAGCTATGACACTGTAGTTAGGGATCCAGATGCAGAAAACCTTGGCCTCCCCAGGAACCCCTAAGCTGTCTTCTAGTTGTAGAAGGGGTAAGGCTGCAAATGGCTTCTTCCCTATCCTGGGATGCGTTTCTCCGAATATCTGTGAGAATGAAGCCCAGGCATGTCACCTTAGCCTGGGATATTTGAGCGTTTTTCTTGGACACCTTCTATCCTTTCTTGGCTAGGTAGTTCAGAGGCGTCTTTAGTAGGCCTGGCGATCAGAATGTCATCTGCATATTGAAGGAGGGTTCCCTTTTACAGAGGTTGAACTTTAAGGTCTTTAGAGGACATTTCCCCAATGATGGTGTGGGGATTTTTGAACCATTGGGGCAGGACGGCCCAGCATTATTGCTTTTGTTGCATGTTGTGTCCTGCCACTCACAAGCCAAAAATTATTGTGACTCTGAGATGAATGGAATATAGAAGAAGGCATCATTGAAGTCTGATACAGAATGCCATGGCCTGGTGGAAGGTAGAATGACCAGCAGGGAGTAGGAAATAGGAGCTACTGGATGTATATCCTCGGTGGCTTCACTGACTGTCCTGATATCCTTTACCAGGTCTCCAGCAGCCCATGGGGCTCTCGTGGTCAGGCCAATCCCAGGATATGGAGCTCACCTGGGATGCACCCCTACCCCACAGCCCACGGGGCTCTCGTGGTCAAGTCCCTCCCAGGGTATGGAGCTCACCTCTGCAGCTACCCAGCAGCCCATGGGGCTCTCCTACTCAGGTCCTTCCCAGGATACGGAGCTCCCCTGGGCAGGTACCCCAGCAGGGCTGGACACACAGGAACTGTGCACATAGCCCACCTTGCAGAGAACCCCCAGATCACCTGTCGCTCACAGCTGACACAGAACACCTCAGAGCAGGACTTGAACTAACAAACAGCAGCTCTGACAGGTCTGTGACCATGGCTATCACTCTCTGCAGGCTCTTTCTGCCTGGTCTTCCAGACACTTCCACTGCAGCCAGGGCACCAGGCCTCTGTCTCCACCCACCATCATTCCTCTCCCTGACTCCTGGGTTCCTCTCATTAGGATAGGGTCTTCTTGAAGTTGTTTTCCACTCATGGACCAGATAAAATGATAAGAAAACAAGCCGCAGCTGCCGCCCCTTGTCTATCCTGACTCTCAAGAGCCCACACCTGTTCCTAGGGCCTGGCCCATTTAGCAAGTTTCATTTTCTGCAACTGTGAGCCCCTGAGGGGTGAGAATTGGCTGATTTTGGCAGCCTGAAACTGCCTGCCAGCCCTCCACAGGTGTGCCTGGGTTGAGGGCATTATAAACAGCTCTCCAGTGAGCGACAGCCCTTGTAGCTGTGACTGACGCCATATTCTCTGGCCCGTAGGCAGTGCCGGGGCTGTGCTGGTGGGAGGGATTGAGGGGCCGTGGCTTAGTGGGTGGCCCAGTGTGAGTGGGGCTCTGCTGGACTTTCTGCAGGAGTTGCCAGGCTGCCATCTGCTAAAGAAGAGGATGTGTCACCGATACCTGCCACTGGAATTTCTCCCCAGGCAGAGGTGAGGAAGTAAAAAAGCAGTGGGGGCCGTGGCAGGAGGGGTATCTCAGGCAGGGAAATGGAAAGCTTCCAGAAGAGCATCTGTGGCCAGGACCATCCTGACTGGCCTGCAGGCACCAAGTCGGCCTGTGTGCTGTCGCTGGTGTGGCTCCACAGCCCTTCCTCTAGGCTTGCAAGTTCTTGTACATATTCAGGTGTTTTAAATGGAAAGGGTGGGAAGAGTTCAGCTGCAGCAGGACTGGGGCTCAGCTCACGTTTACTCACAGATGCCTTGGCTCGGTCCCCCAGCTTTGCAATGAGGACCCTCCTTGCTTGGGGGGTGGGCTGCTGGCTGTATGGGAGATGATTCCCCACCTCTGACCAATTTCAGAATTGTTTACCGCTGGAACAAGTGCCCTGATAGGGTTTTCCTCTATCTGGTGGGTTCAGTTTTTTTTTTTCTTTTTTGGTTCATGTTAGATTTTATTCCTCTTTTATGTATTTATAGATATAAGCATGGAAATAATACATTCATATAAATACATCTGTGTGAAGGGAAGAACTTTTTCCTCTATTATTTTTAAATTTTAATTTTTTAAATTTTGAAATTTAATTTTATTTATTTTTTATACAGCAGGTTATTATTAGTTATGTATTTTATGCATATACATGTATACAGGTCAATCCCAATCTCCCAACTCATCCCAACACCACCACCCGATGGCTTCCCACACTTGGTGTCCATACGTGTGTTCTCTACCTCTGTCTCTATTTCTTCCTTGCAAACCAGTTCATCTGTACCATTTTTCTAGGTTCCACATATATGCATTAATATACAATATTTGTTTGTCTCTTTCTGACTTACTTCATTCTGTATAACACTCTCTAGATCCATCGACGTCTCTACAAATGACCCAGTTTCATTCCTTCTTATGGCTGAGTAATATTCCATTTTATATATGTACCACATCTTTATCCATTCGTCTGTCTGTGGGTATTTAGGTTGTTTCCATTACCTGGCTATCGTAAATAGTGCTGAAATCAGCATTGTGGTGAATGTGCCTTTTTGATTTATGGTTTTCTCTGGGTATATGCCCAGAAGTGGGATTGCTGGATCATATGGTAATTCTATTTTTGTTTTTTTAAGGAAACTCCATAATGTTCTCCATCGTGACTGTATCAATTTACATTTCCACCACTAGTGGAAGAGGGATCCTTTTGTCCACACCCTACCCAGAATTCGTTGTTTGTATATTTTCTGATGATGCCGATTCTAACAGGTGTGAGGTGATACCTCATTGTAGTTTTGATTTTCATTTCTCTAATAATTAGTGATGTTGAGAAGCTTTTCATGTGCGTCTTGGCCATCTCTGTGTCTTCTTTGAAGAAACGTCTCTTTAGATCTTCTGCCCATTTTTGTATTGGGTTGTTTGTTTTTTTAATATTAAGCTGCATGGGCTCTTTATATATATTGGAGATTAAACCTTTGTCCATTGATACGTTTGCAAATATTTTTGCTGATTCTAAAGGGATGCTTTTTGCCATTACCGTTTTTTTAACAAAAAAAGAAAGAAAGAAAAAGAAGCAGAACACTAATATGTGTAAAATATGCCTTTTGAAACTGTCGTTTTGAAATATGGACGTCCATTGAATTTTTTGGTCCATATATGAACCGAGGATTTGTTTTCAGGGCAGGTGTCATTTACAGGCCTGCAATGATTTTGAATATCAACTGACCATTAGCGCTGGGATTAAAGCTGCTGTTGTGTGAAACGGCCACAAGGTGGCAGCAGTTCTCCCTTACCAAATCTGGTTACTGGGGCAACAGAGCCTCAATGGAAGTCGTGTTCTAGATTGGAATTTAGAATGGAATGTGCCAGGAGAAAGCCCCTCAAGTTTGTGTGACTACTTCTTGTTCGTGTTTTTAATTTATTTTTTTATTTTTTATGACAGCAAATTTGATTACAATGTTTGGCTTGTTGTAGGTGTGGAAGATGTGGTTCTTTTACACATATACATATGTCTGTTCTTCCTGGGATCCTTTTCCCATGTACCTTATGACAGAATGTTGAGTAGTCTTCTCTTGGTATTCTGTAGGTCTTTGGTGATTATATATGTCACCTGTGTTTGTATATGTCTGTTAACCCCAATATCATAATGAAACCAATCCTCACACCTTTCCATTGGTGAACCATAAGTTTGTTGAATGAATCTGTGATTGCCCTTCTGCGTGGAAATATCTGCCCTGGTATCCATTTTTCGGTCACACCTATAAGAGATATGATATGATATGTGTCTTTCACTTTCAGACTTACTACAAGTCACGTGATTAACTCTAGACACACCTACGGTGCTGCAAATGGCATTGTGTCCTTTTATTCCTTGGCTTCTATTCTGCCTTAGTGAGGTCCATTTTCAACAATGTGATTCCCTGAGGGCTGAGGATTAGCTGACCTGGGTAGCCTGACCCTGCCGGCCGGCCCTCCCCAGGTGTGCCTGGGTTGAGGTCAATATAAACAGCGCTGCAGGCAGCAATAGCCCCTGAAGCTGTGCCTGACTCCATATTCTCTGCCCCGTCAGCAGTGTCGGGGCTGTGCTGGTGGGAGGGAGTGACGGGCCATGGCTTTGTGGGTGGCCCGGTGTGAGTGGGTCTCTGCTGGACTTTCTGCAGGAGTTGCCAGGCTTCCACCTGTAAAGAAGAGGATGTGTCACCCATACATTCCGCTGGAATTTCTCTCCGGAAATAGGTGAGGAAGGAAAAAAGCAGTGGGTGCCGGGAAAGGAGGGGTATCTCAGGCAGGGCAATGAAAAGCTTCCAGAAGAGCGCCCAGGGCCAGGACCATCCTGGCTGGCCTGCAGGCACCAAGTTGGCCTGCGTGCTGTCGCTGGTGTGGCTCCACAGCCCTTCCTCTAGGCTTTCAAGCCCTTGTACATATTCAGGTGTTTTACCTGGGAAGGGTGGGAAAAGTTCAACAGCAGCTGGCCTGGGGCTCAGCTCATGGTTACTCACAGATGCCTCGGCATGGCCCCCCGCTTTGCAATGAGGACGCTCCTTGCGTAGGAGTGCGCTGCTGGCTCTATGTGAGATGATTCCCCACCTCTGACCAATTTCAGAATTGTTTACCGCTGGAGCAAGTGCCCTGATAGGGTTTTCCTCTGTCTAACTCGTGGGTTCAGGTTTTTTTTTTCTTTTTTGGTTCAAGTTAGATTTTATTCCTCTTTTATGTATTTATAGATATAAGCATGGAAATAATTCATTCATATAAATACATCTGTGTGAAGGGAAGAACTTTTTTCTGTTTTATTTTTAAATTTTATTTTTAAAAATTTTGAAATTTAATTTTATTTATTTTTTATACAGCAGGTTATTATTAGTTATGTATTTTATGCATATACATGTATACAGGTCAATCCCAGTCTCCCAACTCATCCCAACACCACCTCCCCATGGCTTCCCACACTTGGTGTCCATACGTGTGTTATCTACCTCTGGGTCTCTATTTCTTCCCTGCAAACCAGTTCATCTGTACCGTATTTCTAGGTTCCACATATATGCATTAATGTACAATATTTGTTTTTCTCTTTCTGACTTACTTCATTCTGTATGACAGTCTCTAGATCCATCGACGTCTCTACAAAGGACCCAATTTCATTCCTTCTTATGGCTGAGTAATATTCCATTTTATATATGTACCACATCTTTAATCATTCGTCTGTCTGTGTTGATTTAGGTTGCTTCCATTACCTGGCTATTGTAAATAGTGCTGAAATGAGCATTGTGGTGAATGTGCCTTTTTGATTTATGGTTTTCTCTGGGTATATACCCAGAAGTGGGATTGCTGGATCATATGGTCATTCTATTTCTAGCTCTTTTTAAGGAAACTCCATACTGTTCTCCATAGTGACTGTATCAATTTACATTTCCACCAATAGTGGAAGAGGGATCCTTTTGTACACACCCTCCCCAGAATTCGTTGTTTGTAGATTTTCTGATGATGCCGATTCTAACAGGTGTGATGTGATACCTCATTGTAGTTTTGATTTACATTTCTCTAATAATTAGTGATGTTGAGCAGCTTTTCATGTGCGTCTTGGCCATCTCTGTGTCTTCTTTGAAGAAACGTCTCTTTAGATCTTCTGCCCATTTTTGTATTGGGTTGTTTTTTTAATATTAAGCTGCATGAGCTCTTTATATATATTGGAGATTAAACCTTTGTCCATTGATTCGTTTGCAAATATTTTCGCCCATTCTGAGGGATGCTTTTTGCCATTCCCGTTTTTTTAACAAAGAAAGAAAGAAAGAAAAAGAAGCAGAACACTAATGTGTGTAAAATATGCCTTTTGAAACTGTCGTTTTGAAATATGGACGTCCTTTGAAATTTTTGGTCGATATATGAACCCAGGATTTGTTTTCAGGGCAGGTGTCATTTACAGGCCTGCAATGATTCTGAATATCAACTGACCATTAGCACTGGGATTAAGCTGCTGTTTTGTGAAACGGCCACATGGTGGCAGCAGTTCTCCCTTACCAAATCTGGTTACTGGGGCAACAGAGCCTCAATGGAAGTCGTGTTCTAGATTGGAATTTAGAATGGAATGTGCCAGGAGAAAGCCCCTCAAGTTTGTCTCACTACTTCTTGTTTGTGTTTTTAATTTAATTTTTATTTTTTATTACAGCAAATTTGATTACAATGTTTGGCTTGTTGTAGGTGTGGAAGATGTGGTTCTTTTACACATATACATATGTCTGTTCTTCCTGGGATCCTTTTCCCATGTACCTTATGACAGAATGTTGAGTAGTCTTCTCTTGGTATTCTGTAGGTCTTTCGTGATTGTATATGTCACCTGTGTTTGTATATGTCTGTTAACCCCAATATCATAATGAAACCAATCCTCACACCTTTCCATTGGTGAACCATAAGTTTGTTTAATGAATCTGTGATTGCCCTTCTGCGTGGAAATATCTGCCCTGGTATCCATTTTTCTGTCACACCTATAAGAGATATGATATGATATGTGTCTTTCACTTTCTGACTTACTACAAGTCACATGATTACCTCTAGACACACCTACGGTGCTGCAAATGGCATTGTGTCCTTTTATTCCTTGGCTTCTATTCTGCCTTAGTGAGGTCCATTTTCAACAATGTGATTCCCTGAGGGCTGAGGATTAGCTGACCTGGGTAGCCTGACCCTGCCGGCCGGCCCTCCCAGGTGTGCCTGGGTTGAGGTCAGTATAAACAGCGCTGCAGGCAGCAATAGCCCCTGAAGCCGTGCCTGACTCCATATTCTCTGCCCCGTCAGCAGTCTCGGGGCTGTGCTGGTGGGAGGGAGTGAGGGGCCACGGCTTTATGGGTGGCCCGGTGTGAGTGGGTCTCTTCTGGACTTTCTGCAGGAGTTGCCAGGCTGCCACCTGTAAAATAGAGGATATGTCACCCATACCTTCCACTGGAATTTCTCTCCGGAAATAGGTGAGGAAGGAAAAAAGCAGTGGGGACCGGGAAAGGAGTGGTATCTCAGGCAGGGCAATGGAAAGCTTCCAGAAGAATGCCCAGGGCCAGGACCATCCTGGTTGGCCTGCAGGAACCAAGTTGGCCTGCGTGCTGACACTTGTGTGTCTTCACGGCCCTTCCTCTAGGCATTCAAGCCCTTGTACATTATCAGATGTTTTACCTGGGAAGGGTGGGAAAAGTTCAACAGCAGCTGTCCTGGGGCTCAGCTCACGGTTACTCACAGATGCCTCGGCATGGCCCACAGCTTTGCAATGAGAACGCTTCTTGCATTGGAGTGGGCTGCTGGCTCTATGGGAGATGATTCCCCAACTCTGTCCAATTTCAGAATTGTTTACCGCTGGAACAAGTGCCCTGATAGGGTATTCCTCTGTCTATCTGGTGGGTTCAGTTTTTTTTTTTTTTTTGGTTCAAGTTAGATTTTATTCCTCTTTTATGTATTTATAGATATAAGCATGGAAATAAATCATTCATATAAATACATCTGTGTGAAGGGAATAACTTTTTCCTGTTTTATTTTTAAATTTGATTTTTAAAAATTTTGAAATTTAATTTTATTTATTTTTTTATACAGCAGGTTATTATTAGTTATGTATTTTATGCATATACATGTATACAGGTCAATCCCAATCTCCCAACTCATCCCACCCGCACAATCCCATGGCTTCCCACACTTGGTGTCCATACGTGTGTTCTCTATCTCTGTCTCTATTTCTTCCCTGCGAAACAGTTCATCTGTACCATTTTTCTAGGTTCCACATATATGCATTACTATACAATATTTGTTTTTCTCTTTCTGACTTACTTCATTCTGTATGACAGTCTCTAGATCCATCGACGTCTCTACAAATGACCCAGTTTCATTCCTTCTTATGGATGAGTAATATTCCATTTTATATATGTACCACATCTTTATCCATTCGTCTGTCTGTGGGTATTTAGGTTGCTTCCATTACCTGGCTATTGTAAATAGTGCTGAAATGAGCATTGTGGTGAATGTGCCTTTTTGATTTATGGTTTTCTCTGGGTATATGCCCAGAAGTGGGATTGCTGGATCATATGGTCATTCTATTTCTAGCTTTTTTTAAGGAAACTCCATACTGTTCTCCATAGTGACTGTATCAATTTACATTTCCACCAATGGTGGAAGAGGGATCCTTTTGTCCACACCCTCCCCAGAATTCGTTGTTTGTAGATTTTCTGATGATGCCGATTCTAACAGGTGTGAGGTGATACCTCATTGTAGTTTTGATTTACATTTCTCTAATAATTAGTGATGTTGAGCAGCTTTTCATGTGCGTCTTGGCCATCTCTGTGTCTTCTTTGAAGAAACGTCTCTTTAGATCTTCTGCCCATTTTTGTATTGGGTTGTTTGTTTTTTTAATATTAAGCTGCATGAGCTCTTTATATATATTGGAGATTAAACCTTTGTCCATTGATTCGTTTGCAAATATTTTCGCCCATTCTGAGGGATGCTTTTTGCCATTCCCGTTTTTTTAACAAAGAAAGAAAGAAAGAAAAAGAAGCAGAACACTAATGTGTGTAAAATATGCCTTTTGAAACTGTCGTTTTGATATATGGACGTCCTTTGAAATTTTTGGTCGATATATGAACCCAGGATTTGTTTTCAGGGCAGGTGTCATTTACAGGCCTGCAATGATTTTGAATATCAACTGACCATTAGCGCTGGGATTAAGCTGCTGTTTTGTGAAACGGCCACATGGTGGCAGCAGTTCTCCCTTACCAAATCTGGTTACTGGGGCAACAGAGCCTCAATGGAAGTCGTGTTCTAGATTGGAACTTAGAATGGAATGTGCCAGGAGAAAGCCCCTCAAGTTTGTCTCACTACTTCTTGTTTGTGTTTTTAATTTAATTTTTTATTTTTTATTACAGCAAATTTGATTACAATGTTTGGCTTGTTGTAGGTGTGGAAGATGTGGTTCTTTTACACATATACATATGTCTGTTCTTCCTGGGATCCTTTTCCCATGTACCTTATGACAGAATGTTGAGTAGTCTTCTCTTGGTATTCTGTAGGTCTTTGGTGATTGTATATGTCACCTGTGTTTTTTATATGTCTGTTAACCCCAATATCATAATGAAACCAATCCTCACACCTTTCCATTGGTGAACCATAAGTTTGTTTAATGAATCTGTGATTGCCCTTCTGCATGGAAATATCTTCCCTGGTATCCATTTTTCTGTCACACCTATAAGAGATATGATATGATATGTGTCTTTCACTTTCTGACTTACTACAAGTCACATGATTACCTCTAGACACACCTACGGTGCTGAAAATGGCATTGTGTCCTTTTATTCCCTGGCTTCTATTCTGCCTTAGTGAGGTCCATTTTCAACAATGTGATTCCCTGAGGGCTGAGGATTAGCTGACCTGGGTAGCCTGACCCTGCCAGCGGGCCCTCCCCAGGTGTGCCTGGGTTGAGGTCAATATAAACAGCGCTGCAGGCAGCAATAGCCCCTGAAGCTGTGCCTGACTCCATATTCTCTGACCAGTCAGCAGTGTCGGGGCTGTGCTGGTGGGAGCGAGTGAGGGGCCACGGCTTTGTGGGTGGCCCGGTGTGAGTGGGTCTCTGCTGGACTTTCTGCAGGAGTTGCCAGGCTTCCACCTGTAAAGAAGAGGATGTGTCACCCATACCTTCCGCTGGAATTTCTCTCCGGACAGAGGTGAGGAAGGAAAAAAGCAGTGGGGGCCGGGACAGGAGGGGTATCTCAGGCAGGGCAATGGAAAGCTTCCAGAAGAGCGCCCAGGGCCAGGACCTTGCTGGCTGGCCTGCAGGCACCAAGTTGCCCTGCTTGCTGTCGCTGGTGTGGCTCCACGGCCCTTCTTCTAGGCTTTCAATCCCTTGTACATATTCAGGTGTTTTACCTGGGAAGGGTGGGAAAAGTTCAACAGCAGCTGGCCTGGGGCTCAGCTCACGGTTACTCACAGATGCCTCGGCATGGCCCACCGCTTTGCAATGATGACGCTCCTTGCATAGGAGTGGGCTGCTGGCTCTATGGGAGATGATTCCCCACCTCTGACCAATTTCAGAATTGTTTACCTCTGGAGCAAGTGCCCTGATAGGGTTTTCCTCTGTCTAACTAGTGGGTTCAGGTTTTTTTTTTTTTCGTTTTTGGTTCAAGTTAGATTTTATTCCTCTTTGATGTATTTATAGATATAAGCATGGAAATAATTCATTCATATAAATACATCTGTGTGAAGGGAAGAACTTTTTTCTGTTTTATTATTAAATTTTTTTTTTAAATGTTGAAATTTAATTTTATTTATTTTTTTATGCAGCAGGTTATTATTAGTTATGTAGTTTATGCATATACATGTATACAGGTCAATCCCAATCTCCCAACTCATGCCAACACCACCTCCCCATGGCTTCCCACACTTGGTGTCCATACGTGTGTTCTCTACCTCTGTGTCTCTATTTCTTCCCTGCAAACCAGTTCATCTGTACCACTTCTCTAGGTTCCACATATATGCATTAATATACAATATTTGTTTTTCTCTTTCTGACTTACTTCATTCTGTATGACAGTCTCTAGATCCATCGACGTCGCTACACATGACCCAGTTTCATTCCTTCCTATGGCTGAGTAATATTCCATTTTATATATGTACCACATCTTTATCCATTCGTCTGTCTGTGGGTATTTAGGTTGCTTCCATTACCTGGCTATTGTAAATAGTGCTGAAATGAGCATTGTGGTGAATGTGCCTTTTTGATTTATGGTTTTCTCTGGGTATATGCCCAGAAGTGGGATTGCTGGATCATATGGTCATTCTATTTCTAGCTTTTTTTAAGGAAACTCCATACTGTTCTCCATAGTGACTCTATCAATTTACATTTCCACCACTAGTGGAAGAGGGATCCTTTTGTCCACACCCTCCCCAGAATTCGTTGTTTGTAGATTTTCTGATAATGCCGATTCTAACATGTGTGAGTTGATACCTCATTGTAGTTTTGATTTGCATTTCTCTAATAATTAGTGATGTTGAGCAGCTTTTCATGTGCGTCTTGGCCATCTCTGTGTCTTCTTTGAAGAAACGTCTCTTTAGATCTTCTGCCCATTTTTGTATTGGGTTGTTTGTTTTTTTAATATTAAGCTGCATGAGCTCTTTATATATATTGGAGATTAAACCTTTGTCCATTGATTCGTTTGCAAATATTTTCGCCCATTCTGAGGGATGCTTTTTGCCATTCCCGTTTTTTTAACAAAAAAAGAAAGAAAGAAAAAGAAGCAGAACACTAATGTGTGTAAAATATGCCTTTTGAAACTGTCGTTTTGAAATATGGATGTCCTTTGAAATTTTTCGTCGATATATGAACCCAGGATTTGTTTCCAGGGCAGGTGTCATTTGCAGGCCTGCAATGATTTTGAATATCAACTGACCATTAGCGCTGGGATTAAGCTGCTGTTTTGTGAAACGGCCACAAGGTGGCAGCCGTTCTCCCTTACCAAATCTGGTTACTGGGGCAACAGAGCCTCAAAGGAAGTCATGTTCTAGACTGGAATTTAGAATGGAATGTGCCAGGAGAAAGCCCCTCAAGTTTGTCTCACTACTTCTTGTTCGTGTTTTTAATTTAATTTTTTTTTTTATAACAGCAAATTTGATTACAATGTTTGGCTTGTTGTAGGTGTGGAAGATGTGGTTCTTTTACACATATACATATGTCTGTTCTTCCTGGGATCCTTTTCCCATGTACCTTATGACAGAATGTTGAGTAGTCTTCTCTTGGTATTCTGTAGGTCTTTGGTGATTGTATATGTCACCTGTGTTTGTATATGTCTGTTAACCCCAATATCATAATGAAACCAATCCTCACAGCTTTCCATTGGTGAACCATAAGTTTGTTTAATGAATCTGTGATTGCCCTTCTGCGTGGAAATATCTTCCCTGGTATCCATTTTTCTGTCACACCTATAAGAGATATGATATGATATGTGTCTTTCACTTTCTGACTTACTACAAGTCACGTGATTACCTCTAGACACACCTACGGTGCTGAAAATGGCATTGTGTCCTTTTATTCCTTGGCTTCTATTCTGCCTTAGTGAGGTCCATTTTCAACAATGTGATTCCCTGAGGGCTGAGGATTAGCTGACCTGGGTAGCCTGACCCTGCCGGCCGGCCCTCCCCAGGTGTGCCTGGGTTGAGGTCAGTATAAACAGCGCTGCAGGCAGCAATAGCCCCTGAAGCTGTGCCTGACTCCATATTCTCTGCCCCGTCAGCAGTGTCGGGGCTGTGCTGGTGGGAGGGAGTGAGGGGCCACGGCTTTATGCGTGGCCCGGTGTGAGTGGGTCTCTGCTGGACTTTCTGCAGGAGTTGCCAGGCTGCCACCTGTAAAATAGAGGATATGTCACCCATAACTTCCGCTGGAATTTCTCTCCGGAAATAGGTGAGGAAGGAAAAAAGCAGTGGGGACCGGGAAAGGAGTGGTATCTCAGGCAGGGCAATGGAAAGCTTCCAGAAGAACGCCCAGGGCCAGGACCATCCTGGTTGGCCTGCAGGAACCAAGTTGGCCTGCGTGCTGACACTTGTGTGTCTTCACGGCCCTTCCTCTAGGCTTTCAAGCCCTTGTACATATTCAGGTGTTTTACCTGGGAAGGGTGGGAAAAGTTCAACAGCAGCTGGCCTGGGGCTCAGCTCACGGTTACTCACAGATGCCTCGGCATGGCCCACAGCTTTGCAATGAGAACGCTTCTTGCGTTGGAGTGGGCTACTGGCTCTATGGGAGATGATTCCCCAACTCTGTCCAATTTCAGAATTGTTTACCGCTGGAACAAGTGCCCTGATAGGGTATTCCTCTGTCTATCTGGTGGGTTCAGTTTTTTTTTCGTTTTTGGTTCAAGTTAGATTTTATTCCTCTTTGATGTATTTATAGATATAAGCATGGAAATAATTCATTCATATAAATACATCTGTGTGAAGGGAATAACTTTTTCCTGTTTTATTTTTAAATTTGATTTTTAAAAATTTGAAATTTAATTTTATTTATTTTTTTATACAGCAGGTTATTATTAGTTATGTATTTTATGCATATACATGTATACAGGTCAATCCCAATCTCCCAACTCATCCCACCCGCACAATCCCATGGCTTCCCACACTTGGTGTCCATACGTGTGTTCTCTATCTCTGTCTCTATTTCTTCCCTGCGAAACAGTTCATCTGTACCATTTTTCTAGGTTCCACATATATGCATTAATATACAATATTTGTTTTTCTCTTTCTGACTTACTTCATTCTGTATGACAGTCTCTAGGTCCATCGACGTCTCTACAAATGACCCAGTTTCATTCCTTCTTATGGCTGAGTAATATTCCATTTTATATATGTACCACATCTTTATCCATTCGTCTGTCTGAGGGTATTTAGGTTGCTTCCATTACCTGGCTATTGTAAATAGTGCTGAAATGAGCATTGTGGTGAATGTGCCTTTTTGATTTATGGTTTTCTCTGGGTATATGCCCAGAAGTGGGATTGCTGGATCATATGGTAATTCTATTTCTAGCTTTTTTTAAGGAAACTCCATACTGCTCTCCATCGTGACTGTATCAATTTACATTTCCACCACTAGTGGAAGAGGGATCCTTTTGTCCACACCCTCCCCAGAATTCGTTGTTTGTAGATATTCTGATGATGCCAATTGTAACAGGTGTGAGGTGATACCTCATTGTAGTTTTGATTTGCATTTCTCTAATAATTAGTGATGTTGAGCAGCTTTTCATGTGCGTCTTGGCCATCTCTGTGTCTTCTTTGAAGAAACGTCTCTTTAGATCTTCTGCCCATTTTTGTATTGGGTTGTTTGTTTTTTTAATATTAAGCTGCATGAGCTCTTTATATATATTGGAGATTAAACCTTTGTCCATTGATTCGTTTGCAAATATTTTCGCCTATTCTCAGGGATGATTTTTTGCCATTTCCGTTTTTTTAACAAAAAAAGAAAGAAAGAAAAAGAAGCAGAACACTAATGTGTGTAAAATATGCCTTTTGAAACTGTCGTTTTGAAATATGGACGCCATTTGAATTTTTTGATCCATATATGAACCCAGGATTTGTTTTCAGGGCTGATGTCCTTTACAGGTCTGCAATGATTTTGAATATCAACTGACCATTAGCGCTGGGATTAAAGCTGCTGTTGTGTGAAACGGCCACAAGGTGGCAGCAGTTTTCCCTTACCAAATCTGGTTACTGGGGCAACAGAGCCTCAATGGAAGTCGTGCTCTAGAGTGGAATTTAGAATGGAATGTGCCAGGAGAAAGCCCCTCAAGTTTGTCTCACTACTTCTTGTTCGTGTTTTTAATTTAATTTTTTATTTTTTATTACAGCAAATTTGATTACAATATTTGGCTTGTTGTAGGTGTGGAAGATGTGGTTCTTTTACACATACACATATGTCTGTTCTTCCTGAGATCCTTTTCCAATGTACTTTATGACAGAATGTTGAGTAGTCTTCTCTTGGTATTCTGTATGTCTTTGGTGATTATATATGTCACCTGTGTTTGTATATGTCTGTTAACCCCAATATCATAATGGAACCAATCCTCACACCATTCCATTGGTGAACCATAAGTTTGTTGAATGAATCTGTGGTTGCCCTTCTCCGTGGAAATATCTGCCCTGGTATCCATTTTTCGGTCACACCTATAAGAGATATGATATGATATGTGTCTTTCACTTTCTGACTTACTACAAGTCACGTGATTACCTCTAGACACACCTACGGTGCTGAAAATGGCATTGTGTCCTTTTATTCCTTGGCTTCTATTCTGCCTTAGTGAGGTCCATTTTCAACAATGTGATTCCCTGAGGGCTGAGGATTAGCTGACCTGGGTAGCCTGACCCTGCCGGCCGGCCCTCCCCAGGTGTGCCTGGGTTGAGGTCAGTATAAACAGCGCTGCAGGCAGCAATAGCCCCTGAAGCTGTGCCTGACTCCATATTCTCTGCCCCGTCAGCAGTGTCGGGGCTGTGCTGGTGGGAGGGAGTGAGGGGCCACGGCTTTATGCGTGGCCCGGTGTGAGTGGGTCTCTGCTGGACTTTCTGCAGGAGTTGCCAGGCTGCCACCTGTAAAATAGAGGATATGTCACCCATAACTTCCGCTGGAATTTCTCTCCGGAAATAGGTGAGGAAGGAAAAAAGCAGTGGGGACCGGGAAAGGAGTGGTATCTCAGGCAGGGCAATGGAAAGCTTCCAGAAGAACGCCCAGGGCCAGGACCATCCTGGTTGGCCTGCAGGAACCAAGTTGGCCTGCGTGCTGACACTTGTGTGTCTTCACGGCCCTTCCTCTAGGCTTTCAAGCCCTTGTACATATTCAGGTGTTTTACCTGGGAAGGGTGGGAAAAGTTCAACAGCAGCTGGCCTGGGGCTCAGCTCACGGTTACTCACAGATGCCTCGGCATGGCCCACAGCTTTGCAATGAGAACGCTTCTTGCGTTGGAGTGGGCTACTGGCTCTATGGGAGATGATTCCCCAACTCTGTCCAATTTCAGAATTGTTTACCGCTGGAACAAGTGCCCTGATAGGGTATTCCTCTGTCTATCTGGTGGGTTCAGTTTTTTTTTCGTTTTTGGTTCAAGTTAGATTTTATTCCTCTTTGATGTATTTATAGATATAAGCATGGAAATAATTCATTCATATAAATACATCTGTGTGAAGGGAATAACTTTTTCCTGTTTTATTTTTAAATTTGATTTTTAAAAATTTGAAATTTAATTTTATTTATTTTTTTATACAGCAGGTTATTATTAGTTATGTATTTTATGCATATACATGTATACAGGTCAATCCCAATCTCCCAACTCATCCCACCCGCACAATCCCATGGCTTCCCACACTTGGTGTCCATACGTGTGTTCTCTATCTCTGTCTCTATTTCTTCCCTGCGAAACAGTTCATCTGTACCATTTTTCTAGGTTCCACATATATGCATTAATATACAATATTTGTTTTTCTCTTTCTGACTTACTTCATTCTGTATGACAGTCTCTAGGTCCATCGACGTCTCTACAAATGACCCAGTTTCATTCCTTCTTATGGCTGAGTAATATTCCATTTTATATATGTACCACATCTTTATCCATTCGTCTGTCTGAGGGTATTTAGGTTGCTTCCATTACCTGGCTATTGTAAATAGTGCTGAAATGAGCATTGTGGTGAATGTGCCTTTTTGATTTATGGTTTTCTCTGGGTATATGCCCAGAAGTGGGATTGCTGGATCATATGGTAATTCTATTTCTAGCTTTTTTTAAGGAAACTCCATACTGCTCTCCATCGTGACTGTATCAATTTACATTTCCACCACTAGTGGAAGAGGGATCCTTTTGTCCACACCCTCCCCAGAATTCGTTGTTTGTAGATATTCTGATGATGCCAATTGTAACAGGTGTGAGGTGATACCTCATTGTAGTTTTGATTTGCATTTCTCTAATAATTAGTGATGTTGAGCAGCTTTTCATGTGCGTCTTGGCCATCTCTGTGTCTTCTTTGAAGAAACGTCTCTTTAGATCTTCTGCCCATTTTTGTATTGGGTTGTTTGTTTTTTTAATATTAAGCTGCATGAGCTCTTTATATATATTGGAGATTAAACCTTTGTCCATTGATTCGTTTGCAAATATTTTCGCCTATTCTCAGGGATGATTTTTTGCCATTTCCGTTTTTTTAACAAAAAAAGAAAGAAAGAAAAAGAAGCAGAACACTAATGTGTGTAAAATATGCCTTTTGAAACTGTCGTTTTGAAATATGGACGCCATTTGAATTTTTTGATCCATATATGAACCCAGGATTTGTTTTCAGGGCAGATGTCCTTTACAGGTCTGCAATGATTTTGAATATCAACTGACCATTAGCGCTGGGATTAAAGCTGCTGTTGTGTGAAACGGCCACAAGGTGGCAGCAGTTTTCCCTTACCAAATCTGGTTACTGGGGCAACAGAGCCTCAATGGAAGTCGTGCTCTAGAGTGGAATTTAGAATGGAATGTGCCAGGAGAAAGCCCCTCAAGTTTGTCTCACTACTTCTTGTTCGTGTTTTTAATTTAATTTTTTATTTTTTATTACAGCAAATTTGATTACAATATTTGGCTTGTTGTAGGTGTGGAAGATGTGGTTCTTTTACACATACACATATGTCTGTTCTTCCTGAGATCCTTTTCCAATGTACTTTATGACAGAATGTTGAGTAGTCTTCTCTTGGTATTCTGTATGTCTTTGGTGATTATATATGTCACCTGTGTTTGTATATGTCTGTTAACCCCAATATCATAATGGAACCAATCCTCACACCATTCCATTGGTGAACCATAAGTTTGTTGAATGAATCTGTGGTTGCCCTTCTCCGTGGAAATATCTGCCCTGGTATCCATTTTTCGGTCACACCTATAAGAGATATGATATGATATGTGTCTTTCACTTTCTGACTTACTACAAGTCACGTGATTACCTCTAGACACACCTACGGTGCTGAAAATGGCATTGTGTCCTTTTATTCCTTGGCTTCTATTCTGCCTTAGCGAGGTCCATTTTCAACAATGTGCTTCCCTGAGGGCTGAGGATTAGCTGACCTGTGTAGCCTGACCCTGCCGGCGGGCCCTCCCCAGGTGTGCCTGGGTTGAGGTCAATATAAACAGCGCTGCAGGCAGCAATAGCCCCTGAAGCTGTGCCTGACTCCATATTCTCTGACCAGTCAGCAGTGTCGGGGCTGTGCTGGTGGGAGCGAGTGAGGGGCCACGGCCTTGTGGGTGGCCCGGTATGAGTTGGTCTCTGCTGGACTTTCTGCAGGAGTTGCCAGGCTTCCACCTGTAAAGAAGAGGATGTGTCACCCATACCTTCCGCTGGAATTTCTCTCCGGACAGAGGTGAGGAAGGAAAAAAGCAGTGGGGGCCGGGACAGGAGGGGTATCTCAGGCAGGGCAATGGAAAGCTTCCAGAAGAGCGCCCAGGGCCAGGACCTTGCTGGCTAGCCTGCAGTCACCAAGTTGGCCTGCTTGCTGTCGCTGGTGTGGCTCCACGGCCCTTCTTCTAGGCTTTCAAGCCCTTGTACATATTCAGGTGTTTTACCTGGGAAGGGTGGGAAAAGTTCAACAGCAGCTGGCCTGGGGCTCAGCTCACGGTTACTCACAGATGCCTCGGCATGGCCCACCGCTTTGCAATGATGACACTCCTTGCGTAGGAGTGGGCTGCTGGCTCTATGGGAGATGATTCCCCACCTCTGACCAATTTCAGAATTGTTTACCGCTGGATTAAGTGCCCTGATAGGGTTTTCCTCTGTCTAACTAGTGGGTTCAGGTTTTTTTTTTTCGTTTTTGGTTCAAGTTAGATTTTATTCCTCTTTTATGTATATATAGATATAAGCATGGAAATAATTCATTCATATAAATACATCTGTGTGAAGGGAAGAACTTTTTTCTGTTTTATTTTTAAATTATTTTTTTTTAATTTTAAAATTTAATTTTATTTATTTTTTTATGCAGCAGGTTATTATTAGTTATGTATTTTATGCATATACATGTATACAGGTCAATCCCAATCTCCCAACTCATGCCAAAACCACCTCCCCATGGCTTCCCACAGTTGGTGTCCATACGTGTGTTCTCTACCTCTGTGTCTGTATTTCTTCCCTGCAAACCAGTTCATCTGTACCATTTCTCTAGGTTCCACATATATGAATTAATATACAATATTTGTTTTTCTCTTTCTGACTTACTTCATTCTGTATGACAGTCTCTAGATCCATCGACGTCGCTACAAATGACCCAGTTTCATTCCTTCCTATGGCTGAGTAATATTCCATTTTATATATGTACCACATCTTTATCCATTCGTCTGTCTGTGGGTATTTAGGTTGCTTCCATTACTTGGCTATTGTAAATAGTGCTGAAATGAGCATTGTGGTGAATGTGCCTTTTTGATTTATGGTTTTCTCTGGATATATGCCCAGAAGTGGGATTGCTGGATCATATGGTAATTCTATTTCTAGCTTTTTTTAAGGAAACTCCATACTGTTCTCCATAGTGACTGTATCAATTTACATTTCCACCACTAGTGGAAGAGGGATCCTTTTGTCCACACCCTCCCCAGAATTCGTTGTTTGTAGATTTTCTGATAATGCCGATTCTAACATGTGTGAGTTGATACCTCATTGTAGTTTTGATTTGCATTTCTCTAATAATTAGTGATGTTGAGCAGCTTTTCATGTGCGTCTTGGCCATCTCTGTGTCTTCTTTGAAGAAACGTCTCTTTAGATCTTCTGCCCATTTTTGTATTGGGTTGTTTGTTTTTTTAATATTAAGCTGCATGAGCTCTTTATATATATTGGAGATTAAACCTTTGTCCATTGATTCGTTTGCAAATATTTTCGCCTATTCTCAGGGATGATTTTTTGCCATTTCCGTTTTTTTAACAAAAAAAGAAAGAAAGAAAAAGAAGCAGAACACTAATGTGTGTAAAATATGCCTTTTGAAACTGTCGTTTTGAAATATGGACGCCATTTGAATTTTTTGATCCATATATGAACCCAGGATTTGTTTTCAGGGCAGATGTCCTTTACAGGTCTGCAATGATTTTGAATATCAACTGACCATTAGCGCTGGGATTAAAGCTGCTGTTGTGTGAAACGGCCACAAGGTGGCAGCAGTTTTCCCTTACCAAATCTGGTTACTGGGGCAACAGAGCCTCAATGGAAGTCGTGCTCTAGAGTGGAATTTAGAATGGAATGTGCCAGGAGAAAGCCCCTCAAGTTTGTCTCACTACTTCTTGTTCGTGTTTTTAATTTAATTTTTTTATTACAGCAAATTTGATTACAATATTTGGCTTGTTGTAGGTGTGGAAGATGTGGTTCTTTTACACATACACATATGTCTGTTCTTCCTGAGATCCTTTTCCAATGTACTTTATGACAGAATGTTGAGTAGTCTTCTCTTGGTATTCTGTATGTCTTTGGTGATTATATATGTCACCTGTGTTTGTATATGTCTGTTAACCCCAATATCATAATGGAACCAATCCTCACACCATTCCATTGGTGAACCATAAGTTTGTTGAATGAATCTGTGGTTGCCCTTCTCCGTGGAAATATCTGCCCTGGTATCCATTTTTCGGTCACACCTATAAGAGATATGATATGATATGTGTCTTTCACTTTCTGACTTACTACAAGTCACGTGATTACCTCTAGACACACCTACGGTGCTGAAAATGGCATTGTGTCCTTTTATTCCTTGGCTTCTATTCTGCCTTAGCGAGGTCCATTTTCAACAATGTGCTTCCCTGAGGGCTGAGGATTAGCTGACCTGTGTAGCCTGACCCTGCCGGCGGGCCCTCCCCAGGTGTGCCTGGGTTGAGGTCAATATAAACAGCGCTGCAGGCAGCAATAGCCCCTGAAGCTGTGCCTGACTCCATATTCTCTGACCAGTCAGCAGTGTCGGGGCTGTGCTGGTGGGAGCGAGTGAGGGGCCACGGCCTTGTGGGTGGCCCGGTATGAGTTGGTCTCTGCTGGACTTTCTGCAGGAGTTGCCAGGCTTCCACCTGTAAAGAAGAGGATGTGTCACCCATACCTTCCGCTGGAATTTCTCTCCGGACAGAGGTGAGGAAGGAAAAAAGCAGTGGGGGCCGGGACAGGAGGGGTATCTCAGGCAGGGCAATGGAAAGCTTCCAGAAGAGCGCCCAGGGCCAGGACCTTGCTGGCTAGCCTGCAGTCACCAAGTTGGCCTGCTTGCTGTCGCTGGTGTGGCTCCACGGCCCTTCTTCTAGGCTTTCAAGCCCTTGTACATATTCAGGTGTTTTACCTGGGAAGGGTGGGAAAAGTTCAACAGCAGCTGGCCTGGGGCTCAGCTCACGGTTACTCACAGATGCCTCGGCATGGCCCACCGCTTTGCAATGATGACACTCCTTGCGTAGGAGTGGGCTGCTGGCTCTATGGGAGATGATTCCCCACCTCTGACCAATTTCAGAATTGTTTACCGCTGGATTAAGTGCCCTGATAGGGTTTTCCTCTGTCTAACTAGTGGGTTCAGGTTTTTTTTTTTCGTTTTTGGTTCAAGTTAGATTTTATTCCTCTTTTATGTATATATAGATATAAGCATGGAAATAATTCATTCATATAAATACATCTGTGTGAAGGGAAGAACTTTTTTCTGTTTTATTTTTAAATTATTTTTTTTTAATTTTAAAATTTAATTTTATTTATTTTTTTATGCAGCAGGTTATTATTAGTTATGTATTTTATGCATATACATGTATACAGGTCAATCCCAATCTCCCAACTCATGCCAAAACCACCTCCCCATGGCTTCCCACAGTTGGTGTCCATACGTGTGTTCTCTACCTCTGTGTCTGTATTTCTTCCCTGCAAACCAGTTCATCTGTACCATTTCTCTAGGTTCCACATATATGAATTAATATACAATATTTGTTTTTCTCTTTCTGACTTACTTCATTCTGTATGACAGTCTCTAGATCCATCGACGTCGCTACAAATGACCCAGTTTCATTCCTTCCTATGGCTGAGTAATATTCCATTTTATATATGTACCACATCTTTATCCATTCGTCTGTCTGTGGGTATTTAGGTTGCTTCCATTACTTGGCTATTGTAAATAGTGCTGAAATGAGCATTGTGGTGAATGTGCCTTTTTGATTTATGGTTTTCTCTGGATATATGCCCAGAAGTGGGATTGCTGGATCATATGGTAATTCTATTTCTAGCTTTTTTTAAGGAAACTCCATACTGTTCTCCATAGTGACTGTATCAATTTACATTTCCACCACTAGTGGAAGAGGGATCCTTTTGTCCACACCCTCCCCAGAATTCGTTGTTTGTAGATTTTCTGATAATGCCGATTCTAACATGTGTGAGTTGATACCTCATTGTAGTTTTGTTTTGCATTTCTCTAATAATTAGTGATGTTGAGCAGCTTTTCATGTGCGTCTTGGCCATCTCTGTGTCTTCTTTGAAGAAACGTCTCTTTAGATCTTCTGCCCATTTTTGTATTGGGTTGTTTGTTTTTTTAATATTAAGCTGCATGAGCTCTTTATATATATTGGAGATTAAACCTTTGTCCATTGATTCGTTTGCAAATATTTTCGCCCATTCTGAGGGATGCTTTTTGCCATTCCCGTTTTTTTAACAAAAAAAGAAAGAAAGAAAAAGAAGCAGAACACTAATGTGTGTAAAATATGCCTTTTGAAACTGTCGTTTTGAAATATGGATGTCCTTTGAAATTTTTGGTCGATATATGAGCCCAGGATTTGTTTCCAGGGCAGGTGTCATTTGCAGGCCTGCAATGATTTTGAATATCAACTGACCATTAGTGCTGGGATTAAGCTGCTGTTTTGTGAAACGGCCACAAGGTGGCAGCAGTTCTCCCTTACCAAATCTGGTTACTGGGGCAACAGAGCCTCAAAGGAAGTCATGTTCTAGACTGGAATTTAGAATGGAATGTGCCAGGAAAAAGCCCCTCAAGTTTGTCTCACTACTTCTTGTTCGTGTTTTTAATTTAATTTTTTTATTTTTTATAACAGCAAATTTGATTACAATATTTGGCTTGTTGTAGGTGTGGAAGATGTGGTTCTTTTACACATATACATATGTCTGTTCTTCCTGGGATCCTTTTCCCATGTACCTTATGACAGAATGTTGAGTAGTCTTCTCTTGGTATTCTGTAGGTCTTTGGTGATTATATATGTCACCTGTGTTTGTATATGTCTGTTAACCCCAATATCATAATGAAACCAATCCTCACACCTTTCCATTGGTGAACCATAAGTTTGTTGAATGAATCTGTGATTGCCCTTCTGCGTGGAAATATCTGCCCTGGTATCCATTTTTCGGTCACACCTATAAGAGGTATGATATGATATGTGTCTTTCACTTTCTGACTTACTACAAGTCACGTGATTACCTCTAGACACACCTAAAGTGCTGAAAATGGCATTGTGTCCTTTTATTCCTTGGCTTCTATTCTGCCTTAGTGAGGTCCCTTTTCAACAATGTGATTCCCTGAGGGCTGAGGATTAGCTGACCTGGGTAGCCTGACACTGCCGGCCGGCCCTCCCCAGGTGTGCCTGGGTTGAGGTCAATATAAACAGCGCTGCAGGCAGCAATAGCCCCTGAAGCTGTGCCTGACTCCATATTCTCTGCCCCGTCAGCAGTGTCGGGGCTGTGCTGTTGGGAGGGACTGAGGGGCCATGGCTTTGTGGGTGGCCCGGTGTGAGTGGGTCTCTGCTGGACTTTCTGCAGGAGTTGCCAGGCTTCCACCTGTAAAGAAGAGGATGTGTCACCCATACATTCCGCTGGAATTTCTCTCCGGAAATAGGTGAGGAAGGAAAAAAGCAGTGGGGGCCGGGAAAGGAGGGGTATCTCAGGCAGGGCAATGGAAAGCTTCCAGAAGAGTGCCCAGGGCCAGGACCATCCTGGATGGTCTGCAGGCACCAAGTTGGCCTGCTTGCTGTCGCTGGTGTGGCTCCACGGCCCTTCCTCTAGGCTTTCAAGCCCTTGTACATATTCAGGTGTTTTACCTAGGAAGGGTGGGAAAAGTTCAACAGCAGCTGGCCTGGGGTTCAGCTCACGGTTACTCACAGATGCCTCGGCATGGCCCCCCGCTTTGCAATGAGGACGCTCCTTGCGTAGGAGTGCGCTGCTGGCTCTATCGGTGATGATTCCCCACCTCTGACCAATTTCAGAATTGTTTACCGCTGGAGTAAGTGCCCTGATAGGGTTTTCCTCTGTCTAACTCGTTGGTTCAGGTTTTTTTTTTTCGTTTTTGGTACAAGTTAGATTTTATTCCTCTTTTATGTATTTATAGATATAAGCATGGAAATAATTCATTCATATAAATACATCTGTGTGAAGGGAAGAACTTTTTTCTGTTTTATTTTTAAATTTTATTTTTAAAAATTTTGAAATTTAATTTTATTTATTTTTTATACAGCAGGTTATTATTAGTTATGTATTTTATGCATATACATGTATACAGGTCAATCCCAGTCTCCCAACTCATCCCAACACCACCTCCCCATGGCTTCCCACACTTGGTGTCCATACGTGTGTTATCTACCTCTGTGTCTCTATTTCTTCCCTGCAAACCAGTTCATCTGTACCGTATTTCTAGGTTCCACATATATGCATTAATGTAAAATATTTGTTTTTCTCTTTCTGACTTACTTCATTCTGTATGACAGTCTCTAGATCCATCGACGTCTCTACAAATGACCCAATTTCATTCCTTCTTATGGCTGAGTAATATTCCATT
This sequence comes from Hyperoodon ampullatus, assembly GCF_949752795.1. Lineage (NCBI taxonomy): Eukaryota > Metazoa > Chordata > Mammalia > Artiodactyla > Ziphiidae > Hyperoodon > Hyperoodon ampullatus. The sequence goes on from NW_027640918.1 coordinate 625,149, forward strand.
TTATATATGTACCACATCTTTAATCATTCGTCTGTCTGTGTTGATTTAGGTTGCTTCCATTACCTGGCTATTGTAAATAGTGCTGAAATGAGCATTGTGGTGAATGTGCCTTTTTGATTTATGGTTTTCTCTGGGTATATGCCCAGAAGTGGGATTGCTGGATCATATGGTAATTCTATTTCTAGCTTTTTTTAAGGAAACTCCATACTGTTCTCCATAGTGACTGTATCAATTTACATTTCCACCACTAGTGGAAGAGGGATCCTTTTGTCCACACCCTCCCCAGAATTCGTTGTTTGTAGATTTTCTGATGATGCCGATTCTAACAGGTGTGAGGTGATACCTCATTGTAGTTTTGATTTACATTTCTCTAATAATTAGTGATGTTGAGCAGCTTTTCATGTGCGTCTTGGCCATCTCTGTGTCTTCTTTGAAGAAACGTCTCTTTAGATCTTCTGCCCATTTTTGTATTGGGTTGTTTCTTTTTTTAATATTAAGCTGCATGAGCTCTTTATATATATTGGAGATTAAACCTTTGTCCATTGATTCGTTTGCAAATATTTTCGCCCATTCTGAGGGATGCTTTTTGCCATTCCCGTTTTTTTAACAAAGAAAGAAAGAAAGAAAAAGAAGCAGAACACTAATGTGTGTAAAATATGCCTTTTGAAACTGTCGTTTTGAAATATGGACGTCCTTTGAAATTTTTGGTCGATATATGAACCCAGGATTTGTTTTCAGGGCAGGTGTCATTTACAGGCCTGCAATGATTTTGAATATCAACTGACCATTAGCGCTGGGATTAAGCTGCTGTTTTGTGAAACGGCCACATGGTGGCAGCAGTTCTCCCTTACCAAATCTGGTTACTGGGGCAACAGAGCCTCAATGGAAGTCGTGTTCTAGATTGGAATTTAGAATGGAATGTGCCAGGAGAAAGCCCCTCAAGTTTGTCTCACTACTTCTTGTTTGTGTTTTTAATTTAATTTTTTATTTTTATTACAGCAAATTTGATTACAATGTTTGGCTTGTTGTAGGTGTGGAAGATGTGGTTCTTTTACACATATACCTATGTCTGTTCTTCCTGGGATCCTTTTCCCATGTACCTTATGACAGAATGTTGAGTAGTCTTCTCTTGGTATTCTGTAGGTCTTTGGTGATTGTATATGTCACCTGTGTTTGTATATGTCTGTTAACCCCAATATCATAATGAAACCAATCCTCACAGCTTTCCATTGGTGAACCATAAGTTTGTTTAATGAATCTGTGATTGCCCTTCTGCGTGGAAATATCTTCCCTGGTATCCATTTTTCTGTCACACCTATAAGAGATATGATATGATATGTGTCTTTCACTTTCTGACTTACTACAAGTCACATGATTACCTCTAGACACACCTACGGTGCTGCAAATGGCATTGTGTCCTTTTATTCCTTGGCTTCTATTCTGCCTTAGTGAGGTCCATTTTCAACAATGTGATTCCCTGAGGGCTGAGGATTAGCTGACCTGGGTAGCCTGACCCTGCCGGCCGGCCCTCCCCAGGTGTGCCTGGGTTGAGGTCAGTATAAACAGCGCTGCAGGCAGCAATAGCCCCTGAAGCTGTGCCTGACTCCATATTCTCTGCCCCGTCAGCAGTGTCGGGGCTGTGCTGGTGGGAGGGAGTGAGGGGCCACGGCTTTATGGGTGGCCCGGTGTGAGTGGGTCTCTGCTGGACTTTCTGCAGGAGTTGCCAGGCTGCCACCTGTAAAATAGAGGATATGTCACCCATAACTTCCGCTGGAATTTCTCTCCGGAAATAGGTGAGGAAGGAAAAAAGCAGTGGGGACCGGGAAAGGAGTGGTATCTCAGGCAGGGCAATGGAAAGCTTCCAGAAGAACGCCCAGGGCCAGGACCATCCTGGTTGGCCTGCAGGAACCAAGTTGGCCTGCGTGCTGACACTTGTGTGTCTTCACGGCCCTTCCTCTAGGCTTTCAAGCCCTTGTACATATTCAGGTGTTTTACCTGGGAAGGGTGGGAAAAGTTCAACAGCAGGTGGCCTGGGGCTCAGCTCACGGTTACTCACAGATGCCTCGGCATGGCCCACCGCTTTGCAATGAGGACGCTCCTTGCATAGGAGTGGGCTGCTGGCTCTATGGGAGATGATTCCCCACCTCTGACCAATTTCAGAAGTGTTTACTGCTGGAGCAAGAGCCCTGATAGGGTTTTCCTCTGTCTAACTGGTTGGTTCAGTTTTTTTTTTCTTTTTTGGTTCAAGTTAGATTTTATTCCTCTTTTATGTATTTATAGATATAGGCATGGAAATAATTCATACATATAAATACATCTGTGTGAATGGGAAGAACTTTTTTCTGTTTTATTTTAAAATTTTATTTTTCAAAATTTTGAAATTTAATTTTACTTATTTTTTTATATAGCAGGTTATTATTAGTTATGTATTTCATGCATATACATGTATACAGGTCAATCCCAATCTCCCAACTCATCCCACCCGCACAATCCCATGGCTTCCCACACTTGGTGTCCATACGTGTGTTCTCTACCTCTGTGTCTCTATTACTTCCCTGCAAACCAGTTCATCTGTACCATTTTTCTAGGTTCCATATATATGCATTAATATACAATATTTGTTTTTCTCTTTCTGACTTACTTCATTCTGTATGACAGTCTCTAGATCCATCGACGTCTCTACAAATGACCCAGTTTCATTCCTTCTTATGGCTGAGTAACATTCCATTTTATATATGTACCACATCTTTATCCATTCGTCTGTCTGTGGGTATTTAGGTTGCTTCCATTACTTGGCTATTGTAAATAGTGCTGAAATGAGCATTGTGGTGAATGTGCCTTTTTGATTTATGGTTTTCTCTGGGTGTATGCCAAGAAGTGGGATTGCTGGATCATATGGTAATTCTATTTCTAGTTTTTAAGGAAACTCCATACTGTTCTCCATCGTGACTGTATCAATTTACATTTCCACCACTAGTGGAAGAGGGATCCTGTTGTCCACACCCTCCCCAGAATTCGTTGTTTGTAGATTTTCTGATGATGCCGATTCTAACAGGTGTGAGGTGATACCTCATTGTAGTTTTGATTTGCATTTCTCTAATAATTAGGGATGTTGAGCAGTTTTCATGTGCGTCTTGGCCATCTCTGTGTCTTCTTTGAAGAAACGTCTCTTTAGATCTTCTGCCCATTTTTCTATTGGGATTTTTGCTTTTTTTTAATATTAAGCTGCATGAGCTCTTTATATATATTGGAGATTAAACCTTTGTCCATTGATTCGTTTGCAAATATTTTCGCCCATTCTGAGGGAAGCATTTTTCCATTCCCGTTTTTTTATCAAAAAAGAAAGAAAGAAAAAGAAGCAGAACACTAATGTGTGTAAAATATGCCTTGTGAAACTGTCGTTTTGAAATATGGACGTCCTTTGAATTTTTAGGTCGATATATGAACCCAGGATTTGTTTTCAGGGCAGGTGTCATTTGCAATCCTGCAATGATTTTGAATATGAACTGACCATTAGCGCTGGGATTAAAGCTGCTCTTGTGTGAAACGGCCACAAGGTGGCAGCAGTTCTCCCTTACCAAATCTGGTTACTGGGGAAACAGAGCCTCAATGGAAGTCGTGTTCTAGATTGGAATTTAGAATGGAATGTGCCAGGAGAAAGCCCCTCAAGTTTGTCTCACTACTTCTTGTTCGTGTTTTTAATTTAATTTTTTATTTTTTATTACAGCAAATTTGATTACAATGTTTGGCTTGTTGTAGGTGTGGAAGATGTGGTTCTTTTACACATATACATATGTCTGTTCTTCCTGGGATCCTATTCCCATGTACCTTATGACAGAATGTTGAGTAGTCTTCTCTTGTTATTCTGTAGGTCTTTGGTGATTATATATGTCACCTGTGTTTGTATATGTCTGTTAACCCCAATATCATAATGAAACCAATCCACACACCTTTCCATTGGTGAACCATAAGTTTGTTGAATGTATCTGTGATTGCCCTTCTCCGTGGAAATATCTGCCCTGGTATCTATTTTTCGGTCACACCTATAAGACATATGATATGATATGTGTCTTTCACTTTCGGACATACTACAAGTCACGTGATTACCTCTAGACACACCTACGGTGCTGCAAATGGCATTGTGTCCTTTTATTCCTTGGCTTCTATTCTGCCTTAGCGAGGTCCATTTTCAACAATGTGATTCCCTGAGGGCTGAGGATTAGCTGACCTGGGTAACCTGACCCTGCCGGCCGGCCCTCCCCAGGTGTGCCTGGGTTGAGGTCAATATAAACAGCGCTGCAGGCAGCAATAGCCCCTGAAGCTGTGCCTGACTCCATATTCTCTGCCCCGTCAGCAGTCTCGGGGCTGTGCTGGTGGGAGGGAGTGAGGGGCCACGGCTTTGTGGGTGGCCCGGTGTGAGTGGGTCTCTGCTGGACTTTCTGCAGGAGTTGCCAGGCTTCCACCTGTAAAGAAGAGGATGTGTCACCCATACCTTTCGCTGGAATTTCTCTCCGGACAGAGGTGAGGAAGGAAAAAAGCAGTGGAGGACGGGACAGGAGGGGTATCCCAGGCAGGGCAATGGAAAGCTTCCAGAAGAGCGCCCAGGGCCAGGACCATCCTGGCTGTCCTGCAGGCACCAAGTTGTCCTGCGTGCTGTCGCTGGTGTGGCTCCACGGCCCTTCCTCTAGGCTTTCAAGCCCTTGTACATATTCAGGTGTTTTACCTGGGAAGGGTGGGAACAGTTCAGGAGCAGCTGGCCTGGGACTCAGCTCACGGTTACTCACAGATGCCTCGGCATGGCCCCCAGCCTTGCAATGAGGTCGCTCCTTGCGTATGAGTGGGCTGCTGGCTCTATGGGAGATGATTCCCCACCTCTGACCAATTTCAGAATTGTTTACCACTGGAGCAAGTTCCCTGATAGGGTTTTCCTCTGTCTAACTGGTGGGTTCAGATTTTTATTTCTTTTTTGTTTCTAGTTAGATTTTATTCCTCTTTTATGTATTTATAGATATAAGCATGGAAATAATTCATTCATATAAATACATCTGTGTGAAAGGAAGAAATTTTTTCTGTTTTATTTTTAAATTTTATTTTTTAAAATTTTGAAATTTAATTTAATTTATTTTTTTATACAGCAGGTTATTATTAGTTATGTATTTTACGCATATACATGTATAAAGTCAATCCCAATCTCCCAACGCATCCCACCACCACCACCCCATGGCTTCCCACACTTGATGTGCATACGTGTGTTCTCTACCTCTGTGTCTGTATTTCTTCCCTGCAAACCAGTTCATCTGTACCATTTTTCTAGGTTCCACATGTATGCATTATTATACAATATTTGTTTTTCTCTTTCTGACTTACTTCATTCTGTATGACAGTCTCTAGATCCATCGACGTCTCTACAAATGACCCAGTTTCATTCCTTCTTATGGCTGAGTAATATTCCATTTTATATATGTACCACATCTTTATCCATTCGTCTGTCTGTGGGTATTTAGGTTGCTTCCATTACCTGGCTATTGTAAATAGTGCTGAAATGAGCATTGTGGTGAATGTGCCTTTTTGATTTATGGTTTTCTCTGGGTATATGCCCAGAAATGGGATTGCCGGATCATATGGTAATTCTATTTCTAGTTTTTTTAAGGAAACTCCATATTGTTCTCCATAGTGACTGTATCAATTTACATTTCCACCACTAGTGAAAGAGGGATCCTTTTGTCCACACCCTCCCCAGAATTTGTTGTTTGTAGATTTTCTGATGATGCCGATTCTAACAGGTGTGAGGTGACACCTCATTGTAGTTTTGATTTGCATTTCTGTAATAATTAGTGATGTAGAGCATCTTTTCATGTGCGTCTTGCCCATCTCTCTGTCTTCTTTGAAGAAAATCACTTTAGATCATCTGAGCATTTTATATTGGGTTGTTTGTTTTTTTAATATTAAGCTGCATGAGCTCTTTATATATATTGGAGATTAAACCTTTGTCCATTGATTCGTTTGCAAATATTTTCGCCCATTCTGAGGGAAGCCTTTTGCATTCCCGTTTTTTTAACAAAAAAAGAAAGAAAGAAAAAGAAGCAGAACACTAATGTGTGTAAAATATGCCTTGTGAAACTGTCGTTTTGAAATATGGACGTCCTTTGAATTTTTAGGTCGATATATGAACCCAGGATTTGTGTTCAGGGCAGGTGTCAGTTACAGGCCTCCAATGATTTTGAATATCAACTGTCCATTAGCGCTGGGATTAAAGCTGCTGTTGTGTGAAACAGCCACAAGGTGGCAGCAGTTCTCCCTTACCAAATCTGGTTACTGGGGCAACAGAGCCTCAATGGAAGTCGTTTTCTAGATTGGAATTTAGAATGGAATGTGCCAGGAGAAAGCCCCTCAAGTTTGTCTCACTACTTCTTGTTCGTGTTTTTAATTTAATTTTTTATTTTTTATTACAGCAAATTTGATTACAATGTTTGGCTTGTTGTAGGTGTGGAAGATGTGGTTCTTTTACACATATACATATGTGTGTTCTTCCTGGGATCCTTTTCCCATGTACCTTATGACAGAATGTTGAGTAGTCTTCTCTTGGTATTCTGTAGGTCTTTGGTGATTATATATTTCACCTGTGTTTGTATATGTCTGTTAACCCCAATATCATAATGAAACCAATCCTCACACCTTTCCATTGGTGAACCATAAGTTTGTTGAATGAATCTGTGATTGCCCTTCTCCGTGGAAATATCTGCCCTGGTATCCATTTTTCGGTCACACCTATAAGAGATATGATATGATATGTGTCTTTCACCTTCGGACTTACTACAAGTCACGTGATTACCTCTACACAAACCTACGGTGCTGCAAATGGCATTGTGTCCTTTTATTCATTGGCTTCTATTCTGACTTAGCGAGGTCCATTTTCAACAATGTGATTTCCTGAGGGCTGAGGATTAGCTGACCTGGGTAGCCTGACCCTGCCGGCCGGCCCTCCCCAGGTGTGCCTGGGTTGAGGTCAATATAAACAGCGCTGCAGGCAGCAATAGCCCCTGAAGCTGTGCCTGACTCCATATTCTCTGTCCCGTCAGCAGTCTCGGGGCTGTGGTGGTGGGAGGGAGTGAGGGGCCACGGCTTTGTGGGTGGCCCGGTGTGAGTGGGTCTCTGCTGGACTTTCTGCAGGAGTTGCCAGGCTGCCACCTGTAAAGAAGAGGATGTGTCACCCATACCTTTCGTTGGAATTTCTCTCCGGACAGAGGTGAGGAAGGAAAAAAGCAGTGGGTGCCGGGACAGGAGGGGTATCTCAGGCAGGGCAATTGAAAGCTTCCAGAAGAGCGCCCAGGGCCAGGACCTTCCTGGCTGGCCTGCAGTCACCAAGTTTGCCTGCGTGCTGTCGCTGGTGTGGCTCCACGGCCCTTCCTCTAGGCTTTCAAGCCCTTGTACATATTCAGTTGTTTTACCTGGGAAGGGTGGGAAAAGTTCAACAGCAGCTGGCCTGGGGCTCAGCTCATGGTTACTCACAGATGCCTCGGCATGTCCCCCAGCTTTGCAATGAGGACGATCCTTCCGTAGGAGTGGGCTGCTGGCTCTATGGGAGATGATTCCCCACATCTGACCAATTTCAGAATTGTTTACTGCTGGAGCAAGTGCCCTGATAGGGTTTTCCTCTGTATAACTGGTGGGTTCAGGTTTTTTTTTTTTTTTTCTTTTTTGGTTCAAGTTAGATTTTATTCCTCTTTTATGTATTTATAGATATAAGCATGGAAATAATTCATTCATATAAATACATCTGTGTGAAGGGAAGAACTTTTTTCTGTTTTATTTTTAAATTTTTTTTTTTAATTTTGAAATTTAATTTTATTTATTTTTTTATACAGCAGGTTATTATTATTTATGTATTTTACGCATATACATGTATACAGTTCAATCCCAATCTCCCAACTCATCCCACCACCACCACCCCATGGCTTCCCACCCTTGGTGTCCAACGTGTGTTCTTTACCTCTGTGTCTCTATTTCTTCCATGCAAACCAGTGCATCTGTACCATTTTTCTAGGTTCCACCTCTATTCCTTAATATACAATATTTGTTTTTCTCTTTCTGACTTACTTCATTCTGTATGACAGTCTCTAGATCCATTGACGTCTCTACAAAGGACCCAGTTTCATTCCTTCTTATGGCTGAGTAATATTCCATTATATATATGTACCACATCTTTATCCAATCGTCTGTCTGAGGGTATTTAGGTTGCTTCCATTACCTGGCTATTGTAAATAGTGCTGAAATGAGCATTGTAGTGAATGTGCCATTTTGATTTATGGTTTTCTCTGGGTATATGCCCAGAAGTGGGATTGCTGGATCATATGGTAATTCTATTTCTAGTTTTTTGAAGGAAACTCCATACTGTTCTCCATCGTGACTGTATCAATTTACATTTCCACCACTAGTGGAAGAGGGATCCTGTTGTCCACACCCTCCCCAGAATTCGTTGTTTGTAGATTTTCTGATGATGCCGATTCTAACAGGTGTGAGGTGATACCTCATTGTAGTTTTGATTTGCATTTCTCTAATACTTAGTGATGTTGAGCAGCTTTTCATGTGCGTCTTGGCCATCTCTGTGTCTTCTTTGAAGAAACGTCTCTTTAGATCTTCTGCCCAGTTATGTATTGGGTTCTTTGTTTTTTTAATATTAAGCTGCATGGGCTCTTTATATATATTGGAGATTAAACCTTTGTCCATTGATTCGTTTGCAAATATTTTGGCCCATTCTGAGGGATGCTTTTTGCCATTCCCGTTTTTTTAACAAAAAAAGAAAGAAGGAAAAAGAAGCAGAACACTAATGTGTGTAAAATATGCCTTTTGAAACTGTCGTTTTGAAATATGGACGTCCTTTGAATTTTTTGGTTGATATATGAATGGAGGATTTGTATTCAGGGCAGGTGTCATTTACAGGCCTGCAATGATTTTGAATATCAACTGACCATTAGCGCTGGGATTAAAGCTGCTGTTGTGTGAAACGGCCACAAGGTGGCAGCAGTTGTCCCTTACCAAATCTGGTTACTGGGGCAACAGAGCCTCAATGGAAGTCGTGTTCTAGATTGGAATTTAGAATGGAATGTGCCAGGAGAAAGCCCCTCAAGTTTGTCTCACTACTTCTTGTTTGTGTTTTTAATTTAATTTTTTATTTTTTATTTCAGCAAATTTGATTACAATGTTTGGCTTGTTGTAGGTGTGGAAGATGTGGTTCTTTTACACATATACATATGTCTGTTCTTCCTGGGATCCTTTTCCCATGTACCTTATGACAGAATGTTGAGTAGTCTTCTCTTGGTATTCTGTAGGTCTTTGGTGATTATATATGTCACCTGTGTTTGTATATGTCTGTTAACCCCAATATCATAATGAAACCAATCCTCACACCTTTCCATTGGTGAACCATAAGTTTGTTGAATGAATCTGTGATTGCCCTTCTGCGTGGAAATATCTGCCCTGGTATCCATTTTTCTGTCACACCTATAAGAGATATGATATGATATGTGTCTTTCACTTTCTGACTTACTACAAGTCACGTGATTACCTCCAGTCACACCTACGGTGCTCCAAATGGCATTTTGTCCTTTTATTCCTTGGCTTCTATTCTGCCTTAGTGAGGTCCATTTTCAACAATGTGATTCCTTGAGGGCTGAGGTTTAGCTGACCTGGGTAGCCTGATCCTGCGGGCCAGCCCTCCCCAGGTGTGCCTGGGTTGAGGTCAATATAAACAGTGCTTCAGGCAGCAATAACCCCTGAAGCTGAGCCTGACTCCATATTCTCTGCCCCGTCAGCAGTCTCCGGGCTGTGCTGGTGGGAGGGAGTGAGGGGCCATGGCTTTGTGGGTGGCCCGCTGTGAGTGGGTCTCTGCTGGACTTTCTGCAGGAGTTGCCAGGCTTCCACCTGTAAAGAAGAGGATGTGTCACCCATACCTTCCACTGGAATTTCTCTCCGGACAGAGGTGAGGAAGGAAAAAAGCAGTGGGTGCCGGGACAGGTGGGGTATCTCAGGCAGGGCAATGGAAAGGTTCCAGAAGAGCGCCCAGGGCCAGGACCATCCTGGCTGGCCTGCAGGCACCAAGTTGGCCTGCGTGCTGTCGCTGGTGTGGCTCCACACCCCTTCCTCTAGGCTTTCAAGCCCTTGTACATATTCAGGTGTTTTACCTGGGAAGGGTGGGAAAATTTCAACAGCAGCTGGCCTGGGGCTCAGCTCACGGTTACTCACAGATGCCTCGGCATGGCCCCAGCTTTGCAATGAGGACGCTCCTTGCGTAGGAGTGGCCTGCTGGCTCTATGGGAGATGATTCCCCACCTCTGACCAATTTCAGAATTGTTTACTGCTGGAGCAAGTGCCCAGATAGGGTTTTCCTCTGTCAAACTCGTGGGTTCAGGATTTTTTTTTTTTCTTTTTGGGTTCAAGTTAGATTTTATTCCTCTTTTATGTATTTATAGATATAAGCATGGAAATAATTCATTCATATAAATACATCTGTGTGAAGGGAAGAACTTTTTTCTGTTTTATTTTTATATTTTATTTCTTAAAATGTTGAAATTTAATTTTATTTATTTTTTTATACAGCAGGATATTATTAGTTATGTATTTTATTGATATACATGTATACAGGTCAATCCCAATCTCCCAAGTCATCCCAACACCACCTCCCCATGGCTTCCCACACATGGTGTCCATACGTGTGTTCTCTACCTCTGTGTCTCTATTTCTTCCCTGCAAACCAGTTAATCTGTACCATATTTCTAGGTTCCACATATATGCATTAATATACAATATTTGTTTTTCTCTTACTGACTTACTTAATTCTGTATGACTGTCTCTAGATCCATCGACGTCCCTACAAATGACCCAGTTTCATTCCTTCTTATGGCTGCGTAATATTCCATTTTATATATGTACCACATCTTTATCCATTCGTCTGTCTGTGGGTATTTAGGTTGCTTCCATTACCTGGCTATTGTAAATAGTGCTGAAATGAGCATTGTGGTGAATGTGCCTTTTTGATTTATGGTTTTCTCTGGATATATGCCCAGAAGTGGGATTGCTGGATCATATGGTAATTCAATTTTAGCTTTTTTTTTTTTTTCATGTTAAAACTGGATTTTATTATTTATTTTTTATTTTTTATTTTTATTTTTTTATTTTTTTTTATTTTTATTTTTTGCTTTATCACAAATTTAATCAGTTATATGTATACATATGTTCCCATATCCCCTCCCTTTTGCGTCTCCCTCCCACCCTCCCTATCCCACCCCTCCAGGCGGTCACGAAGCACCGAGCTGATCTCCCTGTGCTATGCGGCTGCTTCCCACTAGCTATCTACCTTACGTTTGGTAGTGTATATATGTCCATGCCGCTCTTTCACTTTGTCACAGCTTACCCTTCCCCCTCCCCATATCCTCAAGTCCATTCTCTAGTAGGTCTGTGTCTTTATTCCTGTCTTACCCCTATGTTCTTCATGACCTTTTTTTTTTCTTAAATTCCATATATATGTGTCAGCATACAGTATTTGTCTTTCTCTTTCTGACTTACTTCACTCTGTATGACAGACTCTAGGTCCATCCACCTCATTACAAATAGTTCAATTTCATTTCTTTTTATGGCTGAGTAATATTCCATTGTATGTATGTGCCACATCTTCTTTACCCATTCATCCGATGATGGACACTTAGGTTGTTTCCATCTCCGGGCTATTGTAAATAGGGCTGCTATGAACATTTTGGTACATGTCTCTTTTTGAATTATGGTTTTCTCAGGGTATATGCCCAGTAGTGGGATTGCTGGATCATATGGTAATTCAATTTCTAGCTTTTTCTAAGGAAACTCCATACTGTTCTCCATAGTGACTCATAGTGACCCATGGAATTGGTGCCAGGCATTTGTTCTTTAAAGAGTCTGCATTTGCTCACCAAATCTCACCAATAGTCTCAGTCCCAAGTGTCCCTCCTTATGCCACATCCAGCTGTCATTGTAGTTAGGGTCATTCCAGGTTTCATCAGAGACCCTGAAGGAATTGTAAGGAATTTCCCATTTTTTTTGTTTTGTTTTTGAAATTCCTTTTTATAGTGGGTTTGAGCTGATTCTCGCTGCCATGTTTATGCCAGTCTAGACACACTTGATTCCCTTACGGAGACATATCAATACATAGGTTTTAAGATTCTTACTAGTCAGATATTTTCCTCTGCGGGAAATATGGTGTTTTGAGTCCCTTTCACTGAGGAAGGTGTAGGTCTTGTATATTCCATAGTTGGTTTTTGGAACGGTACCTGTGCTTATATCAAACTTTGGTTTTATGCATCACCCCACCTCTCCTTCCCCATTAAGCAGGCATAAGAGTGTTTTCTAAATGTGAGACTCTGTTCTCTTCCCTAACTCAGTTCAAGTGTAGCCATGTTTACAGGATCTTCATAAGTGATATCTTATGATAAGTTTCTTTTTCTGTGTGACTTATTTCACATAGAATCATCGTACCTGAATCCACCCATTTTGCTGCTACTGGTCTTATGACATTGATTTCATGGCTGAGGGATATTCCATCGTACGTGAGTACCACAATTTTTTGACCCATTTTTATATTTCCTGGGATATTTAAGGTGTACCCAAGTTGAGGTCCTTGTAAGCAGTGCAGCCCTAAATTTTGGGGTGGCTCTGTCTTATTGATTTTCAGTTTTCCCAAGGAATATTCCCTAGACTGGAAGTGCCCTTGGCTCTGTAGCTCTGTTCTTTACTAGTTTTAGGGAACACAATGTACTCCTCTAGAGCGGCAGTTGGCAATTTACATCCCGCCCATCAGTATAACAAGGCTCCCTGTTCTCCAGGGCCCGTCTTGCATTTCTGGTTTTTACACATTTTGTGGATGTCCCTTTTGACCGGTGGGAAGTGATACTTCTTTGTAGTGCAGATTTGCATTGCCCGCTTGCTTGCTTGGCCAAAAAGGGCGTATGCGTTTTCTCCTGAATATATTCAGGAGAAAACGCATACGCCCTTTTTGGCCAAGTGCATCATTGTCGAAGTTGTGCCCCTCTTCCTGTGCTTTAAAGGCGATTCCAACGTACCTCTTGAAATCTGTTTCCTGCTATTCTGCCTCGCTTTCAAGTCCGCCTCGTTGCCTTCCCTGAACAGATTTTTGGACGATAGTTGTCCTTTATTACTCGGCCAGTTTGTGAATTGCTGTGCCCCTGAGCTCCATTTTTCAACCCGTTTTTGGTGAGCTGACCGCAAGTCCAAAATTTTGGTTCAGGACCTATACTGGTTCCCGGTGGGTGACTGAGACTTTGGTTAATTCTTCTTCCAGCCGGGAACTTAGTGTGATATGTGCCCGTCCAAATGCCTAACAGCTACTCTCTCATTGGTTCTCCCTCTTCCCTTTCATCCTCTGCCAATTTGGAAACCTGTGCGAACCAGGAGGTTAAAGGGGCTGTCTCTCCAAGTTGGGAGATTGATAGTAAAGCAGATGGAAAGTCAAACTGGAGCACCAGGAGAGGGACTATTCGTTGAGTTTTAGAAACCTTTCATATTCACAGTGTGTCCGTTCTCTAGGTTTCCCGTACATGTTATAACTGTAGTAATATTCCCTTCAACCTGGAGAGTTGGAACCCATGGAATGGGTGCCATGCATTATGGCTTTAAAGGGTCTGCATTTGCTCACCAAATCTCACCAATCGTCTCAGTCCCAAGTGTCCAGCCTTATGCCACATCGAGCTGTCGTTGTAGATAGTGTCATTCCAGCGTTCATCAGAGACCCTGAAGGAATTGTCAAGAATTTCCCAGTTTATTTGTTTTGGATTTGAAATTCCTTTTTATAGTGGGTTTGAGCTGATTGTCGCTGCCATGTTTATGCCAGTCTAGACACACTTGATTCCCTTACGGAGACATATCAATCCATAGGTTTTAAGATTCTTACTAGTCAGATATATTCCTCTGCGGGAAATATGGGGTTTTGAGTCCCTTTCACTGAGGAAGGTGTAGGTCTTGTCTATTCCATAGTTGGTTTTTGGAACGGTACCTGTGCTTATATCAAACTCTGGTTTTATGCATCACCCCACCTCTCCTTCCCCCTTAAGCAGGCATAAGAGTGTTTTCTAAATGTGAGACACTGTTCTCTTTCCTAACTCAGTTCAAGTGTAGCCATGTTTACAGGATCTTCATAAGTGATATCTTATGATAAGTTTCTTTTTCTCTGTGACTTATTTCACATAGAATCATCGAACCTGAATCCACCCATTTTGCTGCTACTGGTCTTATGACATTGATTTCATGGCTCAGGGATATTCCATCGTACGTAAGTACCACAATTTTTTGAACCATTTTTATATTTCCTGGGATATTTAAGGTGTACCCAAGTTGAGGTCCTTGTAAGCAGTGCAGCCCTAAATTTTGGGGTGGCTCTGTCATATTGATTTTCAGTTTTCCCAAGGTATATTCCCTAGACTGGAAGTGCCCTTGGCTCTGTAGCTCTGTTCTTTACTTGTTTTAGGGAACACAATGCACTCCTCCAGAGAGGCAGTTGGCAATTTACATCCCGCCCATCAGCATAACAAGGCTCCCTGTTCTCCAGGGCCTGTCTTGCCTTTCTGGTTTTTACACATTTTGTGGATGTCCCTTTTGACCGGTGGGAAGTGATACTTCTTTGTAGTGCAGATTTTCATTGCCCGCTTGCTTGCTTGGCCAAAAAGGGCGTATGCGTTTTATCCTCAATATATTCAGGAGAAAACGCATACGCCCTTTTTGGCCAAGTGCATCATTGTCGAAGTTGTGCCCTTCTTCCTGTGCTTTAAAGGCGATTCCAACGTACCTCTTGAAATCTGTTTCCTGCTATTCTGTCTCGTTTTCAAGTCCGCCTCGTTGCCTTCCCTCAACAGATTTTTGGACGATAGTTGTCCTTTATTACTCGGCCAGTTTGTGAATTGCTGTGCCCCTGAGCTCCATTTTTCAACTAGTGTTTGGTGAGCTGACCGCAAGTCCAAAATTTTGCTTCAGGAACTATACTGGTTCCCGGTGGGTGGCTGAGACTTTGGTTAATTTTTCTTCCTGCCGGGAAATTACAGTGATATGTGCCCGTCCAAATGCCTAACAGCTACTCTCTCATTGTTTCTCCCTCTTCCTTTTCATCCTCTGCCAAATTGGCAACCTGTGCGAACCAGGAGGTTAAAGGAGCAGTCTCTCCAAGTTGGGAGGTTGATAGTAAAGCAGATGGAAAGTCAAACCGGAGCACCAGGAGAGGGACTATTCGTTGAGTTTTAGAATCATTTTGTATTCACAGTGTGTCCGTTCTCTAGGTTTCCGGTACGTGTTATAACTGTAGTAATATTCCCTTCAACCTGGAGAGTTGGGACCCATGGAATGGGTGCCATGCATTATTACTTTAAAGGGTCTGCATTTGCTCACCAAATCTCACCAATCGTCTCAGTCCCAAGTGTCCAGCCTTATGCCACATCCAGCTGTCGTTGTAGATAGGGTCATTCCAGGGTTCATCAGAGACCCTGAAGGAATTGTAAAGAATTTCCCAGTTTTTTTGTTTTGTTTATGAAATTCCTTTTTATAGTGGGTTTGAGCTGATTCTCGCTGCCATGTTTATGCCAGTCTAGACACACTTGATTCCCTTACGGAGACATATCAATACATAGGTTTTAAGATTCTTACTAGTCAGATATATTCCTCTGCGGGAAATATGGGGTTTTGAGTCCCTTTCACTGAGGAAGGTGTAGGTCTTGTCTATTCCATAGTTGGTTTTTGGAACGGTACCTGTGCTTATATCAAACTCTGGGTTTATGCATCACCCCACCTCTCCTTCCCCCTTAAGCAGGCATAAGAGTGTTTTCTAAATGTGAGACATTCTTCTCTTTCCTAACTCAGTTCAAATGTAGCCATGTTTACAGGATCTTCATAAGTGATATCTTATGATAAGTTTCTTTTTCTGTGTGACTTATTTCACTTAGAATCATCGTACCTGAATCCACCCATTTTGCTGCTACTGGTCTTATGACATTGATTTCATGGCTGAGGGATATTCCATCGTACGTTACTACCACAATTTTTTGAACCATTTTTATATTTCCTGGGATATTTAAGGTGTACCCAAGTTGAGGTCCTTGTAAGCAGTGCAGCCCTAAATTTTGGGGTGGCTCTGTCTTATTGATTTTCAGTTTTCCCAAGGTATATTCCCTAGACTGGAAGTGCCCTTGGCTCTGTAGCTCTGTTCTTTACTTGTTTTAGGGAACACAATGCACTCCTCCAGAGAGGCAGTTGGCAATTTACATCCTGCCCATCAGCATAACAAGGCTCCCTGTTCTCCAGGGCCTGTCTTACCTTTCTGGTTTTTACACATTTTGTGGATGTCCCTTTTGACCGGTGGGAAGTGATACTTCTTTGTAGTGCAGATTTGCATTGCCCGCTTGCTTGCTTGGCCAAAAAGGGCGTATGCGTTTTCTGCTGAATATATTCAGGAGAAAACGCATACGCCCTTTTTGGCCAAGTGCATCATTGTCGAAGTTGTGCCCCTCTTCCTGTGCTTTAAAGGCGATTCCAACGTACCTCTTGAAATCTGTTTCCTGCTATTCTGCCTCGCTTTCAAGTCCGCCTCCTTGCCTTCCCTCAACAGATTTTTGGATGATAGTTGTCCTTTATTACTCGGCCAGTTTGTAAATTGCAGTGCCCCAGAGCTCCATTTTTCAACTCGTTTTTGGTGAGCTTACCACAAGTCCAAAATTTTGGTTCAGGACCTATACTGGTTCCCGGTGTGTGGCTGAGACTTTGGTTAATTCTTCTTCCTGCCGGGAAATTACAGTGATATGTGCCCGTCCAAATGCCTAACAGCTACTCTCTCATTGGTTCTCCCTCTTCCCTTTCATCCCCTGCCAAATTGGCAACCTGTGCGACCCAGGAGGTTAAAGGGGCTGTCTCTCCAAGTTGGGAGGTTGATAGTAAAGCAGATGGAAAGTCAAACTGGAGCACCAGGAGAGGGACTATTCGTTGAGTTTTAGAAACCTTTCGTATTCACAGTGTGTCCATTCTCTAGGTTTCCGGTACATGTTATAACTGTAGTAATATTCCCTTCAACCTGGAGAGTTGGGACCCATGGAATGGGTGCCCTGCATTATTGCTTTAAAGGGTCTGCATTTGCTGACCAAATCTCACCAATCGTCTCAGTCCCAAGTGTCCAGCCTTATGCCACATCCAGCTGTCGTTGTAGATAGGGTCATTCCAGGATTCATCAGAGACCCTGAAGGAATTGTAAAGAATTTCCCAGTTTTTTTGTTTTGTTTTTGAAATTCCTTTTTATAGTGGGTTTGAGCTGATTCTCGCTGCCATGTTTATGCCAGTGTAGACACACTTGATTCCCTTACGGACACATATCAATACATAGGTTTTAAGATTCTTACTAGTCAGATATATTCCTCTGCGGGAAATATGGGTATTTGAGTCCCTTTCACTGAGGAAGGTGTAGGTCTTGTCTATTCCATAGTTGGTTTTTGGAACGGTACCTGTGCTTATATCAAACTCTGGTTTTATGCATCACCCCACCTCTCCTTCCCCCTAAAGCAGGCATAAGAGTGTTTTCTAAATGTGAGACACTGTTCTCTTTCCTAACTCAGTTCAAGTGTAGCCATGTTTACAGGATCTTCATAAGTGATATCTTATGATAAGTTTCTTTTTCTGTGTGACTTATTTCACTTAGAATCATCGTACCTGAATCCACCCATTTTGCTGCTACTGGTCTTATGACATTGATTTCATGGCTGAGGGATATTCCATCGTACATAAGTACCACAATTTTTTGAACCATTTTTATATTTCCTGGGATATTTAAAGTGTACCCAAGTTGAGGTCCTTGTAAGCAGTGCAGCCCTAAATTTTGGGGTGGCTCTGTCTTATTGATTTTCAGTTTTCCCAAGGTATATTCCCTAGACTGGAAGTGTGCTTGGCTCTGTAGTTCTGTTGTTTACTTGATTTAGGGAACACATTGCACTCCTCCAGAGAGGCAGTTGGCAATTTACATCCCACACATCAGCATAACAAGGCTCCCTGTTCTCCAGGGCCTGTCTTGCCTTTCTGGTTTTTACACATTTTGTGGATGTCCCTTTTGACCGCTGGGAAGTGATACTTCTTTGTATCACTTTGTAGTGCAGATTTGCATTGCCCGCTTGCTTGCTTGGCCAAAAAGGGCGTATGCGTTTTCTCCTGAATATATTCAGGAGAAAACGCATACGCCCTTTTTGGCCAAGTGCATCATTGTCGAAGTTGTGCCCCTCTTCCTGTGCTTTAAAGGCGATTCCAACGTACCTCTTGAAATCTGTTTCCTGCTATTCTGCCTCGCTTTCACGTCCGCCTCGTTGCATTCCCTCAACAGATTTTTGGACGATAGTTGTCCTTTATTACTGGGCCAGTTTGTGAATTGCTGTGCCCCTGAGCTCCATTTTTCAACTCGTTTTTGGTGAGCTGACCACAAGTCCAAAATTTTGGTTCAGGACCTATACTGGTTCCTGGTGGGGGGCTGAGACTTTGGTTAATTCTTCTTCCTGCCGGGAAGTTAGAGTGATATGTGCCCGACCAAATACCTAACAGCTACTCTCTCATTGGTTCTCCCTCTTCCCTTTCATCCTCTGCCAAATTGGAAACCTGTGTGAACCAGGAGGTTGAAGGGGCTGTCTCTCCAAGTTGGGAGATTGATAGTAAAGCAGATGGAAAGTCAAACCGGAGCACCAGGAGAGGGACTATTCGTTGAGTTTTAGAAACCTTTCATATTCACAGTGTGTCCGTTCTCTAGGTTTCTCGTACATGTTATAACTGTAGTAATATTCCCTTCAACCTGGAGAGTTGGGACCCATGGAATGGGTGCCATGCATTATTGCTTTAAAGGGTCTGCATTTGCTCACCCAATCTCACCAATCCTCTTAGTCCCAAGTGTCCAGCCTTATGCCACATCCAGCTGTCTTTGTAGATATTGTCATTCCATGTTTCATCAGAGACCCTGAAGGAATTGTAAAGAATTTCCCAGTTTTTTTTGTTTTGTTCTTGAAATTCCTTTTTATAGTGGGTTTGAGCTGATTCTCTCTGCCATGTTTATGCCAGTCTAGACACACTTGATTCCCTTACGGAGACATATCAATACATATGTTTTAAGATTCTTACTAGTCAGATATATTCCTCTGCGGGAAATATGGGGTTTTGAGTCCCTTTCACTGAGGAAGGTGTAGGTCTTGTCTATTCCATAGTTGGTTTTTGGAATGGTACCTGTGCTTATATCAAACTCTGGGTTTATGCATCACCCCACCTCTCCTTCCCCCTTAAGCAGGCATAAGAGTGTTTTCTAAATGTGAGACATTCTTCTCTTTCCTAACTCAGTTCAAGTGTAGCCATGTTTACAGGATCTTCATAAGTGATATCTTATGATAAGTTTCTTTTTCTGTGTGACTTATTTCACTTAGAATCATCGTACCTGAATCCACCCATTTTGCTGCTACTGGTCTTATGACACTGATTTCATGGCGGAGGGATATTCCATCGTACGTAAGTACCACAATTTTTTGAACCATTTTTATATTTCCTGGGATATTTAAGCTGTACCCAAGTTGAGGTCCTTGTAAGCAGTGCAGCCCTAAATTTTGGGGTGGCTCTGTCTTATTGATTTTCAGTTTTCCCAAGGTATATTCCCTAGACTGGAAGTGCCCTTGGCTCTGTAGCTCTGTTGTTTACTTGTTTTAGGGAACACAATGCACTCCTCCAGAGAGGCAGTTGGCAATTTACATCCCGCCCATCAGCATAACAAGGCTCCCTGTTCTCCAGGGCCTGTCTTGCCTTTCTGGTTTTTACACATTTTGTGGATGTCCCTTTTGACCGGTGGGAAGTGATACTTCTTTGTAGTGCAGATTTGCATTGCCCGCTTGCTTGCTTGGCCAAAAAGGGCGTATGCGTTTTCTCCTGAATATATTCAGGAGAAAACGCATACGCCCTTTTTGGCCAAGTGCATCATTGTCGAAGTCGTGCCCCTCTTCCTGTGCTTTAAAGGCGATTCCAACGTACCTCTTGAAATCTGTTTCCTGCAATTCTTCCTCGCTTTCAAGTCCACCTCGTTGCCTTCCCTCAACAGATTTTTGGACGATAGTTGTCCTTTATTACTCGGCCAGTTTGTGAATTGCTGTGCCCCTGAGCTCCATTTTTCAACTCGTTTTTGGTGAGCTGACCACAAGTCCAAAATTTTGGTTCAGGACCTATACTGGTTCCTGGTGGGGGGCTGAGACTTTGGTTAATTCTTCTTCCTGCCGGGAAGTTAGAGTGATATATGCCCGACCAAATACCTAACAGCTACTCTCTCATTGGTTCTCCCTCTTCCCTTTCATCCTCTGCCAAATTGGAACCCTGTGTGAACCAGGAGGTTAAAGGGGCTGTCTCTCCAAGTTGGGAGATTGATAGTAAAGCAGATGGAAAGTCAAACCGGAGCACCAGGAGAGGGACTATTCGTTGAGTTTTAGAAACCTTTCATATTCACAATGTGTCCGTTCTCTAGGTTTCTCGTACATGTTATAACTGTAGTAATATTCCCTTCAACCTGGAGAGTTGGGACCCATGGAATGGGTGCCATGCATTATTGCTTTAAAGGGTCTGCATTTGCTCACCCAATCTCACCAATCCTCTCAGTCCCAAGTGTCCAGCCTTATGCCACATCCAGCTGTCTTTGTAGATATTGTCATTCCATGTTTCATCAGAGACCCTGAAGGAATTGTAAAGAATTTCCCAGTTTTTTTGTTTTGTTTATGAAATTCCTTTTTATAGTGGTTATGAGCTGATTCTCGCTGCCATGTTTATGCCAGTCTAGACACACTTGATTCCCTTATGGAGACATATCAATACATAGGTTTTAAGATTCTTACTAGTCAGATATATTCCTCTGCGGGAACTATGGGGTTTTGAGTCCCTTTCACTGAGGAAGGTGTAGGTCTTGTCTATTCCATAGTTGGTTTTTGGAACGGTACCTGTGCTTATATCAAACTCTGGTTTTATGCATCACCCCACCTCTCCTTCCCCCTAAAGCAGGCATAAGAGTGTTTTCTAAATGTGAGACATTCTTCTCTTTCCTAACTCAGTTCAAGTGTAGCCATGTTTACAGGATCTTCATAAGTGATATCTTGTGATAAGTTTCTTTTTCTGTGTGACTTATTTCACTTAGAATCATCGTACCTGAATCCACCCATTTTGCTGCTACTGGTCTTATGACATTGATTTCATGGCTGAGGGATATTCCATCGTACGTAAGTACCACAATTTTTTGAACCATTTTTATATTCCCTGGGATATTTAAGGTGTACCCAAGTTGAGGTCCTTGTAAGCAGTGCAGCCCTAAATTTTGGGGTGGCTCTGTCTTATTGATTTTCAGTTTTCCCAAGGTATATTCCCTAGACTGGAAGTGCCCTTCGCTCTGTAGCTCTGTTGTTTACTTGTTTTAGGGAACACAATGCACTCCTCCAGAGAGGCAGTTGGCAATTTACATCCCACACATCAGCATAACAAGGCTCCCTGTTCTCCAGGGCCTGTCTTGCCTTTCTGGTTTTTACACATTTTGTGGATGTCCCTTTTGACCGGTGGGAAGTGATACTTCTTTGTATCACTTTGTAGTGCAGATTTGCATTGCCCGCTTGCTTGCTTGGCCAAAAAGGGCGTATGCGTTTTCTCCTGAATATATTCAGGAGATACACATACGCCCTTTTTGGCCAAGTGCATCATTGTCGAATTTGTGCCCCTCTTCCTGTGCTTTAAAGGTGATTCCAACGTACCTCTTGAAATCTGTTTCCTGCTATTCTGCCTCGCTTTCAAGTCCGCCTCGTTGCCTTCCCTCAACAGATTTTTGGACGATAGTTGTCCTTTATTACTCGGCCAGTTTGTGAATTGCTGTGCCCCTGAACCCCATTTTTCAACTCGTTTTTGGTGAGCTGACTGCAAGTCCAAAATTTTGGTTCAGGACCTATATTGGTTCCCGGTGGGTGGCTGAGACTTTGGTTAATTCTTCTTTCTGCCGGGAAATTACAGTGATATGTGCCCGTCCAAATGCCTAACAGCTACTCTCTCATTGGTTCTCCCTCTTCCCTTTCATCCTCTGCCAAATTGGAAACCTGTGCGAACCAGGAGGTTAAAGGGGCTCTCTCTCCAAGTTGGGAGGTTGATAGTAAAGCAGATGGAAAGTCAAACTGGAGCACCAGGAGAGGGACTATTCGTTGAGTTTTAGAAACCTTTCGTATTCACAATGTGTCCGTTCTCTAGGTTTCCGGTACATGTTATAACTGTAGTAATATTCCCTTCAACCTGGAGAGTTGGGACCCATGGAATGGGTGCCATGCATTATTGCTTTAAAGGGTCTGCATTTGCTCACCCAATCTCACCAATCGTCTCAGTCCCAAGTTTCCAGCCTTTTGCCACATCCAGCTGTCGTTGTAGATAGGGTCATTCCAGGGTTCATCAGAGACCCTGAAGGAATTGTAAAGAATTTCCCAGTTTTTTTGTTTTGTTTTTGAAATTCCTTTTTATAGTGGGTTTGAGCTGATTCTCGCTGCCATGTTTATGCCAGTCTAGACACACTTGATTCCCTTACGGAGACATATCAATACATAGGTTTTAAGATTCTTACTAGTCAGATATATTCCTCTGCGGGAAATATGCGGTTTTGAGTCCCTTTCACTGAGGAAGGTGTAGGTCTTGTCTATTCCATAGTTGGTTTTTGGAACGGTACCTGTGCTTATATCATACTCTGGTTTTATGCATCACCCCACATCTCCTTCCTCCTTAAGCAGGCATAAGAGTGTTTTCTAAATGTGAGACATTCTTCTCTTTCCTAACTCAGTTCAAGTGTAGCCATGTTTACAGGATCTTCATAAGTGATATCTTATGCTAAGTTTCTTTTTCTGTGTGACTTATTTCACTTAGAATCATCGTACCTGAATCCACCCATTTTGCTGCTACTGGTCTTATGACATTGATTTCATGGCTGAGGGATATTCCATCGTACGTAAGTACCACAATTTTTTGATCCAATTTTATATTTCCTGGGATATTTAAGGTGTACCCAAGTTGAGTTCCTTGTAAGCAGTGCTGCCCTAAATTTTGGGGTGGCTCTGTCTTATTGATATTCAGTTTTCCCAAGGAATATTCCCTAGAATGGAAGTGCCCTTGTCTCTGTAGCTCTGTTGTTTACTTGTTTTAGGGAACACAATGCACTCCTCCAGAGAGGCAGTTGGCAATTTACATCCCGCCCATCAGCATAACCAGGCTCCCTGTTCTCCAGGGCCTGTCTTGCCTTTCTGGTTTTTACACATTTTGTGGATGTCCCTTTTGACCGGTGGGAAGTGATACTTCTTTGTAGTGCAGATTTGCATTGTCCGCTTGCTTGCTTGGCCAAAAAGGGCGTATGCGTTTTCTCCTGAATATATTCAGGAGAAAACGCATACGCCCTTTTTGGCCAAGTGCATCATTGTCGAAGTTGTGCCCCTCTTCCTGTGCTTTAAAGGCGATTCCAACATACCTCTTGAAATCTGTTTCCTGCTATTCTGCCTCGCTTTCAAGTCCGCCTCGTTGCCTTCCCTCAACAGATTTTTGGACGATAGTTGTCCTTTATTACTCGGCCAGTTTGTGAATTGCTGTGCCCCTGAGCTCCATATTTCAATTCGTTTTTGGTGAGCTGACCGCAAGTCCAAAATTTTGGTTCAGGACCTATACTGGTTCCCGGTGGGTGGCTGAGACTTTGGTTAATTCTTCTTCCTGCTGGGAAATTACAGTGATATGTGCCCGTCCAAATGCCTAACAGCTACTCTCTCATTGGTTCTCCCTCTTCCCTT